>NW_027263973.1:3756708-4382826 GCF_045866475.1 Madurella fahalii
CTCGGTGTCTGAGCCCTTAATGCCTTGTGGTGTAGTGGAAGCTTGGTTTGTGGTCAGTTTCTGGATACCTGGCTGCATCGTGGGCGTTGCTGCTTTGGCCTTCCCCTGGACATGTTCATTCCTCTCAAGAGGTCCCAGTAGCCGGGCTACGGGGGGATTAGAAGGTGGCCTATGTCCGTCAGTGGCAATGATACGCCCCGAACCGAGGAATCCCGCTTACCCGACCTGAAGATCCAACACGATCTGGGAATCCGAACGCAAAGCTCGATTGTATATCTTCGGCCAATCATCCGCCGTGACTCGCTCTTTGTGACGGAAGAATTGCACGGAATTTGGCCAGAACTCGCGAAAATGAGAAAGGAAGCTCTACAGGACGTCAGTTTGTCAGCAGCTCTAAAAGAGAAATCGAAGACGCCGGGTGCGGGAGAACGAACAAACCAACTCTGGCATTCGACGACAGGGATCGACCACACCACATCTCCCCGATACCGTACCGACAACATGGGGCCGGGCCCCGAAGTGGATAAGCCTTGGACAGAATCGGCGAGTCCGTAGATCGAGCCGTTGCAGAGATCGTCCTCCGACATGCGACTACATGTGAGGAGAAGTGCTAAGATGCTGATCAGACAGGATGGTACGTTGGCACAGCTTTAGGGGCAACGTATTTACAGTTGTCAAGAATTAAACACCACAGCTGGGCGATGTGAAAGCAGGCTTCTGGTGAACCTTTGCGATGGAGAACAGCTTGCTGCATATCCCTCTCTCGCGTGGTACCGGCGAACTGAGCCTGAAGCAGGGTTTGTATAGGGAACATTCTCGGGTTATCCGCAGAAAGGAGGCCAGAGTATCGCTCTAATGTAAAGTAAGGCAGGCAGATCCAGGTCACAGTTCGGGGCGCAAGAGCCTGTTCAGCGGGGCTGCTGCCCAACGGCAGAAGATTTTGGATGAACTTAGGCTCCATGCTCCCGACGTAACATCCGGTGGATGTTTGGATCGATCTGACGTGATCGCGCTTGATACTCGCAATCATCTCAGAAAGCCCTTTCTTCTCGCTTCCGGTGAGGCCCGGGACCTGCAAGGCTTGTGTCTGCGGCCCAGGTCAGCTCCGGGAACAAGCTGCGGAGGGTGGCGACGCACCGAGAACTCGTCAAAGTCCATTAATCGCTGCGTAAAGTGGCTGCAGAGTCCAGTTAGCTCAGGAAAGAGTTTCGTTCGCGGAGTATAAAAGCGTCTCACATCCATCGGAACAGGGAATTTGACAGGAAATTACTGCTCATGAGGGTGGTCAACTGAACAGTATGGCGACCGCCCAGGTAGCCTTCTCCGTCGTATCTTGATGCAAGGACATGGCAGGCAGGGAGACCAATCGCACTACGGTTAGTCTCACCAAAGCCGGGTTCCTGTTTGCCGTCCTCGATGGAGTCGGTCTCCGAGGACTTGCGGCTAGTTCCCAAGCGCGAGGCAGCAAATGAATACAGCGCGACGGGGTGGAGAGGTCTTTCGCGCACTATCTGTTGCAGCTGTGGCGGTGGACTGTGGATGATGTCGAGATCATCCGAGTAGTATTTATCGAGTTCGGGGGGGCCATTGGCATGACGCTTGCGACGTCTGCGAACTGGCTTGGTCGCCTGGTATCGCTCGCTTTCACCCTCACTCATAGACGTCCACGGCGACGGCGTCCTCTGTCGCGGAGATGTTGGGCTGAACCGTGGGGATGCCTGAGCGTAGGCTATCGATGGTTGACGACGTCTTCTTCGGCCGCGCAAGTAGTTCTCTTCATCACGGTAGCCGCCATGGTATTTGGGCGTGCCAATGTCTCTATGCGCCGTCGCCGTAAAAGTGCTGTAGCGCCGAGGCGGCGGAGGTGGTGATGTCTCGATCCGGAGCGGGTACGACATGCTGGGGTTGGTGAGGGCTCCGAGAGAAAGATCAAGGTTTAACAGAAAATCAGGTTCAGTTCAAGCCGTGGCAGCAGCCCACTCGCCCACAGCATGGCCGCTGCAATCTTGGCGGGGTGGGACCTGCGGCGTGTTGACATGTTGTGTTGATTGGCGAAGTTGAGCGCTAGCAACGGACTTGATTGGTCCTGTACAGGACTCACAGATACCTATCAGGCAAGGTATGTATTTACTGCACTCTAAGCAGGGCAGGGTCTCTCCTGGCCTGGCCAACACCCCAGAAAGTCGCGGGATCCCGCGCAAGCAAGGGTACGCGGTATCCACACTATAGCCCTTCCCACCCAATTACCTTAGCCAGATACAGTATCGAAGGTAATACCACAATCTCTACAGATTCAGAACCGAATCCGAGGAATCGAACCTGCTTCCGTAATACTACTAGTACTATCCTGGGTTACAAGAAGCGGAATACAGTGGTTAAGTCCCTCGTGGTAAATAGTTTACAAGTTGGGACCCGTCCATGGGCGATGGGACTGCCGGGCACAATACTCCATGCCCGAGACACCTACCATGGAGCGGAAGAAACCTCGGCCGGGGGTACTAGAATGCCCGATTCCAAAGGTATACAGTGAGGTAATTAGACCTTGCACTCAATGGACAGCCGGGGATACTCTGCTCTGACTGGGATTAATGTCGAAATTATTACTCTGTTGTGCGAGGTTGGTGTGCTATTCTCCACGATGCTACTGCTTTCGGGGGCAACACGCTCATGTTATGCTTGATTTGATGGTACATGATCTATCCCTGCTAATTTCTATCCCCAGAAACCTCATGCCAACTGATGCAACACACATCCGTCGCCGAGCACATTACAAACGACGACCAACGAGATCTAGCCCACACTGATATCGCTCAAGAATGCATTCTGTTTACCTGAATACACCTGAGGCAATCTGGTCAAGTACCTCATGGTGGTCCACGTCCCAGGTATTGCATTCTCTCGCAACGATCTCCCTAACCCAGTCGCCCCGCGGCGAAAAACGGGCCTTGAACGGCAGAGGCTTGGTGACCGGTCCATCGCTGCCCTTGGTGTCCACGGCGACGGGTTCGCCCGTCTCGGTCAGCTCGGGGCGCACCTCAAAGGCCCACAGGAGGCGAGTCACAGCGATCCACAGGCCGTTGCGCGCAACATGGCGGCCGGGACAGATGCGGCGCCCGTACCCGAAACCGACGGTAGGGAGGTCGCGCGTAGACTTACCGTCCAGCCAGCGCTCCGGCACGAACGCCTCCACATCGGGGCCAAACACACCTTCCTCGCGCGTGATGGACCAGTGGTTCGCTATGACGACCGAGTTGGCGGGGATCCGGAACCCCTCGTAGTTGGTCTCGACCTTGGTGAAGTGCGGCACGCCCGCCGCCCCCGCGGGCCTCCACCGCAGCAGCTCCTCCACGACGGCGTCGATGTAGGGGAGCGCCGGCCGGTCCCCGAAGCCGGGCAGCCGCCCGCGCCCCACCACGGCGTCCAGGTCCTCCTGCGCCTTGGACACCCAGCCGCGGTGGCCCTCGGTGATGCAGGCCACCACGAACCACATCATGGTCTCGGTGCTAGCGTCCAGCGCGGCATCCGCCATGATGCCAATGTCGAGCGCCAGCTCCTCGGTCGGCATCGCGATGCCCTGGGCGTCGACGGCCTTCTGCATCTGCTTGGCCACGTTCCACCCGCCGCTGCTGAGGGCGCGCTCGAAATTCCCCACGTGCAGGGCGCGCTGCCGCTGCCAGTGCGAAGCGGCTTCGGCTTTCCACGGCGCCAGGAACTCGGGCAGCTTGTTCAGAACCGGAAACGAGTCTACCAGGTATTTCCCCACCTGGGCTAGCTGGTCAAACTCGTGGTTGACGGCGTGGGCCTGCAGGAGGATGGGATCTGCCGCGGTGCGGACACGGTGGCTGTAGAATAACGAGTAGATGACACTGGCGGTCATGCGCTCCATGTGGCCGTGGCAATCGATGGGGCGGTCGGCGTCTTCCAGTAGACCGAACAGCAGCTGCTTCGACTCGAGGTCCTGGAAGGGGAGGTAGGCTCTCGCTGCCCTCTCGCTCAGGACTAGGCTCTCCAGCCTCTGGTGCAGCTTGAAGCGCTCATCGTAGGGCCGCAAGAGCATGTGCATCCCCTGCAGGGCCAGTTCATGGGCCACCTGCCCGGGATGATGAGACGGCTGTTCAGGAGAACTCGGGAAAGGTCAGCACTTACAACAAAGCGAGGCCGGTCCGAGAAAGTGGCGCCCTGCTTGGCTAGGAGATCATGAGCCGCTTTGGAGCTGGTCAAGATGATCACGTGCTGCCCAGCCATGTTGAGATGGATGAGGGGCCCGTACGTCTTACTCCAGGCGTGGTATTGGAGCCATGGATGCGACTTGGGCGCCTGGTGGACGTTTCCGAGAATGGGCAAGGTGGGTGGACCGGGCGGAAACGGCAATGACAATTTGGGCTTCCCTGAGGCGGCGGCGGCGGGTCTCGTGAGGAAGTAGAGCGATGTGAGGACTACAATTGCAACCGCGTACAGCGCTGCCGAGGCCATTTACTGCAGTGTGGTCGTGTAACGGTGATATTGAAAAGCGAAGACTTGGTTCTCGATGCAAAGGTTGGATGATCGGTACTACCTTATACGTACTTAGATCGACGTTTTGCCCGGGGGCAGCACTTTTCGGAACGAGCGGCGTTTGTTCCCTGTTCAACGGCGTTTCCCATTCCTACCCCACATCCGCAGAGGGAGCAGTGCCCAATGAGGCACCAACATAGCGTCCGTCGGCTAAGGAACAATTGCGTTTACTGTGCACTACCTACCCCAGAATCTCAGGCTGAACCGAGGAGAACATCGGTAGGAACCTTCGACCGCGTCCCGGGATATATGTACCTAGGCTTCCCTACACTCCAGGTAGTCGGTGTGATTCAATAGACTTGGAAATAGAATATCGGGAGGCGGGCTGGTGTGCCGTAGGAGCATGATGAACATCTCACTCTACAAAAGAGGATTAGCGGTGTACACGTACATATACGGCTGAGCGCGTATTTCTGGGGTCCGGTGGTCGAGAGGCGGGCTGAGTCATAGTTATTGCGGCACAGTTTTCTGGGCAACGAAAAACCGGCGTGCGAAGCTAAACTTTGTTGGCGGTTTCTTACTGCCTACGCTCCCCGTAACTGCTTCCAGACATGCATGTACGATATGTGTTAGCGTATCCAAGTAAGCATGGATGTGCTCATTGCTTGGAGGCTCGTGAAAGGGATAATTAACTACAAATGGAAGCGTGGGACGCACCATGCGACTACAATCCATTGGCAGGGTTCACTGAACTTATTCTTTACGCCGACGGAACGCCCAGCGTCCATGCAGAGTTCGAAGCCCTCCACAGGATATAAGTCTCCGCGAACAGCGGTTATTCGGGTAGCAACCACAGGGCCGATGCGATGGCTTGGAACGTAACGACGGTCAACGGCTTGCAAGATGTGGCCCTGCAAAGCCTTGCGAGAAGGGATATTATTCGAGCTGCCAGACGTACCTAAAGTAAAATCTGACATAAGCCCGCACATTACAAATCGACTTTGACCATTGAACTCCAGTACTTACTCTCCGTCCCACACATGTCCATAGGCTCATTTATCATTGACCTTGGCAGTGTATGCCGGAGCCGCACTCCCAGAAGCATCCTCGAGCTCGATGTAACGATGCGTCGTGACCCTGATAGGTGCTTGACCACTCCCCGACGACTCCTGATACCGGTCTGAAGCAATGTCTCCTGACTTTTGGGGTGTTGATGCAGCCGTCGATGGGTTAAGACCGAGTTTAGCGGCCAAAGCCGTCTTCCCCAAGTAGCGCGACCAGAAGAGCCGAAGGGCGGGTGCGCAGCTGACCATAAGGAAAGTGCAGCACTCGATGATGCTGTGAAGAGATTAGTCGGATCAACATACCACCGTCTCCGGGGAGCAGAAGACGTACGTTGTAAGCATTGCGTTGGTGATGCTGCTTGAAGTCTCGGCCACTTGGTCGGTTTGATAGTACAAGGACACCGCGGCAGCGATGATACCGAAGCTGCCGGTTAGAAACACCAAGGCGACTCCGATCTTCTTGCGCCGTGAAAGCTTCAGATTGACGACAAAGGGAAGCGGTAGCGCAAAAATGACGAGGTCCACGACCAGTGACAGGCTGTTGCGCGAGACGGTTGAGTGGTATGTGGATCTGACGCAGGAGAACAGGAACGCCGTATCCACGGTATGCAGCCCTGGGCTACAATGAACCCCAGTCCACATTGCTGAGGCGAAGAAACACAAGGCCATCGCCACCATAAGGAAGTAGCCCGTGTACCGCAGCCACTTGTGGATGCCGAACGTCCGCATCACAAAGATAAGGATGGGGAGTTTGGCAAAGTACATGGCGGCCGCCGCGGTAAAGATACATGCTACTGCTAGCTGTGCAACCTTCCTGTCAGCAACTCGAACTTCACATATCGTAGCGTTGGGTTATGCCCTACACTTGTGATGAATGTTATCTCCATATCCTTGGGCGTCGAATTGAAGGCTGAGGCAGTATGACCCCTGTTAGCCCTCTCCAAGCAAGCAGTGGGTCCATACTTGCACATATTTATCATTGAAGATGTTGCTGAATAGCTGGTAACTAGGGTGAAGCCGATGACGGTTAGGTCTGGGCCATAGTGTTAGGCTCGGGTCATACAATCAAGGACACCCATAGCGAACGGTAAAATTCCCCGCAACTCACAGTCATCGGCGAACAGTTTCTTGTAGTGGCTCCAATTCGTACCGAGCCTGAGCGTGACTAACGAACCTGTCACCGCATTCAACGTCACCATGGCGGCGATATAGTTTTTCGACGGTATGGCGGTTGGCTGGATGACGAACTCCATCTTTTCGGCCGTTCACGGTGGCGTCCTGAAGGACCGTGGAAAACGAAGATTTGCAGTGGGATGCTGCAATGCTCTTTAATCATGTGCGGCTTGAACAGCGCCGCGCTTTGAGGTACTCACGGCGGCAGATCCACGGCGCAGCTGCAACGGAAACTCGCCGATGGACTTTGCCACATCGAACGTAAATGAATCGGTCGCAAAGGCAGATGACAGAGGCGTGGCAAGCGGCGGATAAAGATAAAGATACCAAACTGTAAGAGAAAGGAGGCATAGCTAACGAAGTGAGGTATTTAGCTTGAAGACGTACCCCAAGTATTATGCCCCTGGGCCTTTTATCACTGCCGAACAGAGTAACATGTCCGTGTCGATAATGTGATGGGTTTAACTTTGGGAGCTACTAAGTATTAGGGGAGGGGTGGGGGAAGCGGCGGGTAAGTGTCATGTTGATTGATGTTTCGAGGTTTAGCAGGGACGCGGCGCGGGAGGCTCGGTCCACGATCGCCCTTATTACGCTACACGGGGTGCATCCCGATATCGTACCGGAAGGGCGATGCTCTCTGTGGAGTCCCGGAGTAAAGACTGCGTCATTATCAGCATAAGCAGGTCAATGGCTAACCAGTAAGAGAAGAGTAAACCTAATAGTGTCGACGCCCTCAACTACCTGCTCCGCTTATCTCACGAGGCGCTTACTGTGACCAGCAGATATGCTAGCCAGCGTGGCCAATAGGGAGGGCTCACGCCAGCGGCCCCCAAGTCGCCGGTCTAGCACGGTGAAGATGCCATAGCCGATGTGATACTGTGCTAAAATTCAAGAACTCCGGAGTCGCGTTACAACCGGTGCCTGCCCCCGCTAACCGGTTTACCCATGCCAAAATCAAAATATTCTATCGTTGCAGATTTTTGTAAGGAAGATTGGGACACTGGCAGATGGCTTCCTACTTGCCAATGTGTATCCGCGGACTCCCTGACTCGTTCAATGCCCTCTCCTTAAATAACTCCCTGATTTGTCTTTGGCAGGGCGTACTAGTACGGTTGATTCAGTATGTGGTTGCTAACCGAATTGTTTTCGGGCGCAATGATATTCGTACACGCGGAAGCCTGCCGCAAAATCCCATCTTGGGTGCAGAATGAGGGAAATCTCCGCTAGCCGACGGTAACGGGAGGCCTATACTTACCTACGAGGACTTCTAGCTTTCCTTCTGCTAAAACCTCAACCGTACATGAACCCCTATATCTCTTGGGGGACCGTAAAGAGTAACCTACAGGGCTGGAGCCTCATGGCTGTCATGATTCCCGGTCAATTCAAGTTCTTGGGCCCGTTGAGACCTAGACTACAATCCTGTATATGTTGAACTTGTTGATTATTACTTACGCCTGAAGGAGACAATCACGGGGAATGTTACAACTTAGAGGTAGCGAATCCTAAAATTCTAATTCAGAGCTGAGAACTTAACAGTAAGTAAGAACAGAATATTGATAAAAGCAGATAACGAGCTTGGAAAGCAGCTACAAAACCTGACCCCAGACGCCAACAGAAAAGCCAAAAAAAAAAAAAAAAAAAAAAAAAAAAAAAACAAATAAGACGACATCGCCAGCCACATGACGCCGAAATGTTATCAAGTCCTTGCAGAAACTCCTAAAGAAAAGAAAACAAAGGAAATATAACCATCGTAAGGAGGAAACGAACAATCACCACCTTCCAGCAGTCACGCCCCCAATTCCAACACCGACTGGGACCGGAAATGACCCCACCCTCTTCCTCAACCTAGGCTTTCCCCCTTCGCCACTCGTACTAGTAGCGGCCGCATACTCAGGCAGTTTGAACGGCCTCAACGCCCTCCCACCCCCACCCCGCCCGGATCCAACCGACGACACCTCACTCCCACTGGATCCGGGCGTCGACGGCGGACTAGGCGGGTTCATCCTCTCCTTTGCCCACGGTGAACCTCCTAGACCCGACGAAACCGGGCCCGAGGCCAATGACGCGGATGATTCCGGGCTGAGCAACGACGACGACGGAAGGGAAGGATACGATGACCCAGTGCCTCTCCTCACCGGCGCTGTTCCCGCCATCGCCGACATACCCGCGCTGGTTGGTATGGTATTCTTCCTCCTGGGGACGCCCATCATCCTCGGCGAGGCTACCAACGGCGAGCCGAGGACTGGGGTTGCCCTGCTTCTGCTTCCGGCACGGCTCGCCTGTTTGGAGCTATTCTTCGAGCTCGAATCGAGCATGAAGAACCCGCCTCTCGCACTCGCAGTCATGCTCTGTGATGAATCCGTGCGCGGTGGCCCCCGTGGCCGATGCCTGGGTCCCTCTCTTTCCCTCTCCAGTGCCTCCCTCTCCCTCGGGCTGCGACGCGCCCTGTTTCCATCCGCTTGGATTCTCGAGGTGAGCATCGTCTGCGCCTGCTTGGTGGGATTCTCCAATATATCCTCCATATCAATGTGTATGCCATGCTCAGCGTACTCCTCCAAGAATCTCACCGGCGCGATCTCGTCGCCCCAGACATCGAAGTATGGCGTATCCCAAGCGATGGTGTCTGCATCCGGAAGAACTTTGCTCCAGACCTGCTCAACAAGGGACGACTTGATCGGGATGAGCGGCGGGCCGTCCCTTGCAAGCAATTCCCACAGGTGCGGGCTCGCCCCCACGGAAATGGAAGAGAATATGCTGAGCGTGGCGCACAACTTGTCGAGCAGCGTTTCCGCGACGGCCGGCTGCACCACCGAGCTGCACGATCCAATCTCCACCTTGAACGAGTCCGTATGGGGTGTGGTCTGCACCCAGAGATCCGCCGAGTCGTACGCCGGCCCGAGCACGCCCATCTCGCACTTGAGGTTCTCCGCCAAGCTAAACTCCTGCCCCTGCCCTCCATCTCGACCAAGTTGTTGATGCTGTACAACCGAGCTGAACCGGGTCCAGTGTGGCCAGTCGGTGCAGTTCTTGATCAGGCGGCGGAAACCGAGACTCTCGTGAGGCATGGCGGCCATCTGTTGTTCCTGGACCAAGGCAAGGAGATTATGGATGCTGTCCATGGCGTCGACCTTGACCCTCACGGGGATAATGTTGATGCATGGCCCGGTAATGTCGTCGATGCCAGATACCGGCAGGTTGCGGCCAAAGACGAGATTCCCGAAGACGATATCTCGCTGGCCCGACATCTTGGCGAGCACTAACGCCCAGGCCGCCTTGACTAGTGTGGCTTGGGACATACCAGCGACATTGACCGGGATAGGGGGCAACGTTCGTGTGCGAATCGTGTCGACGTTGTGCTTATGCGACGGTCCAGAATGTTCCACAATCTCCGTCATAGACGATCCCTCCAGCAGATGGCCCCAGAAGTTGATGGCCTCTTCCTCCCTGAAGGTGGCACCCTGAATGAACTTGCCGAATGAAGGGCGCTGCTTCGGCTCTTGGCCATTGTAGCACTTCTCCAGGTCTTGTGTAAGTAGTGGAAGACTCATGCCGTCGTACTGGGCATGCGACATGCGCATGATCAGGACGTAGTGGCCGTCTGCGTGTAGGACAAGTTTGAACCGAACGATCGATTGCGAGAGGTATGCCGAGCGCTGGGTATCTTGCTCGACAAGCCACCGAATGAAGTTGTCGTCGGCATAGTGCTCACTGCCATAGCGCAGGAACTCGATCTGGTACGACCTCAGAACGACCTGCATGACTTGGCCGTGGATCGTCGTGAATAAGGTGCGCAGAATTGGGTTGGATGCGACCATCTTCCGGCAGGCCTGCTCTAGGCGGAAAGTGTCGAGATCGCCGTGGAGCCGGAAGAGGAAGTAGTTAGTGTTGCCTCGGCTCCTCATCAGGCCATGGCTGACAGCCCACGCCTGGTAGTCGGTGGCCGGATAAACATCCTCGACATCTCCGGGGAAAACCGACAGCTGCCTGCACACCGCCTCAAGAACATCTTCCCTCTCCAACTCCAGAAAATCCACCACCGCGAATGCCTCATAGTCTTGCTGGAACCCCGGCTCGACGACTGCAACCTCGTGTTGGCCGAGCGCGTTGCCCTGTGCGGCAAACCCGCACAGCTCCTCGAGTGTCGGATGCTGGAAGATATCCGCCACTGTGATCTTGATCTGCTTCCTCTCAGCAGCAGTGACCAGCCGCATAGAGCTGATAGAGTCCCCTCCTAGCTGGAAGAAGTTGTCGGTCGAAGTGATCTCCTCCGGCTGAATTCTCAGGATATCCGCCCAAAGTCGCTTCATCTCCTGCTCCAGGTCGTCCGTGGTCCTCGTCATATCCGAGCAAGACTCTGGCTTGCTCAGTCCCTGTGACGAAATGACCTCCGAGTCCGCGATTTCTCCCCGAAGCATCCCTAGCGCATCAGGTTGCAAGCTAGCATTGGCAGCAACCAGATCGCTTTCCTCGAGCTGAATCTCCCTCACCATCTTCTTCCCCCCTTCACACAACTGTCCCAAAACGCGCACGAACTGATCCACCATCTTTTGCACCTCCACGCTTTCCACCAACTGATGGTCATAACAAACAGATACCTTCATCTTGCCCTCCTCCCCAATAATGAACTGTACCGATAGCGGGTAACTCATCGCCGGCGGCGCGCCAACATCGACCGGTACGATGCCAAGTCCGAGGTCAGTCGGCGCCGAGGACTCTGGAGCAATAGTCACCAAGCAGCCAAAGTTGCACGCTACCGCAGCGCTCGGACTGGCAGCCCTGATATTCTGCAGACCAGCATGCTGATAGGGAATCATGTCAACCATGCTATTCTGCATGCTGGAGAGGACGTCTTGGATGGTTGCGTTGCCATCCAGCGTGCAGCGGACTGGGACAGTAGTGATCATTGGGCCCTCAGTCTCGGTAACCGCATCCTCAGAGCCGTTGCGTCCACTGAGCGTCTCGCCGAAGACGACATCGTTAGCCTCCTCGCATTGAGCGAGGACCATGGCCCAAGCAACGCGGATCATGGTTGAGGCGGTGTGTGTCTTGGATCGGAGAACCGGCAGTGTGATCTCCGAGTCGATCGTTGAGTCGGCAGAAGGAACATAGCCGTCTGGGATGCTTAGGAAAGTCGCCGGGTGAGCATTATCAAGGTAGCGACTCCAAAAATCCTGTGTCTCATGCCCCTCAGTGGAGCAGAGCTGCTTGATGAATTCCCCGAAAGGCGGCCTGGGCGCAAGCTCCTCGCCCCTATAAACCTTTTCAACATCCTCCAGGAGCATCCGCAGAGACGCCGCATCGTAAACAGCGTGGTGCATTGTCAAGATGAGGTACTTCAAGTCGGTACTCTCTTCAGCAATGGCGAACTCGGCCAAAGGAGCACCGAGCGCAACCCGAGGGGATGCCGCGAACTCATCAAGACTGCTAGCCCGCCGCCAGGTGAGGGGCTTCTTAACGACGACCTGATAGAGCCCAGACCGCATGCTTCCGCCCGCACTGTCGAGCTGTACAATACGAGTCCGAAGAATGCTGCTGGAGTCATAGACAGCATTCCATGCGCTCTTGTACCGGGCCAAGTCCAGGCCGCGGGGAAGCCGGTAGCAGTGACGAGCGACATATGCGCCAGCTTGCTTCATCGAGAGCACAAATAGCCCCTCTTGAAGCGGTGTGCAGGGATAGACATCCTCAATGTTGTCGACGGGGATGTTGCATTGTTGGGAGACTTCATCTTCAACGTCCGGGGTCCACTCAATCATACTGAACGGCAGGGTAGTGTCTGGTACAAGGGCTGCTTGGCCGCTATTGGCAATATGCTCTGCCTTCCGTGCCATATCTGCAAGCTTCGGTGTTTGCATAATAGCCGCGACATTCAACGCGATGCCACGGTTCCTTGCCGCCGTCACCAGTTTCATGGCTGTATAAGAGTCTCCTCCAACGTGAAAGAAACTATCATCAACCATGATATGAGCTGGCGCTGACTTCATCACCTCTTTCCAAAGAGCCGCCAGCGCGACTTCCATCTTAGTTGCGGGAAGCCGTCTAGTTCTCTTTTCTCGTTTCGTCGGCAGGTTAACCCCAAGAGCCTTGATTTTCTTGCGGTCAACCTTGCCAGACGGCATAAGTGGCATCTTGTCCAGAGGTACAATTGTCGAAGGAACCATGTATGCGGGAATCTTCTGCGCCATTTTGGCCTGAAGCGCGGCGACATCGACGTCATCGTGGCCGATATTCTTAGCAGAGAAGAAGACCACCAGCTTGGGCGATTGGCCATCGGCCTGTACGATCTCGGCCACAACGTTCTCGGTCTCGGGGAAAACTTCTCTGAACGCCTGCTCAATGTCTCCAAACTCGAGTCGCTGACCGCGGATCTTGGCCTGGGTGTCTTTCCTTCCGACGTACTGGAAAGAACCATCGGGATTCTGGTAGACCAGATCACCAGTCTTGTACAGTCTGGTGCCTCGGCCGGGTCTCGCCCAGTCCGGGTTGCTTATGAATGCAGCCTTGGTCTTGACAGGCTCGTTCAGGTAGTGCCGAGCGAGGATGGGGCCCTCGATGAGAAGCTCGCCAATGCTGCCAATGCGAGCTAATCGGTTATGGTTGCGCGGGTGGACCACCCAGTAGCAGCAGGCGACTGCCTTGCCGATGCACTTCGGGCTGGATTCTTCCGTGACGAAGGAGTTGGCGGCGCTGCCAACACAGCACTCACTTGGCCCAAAGGCATTCACCAAGCGAACCTTGGACGACCAAGTAGAGATGTGCGACGTAGTCATTGGCTCGCCACACAAGGCCAGGCATGAAAGCGTCGGGACGTCCTCAGGCTCCAGAATCGAAGCAACAGTGGGAGTGATAACAGCGAAAGTCGTCTTGGACTTGTTGATGAACGACGCAAGCTGGTTGGACCTCTCCTTCTCAGTTGGCACGCAAACGGTTGCACCAACCATGAGAGACCCAAGGATTTCCAGGAAGCTGGCATCGAAGCTGTAGGAAGCAAATTGCAACACCCTCTCGCCAGGGAGCTGGCCAATGGCCTGATGATATCCCTGCGTCGCAGTGCAGAACGACCGATGCTCGGTAACCGACCCCTTGGGCGTGCCAGTGGATCCGCTGGTGAAGACGACATAAGCGGCATCGGCGCTCGACCGCACAGTCCTCTTGGCCATGGCAGATCTCACGGTAGTACCAGGGATACCGGATCGGCGCTTGAACATGTCCCTGGAGATGACGACCGTTGGAAGACCTAACCTGTTGAGGCACAGGTCAGCTTGGGTGGGAGAAGCCATGATCCGCTTGGCTTTGACAGTGTCGGCGATGCATCTTAGGCGCTCAAGAGGATGAGAAGGGTCCATGAGAACAATTGTGCCTCCGGCCTTTAGAACGGCCAGCATGGCGACAACGATCCAGATTGACTTCTCAAAGCACAGGGGCACGACTTCCTCGCGGTCGACATCGGCCAAGAACCCTTGAGCGATTCTGCTGGAGAAAACCTCGAGTTGCTGATAGTTGAGAACATCCTCCGTTGACCAAAGTGCTTCGCGTTCGGGGTACTCTACGGTGCGCTGGGCGATCATCTCCTCAATGCGGATGTCGAGGGTCTTTGGCAGAGACTTGTTCCAAGCCCAAAGCTGTTCCGCATCTCTCTCGGAGGCGGTGTGTAGATCAATTGGACGGAGATCCGGATTCCGAACGATCTGTGAAAGGATCGCGGCGAAGGTGATGGCCATGTCGCTGGCACGGTTGTCGGAGATTTTATCACACCAGTAGCTCATGTGAGCCTTGAGGCATTGCCCATCATCGAGGGCCTGAACCACCAAGTCGAACTGCGTGCCACATTAGTACCTAACCGTAACAGAGGAAACCAACGAGGGCACGAAAGAGGAAAGAATCAAACTCACCTCAGTGGGATCCTGACCACCCATAGGCCTGAAAACTAACCCTTGAGGGACGTCACCCCCCGCAGCCGCTTTTTGCATTGTCATACCAGTGTTGAACAACGTGCCCGATCCCAGTTCATGTGTGATCTCCGCGAGTGAAGAGGTCTGATGCGCCAGGCTGTCAATGAAGTTGTCATGTACAGCCTCTGCGATCTGGGGGATTGGCTGCTCATGCGGCAGAGCGATTCTCGAGACCAAGATATTGACTAGCGGCCCAACAATGTTTCCGATCTCCTCGACTGGCAGGTCCCTCCCTGAAGTGACAATACCGAAACAGCACTCATCGCGGTCGGCATTGACGTACTCGCGCAACGTGAGCGCCCAGGTGACTTGTAGCAGGGTGAACATCGAAACACCCAACTTGCGAGCAGCGCCCAACACCTTGGCGTAATTGATATTGTCAACGGGAATTTCCGCTTTGTGCAGGGCCTTCTCAGATTGCGGTGACTCCTCAGTTGGGAGGAAGCAGGGATCGGTGCTGTCCAGCAACTTCTTCCAGAAGCCAAGGTCCTCGGCGGTGTCCCTTGAGTGGATGTAGTCAATGTAGTTCTTCAAAAGCGGCTTAGCCGCCTCGAGGGGATGAGTTTCGCAAGCAAGGCTGAAGTCTCGGAGAATCACAGCCATCGAACCTCCATCGGCAATTGCGTGGCTCAAAAGAAAGCTGCAGAACACTCTGCCGGTGGAAGCTTGGCGAGCAATCCGGAGTTGGTGTTGAGGTGTCCTCCGGCAAAGCATCTCGGAGGGAACAGACTGGATCTTCAGGAATTCAACCAGTTCATCCCCGCTCATCGAAGCTGAGACCTGAGACTCAATGACATCAGGCTCATAGTCCCTGAGCACCAACTGATCGTAAAGACCATCCGTGGAGTTCTGCTCGATGAAGATGGTCCTCAAAACGGGGTGGCGACTGACTACAGTCTTCCAGGCCCGCCTCAGTTTCTCGAAATTGATTGACGTCGTGGTGGACTCAAGTTCGTAGACCGATCTGAACCAGTACATCTCGGGGTCTTTACTCTGGCTCAGCAGCATTCCTTGTTGGGATGGAGTGCAGGGGTAAATATCCTCCACATTTGTGTCCTCAATACCGATCGCCTTGAGGACAGGGTCCCGCGTGCTCTGCGGCGCCGTAGGCTTTGGAGAAAGGTCTTCCACATCACGGGAACCCAGCACGCGAGCCATGTGTTCAAGACTCTTCTGGTAATTCCCAATCCAGCGGTTGATATCCTCCCGGCGGCTGATGGTGCTGTTGAAGCTGAAAGTAAACACCAGTTGGCCGTTTTCTGACTCGGCATTGATGTCAATCAGCGAGAACTTCTTGTGCTTCTCGCTGACCTCGCAAGGATCCACGTTGATGTTGCGCCAGTGAACTTGCTTGAGAAGGGCCTCGGCGCGGTCGAGTTGCTGGAAGGAGCCGAAGTAATTGAACGAGACCTCGATATTGAAGGGCTTCTGCTCCAGGTCGAGGGAGCTAAAGTACGAAAAGCCCTTCTGAGGGGTGTTGCGGCGGACGTCCTTGACTTGCTTGACGTATTCCTGAATATCCTTGTTGCAACGTTGGCTGTCGATCCAAATCGGGGCAATCGTCGTGAACCAGCCCACAGTTCTCGAGAGATCAATAGAGTCATCCCACGGCTCCCGACCATGGCCTTCATTGTAAATTGGCGGGATATCTCTGTCCTGGAAAGTGGCGGCGAAGGAGTGCATCACCGCAGAGATAAACAGATCCAAAGGCTCGGTGCCAAATGCGTCGTTGCAATGACCGAGGAGCGACTCCGACATCCCCACAGGCAGGCTGAACTGATGATGCTCAAAGTCATTGGCGTAGTTGGGCTTGCCGGCCATGCCCCAGTACTTGTAATCTTGGCTTGGCACCTCGAAGGGAACTGTGGCAGTTCCAACCAGGGACTTCCGGTGCACGCTGAGCAGCCCGCACCATTTCTCAAAGGACATGCTGCGGTATGTCGAGATTGACCCAGTAACAAGGAAGTCCTCGAGATCCTTGAGAATTACTCGCCACGAAACCAAGTCAATGACGAGGTGGTGCGCAGTCAAGAAGACGTACTGCTCATCTCCGATGTTGAACAGGTCGCCAGCAAACACCGGGCCATTTTCGAGATCGAGGGACTGCTGAGTTTCGCTGATACGCTCTGTAGCTTCGGTTGGGAAGGTTGTTGCCGCTTGGATATCCCATGACCGGAAGACGTACGAGTCCTCAATCCTTGGCTCGATCCATTGCTTGAATGATCGACCCAGTTTCTGGAAGCGAGCCCTGAGCATTGCATGCCGCCTAACGATGACATCCAGAGCCTTTTTGATGCCATCTTCATCAAGGCGCACCTTCGCACTGGAAGCCTTCAACAAGAAGCTCTGGTTGAAGTGATTCTCGCCGGGCGAGAGCCGGGTGAACATGCGTTGGATAGGGGATAATCCAAACATGGTAATGTTGTCCTCGTCTTGTTCATCATCATCCGCTTCCTGTGCTTCGGGCGTTATTTTTTCGGCAACCTTTCCAGGAGCAGTATCACCTGTAGTTAGGCCAAGATCGAGTCCCCCAAAGTTAGCAGCTAACTGCTTGATCGACTTTGCCTTGAGTAGCTGCTCAATAAGCAGTGGAATGCCCTTTCCGCGGCAATGGGCAACGACTTCCATAGCGCTGATGGAATCGCCTCCCATCTTGATGAATGAGCCAGCAGAAGGATTGATCGACTGTTCTGGGACGTTGAGAACCGCGCTCCAGATTTGCCGGATGGTCTTCTCAACCGTAGTTAAGCCTGAATCGGTAGCCGCAGTTTCTTCCCCAGTCCCAGTGCAGAACTGGTACATCTCCTGGGTAATGTTGATGATGCAGTCCGAGAGGAAACGCCGGTCAGTCTTGCCAGAAGCCATCAAAGGCAACTTCTCGACAACAATCCAGCACGACGGGACCATAAAAGACGGCAACACCCCGGTTAGAGCTTCGGCGACGAGAGCAGCCGCGGAGGAGACCTCTTTACCGCCCATGACATCGATGCCTTCCGCTGGGTCTGACCCGGAAGTCAAACGTCCGGTAGCCCTCGATGTCGAGTCGGAAGCGTTAAGCGTCATGACAGCAACAAGCTTGTTGGCACAGAGGCCATCTTTGATCAGCAGAACCGCGCACTGCTGAACCTGGGGTTGCTTCGCCATCTGCTCCTCGATTTCTCCCAGCTCTAGGCGTTGGCCACGCAGTTTCACCTGGTTGTCCCGGCGGCCGAGATACTCCATAGTTCCATCCTCTTGGTAGCGGACGAGATCGCCAGTCCTGTACATCCGTCTCTGACCGCCAGCCCAGGTAGGTTTGACAAAAGCCGCATTAGTTTTGGCCTCGTCATCCAGGTAGCCGCGAGCTAGGATCGGTCCCTCAACTAGGAGCTCCCCAATGGACCCAATCGGCACAAGCTTGTTATGGTCACGAGCATCGCTGATCCAGGCAATGCTACCGACGCTGTTGCCGATGGAGCTCTTGCCAGCCCGGAGGCTGTCGGGATCGGTGACATCATGCCCAGCGCAAATAACGGTGCATTCAGTGGGCCCATACGCAATAAGGACACGGCGGGAGGGTGCCCGCCATTTATCGATGAGCTGATAGCTTGCGGCCTCGCCTCCAAGTAGGAGGGTCGTGATCGATGGAACCTTGCGGGGATCCAGGAGTGCCAAGACCGATGGTGTAAGCAGAGCGTGGTTGACGTTATGCTCATTGACAAAGTCCATCAGCTTGTCTTTGTCCATGCGCTGTGCCTCGGAGGGGACGCAAACACAGCCGCCCATGACGAGGGTGGTGAAGATTTCGGTAATGCATGCGTCGAAGCCGTACGATGCAAATTGCAGTGTCCTAGCCTGAGCGGTGTAGTTGAAGGCTCTACCATGCATTGTAGATCCGCTGCATAAGGCCTCGTGCTGGATGAGGACTCCCTTGGGTGTCCCTGTGCTGCCGCTGGTGAAGAGACAGTATGCCAAGTCCGCCGGGGACCTGGCACGGCTGAGTGACGCAAGGCTAGCTTTGTTGACGGTTGAGCTCTTCAAGGCTTCCATGCTGCGAGAGCCTACTAGAAGGTATGGAATGCTGAGATTGCCACCAAGCTCTTGGCCAATATGCTCGTTCTGCTCGGAGCAGACAACGAGCGGCGCTTGAACTCGCCTTGCGATGCTCGCCAGTCTGTCAATAGGATGCTTGGGATCCAGAGGCACAAAAGCAGCGCCAGCCTTCATGATCCCCAGCATGGCGATAATTGCCCACGAGCTCTTCTCAAAGCAGAACGGAACAAGGGTATTCGGAGTAACGGAATACTTCGAGACAAGATGCCGTGCCACGGTGCTAGCAAAAGCATCCAACTCGGAGTACGTCAGCGAAAGGTCCCAGCCCGAAATCGCGGGCAAGTCGGCCGTGGACGAAGAATGGATGCTAATCAGTTGGTCACACTGCGCCTGGACTGCAGTCGTCGTTGCCGCGTCGTTCCATCCCATAATCTTCTGGAGCCCGTCGGTTGTAAGAAGGTTGACGTTCCGGAGAGGCTTGGTGATTGAGTCCAGGATGCCGTCAAGGGCCAGATTGAATGTGGAAGCGAGGCTTTTAGCCTGGTTAGCCGAGAGCACGTTACTGTTGTACGTCAAACTGATGTCGACGAAGTCCGGGGAGTCTCCAATATTCAACGCGACATCAAACTGGTTACTGATTAGCCAACGAGGTCAAACTCACCCTGTACAATGCAGACTTACTTCACTAGGGTCCTCAACGTGTAACGGCTGAAACTCGACAGTCGACGAACTCGTACCCGGCGATGATAGCCTCTGCACAGACATAACCGTGTTGAAGAGACGGTCCCCGCCCATTCCCAAACTCCGTTGAATCTCCGCCAGAGAGCAAAGCTGGTGAGACAGGGAATTGGCATAGTCCGCATGCGCTGTCTTCAGAAGTGTGTCAACCTGCACATCGTCGCTCTCTAGCGAGATCATACAGACGAGCATGTTGATGAAGGGCCCGACGGCCTCTTCAATGCCCTGGATCGGGAGATCCCGGCCTGATGCCAAGTAGCCAAAGCACGGAGAGTTGTTGCCCGTGTATGCCCGCAGGATCAATGCCCAAGCTAGCTTGTAGACACTGGCGGCGGTGGTCTCGGCCTGAGCGCAGAGGGAGTGCAGCCGAACATGATTAGGGTAAGCAAAGTCGAGGTACTCCAGCTTCCGGGCCTGGCTTAGAGTTTCCATGTTAAGGTTGGGGAAGTGACAGGGCTCCGTGCCGCTGAGATAGGACTTCCAGAATTGGCGAGACGAATCCAGATCTTGTTTACCAAGATATCCAATGTAGTTGCTGTAGGCGCTCTCGCCATTGACAGCAGCGACACGGACACCATCGTATGCCTTGACAAGATGATCCAAGATGAGGTTGATAGATGACCCATCGATCAGAGTGTGGCTGATGTCGAGTTGAACCAACAGTTTCCCTGAGCCCTGCTGTGACAGCACAATTTGATGTGGTGGTCCATTCGAGATGTGATGCTCGGGCCGTCCCAGAGGGAAAACGGTGGCATCCTCACAGACCAGGACATTTGGCTCGAAGTCCTTCAATACCACTTGGGTGTAAGTGGAAGCACTCTTGCCATCTGTCAAAGACGTTGTCTCGACAAAAATGGTCCGTAACATGGGGTGCTGCTTAACCACTTGCTTCCAAGCCATGATAAGCTTGTCAGCGGAGACCATCTTCGCATATTTCGAGACAACTTCCCACACGTATCTGACGGCATACAGTGTGGGGTCAACTGCTTGGCTGACTAGGAGCGCCGTCTGCATAGGTGAGCAAGGATAGATATCCTGGATATTGCTGACCGCTACGCCAGCCTTGGGCAGGGTGAACTCGAGGAGTGTTGACAACTCATCATAGCCCATCGGAAGGTTAGGCAGGTCCACAAGGGTAAGTGATACTTTCTCCTGCTTAGTCGTCGCGTGGATAAGATCACGCAATGTTTCCGAGCAGGCCTCGATCCACTGCTGCACAAGATGGCGGTGCTTGACTCTGTTGTTGAAGGTGAAGCCCACGGAAAGGACGCCGTTCTCCACGCCAGCAAAAACGTCGAAGATTGAGAAACGCGGAACGTCCGGGGCTGAATCCGGAGGTGCGTGGAATGGAGCCCAGCTCATTCTGTTAAACAGAGCCCCTTGTCGCTCGAGCTGCTGGTAGAGGCCAAAATAGTTGAAAGTGACCTCAACAGCGGACGTTGCATTTTGGGCGAACGATGTGAAGAATGACAGCCCCTTCTCCGGAATGCGGCGTCGGACATCCTTGACCTCCTTGAGAGAACGGAGAACATCACCACCGTGATTGGAGAGAAGGATCGGGCACATCGAGGTAAACCAACCAACTGTGGATGAGATGTCAACATCGGGACGCCAGGTTTCCCGTCCGTGGCCCTCGTTAAAAATGGCCACCGGGCCCCGGACCGAGCAGAAGACTTGGTTAAAGGAGTGGGCAACTGCCGTCAGGAGCAAGTCCAAAGGCTCAGTATTGAAAGCGTCGTTTGAACGACCCATGAGCAGCTCAGTAGACTGATCATCGAGAGAGAACTGTTGTTGGGTTACCTGCGCGGCGGTATTTTCTGCGCTAGTAATGCCCCAAAACTCGTAGTCTTGAGGCGGGATCTCGGGAGCATCCACCACAGAACTCGCACGCTCTTGTAGCAGCCGGCACCAGGTACGGAAGCTAGGAGGTTTCTGTGTTGCTTTCAGCTCTCCGCTCCGAAGGGTATCCTCAAGCTCCTGAAGGACAACTCTCCAAGATACGAGGTCGATCACAAGGTGGTGGCAGGTGATGAAGAGCACAGAAGCTCCATCCGACATCTGGTACATATCGGCTGCCATCAGGGGCCCGGTGGTAACGTCCAGGCTATTCTGAGTTTCGGAAGCATAGTCGATAACCTTCTGGATCGTCCAAACGGATTCAAACTGGCGGCATTGCAAAGAGCCAGCGGCGTCTGTGGAAATGTATTGCTGCCAGTCTCCGTTCACCTCGTGGAACCTGGCGCGAAGCATGGGGTGACGTTGAATAATGGCAAGCAGGGCGCATTGAAGCTTGCTAAAGTCAACTTTATCCGTGAACCTTAGAAGATGACTCTGGTTGAAGTAGTTAGGCGCGGTAGGAGCCAAGGTCATGAACCACTTCTGGATAGGGGACAGAGCGAAAGGAGCCCCCGACTCAGCGTCGTCCTCGATGATGTCGTTGACCATAGTTTGAACCGTATCCGAAGTAGCAACACGCTGGCAGAACTCGGAGAGAGTCTTCACCTTGAGTATGTCCTGAACTGTGACGTTGATGCCCTCGTTTCGACAACGTGTCACCACTTGCATTGCCGAGATGCTGTCGCCGCCGAGCCGCAAGAACGAGGCCTTCGGACCAATTGTGTGTTGTCCGACATTAAGAATTTCGCTCCATATGACTCGGACTCGTTCCTCTAGAGGCGAGTTCATCGTTGGAATGTCGTCTGAAGAAGTGCCGGCCGAGAGCCCCGCTATGTGCTCGTAGGTCGGCTGATCCATCTGCTTGGTCCACTCGCTCACCATCTTCCGATTGGCTTTTTGCGAAGCCGGCATAAGCGGAATGGACTCGAGGACGATCCAGATCGCCGGAATCATGTATACCGGAACCTTCTGAGAGAGCCGCTCCTGGATGTCGGGAACCCAGGTCCAGTCGTCGGCGTTGGCGAGAGTAATGTCCGTAGATGAGGCTGGCCCAGTTGCAGGCTTATCTTGAACCATAGAAAGAATGCCAACCAGGTGGTCCGCGCATGGACCTACGCGCGGATATAGGACAAGCGCTTGCCGTACTCGCTCGTCTTTCCGGAGGTGGTACTCGATGTCTGGGAGTTCAACGCGCTGGCCGCGAATCTTCACCTGATCATCCCTTCTTCCCAAACAACTGATCGTTCCGTCGGTATTAACACGGCCTAGGTCACCAGTGTAATATACACGGGAGCTGCGGCCGTTAGCCCACTTGGCGGGCATGGGCTTGAACGAAGCCGCCGTTTTGGCCGGGTCCTTCAAATATCCTCGTGCAAGGATACCGCCCTCCACGACGATCTCACCGACTGCGCCGATAGGAGCGAGTTCAGAGGGACGGCCAAGGTCCGCTACCCACATCATGCCGCCGATGGAATGACCAATGCTGCCGTCAATCTGGGGTCCGTTGACGCTGTTCTTGGCGCAGTAGATGCAGCTCTCAGCCGGACCGTAAGTTACAATGAGCTCAAGATCTGGCCGTCCCGACCATCGCTCAATGTTGTCTTTCCCGGGCGCCTCGCCACCGAGGACGATGGTCCGGAGGCCGGGAATCGTGGTCGGGTCCATGAGCCGAGCGAACGATGGCGCGAAGAAAGCCCAGTTTACCCGATTCTCGTTTATGAACCCCGAGATTCCATTGAGGCGGGTAAAGTCGTCGGGGATGCATACGCAGCCACCGAAGACGAGCGTAGTTAAGAGCTCCGAGACGCTGACGTCGAACGTGTGTGACGAGAACTGTAAAACGCGGGAACTGGTCGAGTAGTTGAACGCCGCACCGTGTTCGGCCATGCTAGTGCAGAGAGTAGCATGTTCCCAAACGACCCCTTTTGGTGTTCCCGTGCTACCACTGGTAAAGATGGCATAGCATGGAGAGCTGGGCGATGCCTGCGGGTTGATCGGGGGGTTGCCGCGTTCCGGTAGTCGATCCAGTGTCTCCTGAGAAACCACGACGAAGTCCTTGACCGCGTTGCATGAGATTAGGAGATCGGAATGCATCGCAGACGTCAGGATGACTTTGGCATCGAGTGTGCTGATGATGCTCTGCAAACGGTCCAAAGGTTGCGAAGGATCCAGGGGAACGCAAGCTCCTCCCGCTTTGAGAATTGCCAACTGGGAAACGGGGACCCATTTCGATTTCTCAAACGCAAAAGGCGTGAAGCACTCGGGGCCAACTCCAAGGGACCGGAGGTGGCGAGCAAGTTTGGTAGATAACTTGTCCAGCTCGCTGTAGGTAAAGTCGCCATCCCATGCCAATACGGCAACGGCATTTGGGGTGGCCGCCGCCTGCCGGACAAACATGTCGTGCACACGATCGTGAACGAGGGGGGGAAGCCGCCGAGTAATGTGAGCAATCTCAGCCCGGTCGCTCGGGCTCATGGTATCGATATCCTCAAGTCGAAGGTTCTTATTGAGCTCGCCTTCGCAAAGTTGCTGAAGTATATGCTCGAATGTGGTGAGGACACGGCTCATTTGCTTCTCGTCCATGATAAAGGAGTCGTAAGACGCCGTCAAGGCCAGCTGAGAACCCATGGGCTGGCATTCCAGTGTTAGAGCGTTCGTCAGGAAGTCGGCGACTGAGCGTTCTGAGCTCCAGGCAAACCCATCCTCGGACTTCTTGGCTCCCGCGTCGTGGTGGACAACCAGCAGACTCTGGAAATCGCACACAGCTGCTGCTGAGGGGGTAGACTTTTTAATGTTCTGCAGCCCGTATTGCTCAAACTCAAGCATATCAAATGACTGCAGTTGGACCCGATCCAGGAGAGCCTTGACGGGCTCCTTGAAGTCCAGGACGATTCTGACGGGAACTGTGGCCAGGGTAGGGCCGATAAGAGTAAATACACCGTCGAGTGGGACGCTGCGCCCAGTCACGGCGGCGCCGAAAACGATATCTGGGTGAGAACCGGCATAAGTCGAGATTAGGACCGCCCACGCTGTGCGAATGAGGGTCGAGATCGTAGAGGTGGACTTGGCGTCTCGGGGGAAGAGTATCGTCCTCTCTAGAATGGAGTTGGCGAGAGGCTTGTAGGAAGAAGGGAGTGAAGGCGGGAAGGATGCTGGGTCAGATCCATCGAGCTGACTACGCCAGAACTCATTTGCCCGGGTCTTGTCAACAGTTCCGATATAGTCAATGAACGACCGAAAGCTGATCGTAGGACCCTGATCCGAGCTTTGGAAGGTCTGCATGCCCGCAAGTTTCTTGTATGTTTGTGTGATGGCATCTGCAAGCAATGACACCGACCAGCCATCGTACACTGAGTGATGAGCCGTCCAGACAAAGCGGGTAGGGTTCTGAAGAATGGCTTGCTGCGTCAGCGCGGTGCCAAATCCAGGTTTCTTCTGCCGAAGGTCGCGGATGTAGGCGCCGATGTCGTTTGATGGCGGTGTCGTCCACTGAAGCGGTGCTGGGCAGAGGACCACTTGCAGTCCGGCAGGGATGATCCTCGTGCGTAAGATGGAGTTCTCGTCCGTGATTGCTTGCCATGTACGGCGGAAGATAGAGATATCTACCCAGTTTGGCAATTCCATGACGTGATGTGCGATGTACGCGGTAGAGTTCTTCTCCGTAAGCATCATCATGCCTTCCTGGAGCGCCGTGCAAGGGAAGATATCCTCAATCTGTTCCTCAGGAACAGCACACTGCAGTGCGATGTCTGCAAGTTGAGGGTGTTCGAACTTCCTCGCCGGCGGAGCAGATGCTGAATGCACCGCCGTTGCCGGCTTCGCCATGGACGCGCAGAGGTTGGAAACGGTGCCATGCTGAAAGATGGACGAAACCGTAAGGTTCAATCCCCGCGCCCTGGCGTGTGCCACGAGTTTAATGGCAGTGATTGAGTCTCCGCCGAGCGTCACGAAGTTGTCATCGACACCAATCTCAGACTCAGGCAAGCGGAGAGCAATTGCCCACAATTGTTGCATCACCACTTCCTCTTCGGTCGAGGGTTGTCGTTTCTCCGTGCCTTGATCCAACTTGTAAGAGCTGATAGCCTCGTCCGTCAGCTTTGCAGCTGCAAGTCGAAGCATCTTCCTGTCGACCTTGCCTGATACCAGCTTTGGGAGCCGGTTCAGGGGGATAAACAATGTTGGGATCATGTGCGGTGGGAGAGTCTCAGACAAACGGGACCGGATTCTCGCAACTAGCGTCTTCATATCAATGGTGCTGAAAAGTCCTGTCGATGTGTTAGCCTGCTCTGTCAGTCTCTGGGGAAGGTGTATGAAAGCAGCCAGAAAAGCGTCCCGGCCAGTGTTGGAACCGGCAATGACATCAATTGCCAACTCGACTGGCTCGTCTATCGACGCGCGCAAAGCTGTCTCGACAGCTGTTATCTCGATTCGTTGGCCTCTAAGCTTGACCTGGGTATCCCGGCGGCCTTGGAAGTCGATAGAGCCATCCACGTTTAGTCGAGCAAGGTCACCAGTTCGATACATGCGTACTGGTCTCTGCAAGCCTTCCGAGAGGGCCCAAGATAGCACGTCCGGAAAGGCGGCATCGGTCAGCTTGGCGTTGTTCAGGTACCCTCGGGATACGTTGGGCCCCTCGAACACAATCTCTCCGATGCATCCGGTAGGCGCAAGCTTGTGAGGATTACCAGGCTCGCAGATCCAGATGCGCGTACCGTTGGCACGGCCGATATTGGTGAGGGGTAGGTCGCGAGATACGCGAACAGCGGTTCCGATGTTTGTGACCTCGGCCGGCCCGTACACATTGATAAGAGGGATCCCATCCCAAATGTCCTTGCACACTTGGGTCAGCTGCTCGCCGCCGACTGAGAGCCACTCCATTGTCGGGCATTCCGCAGGAGATATCAATGAGGCCACCGTCGGGGTTAGCCAAGCGCGGTCGGCCCGCAGGGTGTTGATCGCGCGCGCCAGGTTGTTCATCCTGTCGTCATCGGAAGGAACACAGAGACAGGCGCCGTAGAGGATGGCGATGGCAAGATCTCCAATGCTAACATCGAAAACATGGGCGGCGAACTGTAGGATCCTGGAACTCTTGGTGATGTTCATGGCCGCGCCGTGCTGCTTAGCCATGATGCAGACAGCATTGTGCTCCAAAGGGATGCCCTTTGGCTCTCCTGTGGAGCCAGATGTGAACACAACAAAAGCTGTGTCGTCTGGTTGCACCGAATATCGCTTCTTTGTCGACCTCTGCGAAATGCTGCGGATGGAGTTTTCCTCGACGGCAAATGGCCTGCAGCCCATAGCTTTGATCCTGGAGAAAAAGCCAGGGGCACATAGGACCACCTTCGGCTTTACCTGAGAGAGGACTTTCAAAATGCTAGAATCCGGATGGGACGGCTCAAGGGCGACGCTGATGCCACCAACTCTTAGCGTACCAAGGATAGCGACAGTTGTCCACACGGATTTGGGGAAGCAGTACGGCACATATTCTCCTCTCCGGACGCCGAGCGCAGAAAGGTGGTTCGCCAACGCCGTGGAGACGCGATCGAGCTCCTTGTAAGTCAACGAACCATCCCATGCATTAACGGCCGGTGCGGTTGGTTGACTGGAGACATGCCGCTCAAGAACCTGGATGAGAGTGGTCCGGTCATATTGCAATTTCTGTCGGTTATTTCTGATTTGGAGCTCTCGGTCCTTCCTTGCCGCGTAGTCGATGTCACCGATTTTTTCTTCGGCACCGTCCGCGCGGCAGATCTGGTTCAATACGTGGCCGAATTGCGCCTGGAGGTGCAGGATTTGCTGTTCGCTAAAGATGGCCGAATCAAAGGTCGTAGTGACGGTAATACCCTCTTCTTCCAGGGTAAAATCCATGTTGAGGGCATAGCTATGGTAGCCATGGAGGTCCAGGGAGGCTGACCCTAGGCCGATTCTTGGTGGCAGCTCGTCGTCGTTGTGGCTTAACGAAGATCTCCTCGGTTGAATAACGATGATGTGCTGAAATTGGCACGCTTCGTTGGCGCTTGGGCTCAAACGAGAGATGGCTTGCAGGCCGAGATGCCCACAGGCATCGGCCTCCAGCACACCACTCTGGAGATGTCGCAGGAAGTTATCGATGGTGTCGCTTGTGTTCCAAGTAACGCGAACGGGCACCGTAGAGATAGTTGGCCCCGCGATTGCCTCCACGTCCCTCAGACTCGAAGATCGTCCGGAGAATGTCTCGCCAAAGATGACATCTTGGGAATCTAGATAACGGCCGACCAGGAGTGCCCAAGCAGCACGGATGCGAGTTGGCATCGTGAACTCGGAGTTCTTGTTCGTTGCGGCCGCCAGCTTCATCTTCACCTCGCAGTCCGGGACCGGGGCGTAAGATGAACCAAGATTTTGAGGAAAGTGGCAAGCTGCAAGTCCGACATCAGAGGTCAGCGTAGAGAGCCAGAACTTCTTTGGAAGCTCGGTGTCAAGACGCGATAGGTGGCGAATGTACGACTTGTGTTGCTGTAAAGGGATTGGGGCGAGGCCGGCGTATTCCCGCTCAACGTCTTCGAAAAGCCGAGTAATGGACCACCCATCGAAGAGAGAATGGTGGATGGTGAAGATAAAGGTCCGACCAACCAAGCCGCATCTCACGAGGCAATCACCAAATCCCATAGAAAGCGACCTGTCTCGCTCGCAGTACGCGGCAAGGTCGGATGCGGTCTGCCACGAGAGCTGAGTATTGTAGACCGCTTGAACGGCACCGTGCTGGCTTTCTAAGATGCGGGTTCGGAGAATGTCATGGCGTTTTACGACGGCGGACCAAGCAGCCTTGAACCGGTCGACATCAACATGGGCTGGGAGTTCCAGGATGTGGCGTGCCACATAAGCGCCAGTCCGTATGCTTGAGGCAGTGATGAGGGCCTCTTGGAGCGGTGTGCATGGATACACGTCCAATACCTCGTCCTCAGCCGGGCTTCTGGCCTTGACGTCGAGGACAATCTCGTTGACAAGGTCACTAGGGAGCAGGCTCAAAGCGACCGGGATGTCAATATCTTCTCCCTGGTCTACAGAGCTCTCTGCTCTACTGGCAAGCCCCGCCAGGGTACGGATTGTTGAGGAATTGAAGATATCCGCAACAGTGACGCTCACGCCACGAGATCGTACCGCAGAAGCCACCTTGATTGCCGAAATCGAGTCCCCTCCAGAAATAAGGAAGTTATCGTTAGGTCCGAGCGAAGGAAGCCTGAGAACATCCCTGCAGCAGGAAAGAAGCGTCTCCTCTACGGCGGTGGCCGGAGCCGATGAGGCTTCCTGGGTCATGAAGCCCGAGTAGGAAGAGAGCTCCTCGATCGAGGATCGGTTGGCAAAGTCGAGAAGCCGTCTGCGGTCAACTTTACCAGAGACCAGGTAGGGGAAGGACACGATCGGGATGAAGAGAGAGGGAACTGCGGCGGGTGGCAGGTTTTTCCGCAGTGTCTCAACCGTCCTACGCATCGCATCTGTCTGGCTTCGCTCAAGGAGATGGATTCGGACATCCTGATGGATATCGCGGCTGGTTCCAAATGAAAGGAAAGCCGCGAGGACTTTCTCCCCTTCGGGACAAATCACATCGACGTGAACATCGACGGCCCCAGGCATCGCCTTCACCACGTGAAAGCGGACTTCCTCGAGCTCCATCCGCTGGCCGCGAATCTTGACTTGGAAGTCGGCACGCCCAACAAAAGAGACGGATCCATCCATGGCTTGGCGGCCGAGGTCACCCGTGCGGTAAAATCGGCGACGTGAGCTCGCTGGGTAGATATGTGTCTTGCGCACCCAAGCGGGGTTCTCGATGAAGGACTTGGACGTCTTGGCTTCATCATTCAGGTACCCCTGTGCCAGGATGGGGCCTTCAACGATGATTTCCCCGACGGCGCCAATGGGAACCAGCCTGTTGCTGTTGGATCGGTCGGCAATCAACATGCGGCCGCCGATGGCATGCCCGAGTGACTCTCTCCAGGGCTTCTTGGCTTGTGTACGGACGGAGAATTCGTTTTTCGCACAGTTGATACACGTCTCGGCAGAGCCATACCCGATGATGAAATGATCCAGAGTCGGAGTCCACCTGTTGATGTTGTCTTGGCCGATGGACTCGCCGCCAAGGATGAGAGTACGGAGGGACGGCACGGTCTCCGGCTTCAGGAGGCGAGCATAAGAAGCAGCAAAGAGCGCACAATTGACGCCCATGCTCTCCATAAAACTCGCTAGTCTATCCGGATCTGTGCGGTCGTTGTCGGAGGGAATGGCAACGCAACCGCCGTGAACAAGCGGGGTAACAAGTTCGACCACCGACACGTCGAAGACATGCGAGGCAAACTGGAGTACTACACTCCGCTCATTCATGTGGAACCCTCGGCCATGCTCCCAGATGCTGGTGGCGAGGGCGTTGTGCTGCCACTTGACGCCCTTGGGGGAACCGGTGCTGCCGCTGGTGAAGATGACGTAGCAAAGATCATCTGGTTGAACGTATGGAAGGGGAACAGCTGCGGGCGAAGGCGGGGAGCAGTAGTCTTCGGAGTCGACGCAGATGATGTGCCTGACGGGGGTCTTTGGCGCCAAACTCTCAGCGAGAGTCTTGTGGAGGGTTTTATTGGTCAGCACGATTGGCGAATTGAGTTGGCCCAAAATATCGTTGCGGCGGGCAGCGGGATGGCTGGGTTCCAAGGGAACACAGGCCCCGCCCGCAGCGAGGCTCGCAAGAATGGTGACGGGCGTCCATTTTGACTTGGTCAAGTAGAACGGGACGAATAGAGTCCGACCTTCTCCACGCGCCTGCAGCTGATGTGCTGCGCTGGCAATGACGCTGGCAAGGCGGAACGTCTGCCTGGCCAGCTCGGCGTAGGTAAAAGATCCGTCCCAAGCAGCGACGGCAACCTTGCTCGCAATCTCGGGACGGCCGCACTTTGCAAGGATCAGCTCGTGGACGCAATCGTCGAGTTTTAGCGGAAGGGGCGCGCTGAATTCGACGATGCGGCTGTAGTCGTTCCTGCTGACCGTGTCGATGCTCTTGACGAGGAGCTCGTCGGCATCGAATCGGCCTAGCGAACGCAGCTTGAGGGTTAAGACATTGAGAGTGTGGGCGAAATTGTCGACGACACTCTGCGCCCTGTCGAGGGAGAGGGCGTCCTTGCGGAAGTTGAGGTGCACGTGGACCATTGTGCCCTCCGCAACATTGACAAACGCAGTTGCCATCGACTGCCAGGATCTCAATGGTCAGCGCACTGCAGACTCGGAACTTGATCGCCAATACCGGCCACAGCAAGAATACGTACAGGCAAGTGCATCTCCGGAAACCTTGATTTCCAGGAATGGATGTAGACGGCCGTCGAAATGGCGTAGAACCCCGTTCCCTCAGCAAAGGCGCCCAGGGAATGGAAGCTCAGGGTGTGGCCCATGGTCAACTTCATGTCCTGCTCAGCGGCCCGCATCGCGCTCAGCAGCCGGTCGTCACCCGACAGAGTCATCGTTGACAGCCATGCTGCCTGTTCGCGATCAAGACAGACGCCAAAACTCACGGGGCCGTCCTCGCCAGCATATGAGCGGAGCAGAACAGCCCAGGCCGCAAGAATGATGGTATCCTCAGAGAGGTTGTGCATCGAGGCGGCTTCCTGGAGGATCCCCGCATCGACCGCCATGACGGCTTTGGTGCGGGCGTACCCTTGGGGCACTTCAGACCCAATGATGGTACGCTCAGGGCTGGAACATGTCGCATCGGACTTGTCGAAGAAAGCCGAGGTAGCAGGCGCAGCCTCCACGGCTTGGAGCCGTTGTGTCCAGAACGACTTTCTGGTAATGTCGTTGGACATCCTGGAGGAATGCATGGTGGTTGGATATGGTAGGACTGCGCGCTGATGTGACCTTGGGAGAATGGCCGTATTAGAATTAGTGTCGAAATGCGCAGTCCGAGTCTCAAGGGTATGAGAATCAGGGTCTGGTGAGCGAGTGTATAATCAAGGGGCGCGTGGAAGCGGAGTGATGGCGGCTCCCACAATGCCTGAGGACTGGAGTGAACCGCTCAGACAATCTCACAAGAGGGATATCGTAAAGTAGTGATGCTCGAAGGTCAATGACAGAGGAGCCTAGTGATGTGTCCCGAGCAATGTCAGCGACGAGTGAGACGCAACGACAAGGAGGCGAGTGCCTGAGTGGGTTGGCAATGACGACAGAGAATGTGGGTGTCCCTGCGGATCTGCGGTGCTGTTCATGCGCTGATCATTTAACGGTGAGGCATGGACCGCATTGGGTTTATCTTGAAAGCGAAACCCGGAAGCGTGGTGGACAATAGCGAGGGGCCGTGTCTAGACCTTGAGGTCCGGGCACACCGCTACCCGGCTAGTACGGAACTCAGGTCACACTTCAGAGATCGACCAGGGTAGAGTTAGCGGCTGAATGTAGGTGAGGATAGCGTGGAGCGCGCAACCTATGGTTCGGGTGGATGGCGATGTCTCGATGGTGGTGAACGGAAATAACGAATGCAACCATACAGAGTGCCAATATTGGTCTTCGCCGCATCGAGTGTCTGTTGTTCGTGGGTTTATTCAGCCGTATTACATCTACAATCCGAGCCTGTAGAGATAGTCGACGGTGATAGGAATCCGGTAGTGCAGGGATGGTCTGAGGCGTAACTGGAATTGAGTGCGGATGAAAAGCCGCCTCAGGACAGGGAGCCGAAGCGATTGGCTAAGCAAACAAGCAGCACGCCCAAGCTATTTTCGTTTCAAGAGGAGAACCTCAAGAACGCCCAACAAGCTAGGTACTTGTGCGGATCCCTGGCATCGCTCGGGTGGGCTGCGTCCATTCATAGCCGGGTTTTGCTTCTGCAAAGCGGAGAAGCCAACGGTGTACAGTAGAACGCCATCGAGCTATGGATGTAGGGGGTCGAGATTGGACGATGGTAACTGCGCCTCTAGACCACAGCTACAATCGCGAGAGCACAGGACAGGGGGACCGGGATCGCTCAGGTAAGTACTTGCCTCGCAGCTCTATTTACACACAGATTATGGCAGGGATCGCGCTAGCATCATATGGACCAGGATATGCCGATCTTGCTGCCGCATGCGTGCATGCCCACTCGCTCTTCGGGCAGTGGGGATCCCACCAAGGGAGGCTAGGTCGTGGTGTGGCTCATTAGACAAGGCGGACGGGAGCACCAGCCGTTCGACCATCGATGTAACTAGGCAGTTTCGGATGAGGAGCCAGGCTTACATGCGTGATGTCCCTTGGGGCTCTTGGAGTCCCGTCTCTCCCACGTGGAATTCGTAAAATTTTCCCACGCAGCGGCGGCATGCTGGGTCACACAACCGCAATCCAGGGGACCGGGTCAGCGTTCTGTTCAGGTCAATTCAGGTGCGAGGCGGTTCTGTGCAAGCCCCACGCTTGCACTACCTAAATATATTGCAGCACTAAACCTCCACAGGTATGGTCTACCGGCCGGGTGGGTCTGCTACCTCCAGCTAGAACTGGTGTCAGGTGATGACGGCTCTGGCGGCCGTCATAGTGATCTTGTTTCCCACAGCTCAGCCACTGGGCAGTTCCCAGCCGTTGGCGGTGGTTGGCAGCCGTCGGGCAGACTCAGTTGGAGAAGCTTACGCTTGGCGCAAGCTTGACGTCTCTAGAGCCGATGCTACTTTTAGCGGACTGGGCTGGGCGAAGAGTGGACCAACCAACCACAGACTGGGCTTGGGAAATAAGCTTTTGACCGATGCACGACAGCTGAACGACAAGTCGCGGGGTCTTGTTTCAGAGGATCGGATTGATCGGCGCCATCTTACCACACAGTGCATGTACCAATTGCGACGCTGCGCTTTTCCAGACTTTTTCCTCATCCCACCACTCCACCCAACCCCACCATTCCCACCCGTCCCAGATCTGTTTAACACACACCAAATCTCAACGACGCCCGCGGGAAACAACCCTACCAAGACGCGGTCGAGCTGCAAGAGCCCTGCGCCCGTGCCTCCACGATGCGCAATGCGACCACACAGCTCAACAGGTCGTGGGCGCGGCACATCTCGGCTGAAAGCTCACTCGCCCTATTCCTACCTCGTACTAACCCGCGCAGTAGTACCTTGCCCTGTGCGGCTGACGGCCCAAAGGTGGAAAAATGCCTGGGGTATGATTTTAACAGATACCCATCCATCCAATGTTCCACGACGGCCGGTACAGTCCGGTTACTACGCTGCCACGCATACGGCGCGGTTACCCCGTCACCTCGTGGCCCGCAGACGAGACTATCGGTAACTCCGATATCTTTAGTCGACCGTACCTTCATCCTATGTCCAATGTATCTTACTTGTGCTCCCGGAGCCCCGCCACACAAGTGCTTAGCCTCAACACGAATTAGACCGCACGAACCATGGCCGAGCTTCCCAAGTCGACTTCGCATTCAAGTCCGGAGTGTCCACCACGGTGCCATACAACCAGGTCATAGCCAGACATCTCAACACCGCCAACTCTCGCTTACTTACCTCAACCCCTACCTTCCCCTCCCTTCAGCTCAAGGGAGACGGAAATAGCATCACTCCCAAGTCATCATCGCTCAACCTTCCCGACACTATTGAATTATCCGCAGCAGGGTGTCACATTCGGAACTCCTGCTCTGTACGTCCTAGCAGCCCGGGCCAACCAGACTGGCCAGACCCAGCTCACCGGCAATATCACGCTCGGTGACAAAAACACGTAGGTACATGAAGCTCGGGCTGACCCCGGCGTCTTCTCCCGTCCCCGTTCCCCTTCGGATGGACCCCTTGGCACTTGCATCCTTCTCCATCTACCCATCTGCCACCTCTCCTCTTTTCTCCAGAGGGATTCACTACCACACATCGCATCTTCTGGGCAGGCCATGTCCCTGTCCGTCTTCTTCCGGCACCCATATCACTGCAAAGAATCTTGTTCACTTCCTCCCCTGGCAACTTGAGTTGGTCACCTTGTTCCATGATTATATGATACTGTTATGTTAGCGAGACAACATCTGACGGCCACGCGGAAACAGTTCACATTTGCTAGAGCCGGCGCACCATGGACTGCCTCATCACCGATCAAACTTGGGGCCCATGGGCCGGGCCTTCGTGTCGGGGTGGCCTAGATTTCACCCTCGTCTTCGAGGAGTCTATCCTATCCATGCTGCCTGCGGCACTACTCGTCGTTGCGGCAGCGCTTCAGGTGGCTTTCCTTTATGGGCGGCCGCGACAAACCGCTAACGGGCTTCTTTTGCCGGTAAAACTGGTGGGTGATGCGCAATATCCACAAACGCCTCAGAAATTGATGCTTAATGTTCCGATAGGTCTTGATAACCGTCTTGGGTCTCTTAAAACTGGGAGTTCTGATGTTGTGGGCGCTCCCGGGCACAACAGCTCCTAGAACGAAACTGACGCTGGCGGCGGCAGCACTGAACCTTTTCATCGTGTTCCCGCTGCTGGTTCTCAGCTACTTTGAGCATGTCTTTCGCGTGGCGCCGAGCTTCATCATTGAGCTGTATATGCTGCTGACGGTCCTCTTCGATGTCGTCCGACTCCGGACTTTGTGGCTCATGCCTCCGTCTGCCCATGTTTCACTCGCTGCCGGTGAGACAGCCACTCTCGCGGTGAAGGTTGCGCTGGTACTGGCGGAGGCGGCAAGAAAGGACAGCCTTCTCCTCCCGGATTCCAAGGAGAAATTTTCGACCGAACAGCTGGCTGGGTTATATGGGCGCTCGCTGTTCTTCTGGCTAGGAAGCACACTCTGGAATGGTACGTTAACGGCTTTTCTTTCCCGCCAAAAATGGCTCTAAGTGAACGATTGTGTAGACTAACATACCCAGGTTTCACCCGCTACCTCGTTCCTTCGGACCTTTCTGGTCCCCGCGATGATGTATCCGCTGAGTTCATGCGGGACAACTTCCGGGCACACTGGTTGCACAACCCCAACAAATCCGGTAAAACAGCTCTTTTCTCGACACTGTTCAAATCTATGCCAGCCAAGTTTCTCATCCCTGTGGTCCCACGCGCGACGATTGTGGCTCTCACGCTTACTCAGCCGATGTTGCTGGAGCGCATGCTCACCTTCGTCCAGGGAGGCCAAGCGGACATCTACGAACAGCGGATGGATGTTGGCTACGCCTTGATCGGTGCATTTGCCGTTCTATACACGCTGATGGCGCTCTTCAATGCCTGGTACGCCCATGCGTGCAACAAACTGGCGCTTGAGATGCGCAGTCAGTTGATCGACTCCTGCTATCGACAGTTGTTGAAGCTGAGACTGGCTGCATTGGACTCCGGAAATGCCGCAACGCTCATCAATGTGGATATGCAGCATATCATGGAAGGATGCAAAATCCTTCACGATATCTGGGCGAGCGTCATCACCGTCGCTGTTGCCGTCTATTTGTTATACCGCAAGATCCAGCTCGCGTAAGTTGTTCCTCCAGGTACTTCACTTCACAACGGTTGCTTATCCGTTATTCTCGCTGCTAGGTTTATCGCGCCGCTTCTTTGCACTCTTGGTAAGTAATCTCCAATGCTCGTACAATCTTGAAACAAGCTAACGGGACTCCCACTCCCTTAAATAGTCATGACACTTTTGGCTGGCATTTGCAGTGCGCCTTTGGGCCCACGACAAATGGCCTGGCTCGCTGCAACCGAGAGCCGCGTCAAATCTACCATGTCCATGATAGCGGGCTTTAAGGAGGTAAAAATGCTCGGCATTTCGCCGGATTACATGCAGAGCCTTCAGAAGTTGCGTTTGACCGAGGTTGAATTGGGCCGGTAAGTTAACAGACATCCTCTGCTCTTACGTTTTTGGGGGATATCAGCTGATAGATTGCAGGCGTTTCCGACGGATATTGTCCATCATCATCACTCTTTGTAAGTTGGTCCCCAGCCACCTGGTGCCATAAATTTAACAACATGACTCAAGCGGCTGCGTCAACTGAGCTCTCGATCCTCGTCGCGTTCGGCGGTTTCGCCATCATCAGCAAGGTCTACGGCACACCTCTCACCTTCCAGACCCTTTTCGCCTCGTTGGCACTCCTGCGTATTGCCTTAGATCCGCTCTTCCTTCTTATTCAGGGAACTCCGGCCCTAGTATCCATGTTCAAGTGCCTCGGACGCGTCCAGGACCTGCTTAATGACGAAAGGGTGCTCGGCTACGGCGACAAGCCGTTTCCCGGCTCCGATAGATCGTCTTCAAGCTCTTTCGCAATCAAGCAGAACGTCGTCACCATGGAACAATTTACAGCCTTTTTCCCTCATGGGCCTGGGCTGCCAACAGTCAATTCTCCGTACAGTTCGACATCCGAGCTGGTTGAGATTTCCGATGCCGCGTTCTGCTGGAAAGGCCGCGAAGCGGCGCCGGCGCTGTATGTCATGTCGCTGGAGATTAAGCCGCGCTCGTTCACAGCGGTTATTGGACCGTACGTATTTGAACACCCCATCCTGCGCACAACAGACATGACATGTGAGTACTAACGGTGACATCAGAGTGGGCTCCGGGAAGTCGACACTCCTCAAGGCAATCCTTGGAGAGATCGAAAACATCACTGGAACTCGACGAATGCGCCGGGGCATCAGAGTTGCATTCTGCGATCAAGAACCTTGGCTCCTTGACCAGAGCCTCAAAGAGAACATCGTCGGCTCTTTGCCATTTGACCCAGAATGGTACGGCAGAGTGATTGATGCATGTGCCTTGGCTCAGGACATCGAAGGGCTCGCAAAGAGGGACGACACCGGAGTTGGGAGTGGCGGATCAGCCCTGAGTGGAGGACAACGTAGTCGAGTGGTGGGTTACCCCTGCATCGAATCGTCACTGTTGAGATCTAACGGTCGCAGGCCCTGGCTCGTGCCGTCTATGGCAAGCCCGACCTCCTTCTGATGGACGACATATTCAGTGGCCTTGACCGAAAGTCTGCAACGCATATCTTCTCGGCGGTTTTCTCCGAGAACGGCCTCATTGCGAAGCTTCAATGCGCTGCGGTTCTAGTCACTCACGCCAGTAAGCTTTCTTCACCCCTTTACTAGTCCTGTGCCACACGTGCTAACACCTCACCTCCGCAAAGCTCAATTCCTCCCCCGGTTTGACACGATTCTGATGGTCAGCAACGGCATGATCGCCCACCGAGGCACGTACGACGAGCTTCTCGTCAGTGGCGTACTCGATGATCAGATTCTCACGCGTGTCGCCGCGCCAAAAGCGTCTGACAACGCGGCTGACGCCGTCGAAGTCACCAGTGACGGCAAGGTCGTCCTAAAGAACGCCACCCTTGACAAGGAAGAGAACGAGGCTAGTCGCGCTCCGTCTGAGTGGGGCGTCTATTCCTACTTCCTCAAATCCTGTGGAGTTGCCGGAATATCGTTGTTCTTTGTTCTCGCGGCTGTTTTGGCTGGTGAAAGGTCATTTGAAAGTGAGTTGCCGTTCCGTCAGTGGGAGAAAGGCAGGAGGCTGACAACTAGGCCTTAGCTGTTTGGCTTAAGATGTGGGCTGAGGGCGACCAGACGGCACTGGGATACTATATGGGTGTTCTTACCGCTCTCATCGTTGGGGGGGTCACTCTCCTTGGCGGCATCTGCGTGTAAGTGTCGACGATCTCAGATTATGGCGTAATCACGGATACTGATTGCAGGCGCTCCTAGGTTTTTCTTCGATGTCCTGCTCCCTACCTCATCCTTACGGTTGTATTTTGGTCAACTAGAGACCTTGATGAGGTAAATCTTTTCCAACCCTTAAGCCGGGAGTACGAGATGCTAACTACAACAAGGGCCTCAATCTCATATGTCGTTTCAGTCGGGTCCAACACGATTGCAAACAGGCAAGTCCCTTAGCTGTGGGTGTAGAATTGCGCTGCACATCTTGCTAACCATCTGACAGGTTTATCCAAGACATCATGCTCATTGACGATGAGCTACCCATGGCATTGGTGAACACCACCACCGGTAAGTAGACATACTGCTGCATTGGTACGCTCCAGGACTAACATGAGCATCAAGCCTTCTTTGGTGTGTGTGCCGAGACGGTCATCGTCATGATTTCCTCCAAATACGTATCTATCTCGGTCCCCGTTCTCATCGGCATCTTGTGGATTATCCAAAAATTCTACCTCCGAACGTCTAAACAGCTGCGTCTTATGGACATTGAGGCCAAGGCTCCGCTATCCGCGTTTCTGTTGGAAACGCTCCAGGGCATTGTCTCCGTCAGAGCTTTTGACCGTACCAACGAGTTTGCCTCCCGAAATACGAAGCTGCTGAATTACTCTCAGCGCGCGGCATACATGCTGCTTTCCGTCCAGGTCTGGCTCAAGATGATCCTGGATTTCGTGGTCACTCTGCTCGCGATTCTCGTCACGACTCTGGCTGTGACGTTCCGCTCGTCGCAGTCGTTGGGATTCCTCGGTCTCGCGCTCGTGAACTTGGTAAGACGCCGACGTTTTCTTCATTCGAAAGTCGCTGACACCTTCTAGATCTCTCTCAGTACCAGTTTCAAGTACCTCATCACGTTTTGGGCGAACCTCGAGACGTCCATCGGTGCTGTTGCCCGTATCAGGCGGTTCAATCACGATGTCGAGCCTGAAGAGAAACACGCACTTCCCTCACCGCACCTCAACTGGCCCGACCGCGGAGGGATTGAGCTGCAGCATGTGTCGGCTACCTACAGGTGGGTTCAAGCCGTTAATTCGCGGAATTTGTGTAGTGCTGGTGACCGACAGTTGCCAATAGCCCGGATTTGCCCCCCGCTGTCTACGACATCAGCTTGTACATCGCCCCTGGGAGTAAGGTAGCTGTCTGCGGCCGAAGCGGAAGGTAAGCGTCTCTCCCTATCCCTCTTCCTCAACCTCCTTACTCACAAACTCCAGCGGAAAATCTTCCCTCTTAGCCGCCCTTCTCCGCTGCCTGGACCTAAACTCCGGCACCATCATCATCGACGGCCAAGACATCAGCCGCATCTCGCGCGACGCTCTGCGCAAGCGCATCATGACGCTGCCCCAAAAGTCCCTTTTCATCCACGACTCGATCCGCGCCAACATGCTCCTCTGGGACGACGCGTCGGCCAAGTCATGCCGCTCCGCGGAGGAAACCGACGCGCTGATCGAGTCGCTCCTCCGCAAGGTCGGCATATGGGACGCGCTCTTCACCCGGAAGCCGTCTCCCTCGTCCTCGTCCTCTTCCTCCTCCGCCTCGTCCGTCAGGGAGGGATCGTCCACGTCCTCGTCCTCGGCGTCCACCACGAACTCGGCGGAGAAGGGAGGCGGCGCCTCGCCCGGCAAAGAAGAAGAGACGAAAGAAGAGGAGCCGGTCACGCTGGATTCCCCGCTCAACCCCCAATCCCGCCTCTCCACGGGGCAGCAGCAGCTGTTTTGTCTGGCGAGGGCGCTCCTCCAGCGCGGCAACTCGCAGATTGTCTTGATGGACGAGTTTACCAGCAGCATGGATCACGAGACGGAGATGTTGGTGAGGGAGATTGTGGCGCGGGACTTGCGCGGGAAGACGGTCATTGAGGTGCTGCATCGGCTGGAGCATATTCTGGACTTTGACCTAGTAGTAGTGCTCGATAAGGGGCGGGTTGCGGAGGCCGGGCATCCGGAGGATTTGTTGCAGAATGAGGAGGGGTTGTTGAGGGATTTGTATCAGAGTATGAGGGGTTGATTGGGACTACCTCGGGGGAGGGGGGTTGAGGAGGTGGTTGCAAGATTTGTGAGATGTTTTTGAGAAACCTTTCGGTTGCGACTCGGCCGCGGGAGGGGCCGAAAAAGCGGACGTGCTCGGAACAACCGGAGTGGTAGTACGGATTTGCTGGGCTGAGGACTGGGATCATTTCGCAGTTTGGTATGACAACAACACTTCTTTATATCCCCATGGCGTGGTAGGACGGTAAATTCTTACTATTCGTGCTGTTCTCGATTAAATCTGTTCTTCATTGCTACACCTTGTTGCCGGTATTGCACATTCTACCCGCGACAGGCACAGCTAGGTCTGAGTATAACGATCTTGTGTTATTTTATCGGTATGCCCAGGTTCTCTTTATATTATTTGTCCAATGAAATCATAGGGCCCATACGAGCTGCCCTTCGGAGCAGTTTCTAGGACACAGCCTTCATTTTCCGACTTGAATGTAGTTCAGGGAGGCCATTTCGGCCCGGGTATTGTATTGTGTAGATTGTTGAGTATAATAATTCCCATGTCGCTCAATGCCATAGGGGGAAAAATAAGGAGGAAAGGAAAATGAAAAAGAAAATCTCGACGTTTCCAAAGATCAATTGCTGGCCTACCGATATACTTAACGCCCTACGACACGTATCTTGAACCTCATCTTTGAAACCATTAACTCGCGATATATGGTAGACATCTAAGTTATCCCTTCACCTTGCCAAAACGTAGGTTAGGGAAGCGATCCTCCTATCCATGCTAAAATGATGCAGAAGAGGGGGGACAAATACAGCTAAGTGTCGGGCGGGCATGGCCAGGCAAGTACAAGGATAAGTTTCTGCAGCTTAAAGGTCAAATAACATGTGCTGATGGAGCTCTCGTATCGGAGAGAGAGATTTTTGCACGCAAAAGAGTCCACAAATTGAGCGAGCAATAAGTTGCAAAAAGGTGCGGAATTGGATGTCCTGTCTAAGGATCAATGGTTTAGACAGCGCTCCTTGAGGTGCAAAAATAAATTAAGTCCTCCGCCGCAGGATCGAACTCCCAAGGCGTCACGCCACCCCTTCTACAACCTGCCGGGGGAAAAAAACTGTCACGCGCACAGGAGCTCAGCAGAGGGCGTGGGAAGTGCGTGGAAAGGCTGAAGTCTCTGAAGATCTATCTACTGCAATAGGAGACTGAAGAACTGGCTTAAATACACAAAGTAAATAGTCTGGGCGAGCTCACATGATGAGCTGCTGAGGCGGTTTCCAGCGCGACAAAAACCGATATTGCCACTGCCAAGCCACTAAGAACGCCTGCAACTGAAGCTTTGGTATACAATATATCAGTGCAAGAAGGTTGGCATGTTAATGGTTTACTGTAACAGGGCCCTCAGGGGGCGGAAGGGAGCCCATACCCTTCGAAAGAAAGTCACTTCGCATAGAAATTACTAGAATAGTGACATCATATTCGAATTATATAGGTGGGTTGGCTCGGTGGAGCTGTTGCCCTGGGAGGCATATGTCGATCGTTAAGGTTCCATGCATTGTGGAGTCGTTTTACGGTTGGCACCCCACTTGAATCGTCCAAAATGGGTTAGCCCACTGCATGTCGACAAACCTGGAAGTGGCCCGCGGCGGCTGATGCACCAAGTCGTTCGGTATGATAATCCGCCGGCGGAGGGCTATGCAGCGTTGCCTTCCTAGTCCGGAATTGGCGGTTGATACCCAGGAGTATACTTCAATCTTGATAGACACTTCCATGCTTGTGCCACCAACTCCGCCCCAGCCGAATTAACTTGAGTAAGGTACTTCCACTCATCTCACCAAGCTCATTTTGCACCAGCTCACTCCGGAATCCTTGGAATTGGCCGCCTTTCCCGCATCTACGGGATGGGGATAAATTGTGCCATTGCCCTCCATGTCGGAATCACAGCTACCGTCTGTTCCTTGACTTTTGTCTCGTTCATCATTCGTGTTTCCTGAGAGACATTGCCAATTTACCATTTTGAGTTCAGGTACACTACTATCTCCACCACTCTATTCGTTTATAAACATGGACTCTCCACCGTCATCAACAGGAGGGAGTGCAAGCAGTCCAACCCCCCGACATGGCAGCGCTCCTACAAACGACCCAGACGTTTGGTCAGGTCCTGCCACACGAGCGAGTTCAGGCGGTCATCCACAACCCAGCCTCAAGGTTCGCTTGCTTTTACATTCCTCCACCCATTCTAACCCTATTTACATACCACCTTGAGAAATTGGTTTCGGCCATGGCTTGCCACTCTTTGACGTCTGCCGTCACGCGGTGATAGAAACCACCGCGTTGACGAACCCAACGGGGTGTTACTATATCATCTTCGTCATGCTATCGGCATCACGACATCCAAGTGGGTGTTCGCTGATAGTGCTAAGGCACTACCATCAGACCTGAGTATCAACGGGACAGACAGCATGACTGGTCCAGCACTTTTCTCGATTTCCTATTCCCTCGAGCACTTTACACTCTACCTTCTATAATGCCCATCATTGGCACGCTTCATCCTTGGAGGTTTTACCACGGCTGACCACACGTCGACACGAACAGATGCTCCAGTACCAAGCCTTCAGCAACAATCATTACAGCCCGCTCACTCGGTGGCTAGACGAGAGCCGTAAAGATAGTCCTTGGAACCCACATGTGGCCGGTACCTCGAAGGTGGAATGAACATGAGTGACGGTGGGTTCGGTTGCGAGCCGTGGCCATAGTGCCTTAGAACATGAGGTTCGGCGCCTAAATGCTACATGGGCAACCGTATACATGTAACTTACTTCAACAACAAAGATTTGGAAACGCGCATTGGCCCGCCATTCCAGTAGGAGGCATTCACCCTATGATCATTTGGACTTTACGCAGGGCCTTAAACCGTGACCCCGAAACCATTCTCATAGACTTGATTCCTTATTCGGTTCAGACGCGAACCTCCAAGCCGCTGTAAGAGCGATCGCATCATTTCGCTTCCAGTTCTGACATCGGACAGTTAGCCCAAATCTAGGACATCTACCGTGTAGCGTGAAGATGGTAAGCATTGAATTAGGGAAAGCTGTTCCCAGAGGACAGGGTCCCCCTGATCAGAAGGCCATATTTACTTGGATAGCGCCCCGAAGACTGGAACTTGCTGTAGGCCCATTTTTCTTTGCACCCTAAGTAGGGCCGTCCTGGCCATTGCTCATTAGATAGGACCATCGATCTAGCACTCTGTTCCATACCCGTTGCAGGCTCAAGTGACGAGCTTTCTTTGTCTACAAAGCGATCTCCCTCTGACCAGAAGGATCTCTCTCCGCACATACTGTTTTGACCTTGTTTAGGTTGCACGGACCCAATTTGTGATGGTGTCACCTGGCAGTAGAAAGTCCAGTACATCCTGTCTTGGGTAAAGCGGTGTAAGAAAAACAATAGTAGATTACTAGATATTACTCCTATTAAGAATATCTAGCTATAACTTAAAGGCTATGTAGAAATACAATATCCTAGAGGTGATATCCAGAACGTGGGGCTATAGGAGTTATAGAAGATAATCAAAGCTACTTAGAAGGCAGTTCCACAAAAAAAACTTTTCTACAGCAACTTACGGCATACTCAGAAGGCTGCAAATATGTATAGAGGCAAGCAGAGCTACAATAAACCACTGATATTTGGCCTTCATTTTTCCCTATGTATTATTTGGATTAGTGGCTTGGCTAGCAGCTCAGCTGGCTTAGCCAGGTATGGCAAAGGTGTAGCCAGACGAAAGGATCAATCCTTCGAGCGCTTATCGATAGCCTTATCGATAGACATAAGTCTAACTATACTCGGCTAGCCTATAGTAGACCTTGGATCTAGAAACCGGGGTTTGGTTCCTCCAAGCTCGCTCTCCACAGTGCACCAAACCGGGCCCCGAACATCGCCGGTGACACCCAGCACCCGCTTTGCGCGAATTGGAGCCTTTTATGAACCGAACTTTGTTATGTTACCGGACTGCATGAACATAACGATCACTCCTTGGACATTTCCGCCGCCCAGTTCTTTGCACAGTCATCTCCCAAATCGACACCAGTCCTCCCTCCCAAGTCTTCAAAATCACATTTCGTGGACGCAAACCATGCTGGGTCTTCCACGCGCGTGCGGCGTGCATGGACTGCCGCCGCATTATGGTCCTGTGCATTAACGTACATTATCAGCGAGTGACCCATAGCAGCGAGTGACCTACCCCCCACCACCTTGCCTACTACCACCATCAATTCCAACACAACAATACTAGGAACCCACGATAATCATATCAGAAACAGTTGAATCAGATGCTTCTGCAACCTCCTGGTAAGTGCGCACGTTATGGCCAGGCTTGCCGCACATACCACAGCACCGAACCTTCGTACGACCCTCCCATACACTACCACTATCTTGCTCCTTTTCTTGCGCCACCTCCCCAACCACGGCCTCTTAACCTACTAGATCCTTTATATCTTTTACTGCAAGTGATCCTCCAAGCTGCACGCGTGTTCTTTTAGCTCTCCGACGCTTGCTTAATGCCTCGTTGGCCTTGCGGAGCGCGGAGTTCTCTATCTGAAGAAGGGCCACCTGGTGCATCACAGCTATTGTACTCTTAGTAAGCTGGTCTACAGCAGCTAATATCGAGGTTGGGAAGCTATTCTGATGGTTGGAAATACGAGTCTTAATGAGCGTTGACTGCGATTCGGCTTCGCGGGGGTTGTGCGGTGTCTGGAAGACCTAAGGTTGTGCAGTACCAGGCCGTGAGGTCGGGGGTGTTGGCGTATGAAGCTTGATATCCAGTTTAGAAAGTACCCTCTCTGGATCGTACGGCATAAGGCCGGCCCCTATAAAGCCGCCCTGAATATTTCTCTTGGTAATAGAGGTAAAGAAAGCCTCGCGAAAGGCGCAGAGGAACTCGAGTTTGCTAACGTGGTTGATATGTATATGCATTATATCTTCAATCTGGCGACTATACGCCTGCTTCAGCGGTCCAAAGCAGCTAACATCAAGTGGCTGTAGGAGGTATGAAGAATGCGGAGGTATATAGAGCGTGATAATATTGTTCTTCTGGTAGTAGAGCTCGAATTCGGTCGAGTAGTGGCTTTCGTAGCCGTCGAGGATCAATAACCGGTATTTGCCCTTTATCCGAGACGCTGTATAGTAGTCGAAGTGCTTGATCTAATCTAGTCCTACCGTATTGGTAGTCCAGCTATTATCGGTTGTTGCGATACGCTAGTCGGCTGGGAGGTCGTACTCGGTATACCAGTTAGCGAGGTGGTATTGCGCGGCTAAGATGATGAACGGAGGGATAGCCTAGCCAAGGGTATTGACTCCTTGGATAACCGTTGCCTATTCGCGGTTGCCAGGCTGAGCCAGCTTTGCCTTGCTACAGCTATCGGAGGTTGTAACTACTATACCCGCGAAGATGATGCCTATTATAAACCTAGTCTCATCGAAGTTATAGATATCGTCATCTACGATACTATATTTGGCCTTAACGTTCCGTATAAGGGCAAACTACTTGCTAATGACTTTCGGATCCTCGTATTTGGCCCTCTGGTAGTCGTACCGACATGTCCAACGCGTACGAAGCTCTGGCTGGCGTTTGACAAACCGATATGCCCAGAGCTTGCCAACAGGGGGCGCGTCGCGTACGCGTAGCAGTTGGTTGGCCATATCTTCTACACTATATAGTCTCGGCGGAAATGCATGTGCAGATAGTTCAATTATATACTGAACTATTGCCTTCTCTTCCAGATCTGTGAGCTTACGCGAGTTGGGCGTAGTGTCGTGTCGTGCAGGCTTGCCGGCGCGTCGGCGGGCTAGAGTCTTCCGGTCGACCTTATAAATCTTAGCTGCGGCTCGTTCGCTTAGATTCTTATCGTTTTGAAGAGCTTGGAGGGCCAAGATTATCCTAGCTTCTTTTGACGAAGAAGGCATCTTGGATGGTAGAGAAATGTATTGTTGAGTGTAGAGGTGTCGCGTCGTGTAGAAAGTGGGTCACTCGCTGATATGGGTCACTCGCTGATAATGTACGTTACCTTTTGCCATGTTGTTGAAGTTAGCCTATTGCCCCGATGCTTACTCCGAGTTATTGCGCAAGCGCAAAACTGGCGTGCGCGGAAAGTGATGGGCGCAAAGAACACCCAGGGGTTGATGGGCGCAGTAACGCGCGGACAGGTTTGTAGGCGCAAAAACGTGCAGACGCAAAAAAGTGCAGGCGCAAATTGGGTCTGCATTGTTGTCATTGGGGAAGGGGGGGTCACCCAGGCTCCTGCAGAAACGCGATAGTAACACAGGGCATTCACGATCTGCAGTTGTTCAAGATTCAACAGCCGACTTATGGATTGAGTCTGCCTTCACGAATATATTTGTTTGAACAAGCCGATATCTATAAATGCTATCTGAGCTGTACCTATTCTCAACCCTCTCCTCAAAACTTTGACTCTACGACCAAAACTATCGTTACCTCTCTTGAAAATGGATCTGCCAAAGCACGAAGTCCCTCTGGAACCCGAACAACGTCGGTCTCACAGCCCGCCCGGTCCGAGCAAGTCTAGACTTCAGGAAGACCAGAGTCCCATCTTGACCATGACCAGTGAGAAAGATCGCCGCGATGACGTCCCAGCAAGTGGTAAGGATCTTGCCCAACGAATTAGCCCAAACCCAGTGCCATGCTAACTTGACATAGACGCTGGACATCAGCCGGCTCAATATGAATCTGACGATGACGAGTCCGAGTCCGAATATCAGAGCATCTTTGCATTGCGAGTGCCCTCGATGATACGGGTATCAACTGGGCACTACCAACCCGAAGTCTCTGATGTACAAAAGCCCTTACACTCTAGCATGTCGAAGACTCTACCTGCCACGGCCCTGACAGTCTGTGGGGCGGAAGCGGCAGCTGAATCTCGCAGTTCAGTGGCGCTGCGTGGAAGTCGAGGAAGCGACTTCGACGAGAGCGACACTATGTCGGACATCACTAGCTGTACAGAGTCATCGCTCGTCGAGACATTTCAGGCCTTAACGACGCCGTTAACCCCCCAACTCCTCTCTGTTTTGATATGTATGAAGGAGAAGATTGACAATCGCATCACGTCGAGACTACAGTCAGTGGTAGCACATCCGCAGGGAACGCGGCAGTGTCCCGCGGGACCATCCTCCGGCTTCGGTTCCTCAGCTTCAGGTTTCCTACCGGGGGATTGGAGTTCTGTACATGGTCTCGGCGGTTATGGCGGCTCTCGGCAGCAGCCAGCTCGTGGGGGCGACGGTCATGATTCCGAGGCGGACGACGGTGATGATGACGACAGGAACAAGCAGTCTGTATTGGATTTAGGGGACCGTTCTAAAGGAAGACTTGCTTGCGTTTTCTTCAAGAGGTATCCTAACAGCGAGAAGCTGTCTGGGGCGTGCCTTGGACCGGGTTGGGATTCAGTGCACAGGCTCAAGTGAGTTGAAATACCTCTAAATCATGTTGCTTCGGGACTGACAACGACGCCACTTAAAGGGAACATATCTATCGGGTTCACCAACAGACGGGCTCCCCTTGTCCCAGATGCCGCGAAGTATTCGAAACAAGCAGGCACCTCAATCGCCACCTCCAACAGAACATCCCCTGCAAGTTGAGCGCCTCGTTGGATGAAGAGGAGATCCTCTTCATCAATTACGAGCAGGAGCAGAAGCTCCGAAAACGCGTTCGGAACGTTGCGGCAGAGGAGCGCTGGGTTGGTATCTTTCAGGTGGTGTTCCCAGATGTTCCTGAGAATCAGATCCCTTCTCCATGTAAGGCAATCTCAAAAATATCATCATTTCCGGGTGCTGATTAATGGGAGCAACAGATCACGAGGCTGTTACCACTCTCCCGTCGTGCGACTTGACGACGCTTCACAACTTCCAGAGGCACCTCCTCCAGGAACTCCTGAGTCGCATTTCCCGCAGTGTTGACAGTAGCATCGAAAGAAGCGTTCCTGAGGTGTGCCACAGGGCGATCAGGGAGGTTTTTGCAGAGTTCATGTCTACGTTGCAGTTCACCTCTCACAACCCGAATGGGACCCGCACTCTGGAGGCGACTCCAATGGTGGAAAGCCAACCACGGGGATCCAGTGAAGTGTTGTCGCCGAGAGACATGGGGTTCTCTCCAAGTTTTTCTTCTTCCTCTACCTCCACGCCTTCAGCGCAACTAGCTTCACACACCTTTGAAGTGGACAGCGAGTCGGCCCAGAATTCATATGTCACTGATCACTGGCTCACTTGCAAGGATCTGCATTGCATCAACGGCGACCCCCTGGCCCACGCCCAGCCGTGGCAAACGCCCGGCGCCGCCGGCAAGCACACGGATGAGGTTGTTGGGATGATGAACACGTCGGAGCGGAGTACCCATGATGAGTCGCAAGTGGTGTCTTCCTCGTTTTGGTCCCAAGGGGGTTGGTCACGGGGTCACTGAAACAGCTGTCTCAGTTGCCCACGTAGCACCATACCTCGCATAGTTCAAGGAGATTTTCTGTCAAATATCAAATTTCAAACTTAAAACGTCCAATGTGGAGCGCCGTGATTAACTCAGAGGTTCACTTTGGAGCAAGATTGTCGTAGCTCTGAATTCAGCTGCTTGATGTCAGTGCAGGCGGTAAATCTAGCCTGGCTTACACCACCATCGTTACAATCATCAGGAGTTTGAGACATAAAATGTGCAGCGCCACATATCTCTTTGCAACACTGTGAATGGACTAGATTGAGCGAGAGACTTTTGTCCCTTAGACAGAGCCTGTGTGCCCGTGTGTCGAACGTCGGTGGCTGTGGGAGGAGATGCAGCAACGCAGACGGATTGTTATTGCGAGGAAGAAAGCAATGGCCGCGGGGCTAGTTGAAAATAGGCACAATGGAGTAGACCCACTTCAACAGCGGTTGTCATGGCAGTCGAAATTGTCAGAGGTTACGCAGTGAACCCCTCTGCCAATGAAACCAATAGATCCGCCAGTTCAACCACTTCGTGGTTACGCTGTGTACCGGGGGCTACGCCCTCAGCCGGCCCCGTGACAGTTAAACTTTGAGACCTCTTGAGTTGTAGGTGTTGGGAATGTACTGTATAAGGAGAGGTCTGTGGGCTACGAGGGCCATAGTTGAAGAGAGCGCGAATCCCCATAGTGGTAGTTTGTGATATGAGGATTATATCTGGATTTGGCCAGGGATCCGGATTTTGAAGCCAGAAGTACCCTTGCTATAGAATTGGCTGTGAATACCTAGAATCTAGGAGCGTTAATGGCTTTGGAAAACCTTGACGTTCTACAGCCAAGTTGCTATTCTTCCCGCTCTCGTAAGCTCCCGATCGCCTTGGCCCGCTAGTGTGTACCTGCATTAACGACGTTGCTTTGCATTACTAGCATTTCCACACTTGCCAGCTGAACCGAATAGTTGGAATTACACCCCTGCGCCCTGACACGTGGCTCCACTGAACGGCGATGTGTGCGAGCGAGGTCGCACTACCAAATTTCTTTGGGCACGTGTGAGGGAACTCGTCGACTCGACCTCGCTCACCGCACTCCCCGGCGGTTTTTAAGGGCACTCCTTCATATTTTCGATTAGAAATGCAGCAGTAAGGTTGACTCGCGATGTCCAATGTTCCAATGGAGCATTATATAATTTCTGTCACCATCCACGCTCTAGCACAGGTCCAAGGTCAAGCTTCATTCTGCTCGCGCTCTCTGCTCACGCTCCCTCAATAAACCGTGCCAGTTAAGGCTCAGGGCAAGAGCACCACCAAATTCACGCGATCAATCGTTCATCGACCCGAGCCCATCCCCTTTTCCCAACCAACTGGAGCCAACGTTGGTCATCCGACCCTAACCCTGTGGGACCATCTCCGCACCCCTCCTCCAGCATGCGCGCCGTCAATGGCCCCCAACCCCTCGAGCCAACCAAAGACGAACTGAAGACAGCAGTGTTCCGCTGCTCCACAGAGCATGCTGCTAAGACTGGTGGGATTCTTTCCGCCTGCGCCGGACATGAAAACGACAAAAAGCTGCTCCTCCCGCGGTGGAAGTCGGACTCAGTCGTCACCTTCGCCTTTCTCGAAAAGACCTTTCTAACCGCAGTCGACGCTGAATGCGTAGAGCGTGCGCTCACTATTGCCGTACACAACTGGAACAGCAGACAAATCGGTGTGCGATTCCAGCGTGTAGCCCAGGACGAGCGTACTGTCTTCGTCATCGCTTACAGAGACCGGAAGCGCCAATGCCGTAAATATGCCAAAGCGTTCTTTCCCAACTCCGACGAACGGGTATTGTGGATTTACCAACCCGCTCTGTCAGTGGGCTGCGGCGACTTCCTAGCCAACGTCCTGCGCCATAAACTCGGCCATATCCTCGGTCTTCGCCACGAGAACGCTGTCGTGTTGGAGAAGAAAAATCGGTCGGTTCAGTTGGCGCCCCCAACCAGCACTCCATCATGACATCCCCCTTTCCCGTGGAGATCAAGGTCAGCATACAGGAATCGGATGTCGGGGCGCTCAGGATCCTTTACAGTAAGGACGACAACAGCAGGCTTGGCGAATTCACGGTTGTAACGATCGATCCTGCTACGCCAGAGCGGCCGAGCCCCGAACATTCCAGAGAGACCCCGCATGGGGCTGAGTCTGTTAGCGCTGGGGCGCGGACTACCTATGTGCAGGATACAACCAACCTAGGCTTGGCCGCGGTTTCTGTCTGCTTTTTTCTCTTTTTGGTTGCAAATAGAAGAATCATGGGGGTCTACTCGTTATGAGAGCAAATATATGAGGGTTTGGGGAGGATTTGATTTAGTTCCTCTGGGATGTTGGCTCCTTGTCGCAGCAAAAATCATCTCTCGGAGAAGTTCAGTTACAGAGAAGTAAGTTTCTGTGGTGACGCAATATGTATTGGGATGGGACAGGCTTGGTTAAACTTAAAATGGGAGCAAAATGGTCGTGTAGTTTCACAGTTGGATAACTATAGAATAGAGTCTTTCTGGCTCTTGTATGTGACGAACATGACTGCATCCTGGTTTTTGTCTTTGGCTCTTCTCTCCTCTTGCTGACGTGTTAATTAGAGAGTCTCAGTTACTTAGGCCTGCGGACGTGGGGTGCTGCTAGTATCTATTGGCCTGCTTTTATACACCCACTTTAACAAACAAATCAAATCGCATTGACAAACCTCCTGCTAGCTAGTCTGAGGCCGTTGCGAACAAAATCAGCCCTCATGTCACAGTAAAATAGAAGATATTAAGTAGGGTAGATAATATTATGTCACGCGTACAGGAGCTCAGCAGAGGTCGTGGGAAGTGCGTGGAAAGGTTGAAGTCTCTGAAGATCTATCTACTGCAGTAGGAGACTGAAGAACTGGCTTAAATACACAAAGGAAATAGTCTGGGCGAGCTCCCGTAATAAGCTACTGAGCTCGGCAGTGAGTGCCGAGCTCCACAAGTACGGTTTCCAGCGCGACACACCCCCCAGTTGACTAGCAATTTTGCTTGTCAACTGTACTTTAACAGTTGCGGGAGCTCCCGAGCTGCATTTATACGTACGTGCATTTTTTGGTGTTAGTACTATCAGTCGCTTTTTACGTGTAGGGAGCTGTGCGGTATATAGATCAATTGCAGAGTTTAGTACTGTAAATCTCCCATACAATCAGCGTTGCCCTGCGCCCTACTATAAATCAAGAGCTCCTGAGCTTATGATCGCAGTGCTTTTATACAACAACAACAACACTATTACTATACCTCCTAAGAAGAGTTCTGCCCGCGCTGCCACCCTTGTAAAGGCGCGTACTGCCTGCACTCAAAAGTGTAAGCCTCCGACTTTCCTTCTAGAGACCCCTAAGAAGAAGGTCCGAAAGGGCGATATCGACTCCTCCGTACCGAAGTAAATTATTCTCCCGGTCTCTCGAGCTTTAGAACAAGACTGACAGTAGTTTTCAGTACCGACGATATATACAGCAGGTACTCTAGTGAGGCTTGCCTCGGCTATATACTCTCAGCCTGTAACGGTCCCAGGAGTGTATTGCAACTAACTGATGACGACTCTACGAGTACATTGAACTTGAGGAGAAGAAAAGAAGAAGAGGAAAACTTTGCAGACAAGCGGGCACTCTAACTAGGGCGAGCGCGGTGGTCCAGGCGTGTCATCAGCACGTTCTAGGAATAGCTTTATCCAGGGGTTTAGTGGTCTATGCTCCCGTGGCATAGCGAAGGTTGCCGAGGCCTATGCCGGGCTTAGCCCATTATAATGAAATGGGGAATAGTGTACTAGCCGGATGGCGCTCTAAGACAACTCCGGGACTTCGGGTCCGGCAGTGTAGGTCCGGGGTATTGGATTCCCGGTCCTCCGGGCTGGATCAGGTGATCGGACTGAGGACCCATTTTTTTCTGTATTTAAGACTGTCCTAACTGTCGGCCTTCGACAGTCAAGGACAATCAAGATCAACAGTTTAACCAATTCTTTCTTTCGATTTACTTGCTCCATTGGGAGCTGTCTTTGCGGCCTCCCTCTGATCAGAGGGAGTCCTGCCCATCTTTGTTGCTACTTTGGTCCAAGCCGCGTTGCTAGGAATCCTGGTTTGTTGTCAGGTTTCTCAGTCGTCATCCCTCCCCTTGTTTTGTTATCTTGTTGTTTTGTTGATGGAGTGGATGTGTGTTTTCCACTCCATTTCACTAGTTTACCTATATCTACTCAAAGCTAGAAAAGATAGCCTAGAATATAACTATTGTATTTGTTGAGAGAGGTAGCGGCAACAGTTCGTACTACCTGTAACAGTTCCTGATATACTCTAAACGAGTATTATAGGGACTTAAATACTTAGGTGAGAGCTATCGACTATCTTTGAATACTATAGTAGAAGGAATATAAAAGATTTAAAGCTTTTCTACCTAAATTCGAAAAGGAACTAGCAGACAGTAATAGTAAGAACTAGATAGACGAAGTTTGGATTAACTACCTAGAGGGTGTATTGAATATAAAGATGTAAGAACGCTTAACGTAATCCATAAGCGAGCAAGCCATACAAGCGAGCAAGCCACTTTTTGACGCGACCCCCCACCTTTGCACAAAACATCAAATTCCTCTACAACCAACAATGGCAACGCCTTCGTACGAGGCCAGGATGAACCTAGCCGTTAGGGCTCTTGAAAAGGATCCAAAGCTTAGTATCCGAGCTGCAGCAAAGATCTACAAAGTTGACAAGGATACCCTTCGATGCTGACGCGTCGGTCGGCCTTCACGACGCGATATTTCAGCCAACTCACGGAAACTTACGGATTTAGAGGAGCATATGATAATTCAGTATATAACTGAGTTATCTGCACGTGCATTTCCTCCTCGGCTTCGTTTTGTGGAAGATATGGCCAACCGACTGCTACGCGAACGCGACGCGCCCCCTGTCGGCAAGAACTGGGCTCACAACTTCGTCAAACGCCGACCAGAACTCCAGACGCGTTTTACGCGTAGATACGACTACCAGAGGGCCAAATGTGAAGATCCAGAGATTATTCACAAATGGTTTGCGCTTGTATATAACACTAAAGCCAAGTACGGTATCCTTGACGACGATGTGTACAACTTTGACGAGACCGGCTTTATGATGGGTATGATTACCACTAGTATGGTAGTTACCACCTCTGACGGCTATGGTGTCAGATCGAAAATTGGGATTGCTGTGAGAAAAGGAGAGTGAAAGGATGATTCGCATTGAAGGAGCGGCGTCTGCGCAGCTATCGCTTCTAAGGAGGTGGTAGGTGACAGTGTTGAACTCTGAACGTTCCAAAACTTCCGGCGAAGCCGGTAATTTATAGGCTCCTGACCCTGGCAGTGCCCCGCCTGCACCTGACACCCTCCTGCACCTGACAAGGTACTCCCCCTTGCTTGGGTTCCTCCTGGAACCCGTACAGAGCTCTCTTCGACTGGCTAGCTGCGTAACAGGTGCTCCTTGACTGCGCGATCGTAGCTGCAACGAACTGACTGACTCGAAGGCTGAATCGCTGACTGCAGCGAGCTGACTGACTCTCCCTCGAAGGCCGAATCGAACTGACTGACTGCCATCCGCAACTGCGTAAAAGGTGCTTTTTGACTGCGTAACTGTAGCTGCAACGAACTGACTGACTCTCGAAGGCTGAATCGCTGACTGCAGCGAGCTGACTGACTCTCCCTCGAAGGCCGAATCGAACTGACTGACTGCCATCCGCAACTGCGTAAAAGGTGCTTTTTGACTGCGTAACTGTAGCTGCAACGAACTGACTGACTCTCGAAGGCTGAATCGCTGACTGCAGCGAGCTGACTGACTCTCCCTCGAAGACCGAATCGAACTGACTGGCTGCCCTCTGCAACTGCGTAAAAGGTGCTTTTTGACTGCGTAACTGTAGCTGCAACGAACTGACTGACTCTCGAAGGCTGAATCGAATCGACTGACTAACTCTCTCTCGAAGGCCGAATCGAATGCTCGGGTAGCTGACTGACTACCTCCCTCTCCCTAGGGTTCCTCCTGGAACCCGTACTCTGAATTGCTGGCTGGCGAAATCAGTTGCAGGCGGTGTTGTCTCAGAAGACCAACGCTCTTTTGCAGCGCCCACGCTCCTCCACAGCAGAGCTCCCAGTTGCCCTCGCTGCTCCTCCCGTGCCGCAGACTGGCTGGGTATTGCTACCCCCTTATCTCGTACCTCCCGAGCTGCCTGACGGCGGTAAGCGCTAGACTCACGCTTACCCAATGGGCTTGTTGACCGATTGCTCCTTTATAACGCCTTCCGAACGCTGCGCCTGGTAAGCGCTAGAGCTACCCTAACGGCCCGGCAGAGGTTCCTTCTAGGCAAGTACTTACGCCTTCCTAGCTCCCGCGTACAGGCCCACCGAACAGAGATACTGCTTAAGAGCAGGCCTACTCACGCGTTGTCTCTCAGGACCCAAACGCTCTTTTGTAGCGCCTACGCTCCTCTACAGCAGAGCTCCCGGTTGCCCTCGCTGCCCCCTATCTCGTTCCTCCAGGGTTGCTTGACGGCGGTAAGCGCTGGGCTCACGCTTACCCAATAGGCTCGTTGACCGATTGCTCCTTTTAACGCCTTTTAAGCGCTACGCCTAAGCGTTAGAGTAACCCCAACGGCCCAGCAGATCTTGCCTAATAGAGGGTCTCCCTCTATAGGACTTCTTGCAGCTCTCAAGGATTTCTCGCAGCTCTCAAGCAGCGAACTCAATCCTGCCTAGCAGAGGGGCTCCCTCCTGCACAGGACTTCTTGCGGCTCTCAAGCAGCAATAACGTAGCTCCTAGACGTAAGCTAATCATAGGCAGTATACTGCCCTACTGCAAGTACTTGGATAATCGAAATAGAAAGTAGTTAGGCCTGACTAAATAGTACGTCACTCGACGATTGAAGGAACTGCTTCTTACATTACGTCATCTTTCTTCTCTTGCATTTTTGCGTGGTCCTAGCGCGTGCGGGGTAGCTACGTAGCTTGGTAGCTGAACTTTGCGAATAACGTCATCTTGACGCTCAGTAGGCTAGCCGAATCTTCGAAGTAGTTTGACTTCCTCGCTCGCTGCAACTGAGGTGCTTAGGAGAAGCGAAGATTGTAGTGCTAGAGGCAGTAGAAGCGAAGAACAGTTGCAGGGACTATGCTGTATAGCGTCTGCGATAGCTTCTGAGCTAGGGAGTCGCTATTCGTAAGCTGCACGCTCCTTCGGCGAATCTCCTAACGGTCCCCCGCCCTAAGGGTAGAGAGTTCAACGTGTCAGATCGAAAATTGGGATTGCTGTGAGAAAAGGAGAGTGAAAGGATGATTCGCATTGAAGGAGCGGCGTCTGCGCAGCTATCGCTTCTAAGGAGGTGGTAGGTGACAGTGTTGAACTCTGAACGTTCCAAAACTTCCGGCGAAGCCGGTAATTTATAGGCCCCTGACCCTGGCAGTGCCCCGCCTGCACCTGACACTCTCCTGCACCTGACATGTATTTAGGGGTCCGATTATATAGGTAGACTGTAGCTCTGGCAATCTCTGGCTAAAGTATTGCAGGAAATTTGGTACCGGCTCGCATTGCCCTGATCTTTTCTGTAATCACACCCCCTGAGCGTTCGGCGCCCCCATTTTGCACTGGTGTATTAGGTGCCGAAGGCTCAACCTTAATGAAGCGTTGTGTGAAGACAGCCTTGATAACCGGCTGATGGAATTCATTGTTGTATTCTACTACCTTGGGCTGTAGTTGGTATTGTTGCTCTAGGGTACCAAAAAAATGATCGAGTGCTGAAATAATGGATTCGGCTTCCCTGTCTTAAAGGTAGTAGTCCCAGGCTAACCCAGACCATCTGTCGACTATCAACAACAGATATCGGTATCCGTTATACCCTTCCTTGAAGTCGAAGAGGTCTATAGCAAATCGTATCCCTGGGCCTTCGTTGTGGTCTCGGGGTTGCCGGCGAATTTGAAGCTTGGCTTTAGAGACTCCATACGCCTTACATTCGACTGTAGTAGGCCCCTTGATCCGTATGCCTTGTGTATACTGGACGAGGTGTTCCAATGCCTGTAGGCTAGGGTGGCCAAGCTGTAGATGCCATAAGTCGGCGATCGCTTTGCTGGGCCGTTTTTGGGTGTATATATTGAACTTGTTGCGGCGTGTGACGAAGGCTGCGTTGGAATAGGAGCGAGGTAGGTCTTTTAGGACAAACTGGTCGTATCGATCTACCAGGTAGCCAAGGACGAAGCCGTTGGATCTCTGTAAGCAGTTGTTGCCAGGACTTGTATCCCACCAGATGCCTTGCTTTCGTAACTGCCATAAGGAGACTAGGTTACAGACAAACCTAGGGCAGTAGGCTACGTCTCGAAGCCGTAGGACGTAGGTAGTTTGTCGGCGCTGCCTTATCTTTTGCTATTGAGGTCGTGACGGCTGGTGTCCCTGAATCTGGATATCCATATCTCCATACCTTTGGATAGGTACTAGGCTGTCCCCGGCCTATATATAATCGCTAGGCTCGGCCTTCTTGAAATTATTGAACCTGTGTCTTTAGTTAAAGATGTAAATAGTAGTTCCAGAGTCTAGGATAGCTGAATTCTTTAAAGGATACTCAGTTGTTAAGAGGGCTGTCTTTGCAATCAGAAAACTGCTAGGGCAGCGGCCGATTTTCCGGCTTAGTCAACTTTGGGACTCTATCTGATGCCTCAGCTTCTCGACTTCTTTTTGTAACGTCGGATCCTTTAAGGCCTCGTCGACCCTGATCCGAATGTGGTCTCTTTCAGTAAAACCTTCAGGTGCTAATTCTGGAAAGGTATAGTAGTATCTCTGCAAATGGTGGAACTGGCTATAACAGGGATATATGGTTGTGGCTGTGCCTAAGGCCTTCTTTAGCCCTATTTTAGGTCTTTTGCCCTCTGGGGTCTCGGCCTTGCCCGGAGCTTTACTCCGCTTTTTGGGCTTGCTACCGCCAGAGCTACCCTGTTGCGTTCGTTGACTATTGTTTTGTTCCCCCCCATTACTACTAGGGCCGACTTCGCTATCAGAAGCGTCCTCCTGATAGGCCTCTTTACTACCTTTTGTAGCAGCGAAGGAAGGGCCAAACGTGCCTTTTGCTATCCGGTGGCTACCCGGTCTACAGGCTCTCGTTGACTGCTTTACCTCCTCCCGAAAGTCGTTAGCCACCTCTCGGTAGGTCAGGGTTAACTGCGATGCCTTTACTCCTTTCACTAGCTTATAGGCCGTAACCTAGTGACTTATAATTGGCTTTACTGTATCAGTGAAATCCTGGAACCAGGTGCTTATCGATAGAGCCTCAGGAACTTTCTTCTTCTAGGTATTAGAGAGCACTTGCTCCCAATTCTCGGACTATCTAATTAGGTCCTTAGGGACTTGTACGAGGGGTTTGACGGCTTGTCGATAGACTTCGCGAGCGTCTGAAAGTGCTTTGTCGTTACTAATACCGGCTTGGGTTTGAAGAGCCGAATACTACTCTGAGATTGTTTTGGTCGGGTCGTAGGAAGTAAACTGGTAATATAGACTAACTGTCTTCAGAATCTACTGCTTCAGCTACTCGATCTTATCGGTTTGTTGCTCGTACTTCTTGAGCTCGGCCTGGTAAATAGACCATTCGAGCTAGAAGGTATAAAAACCGTCTGCTGTAAGGTCGCCGATTCCAATTGCTGACGTAGTTGAACCCGTTGCCGGGGTTCCCGTCTGGTCGTCCTCAACTACTGATTCAGTATAGCCTCTAGCCGTAATAGTTGACTAGATAGGGCTTTTGTGCTTATAACGTACTGGGTCCGGAGCCGTAGGTTCGCTGAGGAATGGAGTAAGACCCTGAATCTGGGCCTACGTATTGCCGGCAACGGCCTGGGCTTGGAACTGCAGGTTCTAGGATTCCTAGTCGTCGGAACTGGTTAGGTAGACAGTCTTATCGTTGTTGATAGCAGTTATCTTGAATCAGGTTCAGAGACGCTTTTAAATGTACTTCCTTTATTAACTGGCTTAATCGGAGGTTAAGCGAATGAGACTCTTAATTGTCGGATGCACAGCACCTCTGAACGTTCGGAGTTAAATTTGGGATGGAAATTCAGATGTAAATTGAGGATGTCTTGTTTTCTTCCTTGTCTAACGGAGGTGAGCTTCCTTCTTATTCCCAATTTCCTGGACCACGGAGACCCGGGTTAACGGGTCTCCGAGAGATCGGATCACACTTATCCGAGTCGCACTAATCCGGATCACACTGATCCGGGTTCGTGTTTTGCAGATCCAGGATCCAGCTTCTTGACCCTTTTGACAGGCCAGTCATGGTGTCCATAGCGTAGCGTAGCGATTGGCACCAGCTCGAGGGAGCTCTAGTACGTGGACTTGGGGCCATGGACAGGGGCAGGTGCGACGGGGCCGGGGGTCGTAGAGCCTGGGGCCACCAGGCCAGAGGTAGGTTGCTTAAACCATCGCTCGGCTTCCCGTTCGGCCTCGGCAAAACGTAACCTCTTTGCTTTCTTCGGGGGTTCGGTGAGGATGGCCGTAAGTACAACGCGGGGGCGGAGCCTTTAGCGCAAGCCGCCCGTTTAGCGGCGCCAGCTTACTGGGTAGCCTCGAGCTGGGTCTTAGTATAAGTAACCAGCTTACCGCCGGCAATATACGGCCGGGCTCGGTACTTCGAGAAGCACGGGCACTCATCACCAAGCCTAGACACCGCCAGGGATGCTATCGTCATTAGAAAGTGCTTCTCCAAAAAGAATCATAAGTAGTCAGTCATTGATACCTATAAAATCGAGAATGATATTCTTAGTGATATAACTCCGCAGCCCTCTCTAAACTTTTGCTGGTATAGCAATATCTTCATTATACTAGCCGTTCTCCAAGAAAAATGCGTTACTAGTAGTTTCTTCAAAAGTACTCTTCGCTACAGAACTAGTAGTAATTGTAGGTGTGAGCTTTTGTAGTAGCACCTCTAATTTATACTTTGTTTCTATCTGAATGGTTTCTGATAGATACTGGCTTTGCTCTAGCCGCTACATCTCTATCCTACAGTTTCGCTCGATTTTCTGAGCTTTTTGTCTAATAAGCTCTAAACATGTCGGGTCAAAGCTCTCTCTTCCACATTTAATACATTTGTGGCTGTATTACCCAACGTAGATAACGTAGTCGATTGTACCCTTGAATATTTTTCCTCGGTCCGTCGGTTCCGAATGAGCTTAGGCCATTGTAAGCCGGAAATATATATAATGTACGTGATACGATATTTTGTTGAACGTAGGGGTCCATAGAAGTATAGAGATCTAGCGGGTGATTATCGAGATCGTCCGGGTAAACGTCGCCCTCCAGCCCCGAGAATAGTGTAGAGCTGTCCGTAGAGTGAGTGTTAGGTAAGTCACGGATTATTAACATCCTGGGACTTTTGGTTCTCAAAATACTGCCTGGTGTATGAGAGCAAAAGTGAGATTAGCTTTGGCGCCGTAATGAATTTTTGATGCTAGGATTGGCGGTCGGGCGCGAATTGGAAGAACGCTGTCGTGGTAGAAAAGGTGCAAAGCCTAAGGTAGCAAGATCTGGGCCTGGGGCGAGAACTGGGTCGCTTGCGCTGGGCGGTGAATTTCTGCCGGTAGAAAAGGTATGTAGCGCACGGTAACGGGGACTAAATATGGGCTCGTGGCCGAGAACTGGGTCGCTAGCACTAGCCGGTAAATTCTACCGGCAGAAAGGTACATAGCTTACTGTAACGGGGACAAAATATGGGCTCGTGGCCGAGAACTGGCTTATATTCTGCCGGTAGAAACGGTATAGAATATAGGGGAACGAGAGTTGGACGCCGTATAATTTCTGCCGGCAGAATAAGTGTGTACTAAAGAGAACTATCTGTACCTGAATATCGACGAGGTCGGGAATTCTATCCTATGAAGATGAAAACTTTATTACAAACTTAAATTCTCCAACATCTCTCTAGCAGGAATCGAAAATTTAAAAGACATCCTATATATCCCTAATAGTACTATAGAGAATGACTTGTCAACCAGATAAGAGCAGAGACAGATGGCGTTACTATTGACGTCAGCGACTCCATCCGTACCACATCCTTCTATGGCATAGCATAGTATGCTATAGGTTTGGAATTGGTGTGATTGGACCCTTTTGGTTTGTTTTGAGTTTTTGGTAGGCATAGGTTGCTCAGCTTTGACGATAGGGCTTCCAGGCAGAGTCACACGCACACCTAGTACGCGTGTACGTTATAATTGGAATTGTTGCCTAGAGCTATCCTTACAGATTACGCGTCATCTGCTTTCCATTGAGAGGGAACTTTAGCCGGGGGGGACTGAAAAGGGGCCTCTGAGGCTGTGCAGCGGCAGCGTATGGGATCACCCTAGCTCAGGGAAGAATCAGGGGAAGCTCAGGACAATCAGCCACAGCTCACCCCAGCTCACCCCAGCTCAGGATGACGAACGAAAAAGGAAATTTCGTGTGCCCAGATTCGTCTCAAACAACCAGGCTGTTGTTGAAGGCGGAGGCTTATCAACAGTTGGCGCTTCCTTGGGCTGTTTACGTGCGCTTGAGCAGACCGGAGGTGGTTGGGAAAGGTGTTGGCTGGTGCTCTGTACGACACTGAGGAGTGAACCTCCCATATACATTGCAGGCCAGGCGCATGGACAGCCTTGTTAATGCTGGGATATACGGTGATTCCTGTGCGTAGACTTTGGTGTTGAATATCAAGGAGATTTAAGTTTTAGACATAAAGGACCAAATGCCACTACCTATAAGTATCTATAAACGCTAGTATCTTACAGGAAACTTGTTAGAAGTATTCATATACGTACAAATAAACGAACTTAGGGTATCTTTAGAACGATAACAGTAATAATCAGAGTAATCATCCATATCGACCAGGCCCGATGTTCGTCATCTCCGTGTCTCTGACCAACACACCACTTCGCAACATGCTCAACTAGACCAAAAGCAACAAAGAGTCCTTGCAAACTTCTTGCAGCCTCTACCAAATCTTTTCATTCGGCCGGCAGGTTGTTGGGGGCGGCGGATCAGGGGCGTCAGCGGGTCTGAATTTGTCATTCTAGTATACGTTGTGCCGGTACTCCCGAGAAGCTGCTCTGGCTCGCTAGGTGCGCGCCTATCTAACGGGCGCGGTGGGACCGGCGTCGCGGGTAAGTCTGGCACTTGTATCGGGCCCGGTCCTCCCGGCATGGCTTGGGTTGCGTCGTTGAGTTGAGGCGGTTCGATCGCCGAGGTCTCTGGTACCCGTGACTCTGACCCAATGTTTTCTTTGCTCTGTCGCTGCAGTGACAGCGTCCCTCGCACCGGCGACTCTGTCCGAGAGCTTTCGTGGCTCTGCCGGTCCAGCGACGGAGTCCCCCGCTCCGCCGGTTCCGTCCGAAGGCTTTCTTGGCTTTCTCGTTGCAGCGACGGAAGGGGCTCAGAGTTCGAACGTGACCGGGCTGCCCCTTGCGGTGGCGACGGTGTGCGCGAATGTCTTCCCCCTGGCGAGAGATTTCGGCTCGGGAACACTGGAGACGGTGAATTCCCCATAACGTCCGATATAGATCCTGTTTGGTTGGGATACTGATGGTTTACGCGCAGTCAGCTTTCCTACTCCCTAACGGACAGTCATCCACAGTGGTTACGCAGGGACGTACCGACACAGTGGGCGTATCCACCGTCTCGCCGCTCCACGGACAGGGGTTGACGCAGTACGCGTCGTTGCTTTCACATTTTTTTCGTATTTCGTCGAGTTTTCTGACAATCTCCTGACAATCCCATCTGGACTTCTTATTGGGAATCAGAAGGCCTTGTTGAAGGACCCCTAGGAAGTCATGTGCAAATGCTGGGCAGTATTCAAGCTTATGCAACTTCTCTATCCACTTTTTATCTCGGGAGGTTGGTCAACGCACACCACTTAAGTCGATTCAACCCAGGGTCTGGTGGGAACTTACGTCCATGACTGAAGGTTTTAGCTTTGCGCCTTTTCTGTTCCATTCGTTGTACGTCATGAAGAATTTGTCTTCAAAGAACCGTTTATCCGCAGCCTCGCTAGGTTTCATGTTCGGAGTCCACCCTTCGTCCTTGAGGCGGGCGTCGGCAAACACACGGTCGACAGCGTCGAAGCCAAGGAGATACCAGGTTATAAAGTCGAGAAACAAGCAGCCCAGTGTCCATATGTCGTATTTAACTGAGATTTTGAGCCAAGGAAGATCGCACTCGGGTGGACGGTAAGTAGGAGAGCAACCGGGTAGGCTGTGTCCAGAGTGAGATCTGAAGCTGTGGAAACGGGTCATGCCAAAGTCGGAGATGAGCAAGTGATTGTCGCACTCGCCGTGACGCTTGAGCCAGAGAATATTTTCAGGCTTGATGTCGCCGTGGCGGCCCGTGTTCTTCCCGGTTGGCGTGAGATCACCATCCTTGGGAATGTTCCCATGGATTTCTCGTAGTCCGTCAGCGATGCCGTGGCACTGGTTCAGCATCCAACACGCCAACGCTTGTGTCCTTTCCGGAGACGGCTGACTCTCCCAGAAGTCTCGTAAGTTTCCGTCAGCCCAACAGAAAAGCATGTGGAAGTCATCTCCGTGCCGGTAAGTAAGGAGGAGTCGGACGAGATGCGGGTGTCCCCTCTTTTTACCGCTGAATCTCTGGTGGACCTCGACCTCCTTTCGGTAGTCTTCATGATTGTGGGAGTAAAGCTTCTTGACAGCAAAATAGGGATTCTCTGTCTTCTGCAATATTATGAGACAATCAGTATCATCATCGCGGTGGCGTGGGTTTCAAGAATGACTCATACCTCACCGCCCGTAAAATTGTGATGTGCTGGGTGGATCAACACTTTCCCAACACTTCCCTGACCGCCTTCGCGCCCTTCTTCATATTCGACGAACGGGAGAAGGATCCCGGAAGGTAGAAGATAAAGACAAACGTTCTGCGGATCTAGGTCGAAAAATGGAGACAAGACCTGGTATTGATGTGTAATAAACCACTCAATCTCAAGGGTCTTCCACCCCTGGAAACATTTAAGAGGGTTGTTGCGCGCGGTATCGTGCTTGGAATAAAGTTTAAGATCGTTTGACGTATAGAGTGGAAGGTCACTGTCGTTGACACCACATTTGACAAAGCAACCGATGCACTCAATCCTGTCTGCCAGTAGCAAGATGGCAAATAATCTTTGTCGGGGCGCTTGTTGGGACTGCCCTTCGTTCAATGTGCCTTGTGGTGCCCCACATATATCTTGTGTAAGTCGCTCTGACTCGTCCTTCAAGAGATAGGGGATTTTCGCCCTGAGAATTTTCCGCACGTTGCGAGGGGCGACAACCTCCTGGATCCCGTCGATTGGATAAAAATACTTCTGTTCGCTTTTATCCTTGCTGTTTCTGGATTCCGTCCTCAAGTTCCAAAGGCGCTTATTAAGCGCACTCGCAAAATCCGTTTCCGTCTCCTCACTCGAATCATTCGAGTGAGCCGAACTCGTGTTGGTCCTACTCAGGCCTTGTCTAGAGTCTCCGGGCCGTGACGGTTCCTTCTCTTCATGGCGCGTTTCACTCAGGTCGATGGTACCGCGCGAATTGCCTTGTCTGGTGAAACCCAAATCCGTGACAGTATCGATACTAGTGAAGCTAGTTTCACTTCCACTGTTGCGGTGGAGGTACAAGCCTCCGGAGCCGTCATCCACCAACGCAGCTCGTCCTAATACCGTATACATTAGCGGTTTGATCCGATTTAAGTCTTGTATAAGAGTGTCTCACCGCTTGCTAAGTCGCATTCCTGCAAAAGCTCTCTTGTTATCCCGTTGGGGTCCTCCACGTTTACGGATGGTGTTCGAGGCCGACTGGGACTTGGTGTTTGGCTCCCCTGGTCAACAACTGGAGACTTCGGCGACAGCAGGCTGCCGGAGGGTCCGGTTGTATCGAGATGCAGTTTCTTTTGCTGACATGAAAATGTGAGCATTCGCTGAGGTCCGGTTGCGTGCTCGAATGTGACAGATGGGTGAAGTGTATCACCAGAGGTTAGCAGGTAGACTTACGCTCGACGCCATCTGCTGGGCTTCCGGATCAAGCTTCCGATTGCTCGGGCCGATTTCAATGCTGGATTCGCCTCCGACATCATGCTTTCCCTGCCGACCACGTATTGTCATATCCACTTGGACTAGGGATGAGCCCCGGTCACTACGGCAGCCTGCTCCACTAGTACATTGCGCGCCGCAGATGAGGCTCCCTGTGGGTGTTAACCAATCGTTTGCAGCCCCGAGGGAGTAAGATGGCAACCGCGAAGTGGATTGGCGAGCGTAGTAGCTTCCAAAGTGAGATAGTGAGCCGTGTCACGAAAGCGTGGCGATGGTGAAAATCTCGGGAAGCGACTAATATTATCGTTTCGTAGCCGAGTCAGTTTTTGGGGACCGCAGCCCCTTCTTCCCCAATATCATTGAGGCGATGGAGGGGTGGGGCACTGCTGGTGTTCACTGCGCTAGTGGTTGAGCTGCAGAAGTACTGCCCACCTCACTAAAGGAGAAATTTCCAGTCTGCAGCGTAACGCAGAGAGGCGTTTTCGTGAAGCGAAGGAGACCAATAAAAAGGCGAAGATGAGGAGGCGAAGCTGCTGGCTGCCAGCCACCACTGAAGAGGGAGGTCACAGTCTCCAGGACCATTCCGGAAACGAGGCTCTTTCAGCTTGCTTGTCACAATTGTTCTGCTCAGGGTCAACTCCGGGCAAGTGATGCTTTACCAAGTTTCCCCGCTCGCTGTGTCCTCCATTCAAAGCTGATTAGCGACCCATCTCCCTCGTCTCAGTGATCACATCGCGCTTTGAGTTCCGTGCCTCGGTGAAGTATCCTACACGAGAATGTAGTCGCTGTTACGCAGGGGGGCCGTGAGTGAGCACAACAGCACGGGGGCAAAATCGATTAACCACGCATGATGTTTTGCGGATACAGCATCGGCTGCACCCTACGAACATATCTAGAAACCAATGAGGACAAGTGTCTTCACCATCTGCTCGGGTGAAGTGACGACATGCAGGGAGTCAGGTAATTCACTGATGTGGTAAGGCTCTGGAGGGAGGGATTTTCATTACCTGCGGCGGGAAGGGATGGTGGCGCAATATTCACCCACCCACCCTTCCCCCCAGGTGATTGCAGCCATCCTTCCCGCAGCAGCAGCAGGCCCTGTTGAAGTCTCTGCAATGCGACCTGCCCGCTAGGTCTTTTTGATCTCCAGCTAGGTGTCCGGCGTCCCACGTCCTGCGTCCCACATCCCGTCCCATTGCGATGTATTCGACCAGCGTCAATCCACCGTCGGCCCGGACCCGGGCGAGCCGCCCAGGCCGCCTTTAGGTAGGTAGATAATCAGGGCGCAAATGTGGAAATGTGTCAGACCGAAAACGCACTGCCCGTGCTCAAAATCTGCCTTGTCTGGGTCTGGATGGGTGTGGCTGGCCAATTATATCACGCCCGTGACGCAGTCGCATGAGTGATGCAAGGGAATGGTGCGGGTGGCGTGGAGACTCCAGGGGGATTGGAATTCTGGGACAGAAGTCTTGCTCAGAAGCCTAGGCGGTCTGGTGAGACTCGACCCCTTCCCGTGCCACGGCGCAGTCCTAATGGGGAATATTAGTCGCAGCTGCCGTCAGTCACTTCAGTCACCTTTCCGCTTGCCACATCACAGACACCTAACTGCTCGTTTCTCGTTCAATATCGTGGTAGCCCCTTCCTGAGAAGACCAAAAAAATTGAGCCCAACGCCTCTTTGATGCCTGACATCACGAGCCCGGGCGACACCCACGACGTCGAAAGCCGGCAGGCCCCTTTCCGTCTGAAGGTCCACCCCCGATGCGTCAAAACCCTGGAACATCTGGAGGCGGTACTCAACCGCATCTGCGGGCAGGAGTACGCTATCGAGATGCGAAACAACATGTACATCATCAATACCACAGAAGAATTGAAGCAGAATGATTTCGTGAGTGCCTCCACAGCATCATTACCGAACGAAGGCAGTTCACTAATAACAAGCAGATGAAGAAACTTCTTGGCGTCCCTGATTTGAGCCTCAGAATACCTGGAAAGGACAGTGGCGACGACTTAGAAGCCAGAAGGTCATGGCCACCATCGGTTGAAACCAGTAAGGAGTGCAGGGACAACCCTGGACCCCAATATCGAATCACATAGTGCCGCCATGGTCCGGTAGCCATCACCCTCAGCGTCCATTCCTCGGCTCGTCCAGTCCCGCGATGCACCTATACTAGACACGACTATACCATGTGTCCCTTCCTCATCATCCGGACTTTGCGGTATTCTGCCGTGATGAAGTTGACCTGGCTTCGTCCTTAAAAGTTGGACTAGTCAGACCTGTATACGTTATTTTTGTTGATCACCTGCTTTCTTTGCTAACTTTGTTGAAGACAAGGTGTAGGACTGAAGGGTGTTTGGATAGGCAAGCAGAGGGTAGGGTGCCACTTGCATTTCAATTAGGTGGGAGAAAGGAGCTAGGGAATAGCAAATGCTCAAAATCTTAGTCGAAAGCTATGCCGGCGAGAGCCTGCCGACCTCACCTCTTCGAACTTGCAGTGTAAGATAGGTGGGTGACGGGAAGCTGCCGTATATCTATGCGTGTATTCCTGACCGCGGATGACGGTTGCATGTGTTGTGCGCATTGTGATTGTACAATACAGGGCAGACAGTGCGTGTCGCAGCGACGGATTGGGCAGGGAGACGGTGCAGATACCTGCGTACTGTGTCAGCGTGCTCCTCCAACCACGTCTTCGCCACTTGATCCAGTTCATGGCAGCTGCATGCGACCCACGCATGCATGAGTGGAGACACTTCAGGTGGCTGAGTTCCGTTATGAGGGGATTGGATTAGATTTCCCTGCACCAGAACCTCTGTAAGCATCAGGAGTCTGCCTCACTCAATGAAATACTGAGGTCAGTGGTGTCATTAACACCCAACGGAACGCCTAGGTATCAAGACTGTCAGCTTCCGGCCCTTGCCGGGCTGGCTAACAGCAATGAGCTCTGACCACATATGGCTGTTTTGTTTTCTTCTTAAGGGGTTCTGATTTTCATCTCAACTCTCCATACTCTCGCACTCACTATAGCAGCTACTCCGGTATTTGTATTCTCCTTGCCACTTGGCAACGTCCATCAGCAGTTCTGCGTTTCTTTCTCAGAGCGGCCATGATGTCCTACGTCAGATCTTTCTCGGCAAGATACACGGATGAGAACACCATCTACGATGAGCTCGGCAGGATATTCCCGATGGTAACCGGGATAACCGTCAATGTAAGCAGTTACTCATATATGCTAACTCAGTCAAGGCTTATCGAGACTCTAGTACCAGCGCGGCCAGTTTATCTGTACCACGCCGAGGGAACTTACAAAGGTTAGTCATTCCCACACTAAGCCCCTTGCGAGGGTTGCTCACACAGCACAGGATGAAATCAAGGCCATCAAGGCCGCCATAAAGGCAAACCACTACAGAGAGGAGGAATCCTGAGGTGCTTATTGAGAGACGGCATGGTGGGCTTTGCGGTGTTTTTAAATATGCGTGAAGCTGTTGCTTGGATTGTCAGAGATAACCGCTCAAGTCAAGCAGAAGATTCCGTTATTTAGAATACCCGATCCATTGCATCATGCTCCACCCAGAGCCCATGAGCCAGTTCTGATTTTAGACCGGAAATTTAGGCCTCACACAGCATGGACGCATAAACATGCGAAGATACTAGGAACGACAGAGGACATGGAAATTGTAAAGAAATCAGTGAAGATTTGAGGATACCTAAGGAATATATAAAGAATAACTGAGGAAATTGCTTTAAAAAGAAAAGATAGTACTTCGTACTCAGATAGGGTAGTGGAGAGATGAATAAAACCGGCAAAGGGAGACGGACCGAAGAAAAGCATGACATCTGAAGAAAAAAAAAAAAGAGTTTGGGGAAATTGGAGGGTTCACATTGCTTCACGGTCTGAGATGAGTTGCTCCACCCCGTGGTATCCTCAATTGCACCCGTTCGTGCATCTGTTCGGCAATCTCTCCAGGCATCTGTCCAGAGTATAGAGGCATCGCCTGCGATGATCGCCTGAACGCCTCCTGGGCTTCAATGCTGAGGGGATGAACAACAGGGAATTGAACGACAGGGCCAGCGCTCCGAGTTGCTGGTTTCGTGTAGTATGAAGGGTCCCGCTCACACCTCCTCTTTAATTCGGCGAACATTGGCACCAGTTCTTCCGCAGTACCCCTATTGTCTTTTTCGACTATCAGCATGCGGTTGGCAATAATGTCGAGAAAGTCGTGGATGTATGTGGTGGCTCTGGGTTTCCCGTGCAGCGTCTGTATCCACTGGAGAGGGTTTGAAGTGATCAGTGCCGGTAGTGCGAGGGAGAACTAGGGCCTGTGGAGGACATACCTCTACAACTGTAGACTTCAACACCGTAACAGGTTTCTTGCTCCCCGTTTGGCGGTCTTCGAATGCTTGCATCTCCCAGAAGATAGCGTTCGAAATATTGGAACCCATAAAGGGACTCATGCGCTCGGCTTGGAATTGACCCACCAACTCACAACCGCCGATGAGCCAGGTGACAAACTCCAAGAACACGCAGCCCAGCGACCAGATATCAATAGATCTTGAGATTACGTTCTCAGGAAGAACGCTCTCTGGGGGGGCGTACGTCCGTGTGTGGGGGATATTACCGTTCATGATGTTAGAACGGGTATCTTTGTGGTTGAGCGAGCTTAGACCGAAATCTGAGACAACGAGCTCGCCTGATGCAAGGGGGTGAGCACCATCCGAGTTCTTCTTATACCAGAGGATATTTTCCGGCTTGATGTCCCCATGCCGTCCAAAGAGCGCCCTGTTCTGTGGATCCAATACTTCTCCATCAGGATTGTGTATCCATTTGAGTGCGCAGACGAGGCCATAGCACTGGGCAGCAACCCAAACAACCAAAGGGCCACTGATTCCTGAGGGATCCGGCTGACGGGTCCAGTACATAGCGAGATCGCACTCTGCCCATGGAAAGACTAGGCAGTAAGTCCGGCCGTGGCGGAATGTGGCAAGCAATCTCACAGTGTGGGGTTTCTTGCCCCCGAGGCTGCGCAGCATGGCAACCTCCTTGTTGAATTCTTCCTCCTTTTCGGTCCTCAGCCTCTTAACAGCAAAGGTTGTAAGAGACCCCGGTTTCTGATGTATGTGACGTCAGAAGTGGTGATACTTGAAATGGCCGAGCTGTCGGAACTTACGGGGCTAAGGCCATCGAAGCTGTAGTGGCCGTCATGGATTACCACCCGGCTTACTACACTGAAGCCCCCACCCGGACCGCTCATTCCGCCATCAGTTGAAGTTGCCGTAGACGATGTGCCCCCAGTTTCCCGAAAGTGATAATCATGCCAAGGCATGATTGTATCTCCTTCGAACTTTTGGTGCCCTTCCTTAAAGAAGGGCAGGAAAACCCTCCACTGTGTGTTAACAAACGACTCGCAGCACTGAGACGTCCAGCCCAGGTCAAAGTCCGGCTCGTTTCGGTTCCAGACCTTGGAGCGTATACCTGTGGATCCAACCTTGAACGGAAAGGCGTCATCATTCAGGTCATTGTTGAAAAAACCAAAGATGTGCTGCGGTATGTTGCAAAGAAGCAACACTGCGAAAATCCGTGCAAACTTGCCGAGCTCATCTTGCCCGCCGTCACCACGAATTCGTCCAAAGCAATCGTCACAGCTGTAGTCCCCAGCTTCGGGGGAGTCAAACCGCAAGCTCGCTTGGATTCTCTCCCGGGTTAGAGCCTCGACCAGCAGGGCGTGGGGGAAAATTGTTTTGTGTCTGTCGGTGGTACCGTCCCAGTACAGCTGCTTTGAGGCGGCCCTCAACAAGGCTCCGACTGGACTCTCACCCTCTTGATACGTGTTGCTAGCCTCGCACTCGGCAATCACCTCCGCGACACGCTGCCGAGAGGGTGGTGTGTATACGAGCAGTGGGGGCCTTGCTGAAGAATGCCATAGACTTGCTGGGCCCTGCTCACCGGAGGGAGCCTGGACTCTGACAGTCGGGCCCTCGTTTTGGTCTAACTATATCAGAAATGACTGCTAGCATTAAGATAAGAACTGCAGGCTAGGCACTTACCCATCCCGTCTATTTACCACGAGGGCAGATTGCCTGTTGGTTGGGGTGGTTGCATACAATTATGGATTATCCGCATCCGCCTATATGTCTGCTAAGACAGGAATTATTCAGCTGAAGGGTGTATAGAATGAGTATTTTATTTTATTTTATTTTATTTTTTTTTTTTTTTTCACTCGAAGTTTGACTTGACGTCTTTATGGGAAATTCTGGGGTCTGGAAACTGACAAGCGCAAGCCACTGCCTCTGGAGCCCCGCTCCTTCCGCTCTCTTTTGTATGCTATGAGGCTCTGCAATTTCCAATTTCCCCAAAAAAGTCGACGGCGCGGACCAATTTTGCATTTTGTCCTGCTCCGACCCGGTTATGCTTTTCAGGACTCATCTAGCAGAGCGGGCGGCCAATGACCTGAATTGCTGTCATCGCCTCCTCTCCGCAAGTCTCGGCATTCTGCAACCCTTCCAGCACAGTTCCTGAATGCCTACTGGAATGCCTCTGTGCATACCACCTGGGCATTAGGCAGCCAACCTGAGGCGGCAGAAGTGCGTGTGTTGACCGACCGTAGATATCTACGCATAGCCTTACCCTGTATTGCCCGGAGTGAAGGCGGGCGACCCTCCGTGAGCATGGATGAAGACTCGTCGTCGCATCTCCGTTAAGGTCACCGGTATATCAGGCAAGCAATGCGAACAAGGTTGGGTTTCAATTGAATCTATTCTGTACACGCTTTGCAATCCCTTCTCCCGCGGATTATCCTGCGCCTCGTTTCAACCTAACTGCGGTAGAAGACTCGAGTTAGGTGTGTATGCATGTCATGGTTCCAACCCACTCTAGCGGGGTGGGGAAGCCAAGATCTCCAGTTGCACTGCAGGCACTCTCTGGATATCGGCCGGACCCAAGCGTGGGAGAATCCCTATGTACTTGTACTTATATTTTGGGCGGATTGCTAACAGAAAGAAGGTACCTGTATCTCCCGTGACGGTTCCAGGTTAGGAGGGGACTCCCTTACACAGCCGCGGCGTGGCGGAGGGCTCCGCCCCCTGTTGAGCGACGGATGACAGGGAGGGAGGGTCCGAAAGTGGGGTAGTGATTGGCCCAACCATCGCTGTTCCCTTGCGACAAAATTTGGTGAAAACCGTCGCAGTCGCCGCAAGGAGCATGCCACGGCTCCGTATTCACCCATCTTTACCGCAGAATTGGGAGTTTCCTCGAATCAGAACCACTCACCGTTATCCGATATCTGCAATGGACGGGCAACGACCGATGGAGGAGCTGAGTGAAGCCAAAAATCTCAGCAAGGTTTTGAGATTTCGTCAACCCGACCAAGATAACCGGGAGTTTGTCATCGACGACATTGAGGACCCCACCGCAACCACTAAAACTACCGTGGTGAGGTTTAGGAGCGACCGAGATGTGAGTGTGAAATGCCTCTGCAACCCTCTCTGTTCGTGACGCTGCTAACGAACTGGCGACGTGAAATTAGGGTCCTGATAAACGAAAACTTCAGGACAAGGAGGACTGGGAAGAGTGGTTTGCAAAAATATTCCAAACTTTCGAGGGCGAGGTTTCAAAATCCAATCTGACTCCCTATCCGAATCCGAGTCCCAGGCTCGTTTTGGTGTAAGCAGTGCCATTTCTCTTCGGCCTTGGTCACCCAGGTGCTCGTACGCCATCTGCTAAACACTGCATAGAATTGCACGGCCGGATGCAGAAAATGGGCTACGAACGGAAATGGACACCGCTGGGTCGATCAAGGAATGCGAGCCGATCGACACAACCGCTCACAGTGGCAGAGTTAGCGGGTCCCAGAGCGTCATAGACAGGATTCGGGCCGTTGTTATGGCTGCCGCCTCCTTCCTCGCACAACCAGGTGGTATGCCGCCCACCGGGAAAAATTTTGGAGCCTCATCAGCGGAGAATCTTACGAGGCTAGTTTCGGCTACTCCACGTGTCGACCAGCGGAAGAGACTCCGCCATATGCCATTTACACTCGAGACTTTTCGCTTGATCGCAAAAAGGATGTCCCTTCATAGCTGGATCGTTCGACTAATCAGTCGAGCCAATATGCCAGCCTTCGAGCGAACAGTGACGGAGATGCCGCTGTACTCGAATGCTGGCAGGGATTTGGAAGGTCAAAAGGCGATAAGTAAGTGGCTCAAGAGCCACTGCTTTATCCCGTGTTAATCTTTGCAGTATACAATTGTCGAACGTCAAACGAGTGGGAAGATGACATGGCACTTACCGTCACACACTTCCCAAACCAAAAATTATCGTTCGCCGTCTTGTTTGGCGCTTCTGTAGAGCAGGAAAAGAGCGTTATCTCGCGACTGAAGAAGGCCGGTGCAGATACGGTTCACCCCATGCTCCTCCCAGGGATCCTGGCAGAAATGGAGCGTATCAGGCAAATGGCAGTCGTGGAAGAAGGGATTGGCGAAATGGAGACGAAAATATTCCAGCTCGACAATGAGACAGTCGCAACCTGGAAGCGGAGCGGGCAGACCAAGGCCGAGCGGAACAGGGAGAAGACCAAGGCCTGGCTTGACCTTAATTTCTCGAGAAACCTCCTCCAGGCCACCGCCACGTTGTTGCTCATCATGAGGAAGCATCTTGATGAATTTCCGTTACTGGTGAACCACTATTCCATGCGCAGATACTACCGGCTACGTCACCAGGAGCTCGGTCTGTACGAACACCATGTCCAGAACGCTGCTCGGCCTAGCAGCCCACAGTTTTTGGGCAGCATGACCAACAGCTGGACGCTTCACGATCACAAGCCCTATAGCTCTGAGTATTTTCCGGAATCAAAGACACTAACATCTGAACCCGAGACGATCTACGACCCTGATGCTAAGTACCAAGACCTTCTTCAACAGGCGAGCATGAGGATGGCGGACAGGCTTGTAGTTATGATTGGGGAGTACGATGATAAGATTAGGGCCTGCACTATGGAGGTCGATGGAATTGCAATGGCTACACAGTGGGTAAGCTTGTCTGCTCTCGCCACAGCAAGAAGCAATGCTGATTAAACCGTCTCCGCGGAAGTCTCACGGAGAAACAAGTATGGAAATTGCAACAGCCAGCGGCGAAGACTCGAGCCACATGCGGTCCATCGCACTAGTCACCATGGTTTTCCTCCCGGGAACCTTCTTTGCGGTAGAGCCTATCTCCCGCGCCCCGATTTCTTTACAAACTCGGCTAACATTCTTAAATCAGAGCATGTTCTCAATGAGCTTCTTCAACTGGACGCCTGATTCCGGCGGAGATAGCCCCATTGTCTCAGGAAAGATTTGGATTTACTTTGTGATCACTGTGTTCTTCACACTCCTTACTATTTACCTATTCTGGTACTTTATTTTGTCTCGACAGAGGAACAGAAGACTGAGGCAGAGGGATTCGTGTCCTGTGTGAGTGCTTGGAGGAACACCTTCCCTCCCTTCCCTTCACGCGAACATAATATAACAAGACTCCTTTTGGATGTCTAGCACATATTCTCTCTTCTAGTTTCTACACTTGTACATATAAATTATAGTTGGGTGGCACCCCTAGGACCAAGGGAGGCACTGCGCATCTGCCTATTGATCCCCTCCTTAGCGCCGACGTTGCAGCGCTTCTCTACACCGCTACACGCTGCAGTTTTCTCACCGCCACCTGGCTTGCGCATTATCACACAGCAACGTGCAGTTCTAACCTGATGGAAGACGCATATTCATCCGAGGCGGGAAACGCCTCTGAGCCAATGCAAAAATGCAAGTGTTGGGGGTTATGATTCATGCTAGCGAAGATTCAGCCCCCGTGAATAGGGCTCCAGCACTGCACGCACAAACTGCCGAGGCGCTCGAATCAGACGAAAGTACACATTGCATTGCCCTTCTTAATCTGCAACTCAAGGCGGTGAGGTAACTCCAAGTCATCGATGCGGCTTGGCCCTTCATCGGGTCTCCTTTGGGCGCTCGTTTATTCCGTACACGTATTGATACCCGAAACGTGGGGCCTTGAGATTGGTAATTCTGGAAATGGGGAAACAGGAAGCTTAGTGGTCGGCAGGCTTTTGTCTTAGTGTCAAGGGTCTGTTTGTGCAACCAGGTTGGCCCGGAAGACTCAGCCTCCATAGACGCGTAAACGACATATCCGGCCGCTTAAGGAGGCCACATCCGATATCCGAACAGGTGGATGTATTTCCTTATCATAAACGCTATTTGTTACGTTGATGCATGCTTTCCATCAGCATACATGGTCGTCCGAATCCCACCGCTGCTGCGTTGCGATAGTCTCGGATAGGTGGTTGCTTCCGCGAATGGCGTGCCCAACCCAGATACAGGGACCTGAGATATGTCGGAAGCATTTCTCGCCCGACTCAGCACCACTTCATCTCTGCTCTCTCCCGGTGTGGTATATTTGCCGTAACTATGTACATGTTCTTTCGCATCTATCCCCGGTTTCGAAGACCACTTCAAGTGTCAGTAAAACAACCAAACATAGGGGAACAATAGCAAGTGCAGACCACGAGCATAGCGCGATTTTCTCGAAGAAGATGAGAGACAGGCATGGGGAAAACCAACCTCGACGTAGAAATTCCCACTCCCGTAGTGTCGCTGAAGAACATCGAGGAGATAGCCCGGGTTTGGGACGAAGCGGTAGTGGATTTTGTGGACTTGGATCCAGTTCTCGTCCCCCTCCTCTTCCTCCTTTTCCATGTGGTGAGCAGGGCTGCTCACCAGGGCGTTGAGGGTGTGGTGCGGCATGGCGAGGGCGACCGTGTGTGTTGAAGGACTGGAAACAGCGTACGTCTATTAAAGTTATATCTTGATAAGCAAGTAAGTTGTATAAAAGAGTCAGTGAAGACCAAATGTATGACGGAATGGATTAGTGGGAGCTGCTGAGATGGGGGGTGGGGTAATTAAGGTAAACAGGCTGAACCAACATCAGTCAGCCGATAGGATGCAGATTGGACCCGGGGGAACAGGATTTATGGTAATGGGAAGGACAGGTTCTCCCACAAGCCACTTCCAGGGCTGTATTGGGTTGCACGCTGTTCGTCTTAGTGTGAATGCTAACGATGCAAAAGTCGGTTTTAGGCATGGGTGAGTGCCGGGAGCAACTCGGCTGTTTCGGGGCTCCGTCAAGGCTCAGGCAGCCGGCTGCGACCAAAACCCGGGAGCCCGAGGAAATGCGAGGAAGTGCCAACCAATCAACTGAAACCGGAACGGTGGCTTTCGGGCATGAAGAAATGCGCGCGCAAGAGCAGGATGGCTACATAACGCTCTGTTCTTGTGTTGCAGATGCCACAGGATTCATCGGGAGGGCCGTCCCATTCCTGGCCAAAGAGCACTTAGATAGGTACCTTAGTGTCCCGCGTGGAGGTAAGGCAGACTTGCAGGTGCACTAGGGTTAGTAGGGTAAGGTACCTTAGGTAGGTACTGTACATGTGATTGATTGGCGTTTCCCGTGAGAGCTGGCGGTATTCCCAAAATGAATTTACGCGGCTGGGCAATTATAATCCCTCAGAGTCCCCGGCAGACATCGAAGGTGATGCCGAGCTAGCCTTGAGCATCTCGAGTCTCTGCTAAGTGCACACGGAATGCAATCAATTTGCAGGTTAAGAATGATATTGTCTAGGGGAAAGTTCAGACGCTCCGTCCCGGGAAAAGAGACATTGAACCTGTGGGTGGATAATTAGACACAGATGAGATGAACATGTTACAGAGGATCTATCGTCGTGAAGAACCCGGTTGCATAGACTCTCCATCTCGAAATCGTAGTCCTCGCTCATCAGGGCGGGTTCTAAGCAGTCAAACGATGGCTCAAGCTTTACTCGTGTGGTGGTGTCCAAACACAGCTGACTTGAGTGCGGTCAGTTCTTCCAACTGCCTTAGTTTGGTGGGCCTAAAGAAGTGCGGGCAATGGATTAGCTCGGAGCTCCTCAGTAGAACGAACGGGGCGCAAAAGGACAACTGACCCCCGGGAACGTGGCGCATTCCGCTACCTCCGTTTGCCATCTGGCCCTCTGGGACTGGAATTGATCGATATCTTCTTCCATTTCAGCGCTCAGTCTAGCGATATCCTTCTTGGCTTGCTCACGTACCTCTCTACTTATATCTCGAGCGTAGCTGTGTCCTCTGGTTGGGGGGCGCGGCGGGGACAAATGGATCTAGATCTCCAGGCTCGGCCTCGAGGCGCCGAATCTTGACGTGGACTGTACATCGTTGTGAATTCGCTGACCAACTGTTGTTTGTACGACTCGACTACTGAACTCGACGAGCTCCGCTAAAGCTGCAGTGGAGCAGGATCATTTAAGACGTCGTCTATGATGTGCTGTATTCTGTTGTGCGCCGAGTCTTGGGTGCCTTGTTTGTGTGTCGCCGCAAGGTCGCCACCACTTTACACAGGTCGTGCCAGATGCTCCGGCTTCAGAAGTATGGCTTCACACACAACGGTAAATTTTTGGTCTCAGACCTCTTCTCGATTTGTCGATGCGATGGACGACTCTCTTATAAGCCTCTGCTTCGAACACCTTATCCTCAAAGAGCACCATGTAGCTCACTTCGGTCCTGTTCACTCGGCAGTGTGAAACTGAACGGAGGACGACACGGCCATGCAGCATTCTCGCATCCCTGTAATTCTTCAAGATGGCTGGCGAGGCCAATCAGGATGCCATAGTCCACAAATTGTAACCGCCAAACCCACGCGTGTCAATACGAGTGTCTTGCCTGCCGTAAAGTGGAATGGACACTTCTTGAGTAATTCTAGCGTCTGTTTCTCTGACCAGATAAGGAACCTCTCGGGAGTCTCGTGGAAGAGGAAACGGTGGTGGCACAGATTTCGGGGCCATGACCCACCTCCACTCATATCGACCTGATCGGATACTTGGGACGTAAACATCGTCTTTCCGGTTCCGGTCATCCCCCAAAACATCTTCCGGGTTTGTTCGCAGTCCGCCATGTTACCAAAATCTGTGTGATGGGTTGTCATTGGGGTGATTGAGAAGTTGACCGGACTCGGATGGAGAATCCCCGTCGATAGGCACAGTTGCACGGCGTCAGGGGTGGGCGCACGGCGGGAGGTAGGCCCACGTTGGCACAGTACTTGCTTTATTTTCGTTTCGGCTCCGTTTGTCTCGGTTTTTTACCGCGTTTCCGTCACTTATTGGATATGGAATGGCCAAAATATGCCATGTCGCCCGAACATGACCTGCTCGCGTTGGGCTGCTGTCGGGCCTGGATCGACTGGAAGCGGCCCTCTTCCATTGGCAAACCAAGTCTGCCACGTCAAGCGGCCTACACGCTGTCCGCCGATTGCAACTTCTTTTTCTTTTTTTTAGCAACTTCTAAGTAGATTTGTTACCACAGGGTAACAGGCACTCAATATCGTGGCTTTTCCTCTTCTCCCAGGGTTTTGCCACGATATGGGTAACTCTGCTTGTTTTTAATTCACATCTGAGATTTATACATCTTCGTAGGTACTGGGACGAGGCATTGTTGAGGTATGTTACCACTACGTCAGTCCCCACTTAAATATCCCACTGTGGCTTTCTGGGGCTGGTCGAAGGGCCCTGTATCTTCGCCGTAGACTTGTCCATACATGCACATACATTTACATCAACGTAATGAATAACTTTGGTCCTCTGCCCACATCCCCTGAGAAGCACTGAGCAAACCCAACCCCTGTCCGAACAACCTCCTTCCCTTCTCCACCGTTCAACTCTCCTTCCTCTCCACCAAAGGCAATGCGCAAACCCCACCGCGCAATCATTTTCATGCCTACAGTCTTCCGTCCCATATTCCACATGCGCAATGAATAGCGCATAAACCCCCTCTATATCATCATAATCCCTGCTAGTATCATTTAATATAGCGTACGGCACGAGCCGCGCGCTACGCGGGTCCTTGGTCTCACGCGGATGTTCCAACTGTTTGGGCTTGAAGCCGTCTAGCGAGGCGAGGGACTTGATGCGTGCCTTGAGGATTAGGAATTGGGACGGGTTGCTTCCCATGATATCATTTGAGGGTCCCGGGTTGTTGTCGATACCACCCCAGGAGGCTCCCAAGAATAGAATACGCGTTAACAACAGGGTCGACATACGAGTACTTGCTGCTGAATTACACGACGGGACCGTCAAGGGAGGCCTAAGACCAAGATGGCGCTCGGGGAGTAGTGGGACGAGTGAAGGGATTTGCTCTCGCAGGTCCGGCGGTAGAGGCTGAGAGAGCTCCACAGGAGGCCTTCGGGTAGGCCGTGCAGTCAGAGGCCGTTTAAGGTGTGTGCCGCTGGTCTTTTGGGCGAACGCGGAAGCCAGTCCAGCCAGGGAGGCGAGCTTGTCGCTTGGAAAGTTAAGTTGTCTTCGGAGTAGTCAAGGAGCATCTCGTATTATGTGCCGTGGGGCAGGAGGCCACAGAGCTGGCGCATTGTGAAGGGGGAAGACTTGATGGCGGGGAATTCTTCTGTCCTTTTCCATTTCGTCAAAGCGGTCGATGTGTCGGATTCTGGCCGGACATCATAGATGGGTTTTGGTTCGAGCTTTGGAATACTGCGATGGAGTTAAGTCTGGAAGGCCTTGTGGATGCTTAGAGGACGGGCGCCGATGTTGTTCTGGCGGTTGTAGTCCGCACTCCAGCCGGCACTAAGGCATTCCTAGTGAGTCTAAGAGGCGCCAAAGGGCAGGATTCAACGAGAAAGAATTCAGCTCCTGCAGACACCAGCCGCGGCTGCTGAAGAAGCAGTCCCGGAGAGTGAGGGAGAAGGGGGAGTACGGCCTCTCACCACTGCTTTTGGTTGTGACGGGGACGAGATACACGGGGTTTTGCTTGAAAAAAAGGCCGGAGTCGGCAGATTTAGACGCTAATGCTGAAATGGTCAAGGCGGCGTTCTCGTATATAGCAGCTATGTGTGAGGCTTCTTGTTTCGAGTCCTCATTGGAATCCCGGATGATGCAGAGGCTGCCATCGAACCAGATACTTGTATCCCAGCCACCGAGTCATATTGATTGTGTCATGGGTCGTTTTCCAGAGGTTGTAAGAGGGATAGCGTTTCGGTGCTGCGGGGGCGTCTGCTAATAAGAATATGACTAGAACTCATGAAACAGCTCAACCACTCGGAAAAAGATAGTACTATATGACTTACCATATTCGTATATCACGTTTATGACCCTAAATCTCGTACTTTAATTCCTGGATAGAACGGATCAATCTCTAAGAACCTAGCCTCAACGTTTCTCACAGATGCCTCCTAGCTATGGAGGGGGTCCTGCATCCTAGCAAACCACCTCGTACGCACCCTTTGGTCGCTGGCCCACGGTTTTGAAGTGTGAGATCCCCAGTGTACTCGCTTGAACTCTAGCCCGAATTGTGCTTCCCTATGGGCCGCGATGATTGCGTCGCCTCCAGCACACGCTTAATTTGGGCCGAGGCGCCTATGATACGACTGTAGTACCCAAGCCTCCGCCGCCAAGGCCCCGGTAGGCTGGGCACAAATAATCCTAATCTCCCGTGCTAGGTCGTCTTTCATGCGAACTCACTGGAACTCCGTGGCTATCCGGCCGCCTGCTCTGAGGAGGTTTAAGAACTGAGCAGCCGCAGCACCATCGTTCTCCGCCCTCTGCTACGCTTTTTTTCTATTCTGCCCGTATGCGCCAGCGCGCAGGACGAATTGCAGGACAGGTGGACATGGCGAGGCGTGGCTCGGTGAATTCGGCATTCGATCTTCCCTCCCGCCGAAATCCCGATCAGGTTGCCCCAGGTGTCCCATCCTTCCTGTGATGTTAACACGGCGTCCCGCCAGTCAGATGTCCAATTCCCCAACGCTGATCTGTCCGTATCCAGACGCCGCTGGTCTCTTCTCCACTGAAGCTCCCGGCGACAGTCCTCTGATCTCCGACGAGCTTCCCCGTTCCACTGCTCCCTCTGTCGTGTAGCCTCCCTGCGACTTTCTAAAATTTTATTGCTCTAGCCTGCCTATTTGCCTGCGCAGTTTATCGAGCCGGCGAGGGCTCATCAGTCACAGATGAGAGCCGAACGAGCGGAGGGTTGTGACGGGGAAACTAAGGAGCATCTGCAGCATGGTGTATATCTCGATGGCAGGCACGTTTCGACTCACGACAATAACGGTAGAATTGCTACAGTGGACAGCCAGACCGAGTGCGGGCCCAGCACGCCCTGCGCCGGTTCTGGAACCCGAAGCGGGATGAGCCATGCCCACCCTCCACTGCAGGTATATACCGATCCGGACCCCGAGGCCGTAAATATCGGCTTTGCCTTCGAGCAACTCGCAGATTGACATGGCCTTCTGTCATGCTCGACGCATGGCTGGAGCTCTCGGTGGGAGAATGAAAGAAGAGTCATTTGGATGCCTGGGCCTGGGGACAGCGTTCTCGGCCCGTACCAAATTCGCTGGCACAGATGAATGAGGTCCCTATCTAGGTAGCGCCGGATGACGCCCGTCATGAATCCACAAGCTATTTGGGGAACTTGGAATATCTTCGCTGAAGGTGTTCTCTTTGGGTTTGCTGATGATTAGCAAGGGTACCACTCTGACTACGACAATCGGGAATATCCTGCTCCATCCTAAGTAACCAGGTCATTATTTAGGCGTATCTCTGTGTGATAAGTAGTAATGCGTACGTGGCTTCTTTTTCTTCTTTGCAGCGTAATGCCGTACAGATGTCTATAAAGCAACCTTGAAAAACGACCTTTGGTTTGTCTGCCCAACACTTGACCAAGGGACATTAGTAGTACCTCGATACACCACATCTTCTTGACTAAGTTGTTGCTCGACAGCGACGAACCACCGGAATTGCGCCAGTACCTTGCTCAGTCCCGCCGAATCGTCATGTGCAAACTCCGGAGACAGGTCTACACCTATGGTCACTTCAAGAGAGACGAGAATGGAGTTCTCCTTACCAAGCGAGTTGAGAAGTGTGATGGGTATCTAACTGGCAACGACTGCACTTGGAAGATTTCCGACGATTCCAAGAATTACAAACTCTGGACCATGTGCCCTCGGTGTCTGGCGGAGCCGTTGTGACCGTGAATGTGAGCAGTAGGAGGCTCGAGAGCACTGGTTGCGAGAAGTTACTTGTTGAGCAATGGCATGCTCTTTGTTTGGCATGTTTGACTTTCTGGTGAGCCTGCTAGCAGGCCGTAGATTTCTATAGATAGCGTTCTTGCAACTCGAATCATATTATCGTTGTTTTCCTAAACTGATTGTTTCTATTACAAGCCCCCGTTATTGCCCCGTTTTGTAGTTCTTCTAACTGTTCTTGCCTGAACCCTCCTTCAGCGGGAATATGCGGTTGAGTACAATTTTAAGTATCGTCTGAACTGTCCGAGTCCAGCGCCTACCCGAAACAAGAACACGTTAGCACAAGCACGATACAGAGAGAAAAGAGAGGAAACGACTCACAAAGTGGCCGACGCGTATGGCTTGGAACCGGATACTCTCAGGCCCAACCTCCCGCGTCTTTTCCTCTTTCCGCCGCGGGCCACGGCGTACGGCTCTTTACATCGTAGAATTCCGACTCGATAATGGCGCTCGGCTATATAATCTCACTATCCGGGTTGATATCGTTGATGAACCCACTGGTCACCAAGTGGGGCTGGCCCGACTTGAACAAGGCCGTGTAAATACGCACCTCAGCCGTGGGCAAGCCCTCAGGCACCTAGTGGATGTACGTCTTGGGCTTTTGCGGTTATTATTGTAGACAGCCCTGATTTCTTTGATGACTCCGGTAGCCTCATCTTTCACAAAAGAGACAGCCTTAATGAGGTATGGTAATGCAAGAAGCCCACTATCTTTCCCGGAGCGAGCCGGAAGTAGTCCTTGCTGTCAATATCCCGAAAATCGGAGTGTTCGATATAACCTCTGTTTGTTAGTTTGATCTTGTGTGAGCCCGTGGTTGGGTCTTTAGATAAAAAGGGAATGTCGAGGTTAAGCTCTTCGGCATCTTCGATTACTACGGGGATAGGGTCAAGGACAACCATCAGCCGAGGGACATTTATATCGAGGTAGCAGCGAACCGACTGCTCAAAGCGCTTAATCTTAATGGATGGGTTGGCGCTTGTTACGCCGAGCTCGTTGGTAAAGGAAAGAAGGGCGCCAGGGGGTACACCTCGTCAACGGATTCCCTTTAGGGTGTAGAGACGTAGGCCGTCCCAGTCGCGGACCCTCTTGGTTTCGATCAGGGCACTGATGTCTCTCTTGCTTATGACAGTGCCTTTCAGTTCGACCGGCCGTATTCGCGCTGCATTGGCTGCTACTCGACTAGAATCCTGCTCGTGTTAGCTACCTAGTACCTAAGCAACGCTACTAGCTGAATAACAAAGGTAGGAAAATGCATACCGGTTCAGCTATTCGTAGCTCTCCCGCGGCATAACAAACTCGGTCGTGCATAAACTGTGTGTGATACCCTCAAAGCTGTTGCATAGGCATGGACGAAATCGTAAGTCGTGTATATCCGCCACTTGGTGCCCGTCCGAAAGTGTGGCTCCTGGTTCCTGGGAATTCGATAGGAGGCGATATCCTACATCTGAGGGTTAGGCTTCTTAATGTCCTGCTTCATGTGGAGCCAGGCCGCTTGCAGCTCATACTCTCCGTCCAGCATCCCGCGAAATTTGGCGAGGTTGGTCTCAACTTCCTAGCTTGCGTGCTCACATCGATATATCGGGGTGGATCCATCCTTATCACCACGCTGCAGCTTGGTCTCGGTTCCGTTGCAGTGGCATACGTAGGCTTCCCCTCCCTGATCAGTCCTCGGCGAGGTCATATATACGCCGGGCGTTGTTGGACAAGTAGGTAGTAAAGGGTAAAACCCAGCCAGCGGAATATCTCCTCGATAACGATAGAGTACTCCTCTTTTTCAGCATTAGGGTTTGTGTCATCAAATCTAAAGTACTGTGTCAACATTCATTTGGTAGCCGGTTAGGGGTCTCGAAAAAGGTATCTAAGAATCTACAGGCCCTATTGTCAATTAGCTCTAGCACAAAATACCCAATGTTATTGATTTGCAGGCACGAGTAATAACCGTCTGGACGTCATAACACCCCGCAAAACCAAAGTTGATAGCAATTGCCTTTCGTATGGCCCAGCTATCCTGCCGCGCTAGCGCACTTCATCGACGCCTAAGAAAGAAGAAGTGCCAAGTTTACACGGAGGTAGCCATTCAGCTCAGGCGGAGATCGCGTTATAACGTGTTTCGACGGCCGCAGACTATATACGTCGGCGAGGAAGCATTGCTCGAATATAGCATTTTCCTGTCCTACAGTAGCTCGTTTGGTACTGGCCGACGTATTACTAGACTGACTTCCGAGCGGCGGTTCCGGGGCCGAGTTGGACGGAGCATTGCGAGCAGCAGCTGCGGCCTTCTTGACCTGCTTCTGGATGCGCTTCTTGAGCTCATTCTGGACACCATTTCTCCTGTCTCGACATCCAGCTGCAACTTGGCAGCGTGCTCAGTAATGGTTTCCGCCATGGTGGTATGATGGTTCAGCGGATGCTGAGTACGATGGGTTCAAGTCAGTAAAAATCAGGTGCAGCTTTGTTTCCTGTAGACGTTCCTCGAGTTATTGGTAGTACTGGCATGCCTCTGTGGCGGGACTCGAGCCAACTAACAATGAACCCCTACTACAGACAACCATCCAAGCAACGAAAAGATCACACCAACTTCGTGTTATCGGAATGGAAAATTTACACTCTAGCAATGTCACTGCCACCTAAAAGAGACTATAATCTCAGGTCGCTCCTCTATTTCAATTTCTTCATTTGCACATTGCAGGTACCCTAGCCCGCATAGGCATGGCAGTCAAAGCACCGACCCTAGGCACACTACCTAGTCTTCCTCGAAATATCCTCCCGTGCCGTTGGGGGGCTGGGGCAGTGTTGTACCCCACTTACGTTACTATTAACAATACCGGCGATACGGGTATTATGGGTCTCGTCGAGACATATTCGGCCGCCGCAAGCGGCCGACTCACTTATGTAGTGGCAAGAGGAATATCTCGGCTAGAGACCTGTCCCTCTTTGCGATTACTGTGCTGACTAGGGTTGCGTCGTCTAGGTGAGATACTCGGTGTACTTTTATTATGCTAAGCTCCTGTGGTGGGAACTTGGAGTAGCCTCAGTTTGCAATTGTGGTTTTGAAGGAAGAACTGGAATCAAGCTGACTCCTAGCCGGCCGTCTACATACTCACCCTATAAGTAATACACAAAAGCAATGAGAGGAAGTATGTTCTCTTTCGTCAGGGGTATCTCGAATTGCAATAGTAACCGTGCCTGTATCACCATGGCCACCGGATAACGCCGTTCCACATCATGTATGCCTACACCGACCTCGTAAAGTCTCAAGCCCACCTAGTATTCCTAAACTGTCTTCAAGCAAATATCGGCCGATTTGCCTCTAACCGCTCTTCTTTCTCTATCTCTTTCCTGTCGTACCTCGACTTGGCAAAGTACACCTTCTACTCGAAGCCAAATACGGCGATGGACGCAATGCCTATCCCAAGCAATACCGATACGACGATCAGCACCGCAAATATGGCCGTGATAAAGGTGCTTGATCCTAGCGGGCCGTCGGCGCGCCGACCGAGAGGTCGTGATGTTGGGTCCGCCACCGTCGGGGTATGTTGAGATGCATGACCGCGTCGGATATCGCGAAGCGGCGGTTGTATCCGGGGGATTTCTTCTGCGGTCCCTCGCCTCTCGTTTGCTGGTTGCGTCTTCCAAATTTCCTGTTGACGAACCATAGCCCAGAGTGGTGTGGTGTAGATATTTGAGTTTCGTCAAGGCTGCCGACATCCGTACGAGACTATCTTGACGAGGGTAGAGCGGTAGCCACTTGCCACTGGCATAAGCGTATACCAGCCATGCTGTCGAACAATGGAAACGCATGGCTTGATTGATGTTGCGGTTCGACTAAGGTCGTACTCCACCGGCAGCTGGAGAGTTGGATGCAGGACGAGGAGCGACACAAGACATGGTTATGTATTTGAATATAAGCCCGTAGCAATGCTACGATAATTTCGAAAGTTGCGTCCCAATCGGGCAGGGGGCCTAAATCCTACAGGAAGTGCGACCTCCCATGGCTGTGGTCAGGGCTTAGCTACTTGGTGCTAAGAGGCAGTGTACGGCACATTCAGCTCCGAGCAAACCTCGGATCTCCAGTATAGGGTTGCCGCGGTAGTGTAGACCCCAATTCTTGCTGCCGTGCAGCGGCTCGAGGGAATGGCGAAACCCCTTCTCTCAATCAACACGTTAACCCAAGCTACTGTCGCAAACTCGGCACCTCCGAATCGTGGGAAATGACAGTTGAGGATTTTGTGTGTCTTATCTTGATTGTATTCCTTCTTCTCCTCGTCTCCCTTAGAGAGCTTACTCCTTTATAGACGAGATACACGTACAGGATGACGTCTGTACAGTGGCGCAGTTAGCTGCCAGCCTGCCTTAGCTGACTAGAGTACATAGGTTTGGCTCCTGCACTAGATCCTGTGATCCTGATCCTTTGGACTAGCACCTGATCTTTTTGACAGATTCAACCTTTAAACTCTAGATAGCCGCCTTTATAGCAGGTCGATTACAGCAACCAGTTAACGCACGCAATAGTCAGGTACTTACGAAGGCAATAGTACAACAACTTGTTAGACGGCCTTACGACCAATAGACTCTCCATAGCCAAGATTTACCTCTACTACTGACCGTAGCACTACTAGCTCAATGACCACTTATTTAAGGATCAATTTATCTAAACCGAAAGGAATTACTTGCAAGTAAATACTACAATGGATTGTTAGACCGAGGTCGACTAGCAAGAGCCGTAGAAGGAAGACAAGTACGTATTGGGTTGTATATAGGTATATAACTACAAGTTTAACTAAGACAGAACCTTCAAGAAGTATAAAGCAAGGCTGGTTGTTAGAGGTAACCAATAAAGACTATCGGCATAGGAGACCTATACAGCTACTCTCGCCGCTAAATTATTTCGTATCGTCATAACTATTGCAGCCAGATTCGACCTCGAATTAAAACAGTTTGACGTAGTTAACACCTTTATCAACGTCACACTAGAAGATACCGTCTACATACAGATGCTACCTAGCTACAAAAGTCTTGGTAAAGTCTTACAGCTGAAGAAGGCCTTCTACGGCCTCCACGAGTTAGCAATACTTTAGTAAGAAGAACTTAAGACGACTCTCTCTACTCTAGGATTCCAGACAGTCTCGCACGAACTCTGTATCCTAATCAAAGACAGAATCCTGATTTTCTTCTACGTTGACAATATTATCTTGGGATATAAGAAAAAGTAGCTATCATCTAGATACTAATCAACTTGTTGCAATGGAAATACTAGCTTACAGGTAGAGATAACTTACGATGGTTCCTAGGTATTAAAGTTATAAGAGATCGATCTAAAGGATTGATTTAGCTATTGCAAACGGCTTACCTTAACAAGATTATCAACTTAGCTACAACGAATCCAACGGTTAAGATCCTAATAACTATAGCCGAATTATTACTATACGATGGTAAAGCTAAGCACTCCTTAATTACTAGCTACTAGTAGAAGACTGGATCTATTCTATACACCGCTATGATTACAAGGCCTAATATAGCTTTTGCAGTGTCACAGCTAGTCAAATTCAATACTAACCCTAGACCTAAGTATTACAAGGCTGTGGACCAAGTCCTCTACTACCTACATCATACGCGTAAACTGGCTTTGCAATTAAGGGGTAGCGACAACTATATTATTGCTAACGACGCCTCTTTTACCGATAACACCCTTGATCGAAAGAGCTCTCAGGCGTACACTATAAAGTTATTTAGTAGGTTTGTAGGTTAGAGGGCTAACAAGCAAAAAACTGTCACCACATCTACTACAGGCCGAATTACTAGTCTTAGCACAAGCTGCCAAAGAATCTCTCTTCGTAAGCTGACTACTAGCCGAACTGTCAGTTAAACTAGACGACTACCCATCAAGATTCAATATAACAATTAATAAACTGTAAAGGGGGTTGTTCTGGGAACACGTTGAGGGAGATGGACTACGATGTCTCAGTACCGAAAAGGGTTCGATCAGTAGGCGATAGTGTAACGAGAGTCTCCGGACGAAAGTCAGGAGGACCCGCCGAATGATGCTGGATGATGTCACGATACAGGATAGATAAGAACCCCGTGAGGGAACTCTCTCACGCGGGGCACTTCTGATCCGCAAGGATCAGTCTCTGTGTAGTCAATGACAATAGGAGGCTGTTCGTGAAGCTATCGCCCACTGATCGAACCCTTTTCGGTACTGAGACATCGTAGTCCATCTCCCTCAACGTGTTCCCAGAACAACCCCCTTTACAGATAGCTTCACGAATAGCCTCTTATTGTCATTAACTACACAGAGACTGATCCTTACGGATCAGAAGTTCCCCGCGTGAAAAGGTTTCCTACGGGGTTCTTATCTACCCTAGTACAGTGATATTATCCACCGTCATTCAGCCGGTTCCCCCGGTCTAGCCCAGAGGGCTCTCGTTACAATTTATCCTCCCCTCTGTAGAACCTGTCCTCAGGTTCACATTATCTGAACTCAGGGAAGGGTAGTGGTTGGGATGACATCGGGTAGGTATCGAGTGCTGTTCGAACCGCGTAAAGTTGGATAACGATTGAAGCGCTATACCTTATAGGGCTCCTTTGCCCCGGAGATTGCGTAGTAAGAAAGAATTATGACTTTGGTGAGGGGTAATAAATTTTGTACTCGAGGGGTTTTCGGTAAAATTTCGGTTGCTGTCCGGGTTTGGTGGGGTGCGGCTCTACGGTACCGGTACTCCACTTTTCCGGCTCTGGTATGCGTTCCGAATTATCATTAAATTGTCTGGATTTCCGTCCGATTTTACGTATTACTCTTTTTGTAGAACTTAAACGGTGTATACGCTCTTGCAACTACATAGCTTGTATACAACTGTAAATTGCAGATGTGTATTGACCCTCTTTACTCGGGTATAAATACCCCTCTCCTCTCCTACCTTTTCTAAAACTTTTCTTCTTCAGGCCCTCTTCTATACGTCGTTTCGTTCGCTTTTCGCTCTGCTCCTGCATGTAGTTCGCTACTTGCCCTCGTTTCTCTCTCCCTCTCTCTCACTTTCTTTTTTCGTCGTCGCTTCGGCTACTTTTCCATTGCGATAGACGCTTTCGCCGCCTCCGCTGCCGAGGTCACGCTGTATATAAAATGCATTCGCTCGGTACTTAAAAACATTAATCCTTACTCCGGGGAAGTCTTTACGATTAACTGTTCTTTCGAGTAGTTAACCTCCTTGCGTTACTCCTATTATAATGTAAAGAAAGAGTTGTATATACCGGTAAGTTATATATATTTTCGGTGGATTAGCAGGGGATTTGCTAATAATTGTAGGCTACTGCCGGAATAGTTGGCGACTCCGTTGACCTTATAATCCTTATCGATGCGGTTCGCGCTATCGTCGATTATTGCGTAGAGGACGCCGAGGGCGAGCTCGACGAGGAGGGTAATTGCCTTCAAGTTTCTATGCTGTCTCGCTATAGCTATAAGAAGATTGCTGCCGTTGCTAAAGATCTAGTCGGGACTTTCAATACTGCCGAGACCGCTTATTGCTGCTAATTCGGTATTTCCGGTACTACTAAGCTGTCTTCTATAAGTGTATTTATCTTACTTGTTTTCTGTAAGAGGGCGCGCAGTAAACCACTCTGCCAATGAACCAAAAGATCCGCCAGTTCAATCACTCCGTGATTGAACGCTGCACACCACTTGCTTATATCTGTCAAAAGGGCCAGGAAGCTGGATCCTGGATCTGCAAAGCACGAACCCGGATCAGTGTGATCCGGATTAGTGCGACTCGGATAAGTGTGATCCGATCTCTCGGAGACCCGTCAACCCGGGTCTCCGTGGTCCAGGAAGTTGGGAATAAGAAGGAAGTTCACCTCCGTTAGACAAAGAAGAAAACAAGACATCCTCAATTTCCATCCTAAAAATTTAACTCCGAACGTTCAGAGGTGCTGTGCATCCGACAGTATCTCGTCTATAAAAGGAGCAAGCTCTCCAGCAGAGATAGAGAGGGGCGAAGACAATGAAGAGAAGACACACACAAAATCCTCAACTGTCATTTCCCACGATTCAGAGGTGCCGTGTTTCCGACATCTTCTACACCACTCAGTCTAGATGGGAATGCACGCTCAGATAGTTCAACTATATACTAAACTATCGTCAGCTCTTCGAGATCCATAAGCTTCCATGAGTTGGCTAGAATATCACGTCGCGTAGGCTGGCCCTTTCAACAGTTGCGAAGAGTAGTATGGCTAACGTTATAGACCTTTGCTGCACCTCGTAGGCTTAGGTTTTTGTCATTTTGAAGAGCGTCAAGGGCCAGGATTAGCCTAGCTTCCTTTGAAGTAGGAGGCATGTTGGGTTATTAAGAAAATCTGTATTGAGTGCAAGGGTAGCGCGTCGCGTTGGAAAGTGGACCGTTCGCTTATGTGGACGGTTTGCTTATAGTGTACGTTAGCTACCAACATAAAGTTATTGTGCTACAGGAGCGCTAATGTCACATTACCTGACGTTTGGTACCGTGGTCTGACCAACAAGGGTGCGAGTCAGGCCTGCTACCGTCACCAACAGCATACCCGCCTCACATAGTGCATTCCAAGCCATCTTCCAACCTCCGCCCATGCTAGCTACCTGACTTTATCGAGTACTTTACGGCTGAATCGTCCTTACCGGGGTGTGGTTGTTTCAAGGTACGTCCCCGCTAGACGGTGATGGGTTTGGTTACCCTTGCACTATAATTAACAGGGTTGGCGGGCTTTCGCATCTTAGTATCTTACGTAACCGAGCTTGCTGCGGTCTTCCCCGCACCGACTTCGTCTTTCTTGATGATGGATTCCCTGGCTTCGTCTTCAGAATCATATCGTGTCGTGTCGCGCCGCATATTGTGAACCTGTCCTGTATTGAATACACCTTACTATTTCGCGTCATGGTCAATAGAAGCATCCTTTCTGCTCGGCCTTGGCCGCTGGCGTTCTGCGCTCCGAGCGGGAGAGCCTCCCGACGACAGCGAGCCACTTGCCTCATGCAGCATACCCCGACAATTGGTAATATCTTAAGGGTGTCCCTTTGGAAATTTACGATGTCATCCCGAAACCACGGAACCGTCACCACGGCTCACCACACCAGCGATTGGTCCCCGGACCAGTACCTCCTCTTCCGTAAAGCCCGCAACCGTCCCATCTACGACCTACTCGCTTTCCTCGGACAGGAATACAACCCAAAGTGCGTTATCGACCTCGGCTGCGGGCCAGGGAACAGCACCGAGATCCTCGCGGCGCGCTTCCCGGGTGCTAAAATCACTGGCGTCGACTCGTCTCCCGCTATGCTCACCAAAGCACGCGCAACCCTTCCTGACGTGGAGTTCACCCACGGCGACGTGCGGACGTACCTCCCCGACCCCCAGACCGACCTCCTCTTCTCCAACGCCGTCTTCCATTGGCTCCGCACCCGGGAACGCATCCCCACCATCACCCGGCTCCTGCTTGCGCTCCGAGACGGCGGGATACTGGCGCTGCAAATGCCCAACAACTACGACGAGCCTTCGCACCGCGCCATGCGCGAAGCGGCGGCATTCTCAGGGCCGTGGCGGCCGTACTTTGCCAGCTTGCCGCCGGAGGCACGGCCCGACTTGGACCCCATCGAGCCGACGATGGACTACCACAACGCCCTCCAGCCGCATTGCAGGCGGGTGGAGATCTGGACGACGCAGTACCAACATGCGTTGGAGGACCACGGGGCGATCGTGGAGTGGGTCAAGGGGACGGGGCTGCAGCCTTTTGTGAACGTGCTGCCGGACGGCGAGGTGCGCGAGAGGTTCATGAGGGAGTATCGGAGGCGGCTGGAGAACGAGTACCCCTGGGCCCGCGATGGGAGAGTGCTGTTGACGTACCCGAGGAGGTTTGTGGTCGCTGTTCGCTGATGTCAGGTTCTGGATGGATCATGGGGGGCGCTGCTGAGCGCAAAAAATGGGCGGTGACAGGGGGGAGGGGGCGGGCGGGCTGCGCCGTCAATTGCGGGAATGGTTACGGTGCTGTATGTACAGTACTGTACCTTTCATGTGATGCCTCAGCTTTGTTAGTTGTAATTGGCTCGATCGATTCCTGCTTCTGGGGTCTAGAATCGATCGGGCATTTGCAGGTCAATAGAAGTCGAGACTCGGCAGCAGATTGTGGCCCGGGAAAGATACAGCGGGCAGGTGTCCTTTTTGTTTCGAGATTCGTCGAAGCGACAGGCACCGTACTGTAGTTGTGTACTGCAGCGTTGCATCAGCACTGCCACAATTGAGGACATCTCTCTCAGCGCCCACTGCGCGGCCGTCCTCAGTGTTCCCGCGCGACATGATTGGTTCATACCCTTGCTCGCTCGATTAGCCTCGTGAGGGCGCCCGCTGCCTGAGGCGGGATGCGACCCGCCAAGACAATCCAACGCGGTCAGCAATCCGCGCTCTCGGGTTGCGTCCTGAGGTGTCGTTAAAATCTGTTCGACACCTCCCCGCGCCACCGTTCTGACCTTCCTCCTCACCCTCAAGTTCGCCAACCTCGATACCACCAAGTTCTGACACTTCACCACCAGTTTTTTCTTGTTTCCATATTGCCACGTTCTCGTCAACCGGATTAGCAAGGCACAGCCTGTAACCCCATTCCCCACGCCAACCGGGTGACCGGGTCTTCTCACGAGATGCTGTTTGGTTTGGATCTCGAAGGCTTAAAATCGGCCATCGCCTTGGTAATGACGCTAGCCCTCTTTAACCTAACAGCAGGCGTTAACCCAACTCTGCAGTCGATGAAAATATGTGACTGCTGGGTAGAAGAACTCTGGCCAGAGGATGTGGAAACCACATCCTATGACGCACCGATCTGGGACTCTCCAGCATCCCCTCAACAATCATGGTCTGAGTCGGAGGATTTAGTGGAAGCCCTGGAAAAGCCTGGCAACGATGGTTCGACATCCCCAAGCCGCGTCCCTAGGCAGCACATCTGCCTGGTGAGACAGAGATACCGCCGATGCTTGAACTGCTTACACGGACGATGTGATGGAGTGACGCGATGGTTGAAAGGAAAAACAGAGGAAGAATGCCAGCGATGCGGAGGAGGAAATTGTGGATGGATGATGAATGAAGGTATCCCCGCTCCGAGCACGGCACCGGACCCAGAAGCCTCCACGACGCCGCTTGGCAGCCTACAGGAACTCATCCGTCGCCGCCAACCTCTCAGCGCCACGCCCAAGGTACTGATCGGTACCGACTTGGCGGCCTTTGGAGTCGCCTCAGTGATTCCGTGGCCGGCAAGCACAGCCGCCCACCCGACCGGTAGCCATGATTCTGCCACTTGGCAACGCCAACGTCTCGGGACCGAGACTAACTTGAAGCATCTCGGCGCTCCAGCGCGCAATTCCGGAGGTACCACTTTGACTGACCGCCACGAAGCCGGAGTCGCGCACTCCACCGGCGAGACATTGACGCCCTCACGCAGTCAGAGCAACCAGTTCGAAGGAGACGGTATCGAGTCGAGCATTGCCCGGCCCAAGGCCTTACAAGGAATCGGCGTTCTCAGGACTGGTCTCGTGAGCGCTGCCTGGACTTGGTCCTGCCACATCCGCCAGGACTTGGCACGGTTTCAGCGGTCGATACTGATCCCGCGTATCTGGTGATGCGCCGTGGAAGTCTAAAGACTTGTCGACCTGGGATTAAGTCGTTAAACTGATCCATATCTGTCATCACCGAACGAAGCCTCTGTCTCCGGTGTCTCGGGACAAGGCACAGCCACCACCATTCTCAGAACCCGACCAAACACGCACACAGAACTTTATAGACCTCATCCAACTCACGACGCCGTGGGTTGGGTTGACCAAGATGTCCAACAACATGTACTACGCTCAAACCTACCCCCCTTGCTACCCTGCTGAGGAGCAAGGGGAGTGGGTCTGGGTTCCGAAAAATCTTGCTGCCGCCATGCCGGGTTACCGGACAACTTCCCATGAGAGTCAACTTATTCGCATGTACCCGCCCTTCAATGTGGGATTGGGCGAGGCACAGATGCCCGCCACGCCGTGGAATTCGCCGCCAGTTAGCGCATCCTCAACCCCGGACAATGATGCCATCCGCCCGCTTGCAGGCAGTCCAGTCGAGCCTCTGCAGGACTTCGACATTGACATGGCGTTGCAGCTGGACGCCTACCTTAAGGATGCATTGCCGTTGGGGGGTGCAATGCCGCTGCCGGACACTACTTCCATGGGTCTTTTTAACAATCTGGACTTCATGGTTGTCGGTTTGTCCCCGGACCTAGATTGTACCCTCCCCGTCGCCATCAACAGCCCTTTCACACCGCTGAGCGCCGCAAGCCCGGGATCTTCGGTCCATGGTACCCTAGGTTTCACTGTAACGGGTAACAACCCGCCCCAATACCCATCGACTCCCACCTCGCTCAGCCCGGCCGGCAGCTCCCCCGTTTCCACACCATCACCGCCCACGACTGCCACACAACTCCTCCCCTGTGCCGAGCCCTCGTGTTCCAAAACCTTTACAAAATGCTCCAATCTCAGGTAAGACCCTCTCCAAACCGCCGGTCCCTCCCCTTCATCAGTATCCCGTATGGCTAACGTATCATTTTCCCCCTTCACAACAGGAGACACGAGCGCAAGCACCGCCAGCCCTTCCCTTGCGCCCTCTGCGGCAAGGGCCACCTCGACAAGCGCGCACTCTCCCGCCACCTGTGGGCCAAGCACCCCGAGTACGCGCAGCAGCACAACACGCGTTCCGAGCGGGTCAAGTGCCAGCTGTGCGACTACGAGGGCCGCCAGGATAATGTCGCCCGGCATATGAAGCAGCATGCTAAACCAAGGAGAGGGGAATAAAGAAGGGGGCGGGGGAAAGGGGTGAGGGGAGGGGAGTAGGGCGTTGGGGGAAGGGGTGTATAGTAAGGCTCTCGTGGGGAGCTTGGTGGTTGTTTCATAATATTTGCCTTTTGTGAGTCTAGCGTTCTGTTTGGCGTTTCGGTGGTTTGGGTCTACTTTTGAGTCTACGACACTTCTTATTGGGGTAAGGAGAAAAGAAACGATGGCTTTGGATCAGTATATTATTATGCCTAGTCGTATCGGCAAGTATTTTCGTCTTAGTGAAGCCGGATTGTCTTCTACTCCTTCAATATATTTCAGTAAAAATATTCCAATGACTCCATCCTCTGGTGCTGGAATGCCGACGCGTCGGACCGATCTGGTGTGTAAAGTCTGGTTCGCTGCCAGCAGTGTTACACTTACTAGGGGGGCCTGCGATGATGGTGTTTGCTCCCTTATTAATGGTCTGCCCACACTCTTTGCGAGTAGTCAGAGAGCCGGTCCCCATTCAATACTGAGGTAAGTACGGTGATACCCGAAGCTTGTTACCTGTGGAGTGCCGCTTCACTCAGTAACCACAATGCTGAAGAACTAAACAGCACCGGGGCCTTCGTCGTTCCGGTGACGAAGTAACTAACTGATAAGTTCTTCATCGAAGCCGAGTTTGGTCGATAAGCTGAGTGCATATCATCCGCCCGGCGACAAAAGCAGCTGCAGCTGCGATCATCACCTGATTCCCTCTTCGCGGGGTTGAAATTATATAAATAAGAATTCGAGTATGGTCTGAGTAAATGGGAGTTTACGAAAGCAAGGCCAGGGGCTAGGAGTTCTCATGGCGAGTATGTTTTAACAACCTGAGGTGCCCAAGGAGGGGTCCCGTGCCGGTGACGTCATGGCCAGCACTTCATGGTGGCAACAGTTGTTAACCTAGTATCAAATTCTCAACCGCTAAGATAATCATACGACCAACCTGCCCTACGACACCCAACTCCTCGCTAGTCCACAATACGACGTCAAAATCACTAGTCAACAACCATATTACACCATGCCATTCAGCTTCTCCAGCTCCAGCTCGATAACCTTCGTGGGGTCAACCTCCGCCAACGGTCGCAGCGTGACGAAAGGGTGGGCCTACAAACGCGAGGCGTACTCGAACAGCAATGGCTCGGGCGTGCGCACGACGAAGCAGAAGCTTGGCGAGCCGCCGGTAACGCAGACGAGGATGTACGACGCCTATGGCCGACCACTCCTCGTCGAGGGCGGGGGCCGGTCAACGGGTCCGAACACGACAGTCATGAGAATCGAGGATGTCACGGAGGAGGAGTACCAATCCACCAGGGGCGGTCACTGAAACAAAGCTGCTGCTTTGGTGGGAAATTGCTGAATGGGGAACGGTCGAGGTTGATTGCTGGCTTTAAGCAAAGCTGATGATTTCGAGTTTCGAACACTTTCTATCCAAATGGAGTGCAATGAAGGGAGACAATGCTCTGCCGGGTTGACTTCCAATGCGAAGGGGGGGTTGCCGTCCCTGCGTCACAAGGAGCCTAAGGAACGGCCACCAACATGCGGCTATTTTGTATTCTCGGGCAATGAGTTTGATTAACAACCTATCTCCTCTCCTGCGTCTAGTACGAGTGGAATACAACGCTACTACAGGCAGTTAAGTGAAAACTAGGTACCCACAGATTAACAAGAATGAACGGCAGGTTATCTGTGACAATGCCTAGGTCCTCACCGCAGCTCATAATTCAAGCCCGATGGGCGACCACCGTTGTCGGCGAGCCTCAGTCTTCCGCCCTCCTCTGCTGTACCGATACTTGCTCCTAGACTACCCTCTCTCCGTTGACTCCAAAACAATATCGGTGCTCCTTGCAAGGCCTGTGAAAGCATCCCGCCAAGGTGTTCCATTGTCATTTTGATATGAAGATAGTGGGTTGCAATGGCGACAGCAGCCGAAGCCATTCGCAAAATCAACTTGCGAAACTCTTCAAAAACCCTCCTCATTCTAGAACGATGACTGATGGCGCTAATGATAGCAACCGCGACCAAGGTAAGGATGAAAATAACGAAGTTGATGTTGGTGTAGTCGCTATCAAGAAATAGGACGCGTGCGGAATACCCGTGTTCCAGCCCTGAATAATAAAGGGGCCTGCGACTTGTGGCCAGCGTCAGGAGGTCTTGCCGTAACATCAGTAAGGACATCTCGAACCACGCCTTTACGTTCAATGTCCAAATGCGAGCGGTATCCGCTGATGGCAGTGGTTTCCAAAGAGGCCATGGTTGTGGCGACACCATGGCTCCTATCTTATGTATGTCGAGGAAATGATATATGCTTAGGAGAGTGCTGCTGAACACTAGGTCGTAAATGGCTGCTATTTCTGGAGACTCCTCCAGCCTGGCCCATATCTTGCTCGGAGGAGTGCTCTGGTACCTGAGGAATAGCAGCTCAACCCTAGACATGTATCGCGTGCAATATCCGGGTAACCCAGGGATGCAGACTCGATGTTCCTCGACGCAAGCCATAGCAGTATATTCAAAGTCGGGAAAAGAATAGTAGCCCCCTGGCCCGTGGCGGTGGGCTGAGTACATAGGATCGTCAATAGGTATTAGAGACTTAAACATCACAGGGCCGTAAACAAGCACGAAAACGTCCCCATTGGTGATCAAGAGCTCCGGATGAATATTCCTCGTGTCAAGTTCCCAAGTCGAAACCGTTGCAGATCGGCCTACAGGCCAATCTGCCGAACGCGTTGTTAAAGGGCTTCGCCCGTCGGGGTACGAGAGACGTTGCCGCTGTTGAGTTGTGGAGTTTCCAGAATCTGAATTATTGATGGCGCCAAAGTGTAGCCATGTCGTCCCGTCAGATGTAGCAAGCAGAAAGCGGTCGATGTTCAGTGGTGAACAAGTGAGACGGCGGCTGAGGTGTAGGTCGGATTTGATGTTGAGGCCAATATCTCTCAACGTGAGATTTATGTATTCCAACTGCAGTGGCTGTACATCTGGATGACAGGCTGCCTTTGAAAAAGGACAAGCAACATCTGCAGATACGTGCATATGCGGACGGTCAAACAGAATTCCGTTCTCGCGGCCGCAAGTCTGAGAAAGAGCTGTTGTGTTGAACCAGCACTTGCTATATTTGTCGGCAGCGACGGTGGCTCTCTCTTTATCTCTTGTCTCGGTAACACTAAAGTCGTACTGAAATATGTCCTCCAAGGCGAAAGACCTAGACTGTACAATAGGTGTTTCGAGGCCACCGGTCAGGATCCATGGTATCACAGCTTGAAGCGAGATGAATGCTATAGTATTGATAATGGCTGCTACTCCGAAAAGAGGTGAAATACTAGTCATTGTATTGTTTCGGACTCTTTGCGTTTTATTCGGTATGTTTAGCACGGTGCTCGCGAGGCCGGTTACAGCTTCCCACTGAGAAAGCTTAGTAAGTGAGCCGGGCTCGTTATCGTCGGGGAGTTGAATTGGCCGTGTGAATGCTCGTACACCATCGCGTGCAAGTCGCCATGCCCGGGTCTGTGTATAGCCGAGGAGGATCGCAATGAATGCCAGGAAAGCGATAGTTTCGTTGTCGGACAGTGTGAGCTGCCAACCAGAAAAGGCCGGCCGTCCTTGGTCGCGCCACAGATACTTGTGAATATATTGGTGTCTTTGGTCGTCCATATCGCTGTGGCATGGACTAAAGTAGGGAGAGTTTGCTTTGAAAAACCGAACAAGGACGGGTACGGACAAAGAGGGGTGCGACGTAGTATTTAAGCAGCGCCGGCTGGCTCATATAAAAGTCCCTACTAATTAGGTGCCGTGTCTGATGCCCCTGCTGTGGCAGTGCTGCCCTCCTTGCAACACTAATACTAACAACGTTTGCTGTTGGATCATATTTACTGATTGTGTGACTTGGGTTTCGGTGTGCTGGGGTCTTCTAGATACAAAGTTTCAGCTCAAGGCACCACCGTCTCATTCTGATTTTATCCGGTGAGCTGTTAAAGATAGGGGTTGGGCGGCCGAGGCTGTAGTTGCACCGCAAAAGGTGCGGTCTCTACTGTGGTTCTGTAGTACAGATCCTTGGAACCAATTACACCCAGTCCCGGCAAGTGCGCGTATGATGATGGTTAGTCGGATGTCGTAATGTTGCCCGGCAGGCGGGCGAAGAATGCTCACCGCGTGTCATACATGCTAAAAAATGCTCGATGACATTATTGGAGACGAGGAGTTTGTATGTCACTGAAGCAGGCAGACTCCGTGTTAATTACTGGGGTAAAGTTTAAGAAATCACGATTTGAATTGCGGTAGCGGTCTAGTGACATGTGTGCAATGCTTATTGATAGGACTCGGATGCATTCGCAATGCAATAACGATCTAATTAAATCACGGCACACTTCCAAAGTAGTCCCTGTAACCTAAGAGCATATAATTATTTCTAAGAATACCTTAATTACGACAAATAGGAAAGAAAATATGACGGTCAGGAGTAGCGATGAAAACAGTACTTGAAAACATAGTAAGTTACACATAGAAGCAGGAACACGTAATAGAACGAAACAAAAGAAAAGAAACGCCCAGACAAACACTCCCCCTCCTCCAAAAAAAAAAAAAAAAAAAAAAAAAAAGAAAAAGAAAAAGAAAAAGAAAAAAGACAGCCCCAACTCCAACTTTCAAAATCGGGCAAATCCCCACCTAACTATCAACGATACCGACCCCCTCCAATCCATCATCGCATTCACATAAATCAACCCCGCACCTTGACCCCGATCCGCCGCTTCGTAAAAGTCTTTGCAATCCTGATAGCCTTGGCCAGGGGGCTCCTGCTCCTCCTCGGCTTCGCCTTGGTCTTATCACCCGCCGCCCCCACCACCATCACCGCCTCCGCCCCCTTCACCCCCTTTGCCGCCGCCAGTGATTTGGCGCGGTTCAGACTGCGCGGGAGGCGGGGCAGCGACGACGCCACGACGGCCATGTGGCCGCGCACCGTGGGGTGGTCAGCCAGGTCCTCGAGCAGGCGCGCCGGCGCGAGCTGCTGGTCGCCGAGCAGCCAGGACAGCTTGGCGAGGTCGGTCAGGTCCCCGCCCAGGGCGAAGAAGGAGGTGTTTTCGTCGTCGAGGGCGGTCTCGTCTGTTAGCTCGAGCACTTGCCGCCAGGCTGAGGTCACCAGCGCGCAGAGGTCGGCTTGCTGGGCTGGGGTGAGGAGTTGGAGGGCGCCGGGCTCGGTTTGGTTGCTGGTGCTATTGTTGTTGCTGCTGGTGGTGCCGGCGGAGGAGGATGAGGACGAGGATGATAATGCTGCCTCATCGAAGGGCACCTGCGGGGGTTTGCTGCGGAGCTCGGTTGCAGATGGTAATGCGACGTCCGGGTCCACGGCGAAGAGCTCGGCTGCCTCGCAGAGCATGTCGAGCGCCTTCTGGGCGAACTCGCGCGGGACCGCGCCGTCCTCGGCAAAGCTGAGGATGATGTCGTATGTGTTGTCGTCTGTTCTGCCGGTTGATGCGCGCTCCGAGAAGACGCACAGGTCTGCGAGGTCGCCTTGCGCGGCAGAGGCCACGCCGACTCCGTAGTCAATGTCCCCCAGGCGCACGCGGCTGCTCTGATCGATGTTTTGATGCTGGACGGTCGAGGTGAAGTAGGTCCAACCGGGCCAGTCGGTGCAGCGGCGGATGATTTCGCGGAAGCCGAGCACCTCGTGCGGCATGTTGGCGACCTGTTGGTCTTGGATCTGGTGGAGGAGGTGTCTCGCGGTCCACTCCGCCCCGTCGGCGCCGAACCGGACGCGCACGGGTACCAGGTTGAGGCAGGGGCCGACCATGTTCTCGATGCCCTCAACAGAGGCGTTGCGCCCGCTGATGGTGTGGCCGAATACGACGTCAGGGCTGGCCGAGATTTGCGCTAGGACGTACGCCCAGGCCGCCTTGACGACGGTTGCGGTTGTGATGTTGCCGGACTCGACGGGCGGCAGCTGGACTGACCTCTTGAACCAGGCGGTCTTCCCTGAGGCCGACTTGTGGTGGTTTGGCTGCTTGCGACTCACAATCTCGGTCATAGATGACCCTTCGAGGAGCTTCTTCCAGTGCTGGTAATGCTCCGAGGTCAGCGACCCGGCCGAGGCACGCAGATAATTGGCAAATGTTGGCGGGCTCTGGATCGTCTCGCCCCGGTATGCAGTTTGGAGGGCTTCTAGAATCTTGGGCAAACACACTCCGTCGTACTGCGCGTGGGAGAGGCGTAGCAGTATCCTGTGGCGGGAGCTGCGTCGGTATCTGACGACTGTGAACTCCACGAATGGCTCGCCGAGACTGGGTGCGCCTTCTTCCTTCTCGTGTAGGCTTTCGGCAAACCCTTCCAGTGCCTTGTCATCGTCGACCTCGATGACATGGAATGCGGGCCGAAGCGTGCGCAGGACTACCTGGAGGAAGCGACCTCCAGAAGGAACGAAGACGGTACGTAGAATGTCGAGCGCTTGCACGACCCGGAAGCACGCACGTTTAAGCTGGCCGAGATCAAGCGGGCCGTCACCGTCGAGGTAGAAGTAGTTGAGCATCCAACGGGAGCTGAGGAGGGAGCCGGTGACCGCCAAGGACTGGAAATCTGTCGCGGGTAGCACGTCTGCGAGCCCGCCCCTGAACACACCAACCTGCGGGACAATGTTGGTTTGCAGGAACGCGTCGACGTTTGATGCGGCGAGGAGAGAGAAGCGCTCATAGAGCCCGTGCCTCGTTGCTTGTTCGACGATGGTTTCGATCCCGGGAATACCGCTGTCTACGGCACACGTTCTCCCCGAACGGATTATCGCCGCCATGTCATCCAGACGCGGATTGCGGAATACATCAGCGACGTTGAGCGCAAGGCCTTGGTCCCTGGCCTCGCCGACGAGCTTCATGGCCATGATGCTGTCCCCACCAAGATCGAAGAAACTGTCCTCTCCACTGATGGGATTGTCCGATGGCAGATTGAGCAGAGCATTCCATATCGCAACGAGCGTTTTCTCGATGACGTCCTGGTCCTCTTTAGAGCTGTCGGGGGATGTAGGAGAGAGCGGGGTCTCCGGGGTGTCTGCAGACGACCAGTGCCCGACAACTTCGACCGAAGTTTCCGTTGAGGTCCGTCGGGATGATTCGCGATATACCGTCACACCCATTTCTTTATCTAACTCGGCAATGGGCTGCGTGGGGTTGTTGAGGAAGCCATCCAGGACTTGGGCCATGGTACGGGCGACTTCCTGCGCTTGGTCGTCGCTGACGTGATCGGTCCAGTAGCGGAACACCACACCTTCCGCGCCCTCCGAAACATCGATGTTGGCAATGATAGCGTACTTTCGGTCTTTGTCAGTAAAGGAGACGACGAAGTAAAACGGAAAAGGTACGTCAGGGGAGAACTTACCTCACTCGGATCATGTCCAGCCTCCAGTTCAAACGAAATGCCGCCTCCTTCCTCCAGCAGGGCCATTCTGCCGGCATGGTTCTGCGTAGAGATTGAGGTATTGTAGAGCGTCTTGCCCGCCAGGCCGAGGTCGTGCTGCACCCTCGCGAGGGACGATTGCTGGAAGGGAATGCTCTGAAGGTACTCGTCTTGGGCCGTCCGGAAGATATCGGCAAGCGTTTGTGCCTTGGATATGTCGAGACGGCAGCAGAGCATGTTGATCAGCGTCCCGACAGTGCGGTCAATGTTCTCGACAGGCGCATCACGCCCTGCCGTCAGGTATCCGAAACAGACGTCGTCAACGCCGGTGTACTTGCGCAATACCAAGGCCCAGGCCGCGTGCATGATGTTGGCGAGGGTGATGTGCGTCTGTTCGGAGAGTTGGCGGAGCTCCTTGTAGCGGTCGAACTGGAGTCTGAGCATGTGTAGGCTCCTCGCCGTGTCGGTGCTGGTATTCAGCTTCGGGAAGTAGCAAGGCTTTAGGCCCTTCAGATGGTTCATCCAGTACTCGGTGCCCTCGCGGGCCGGATGGCTGCGGATGTACCGGATGTAATCGCTATACAGAGGGCCCGGGGCTGAATCAAGAGTGCCTTCGTATGCAGCTGCGAGTTCGTGGAGGAGGATGGGAAGCGAGCCTCCGTCCATGGCGGCGTGGTTAGTCTCGAACTTGATGAGTATCTTGCCGCTGTGTGTCGCGCAAATCGTGAGTTGATGAGGGAGTCGCGGCTGTTTCGCTGAATGCGGCGTCTGGGTTGTATTCAAGGTAGCCTCATCCAACCTATCCATCGCTTCGTCGTCGCTGCACCTGATTACGGTGACTTCGCAGTGAGGTTCCTTTAGTACGAGTTGGTCGAAGACGCCGTCGCGGTGTACGCTCTCAATGAAGATAGTTCTGAGAGTAGCATGGCGGTTCACGACCTTCCGCCAGGCCTGGACAAGCCGGTCGGTGCTCAATCGGAAACTGGGATCCGGATGCTGTACGCTGTAGACGGCGTGGAAGATGTAAGCGTTTGGATCCCGCAGCTGGCTGATCAACATGCCCTCCTGCACCGGCGTGCACGGGTAGATATCTTCGATGCAGGATAGATCGTTCTCAATACCGAAACGGGGAAGAGTCACGCTGGTGAGAGTGTTGAGGTTGTCATAGGTCAACGGCAACAGCGGGTAATCGCTCAGCGTCGGCTGGGCGGGGCGCTGCATCAAGCCTTTGACCATCTCTTCAAGGACGTTTTTGCAGTCGGCGATCCATCTGCGGACATCGTCGACTCGGCTCAGGTTGGTGTCATAGATGAAACTGAAGTGCAGTTTGTTGTTGATGACGACGGCGGATATCTCGAATAGAGCGAGCCTTGTGGTGTCCGGGCCTACGTCGGCGACTTGCCGGAAGGCATCGAGGCCCTCGTCGTCATCATCACTCACTCCGCCTCCTAGATAGTTGAACAGGACCTCCATCGGGGACGACCCTACATCGGCGGCTCTGTTGAGGCACTTGTGGGCAAAGTAAGGCCTGCCGTTGCTCGGAATACTCCGCCTCATGTCCTTGGTCCGCCGCACGGCATCGGTGACATCACCGGCGCGGATTGGTATTCTCAGCGGGCAGATGCTTGTGAACCATCCGACGGTGCGGGATAGGTCGACAAGAGACCCCGCCGGGGCTTCGCGGCCGTGGGTCTCGGTGTGCAGCGTTGGCAGTTCTCGGTCGCTGAAAGTCCTTGCGAATGCGTGTGCGACGGCCGCCAAGAAGAGGTCCATTGGCTCTGATCTAAAGGCTTTGTGACAATCCGTCAGAGCAAGCTTGGTCATGTCTTCAGCGAGGGTAAAAGCTTCGGTTTCTGTCGTGGCGTAAGTGAGACGCCGGTTGACTCCCCAGTAGCCCATATGAGGGGGTGTTTCTTTGAATGGTAAGAGGGCCTTGGTGTCGGCAGTCTTGGCATCTTCAGCTTGCAGAGCACACCAGGACCTGAAAGACAGAGGCATCTCTGCGGTCAGGGGGCGCTTTTCCAGGAGTTTGCCTAGGTCTTGGACGATGATCCGCCAGGAAACCATATCCACGCACAGGTGGTGGGCGACCATGAAAATGACTGGTTGGTCCTGACCTGCGAGTTCAAAGACGTCGGCTCTGAAAATGGGTCCTTGTTGAATGCTGAGCCCGGTCTGCGCAGCTTTCATAATCGGCGCAATCTCATCCCGAGAAGCCGGATGATGGGCAAGGAAGCTGTAGGCCGAGGGGCTCATCTATTACAGAACGATCGTTAGCACAGATGCGTAGAGATACGAGAATGAGAAGAAATCCGTACCTTGATTGTTCGCTGTCGCCAGCTACCGTCTTCCTCCTTGGCAAAACGCGCCCGGAGCATTGAGTGGCGCTGGACGATGGAGTCCATGGCGTGCTTGACGTCGTTAGCTGTGACGCCCCGTGGTGCGGTCAACGCGAAACTCTGGTTGAAGCGGCCCTCCCCATCGTGCTTCTCGGCCAGCCGCAAATACACCTTTTGGATCGGTGAAAGTGCGAAAGGCTCTTCTGTCTCCTCGTCTGCACGTGCGGTAATCGCTGCCGTAGAGGGGGACTGTTTGGCGAGCCGAGCAAGATGAACGACGGATTTGGCGCGAAGCACATCCTGGAGAGATATGATGATTTGTGCGTTTCGAGCCCGCGAGACGACGCCCATTGCTCTAATGCTATCGCCACCTATGCCTCCGGGTTAGCAAACCTGCGAGATACGATACAGGGGAGGCATCTTCTTACCTAGGCTAAGGAATTGCTGGTTGGATTTGACCCGGTCCTCGGGGACGCGCAGTTCCTGTGCCCAAATCTCTCTGAGCGTCTTGGCAGGCCCGGTGAGTTCGACCTCTTGCTCGGCGTCCTCGCCAAGGCTGTTGGTTATCCGCTCGAAAGTCGACTCGTCGAGACCCTGAACCCATTTGATCACCCTCTGCCTGTCCAGCTTGCCCGACACACCGACCGGCATACTCTCGAGAACGATCATCACCGATGGGACCATGTAATGTGGCAGCGCGTCTGCCAGACGGTTCTTGACATCCGCAACATGGCTTCGAATACGGGCCAGCCGCTCGGGCGGTCCGTCAACGGGTGTGCAATCGTTATTGCCGCCGACGTCGGTGGCACTGTCGACTGCCAGGGTGATGATGCCGACCAACTGCTTTTGACACGGCCCGGTCTTGGGTTGCACCACAAGTGCAAGACGCACGCGACTGTCGGCCGAGAGCCAGCTCTCAATCTCGCCAAGCTCGATACGTTGGCCATTGACTTTGACCTGGCCGTCCCTACGGCCGATGAACTCAATGGCCCCGTCAGGCCGGTACCGCACCAGATCGCCCGTGCGGTAGATGCGTGCGGGAGCGGAGCCATGGCCTTCGTGGTCTTTGCCCCATGGTGGATTCTCAATAAATACTCTCGCCGTCTTTTCCGGGTCGTTCATGTAACCCCTTGTCAACAGCGTCCCGCTGATGGCCAGTTCGCCGATGGCACCGACAGGGGCAAGCCAGTCGTTGTGTTCGCCTCTAGCTTCAACAACCCATGCGCGGCCTGCTGCCGTCGCGCGACCAATGGCGCTGCGGTCTCGCTCAGCCGAGACATTTGGGTTAATAATGGCGAGAACACAAGCTTCGGTCGGGCCATATCCATTCATCAGTTCGACGTGATCGGCCCAGCGTGTGACTGTTTCGGCGAGCATAGCTTCGCCGCCGCACACGAGCGTCTTGAGCGTGGGGCAGACGAGGCTCGGATCGATGAGGTTGGCGACCGAAGGAGTGAGGAATGCCCAGGTTGCGCGTAGCCGGGTTATCGCTGCTCCGAGGTTGTGGAGGCGTTCATCCTCGTTCGGGACGCACACACACGCACCAAGGGTGAGCGGCGTCAGAACCTCCATGAGAGCGACGTCGAATGTTAGGGAGGCAAAGTGGAAGACGCGAGACGATGCGTCCATGCGTGTTGCCTGCGAGTAGCCCAACGAGCTACTGGAAAAGTCGCGGTGGGCTGCGACAACGCCCTTGGGCTTTCCTGTGCTGCCCGACGTGAAGAGCACATAAGCCGTGCTGCTCGGGTCAAAACTGACGCAGACGGGCCCTGGAGGTGTAGGGAGGTTTCGGATCACGTCTCCGTCCACCGAAAGGCGTGTATTGACAATGCCCTCGAACCGGGATGTGTGCTCGGGGCTGCAAACCATAAGCAACGGTGAGAGAGACTCTAGCATCTCCTTCTGTCGGGTCAGGGGGTGGGCCGGGTCGAAGGGCACAAAGGCGCCACCCGCCATGAGGACGCCCAGAAGGGTGACCACGGCCCAGGCGGAGCGTGTGACACAGACAGGTACCAGAGTTCCCTTCTTGACGCCAAGCTGTTTGAGACGGAACGCTAGGCGGGAAGCGTAGTCGCGGACCTCGCCGTACGTGAGCTCGGCATCCCAAGCACTGATGGCCTCCCGTTCAGGCGACATAGTTGCTTGCTCCAGGAACAGCTGATGGATGCACGAATCGACTTCGATCTCGACCTTGCCTTGAAATGTGTTGACGCGGTTCCACTCGGCGATGAGGGCGTGGTCTTCGGGGCTGATGACGTGGATGTCGGCCAATGTGGCCTGCTTGTTTTTGGATTTGTCGACCAGCTGCTTCAATACAGCTTCAAGCTGGTGGACAAGCCGTCTCGCTTGCCAACTCGAGAGGACAGTTTCGTTGTGGTGGAAGTTGGCCTCAATGGTGGCATCGGTGACATTGCATTCCAGCACAAGCGGGTGGGTGAAGAAGCTGTCCATGGAAGACCCGCCTCGGAAATCCCAATCGTTTCCGTCATGCTTCTGAGATGAAGCTGCTTGGATCGTCAAGATGTTCTGAAAGTCGCAGGCCGCTGCACAGTCTTGGTTCAGTCTCTTGATGTGCTGCAGCCCCAAGTGCTGATGGTGAACCATCCTGCTTGCCATCTTGTGCATGCTTTGTAGGAATTCGGAAACCTTGGTGTGGCGGAGCGGTTGCACTCTCACCGGGACTGTCGCAAAAGTTGGTCCATCTATATCCTCCACGCCAGGAAGGTCAATGTTGCGACCGGCCAATGTCTCGCCAAAGACGACATCGTCCATTCCCGTATATGCGGTCAGGACGATGGCCCACGCTGCTCTGATAAGGGTTGGTAGGGTGATATCGACGACGAAATCGCCGCGGTTGATCGTGACATGGGTGGTCTCGGCTCGGAAATTCGGCTTCTTGTCACGGTTCGCGACAGATGGAGGTTCTGGGAAATGTGTCACAGAGGACGATCCATTCAACGAATCTGCCCAGAACTTTTCCGATGCCGGTACGTCCTTGCTAGTCAAATAGCGGATGAAACGGGAGTAAGAGGGACGGGCCTCGGCGGAATTCTCGTCTGGCTGGGAGACGTCGTAGATGTCCTGAACTCGTCTCCCGATGCGAGGAAGGCTCCATCCGTCGTAAAGTGCGTGGTGGATGGCCCAAATAAAATAGCAGGCATTCTCCCCTCGGACAAGTGCAAATCTGATCAGCTTGCCGCCATCTTGAGACCCGAGTGCTCTGCCCTTGGCAATGGCCTCCTCAACCGTCGGCTCATCGTACCAGTCGATCGGTTCGGGTGCGAAGACGACTTGCAAGAACCCAGCAGTCGAGGTATGTACGATCCGGGTGCGTAAGGTGCCGGTATCGTCCACAACCGCTTGCCAGGCCGACTTGAAGCGGTCCTGATCGACGTCCTGCGGAAGCTCCAGGGTGCTAACTGCCACATACGCACCGGCTTGTTTGTTGGCAAGAGCAACGAGACCTTCTTGTAGCGGACTGCAGGGATACATGTCCTGGATCTGCTCGCGACGGACGAGGCATTGAGCAGAAACCTCTTGCAAAAGGTCGTCGAGCTCCGATTTGGGGCAGGTCAAGAGGCTGAACGGTTGTGGGTCGGTGTCGTTGTCCTCGCCCATGCCCTCACCCTCTTGGCCACCACACGCCAGCGCCATGTCCGCGAGAGTGGGGTGCTCAAAGATGTCCAGAACCGAGAGCACAATTCTGTGAGCGCGCGCTGCACCAACGAGCCGCATGGCCGTGAGCGAGTCACCGCCGGCACCGAAGAAATTGTCCTCGGCGCTGACAGAGTCATCTGGAAGCCCAAGGACCGCTTCCCATAAGCCCTGCAGCTTCTTTTCCATTATGGTTTCCGGCTCGCGACGCTTGACTACCTTGGCCACGGCGGAAAGCTTGTAGTTGGCGATCTCGTCCTTGCTCGCCTGCTCGACTGCCTGGCGGAGCCGTCTGCGGTCAAGCTTGCCCGCACTCGTCCTGGTAGACAATGTTAATAATTCATACTCCTTTTGGGCAGTGGTGGTTTCGAGGGGTTTAACGGATTTGATTTCACATACCAAGGCATTGCCGATACTGGCAAGAAGAGTTGCGGGACCATATAGGCTGGCAACACTCCCGAGACGTGTCTCTCCATGGCGTGTGCAACATTGGTCAACTCCTCGTTCATCGGCAATAAGGCGAAGACCGTTGTGGTGCGTTTGTCTGCTGAGGCCGTCGTTGGTAAGCTAAAGAAGACAGCAAGAGCCTTGGCCGCAGTGCGCGCAACAGGCGGCGCCACCACCTCGACGGCGACCTGTGAATCGTCCGGTAAGCTGCTCCGGCAGTTGTATTCGATCTCACCCAGCTCGATTCGCCTGCCGTTGAGTTTGACCTGGGTGTCCTTCCGTGAAATATATGACACGGATCCGTCCGAGTTGTAACGCACAAGGTCGCCAGTTCGGTACATTCTATCCCGATGGAGCCACATTGACTCGGGGAAGCTTGGATGACGGGTCCACTGTGGTGATTGAATGAAGGCCTTGGCTGTCTGCACCTTGTTGTTGAGATAGCCGCGGGCCACGAGCCGGCCCTCGACCACCAACTCGCCAACGGCACCGACGGGAACGAGACGATCCGAGTTCTGAGGATCAACGACCCAGATCCGTCCCCCAACAGCCGGGCCAATATTGGAGCAGTCGGTGTTGCACACCCGGTACTCCTCGTCGACCTTTGTGCTCGTTGTTGCCACAACGGAGCACTCGGTCGGCCCGTACGCGTTGACAAGCGCGCAGCGGGTGCCCCAGCGCGCAATGTGGCCACTTGCCATGGCCTCTCCTCCTGTGACGAGTGTCTTGAGGCATGGGACGCTTTCCGGCTTGACGGTGCTGGCCACTGAGGGAGTAAGGAGCGTCCAGGTAACACCCATGTTGCGGATGGCCGCCGCGACGTCGTTCATCCTATCCTCGTCAGAGGGGACGCAGACACATCCTCCCACCAGCAAGCAGGAAAGAGTTTCCATGATGCTTGCGTCGAACGTGTAGGAGGCGAATTGTAGGACGCGAGAGTCTGAGTGCATGAACATGGCCTTTGCGTGTGCAATAGCTCCCGTGCAGAAAGAGCCGTGCTCGATGACGGTTCCCTTGGGCTTGCCGGTCGTTCCAGATGTGAAGATAACGTAGGCTGGGTTAGACGGCTTGACGGCCGTAGCAAATGCTGTCTCCGCGGCATACTGAGACTTTAAGGCCGCAATAGCGCTGGGATCGACTACGACGGTCGTCTTGGCGATATTATCCACCTTTTCCTTATGTTTTGGCGAGCACAAAACAACCGTAGCATCGACGTCTTGGATGAGCTCGCGGAGGCGGCTGTCGGGATGATCGGGATCAAGACTGACAAAGGCACCGCCAGCCTTCAGGACGGCAACCTGAGCTACGACAGTCCAGGCCGACTTTTCGAAGCATAGCGGCACGAACACCTCTGGCCCGACGCCGTAATCGGTGGCAAGTTGGCGCGCCAAAGCCGTCGCGGCGCTATCTAGTTCGCGGTAGGTAAAGGACGCATCCCATCCACACACCGCAGGCGTCGACTGCGGACGTTGCACCGCATGCTGGGCGATGATATCGTGAACGCATTGCTCGACGCGCGGCAGCTCGTAATTATTCCACGAGGTAAGTTGTTGTATCCCAGCTGCGCCGACCAGATCCACCTCTCCAACCGTCCGGTCATCACCCGCTCCAGCAACCAGGTCCTTTACAATCTGTTGGAACGTGGATGCTACGTTTTTCATCTGCTCATCGGAGACAATGTTTCTCCAGTAGCCAAACTGGACCTCGACCACCCCATCGATTGCTTCGACGTTCACCGCCACGGCGTACTCGCTGGGGTCCTCAGCCTTGACGACGCGGTACTGCAGCGCCGACGGCGACGAACGCATCTTCTCCTGTGCTGTGCGCTTCTGGTAGGTAAACGCCGTGTTGAAGAGTGCCGTGCCAGGGACTTGGAGCTCGTGCTGCATCTCGGCAAGTGAGCAGGTCTGGTGGGCCATGGCGTCGGCAAGGTTCACGCGCATCGTGTCCAGCACCTCGTCAAGCTCGGCGTCGGCGGGGAGGTTCATGCGGCAGACCAGCATGTTGATGAAGGCGCCGACAGCTTGCTCAATATGCGCCACGGGCACGTCCCGCCCGGAAGCGAGATACCCGAACAACACTTCGTCCGAACCAGTGTAGGTTCGGAGCACCAATGCCCAGACAAACTGTAGCAGCGTGGACAGGGTGATGCCTGAGTTGGCGCAGTAGTCGTTGATATCAGCGACGCGGTCAAGGCGGATGATGTGTGATCCGAGCGACGGCTGCTCAACCTTTCCATCTGTAAGAGTGGGGAACAGGCAGGGCTCGGCGCCCTCCAGATATTCTTTCCAGTAGCGGACGCTCTCGCTGCGGGGCTGGGACTGGATGTAGGCCATATAATCACGGTATACCGGCACGGCCTTGCCAGTGCTGCCGCCATACCCATTAGCAAGGTCCTCAAGGAGGATTGGCAGAGAGGACCCGTCGCAGATGGCGTGGCTGATCTCCAACTGGCAGAAGACATTGCCGGCGGTAGTTTTGCAAACACTGAGGCGGTGCGGCGGTTTCTTCTCGTTATAGTCGATACCCTGGAGGCTCCGAAGCGCCTCCAGCGCTCCTTCATCGTTGTCGGATTGCAATATCTGGACCCGCCCCGGCGCGCTTCGGAGAACAACCTGATCCATGAGACCCTCATCCCCAACTGTGTCGACGAATATGGTTCTCAGCGTGGCATGGCGCTGCACCACGCTCTGCCAGGCGTTACTCAGGCGCTGGGCATCAACCTCCTTTCCGCCTGTCGTCTCAAGTTGGAAGACGGCGCGGTATGCGTACTTGTCGGGATCCAGAATCTGGCTCAACAAGAGGCCGCGCTGCATTGGTGAGCAGGGATAGATGTCTTGGACATTGTGGATGTGGACATCAACCTCGTCGAGTCTGTGGTTGAGGCTCTCCAGACCGTAATAAGTCAGGGACAGGAGCGGGAACTCGCTCAGCGTCTTCTCGATATGGTGGCGTGCCAATCTGTGGGGTGCATCGCTGAGGAGCGACTGGCACTGCCGGGCCCACTCCCCAAGTGAATCCTGGTGCTTCATGTGCTTGTTGTATGTAAACGATAGCTTCAGCTTGCCGCCAGTAACAAGTGCGGACACGTCGATCAGTGCGAACCGCGGGACATTCTTGCCAACATCGGATGCCGCATTTAGGGATTGCCCGGCAGTGTCATCGACGGACTGAAGCCAGGTATCGGTCCGGCTGAGCTGTTGCATCTGGCCAAGGTAATTGAATGCAACCTCAACCGGCCAACGATGGCTGTACTCATCACGGCCTTGAGCCGTGAGGAGTCGATAAGCAAAGTATGGACGGCCTTTACCGGCCAAGCGCCTCCGGTAGTCCTTGACCCACCGGATGGCATTGATTATATCGTCGTCTGTGGATGTGGCGTGGTTAGCGCGTCCGCGGATGAAAGTGACTGAAGGGGTTGGGCTTACCAGAAGACGACTCTTGTGGTAGGTGGACAGGGTACAGCGTCGTAAACCATCCCACCGTCCTCGACAAATCCATATCATCATCCCAGACCTCACGCCCGTGGCCCTCGTTGTAAATAGTCGGTGTGCCCCGACGACCCACGGCGACATTGCGATACGACAGCAGCAAAGCCGCCAACAGGAGATCCAGCAGCTCGGTCTGCAGCGGCTGGTGGCATTCTGGTCCTAGTAGCATGGATGTAGTTTCGCTGTCCAACTCAACCTCCCTGGTGAGAACGTCACCGTGGACATTGGGTGTGCCATCCATGCCCCAGTATTCCAGATCGACATCGGACATCTCGTGATGCGGAAGCAACCGGCGTCCATTCTTCTGTGCGTGTGCCTCCTCCGCCTGCTGCCGGCTCCATGCTTGGAAGATCAGCGATCTGGGAGGCTCGATGCTGCCTGTGGAGAAGAAATCCTCCAAATCCTGGAGCAGGATGCCCCAAGAGACGATATCGACCACAAGATGGTGAATCGCGATGAAGATGTAGACTTCCTTATTCTCCGCCGCGCCTACGGTGAAGCAATCTGCTGCCAGCAATGGTCCTTTCTGGATATCGAGGGCCTTCTGCGAGTTTTGGATGCGCTTCTCCATACGCTGGAAGTTTCCGACAGCATGCGTCTTGAAGCGGTACGAGCTACTGACGTCTGGAGTGATGCGCTGCCTCCAGTTACCCGTACCGTCGCGTCGGAACCGTGACCGTAGCATAGAATGAGTTTTGACAAGCGCGTGTATGGCACGACCAAGTTCCTGGGGGTCGACGTCTCTCGCCAGACGGAGAAGCACACTTTGGTTGAACTGCATGTCCGGCCCCGAGACTCGCCCGTTCTCCCCAACGATCTGGAAGTAGAGCTGTTGGATAGGGGTTGGGTCGAATTCGTGATAATCCTCACTAGTAGCGCTGGGCTTTTGCTGTTCTTTGGGAATAACGACCTTTAGGGCGAGATCATGGACGGATTTGCTGCCGATGATGTCCTGCACCGCGACACTCATACCCTGCGTCCGACACCGCGCCATGACTTGCATGGCAGTGATGCTGTCGCCGCCAAGATGTAGGAAGGAAACGTTACGGCCGATCCTCTGGGGAGAAATATTGAGAACCTCACTCCAGATGGATTTAAGTCTGGCATCGATCGAAATGCTCTGTGGAGCAACCGTCTCCTCTCTCTCCTGTTCCCGGCCGTCGGCAATGATCTTGTCAAACGTCTCATCATTCATGCCCTCGACAAAGTCGGCCACGCCAGGCCGGTCGAGCTTCCCGGACGGCAACAAAGGAATGTGGCCAAGCGCAATCCAGGCTGATGGGATCATATATGGAGGTACTTTCTCTCGGAGCCGCTCCAGAACCTTGTTGACGATAGTAGACGCCCTTCTAGAGGTAACCAGTTCAAATTTGATGGTAGGATCTTCTCCTGGAATACCACGCAGCGCTAGCACCGCGACCAGGCGTCTGGCGCAGGGTCCGCTCTTCGGGAACACGACAACCGCGTGCTTGACAGCATCATCCGCGCCAAGGTGGTAAGCGACTTCGTCGAGCTCAAGGCGCTGCCCGTTGAGCTTGGCTTGCGACGTGTCCTTGCGGCCCATATACACCATTTCGCCCGTCGTGTCGTCGCACATGCGGACCAAATCGCCCGTCTGGTACATGCGGCGGGGTGTCTGGGATGGCATATCGGAATACCGGAAGCTCTCGTCTTTGGCCCACTTAGGGCTCTCAATAAACACTTCGCGTGTCTTCGCCTCGTTCCGCAGGTAACCCGTCGATAGCGTCGGACCTTCGATCAACAACTCCCCGACAGATCCAACGGGGGCGAGACGATTGTGGTTTCGCGGATCGACAATCCAGCAGCGGCCAATACCCCTCCCCAGGTTCGCCGGATTGGACGACCGCCGCATGTGGGAATTGACTGTTGCCACGACGGCGCACTCGCTTGGACCGTAGGCATTGACGAGATTCACTCTGTCGACCCAAGTGGCAAGGTGACTCTGGGCCATGGCTTCGCCTCCAAGAATCAGCGTCTTGAGATGAGGCACATCAGTGGGCTGGAGAGTCTGAGCGAATGAGGGCGTGAGAAGGGCCATGGTGACGCCCATCTGCTCCATGGCGGCGGCAATGTTCCCGTTGGTGCGATCCTCCTCACGCGGCACACACACGGTACCGCCCATCATGAGCGTCGTCAGAATCTCCACCAGACAGGCGTCGAAAGTGTATGATGCGAATTGCAGGAAGCGGAAAGGAGGCGTCATAAGCATGGCTGGGCCGTGGGCCGTGGCGCCGGAACAGAACGCCGTGTGAGAAACTGAGGTGAAATGTCAGCAAGACCAGTCAATGGGGGGAAGCAGGGGAGCCATCATACCAATTGTCCCTTTAGGTTTTCCAGTTGTACCAGAAGTGAAAATAACATAGGCGGGGTCATTTGGTGAACAGATGCCTTCGAACTGTTAGCGAGTCTGAGAGTTTCGGGTTTCAGGGGTAACGTATACATACCTGTCGCACCACTCTCTTCGCCACCTCCAAGGCTTGTCAACATTTTCCCGTCAACTCCAACCACAGTATCAACAAGCTGGGAGCAGAGTTCGCGGTATTTTGGCGAACACAAGATAACCTTAGCCTCACAATCTCCAGCAATCTCCTTGAGTCTAGCAACAGGATGCGAAGGATCCAAAGGCACAAATGCCGCGCCGGTCTTCAGGACAGCCAACATAGCCACGACGGCGAACGTCGACTTCTCAAAGCAAAACGGAACGAAGTTCCCGCCATTGGGACCACCGATGCCCTTCATCTGGAGATCTCTGGCAAGGGCGGTTGAAAGCGTATCCAGCTCGCCATTAGATAGGGACGCGTCCCAACCAACAACAGCTGTCGCCTCACTGCCCTGGCGCGCCATCTGTTCAGTGATCATGTCATGGACACGTCGCTCAACCAGAGGACCCGAAAGCTTATTCAACTCGCGGACCACGGCCTTGTCATCCTGGCCGAGCAAGTCGATGTCCCCGATGCTCTGCTGTTGATTCTCCGCCGCCGAAAGGCGCAGCAGCACCGTTTCGAACTGGCCAAGCATCCGGGCCACTTGCCACGACGGGAGCACCCCAGCGTCGAAGAAGGCGCGCATCTCGATCTCACCGTCGCCGCCGCCGACAGTGCATGTGACGTTGAGCGGGTAATTGAAGAAGTCAGCTCCCTGGGTGTTGCCGCCGCCAGTCATGTTGCTCCACAGACTGTCCCTGGCCGGTTCCTCATCAGCCAGGGCGATGGCCAGCAGGTTCTGAAACTCGCACGCAGCGGCAGCGGCCGAGTTCAGGCCCCTGATGCGCTGCAGGCCGGCAAACTGGTGCGGGATGACATCGTTCAGCTGGGCCTGCACGTCAGCCAGCGTCCGCTCGACGCTCCAGGCGGGGTCGATTTGGATGCGTCGGGGGACGGATGCAAATGTCGGTCCCACTAGATCCTCGATGCCGGCGACGGGCACGTCCCGCCCGTTGAGGACCTCGCCGAAGACGACGTCGTCCGAGGACGAGTAGATGGACAGGACCAGCGCCCAAGCGGCCCGCAAGAAGGAGGCGGTTGTCAGGTCGGAACCTTTGGGCTTGGTAAAGCGCACCACGCGGTGGGTTTGGCTGCTTGCTTGGACGCGGTAGCCCGGGTGAGGAAGAGACGGGAAGTGTCGCGGCGCCGAGCCCGAGAGCTTGCTCGTCCAGAATGCATCTGAGGCGGAGGTATCGATGTTGGACACGTATTGGACAAAGCGGGAGTAGTGAGGTGTAGGAACCAAAAGAGCCTCAGGCTGGCGATATCGTGCCTCGACACGGCCTAGGAGCGTCGGCAAGCTCCATCCGTCGTAAAGGGCATGGTGTGCAGCCCAGACAAATGTTCGCGGGCCGTCACTATTGTCCTCGCGGCCAACAATGGCATAGCGAGACAACACGCCGCCGTCGTGCGGTGGGAGCTGGCTATGTGTCTTGGGCAGGTCGGAGATGCATGGTACTGCCATCCAACTAATCGGCTCTCGGACAACGACCTGCAAGAAGCCCCTGTCCTCGACAAATACGACGCGCGTGCGCAAGATGGCTTCGGAATCCACAATCTCTTGCCATGCCCTCTTGAAGCGAGAGATATCTGTGCCCGCCGGTAGCTCGTACGAATTGACGGCAACGTAAGCCCCGGGCTGCCTTTGGGAGGCGGCAACCAGTCCTGCCTGCAACGGTGTGCAAGGATAGATGTCTTCGACCGAGTCCACGCTGACACGGCAAATGGAGGCTACGTGTTTGCGCAGCTTCTGCGGGCTCATGGCGGTGGTGCTGTGCTTGAGCAAGGAGAATGGCTCGGTCGACCCGGGGAGCGGCTCGTCCTTCTGCTGTTTGGCTCCTCCTTCAGCACCACCGGCGACCGCCGCCGCCATCTCAGACAGCTTAGGCATCTGGAAGATTGTCGCTACGGACAGCCCGATTCCCTTTTGCCGCGCCGCGGCAACCAGGCGCATGGCCCCGACCGAATCTCCGCCATGGCGGAAGAAGCTGTCGTCGGCACTGATGGAACCTGGTTCGATGCTGAGGACAGAGGCCCACAGATCTCTCAGATTCTTCTCCATGGGTGTCTCGGGCAAGCGGCCATTGCAAGCCCTGGACCCAAGACGATACGCCACAACGCCGTCGGATAGTTCCTGGGCTGCAGTACGTAGGCGACGTCGATCCAGCTTACCAGACGAGGTGAGCGGCATTCTCGACACGGGCAAGAACAGGTTGGGAACCATGTACGCAGCGACCTTAGTGGCCATGGCTCCGACAATGGTTTGGGCGAGAGCGACAAACTCGTCCGACATTGGCAGGATTTCGACTTGGTCCGCCGAGCGAGGCTCGAGACAGATAAACACCGCCAACACCTTTTGCGGCGGCTGTCCCACAGCGACGAGCTCAACCGAGGACTGTGCAGCCGGCGGCAGGGACGCCTTGACGTGGTGCTCAATCTCGCCCAGTTCAATGCGCTGACCGTGGAGCTTGACCTGGGTATCTTTGCGGCCGAGGTAGACGAGCGAGCCATCCGAGTTGTACCGGACGAGATCGCCCGTCTTGTACATCCTCCTGTTGCCCCTCTCCCGGTGATGGGGGTCCATTGCTGCCCACCTGGGCATCTCAATGAACGCCTTGGCCGTCTCGACAGGCCGGCCCAGATACCCTCTCGCCAGGGTAGGGCCCTCGATCAGCAACTCACCAACGCACCCGACAGGCACGAGCCGGTTGTGATCATTGGGGTCAACCACCCAGGAAACGCTCCCGACGCTCGTCCCGATGTTGGTGACATCACCCTTCGCGTCCAAGTGCAGTCGGTGGGTAGCATTGATCGAGCACTCGCTCGGACCGTATTGATTGTGCACGGGGACGGCACCTCCCCAGATATCGAGCACCTCCTGCGTCAGCGCTTCGCCGCCAACAGCGATGCCCTTGATCTTGGGAACCTCTTCCGGTCGCAGCAGCGCCGCCACGGTCGGGGTGAGGTCCATAAAGTTGGCGTCCAGCCTGTCGATCGCGCCGGGCAAGTCGCCGAGACGGTCCGCCTCTGACGGCACACACACGCACCCGCCGTGGATGAGCGTTGTGAACATCTCCTCGAGGCTGTTGTCAAACGTGTGGGCCGCAAACTGCAGGAAGCGCGTGTGCGGGCCCAAGCCGAGGGCCGAGCCGTGCGCGAGGGCGCTGGAGACGAGGGCTTGGTGGCAGAGGACCACGCCCTTAGGCTTACCGGTGCTGCCCGAGGTGAACATGACGAAAGCTGGGTCGGCCGGGGACACCTGGCTGTCGACCGTGATCGGCTTGCTGGCGGGCGGGAGCTGGGAGATAAGCTGCGGGCCAACGGCCACGACGTACGGCACCATCGACTCAAACATGGATGCCCTCGTCTCCGAAGCCACCACGATATGCGCCCCCGCGTCAGCAACCTTGCCTTCGAGCGCCTCGGCCGGGTGTGTTGCGTCCAGCGGCACCACGCCACCGCCGGCCTTGAGGACAGCAAACATGGCAATGACTGTCCACGACGACTTGTCAAAGCACACGGGCACAAACACCTCGGGGGCAACGCCCAGGCCAAGCAAGTGCTGTGCTACGCGGCTCGACAACTCGTCCATCTCGGCGTACGAGAAATCGGCGTCCCATCCCCGCACTGCCTGCGCCTGCGGACGGGCAGTCACCTGTTTCTGGACCATGCGGTGCATGCATTCAACGGTGGTGGGAGGCATGTTGGCGTTCCAGGTCCAGATGGACGACTTGCTCGTCTCGTGGACGGGATCGAGCTGCGACAGTGGCTTCTCGGCGTGCTCGGCGATGTTGGACAGCGCCTGAACAAATGTAGCCGCGACGTGCTCAGCCTGCAGGGAAGCAACTGCATCGGTCCAGTAGTCAACGTCGATGGTAGCGCACCCTTGGTCGTCGGTCTCGATGTTCACCGAGATAGGGTATTCGGTCGGGTCGCGGATGGCTTCTAAGTCGGTGCACTCGAGCGACTCGGGATCGAGCGGTTGGCGTGCAGACTTCTGCGGCAGCCGCCGGCGGTAGGAGATACAGGTGTTGAAAAGCGCCATGCCGCCCGGCATCTTGAGCGCGTGCTGAACCTCGGCGAGGGAGGTCTGGGCGTAAGGCATGCAGTCCAGATTATCCTTCTGCACGGCTTCGAGGACGCTGAGGAGGGACAGCTCGTTCCCGTCTTGCTTGCCGAGTCTCACCCGCTGCGTGGCCATGTTGATGAATGGGCCGATGGCGTCCTCGGATCCCTCAACGAGCGCAGCGTCACGCCCCGAGACCAGATAGCCGAAGCACACATCTTCGCTGCCGGTGTAGCATGCCAAGGTCAAGGCCCAGGCTGCGTGGAATGCGTTGGGTAAAGTAAAGCCCTTAGCATCGCAGAAGGCCTGCAAGGAGGCCAGATCAGGAACGCCGACACGCAGAGACCGCAGCTCTTTCTTGTCTTCAGGGATGGCGACGCCATCATTCAAGGTGGGGAAGTGGCATGGCTCAATGCCAGCGAGGTAGGCGGCCCAGAACCCGACATCAGCTTCAGTGTTGCGCTTCTGCAGGGCCGCCATAAAAGGACTGAACAGGGGTCTAGGTAGTCGATCGAGGGATCCGGTGTAGCTTCGGGCGAGGTCGCGTAAGATGATGTCCATAGACGCGCCGTCCATGACTGCATGGGTCATTTCGAGGACGCAATAAACAATTATGTTGTCAGGCTTCCCATTGTAGAAAACGGAGAGGCGATGTTGTGGTTTGTCGGGTTGGTACTGCATCGGCTCCATATTCTCGGCCATTGCCCGCATCTCCTCCTCTCCGCTGTGGCACTCGCGGACCGTGAGCAACGACGGGATATCAACCTGTTTCAGCACGACCTGGTCATAACTGCCCGCCCGGGTCTGGCTGATGGCGTCGACAAAGACGGTCCGAAGCAACGCGTGGTGCTGTACAACTTGTTCCCATGCTTTCACCAGGCGAGCAACGTCCACGGCCTTGCCACGGAGGCTGACTTGGAACGTTCGACGCACGGCGTACACATTCCCGTCCTTGGTCCTGCTCACCAGCAGCCCCTCCTGGATGGGTGAAGCCGGGTAGATGTCTTCTATCCCGTCCCAGCCTCGGTCTCCCACCAGCGAAGGCAGCTTGGACTGCTCGAAGGCGGCGAGATCCTCGTGGCCAAGGTCCGGGACCAGCGTGAAATCCCCAACGGTAAGCCTGCTACTCATGCTTGGCAGCGTGGCAGCAGCCTCGGTCAGCACTCGCCGACAGCTCAGCACCCACTCGCGGATGCGCTCCTGGTGTCGCATCCCACGGTTCCATGCAAAGCCGAAGCGCAGGGCGCCCTGCACGATGACGGCTGAGATTTCAAAAAGTGCAAAGCGCTGCGCCACACGCCCAAAGTCGGCCGTCGGGCTGCCCGAGTGCGCTTCGCCGGCCATGTGCGAGGCGGGTTGGAACAGGGCGCCGGCGCGCTCGAGCTGCTGGTAGCGGCCTAGGAAGTTGAACGAGATCTCCATGTCCTTGTGATCGGCGCCCCATTTTGCAGCCCCTTCGGCGCTGTGGAACCTTGCTGCAAAATACGGCCGTCCGTTACCTGGCACGCGGCGGCGAAGGTCCTTGACCTGGATGAGGGCGTTGGTGAAGGCAGCAGGAGACGACAGAATGATGGGCAGGAGGGTCGTGAACCAGCCGATGGTGCGCGAGATGTCAATCTCATCCCCAGCGCTGGACGAAGGCGGCTCACGGCCGTGACCTTCGTTGTAGATGGCTGGGGTCGGGCGGTCCGGAAAGGTAGAGCGGAAGGACCAGAGAAGGGCAGCCAGGAGCAGGTCGACGGTCTCGGTCCGGAACGGGACGTGGCAATGAGAGAGGAGCGTCGTGGTTATGGCTACGTCAAGCTCAAAACCCTCGCATACCACGTCGCCGTAGAGGTTAGGTAGCCCCTGCATACCCCAGTAATCAAATCGCGCCGGGGGTACGTGGACGGCTGAGGGAAGCACCTGGCTCAGTTGTTGGTCGCGACAGTCGTCCATCTGCAGCGTTATCCACTTTCGGAACGTGAGAGATGGATGGTCCGCAAGTAGCTCCTTGAGAGCCATTGGGTTCTCCAACAGCTCTTCCATCTCCTCAAGTATCACCCGCCATGAGACGAGGTCAATGACAAGATGATGCGCAGTCATAAACAGTATCTGATACCCGCCATCCTCCACGGCAAACAGCTCTGCCGCAAAGAGGGGGCCTTGACGAACGTTCAAGCAGCTCTGGGCGCTGGATATGCCGGCATCAATCTGGTCAGCAGAGGTCACCGCGTGGGCACGGAAACGGTACGACGAGCCCACGTCGGATGTGATGAATTGCCGCCATTGGCCATCCTCTTGGCTCGGTTCGAAGCGTGCCCTCAACATAGCGTGTCGCTTCACCATAGCCTCGATGGCATCTCTAATAGCGATCTCATCGACACGGCGGCCAAGGCGGAGACAGAAACTCTGGTTGAAGTGCTGGTCACCTTGGGCCTCACCGCGGACCTGGAAGTGGTACTGCTGGATTGGGGAAAGGTCGAAGGGGGTGTTGAGGAGCTCGTCGTCCTCATTTTCGCCGTCCGATCTTTGGCTGCTCTGAACCATGCGCTTAGCACCTGCAGCGAGCTGCCGCAGCGACTTGGCACGGAGGACCTCCTGGACCGTCAGGCCAAGGTGAGCCTTTTTCGCGCGACTCGCGCAGGCCATGGCAGAGATGGAGTCACCGCCGAGACTGAGAAAGCTGCGGTCGTCAAGGCTGATCTGTGCTGCGGGAAGGTTTAGGACCACGCTCCAAATATCCCGCAGTATGGCCTCGGTTTCAGTGAGGTGATCGCTGGCCTCTGCAGGCGCTGTCATCTCGGCGGGATTGTGGCCCATGATGATGCGCTGACATTCTTCGGTGCTGATGACGCTCTCCACCCAGGTAGTGACGCTTTTGCGATCCATCTTGCGGGAAGGGAGCATTGGCACAGCGTCGACACAGAGCCATACCGAGGGAACCATGTATGCGGGGAGATGTGCGCTCAACCGCTCGCGGATGTGCTGGAGAACGGGCTCAGTGACGGACGGGTTCCCGACCAGTCTCGGCATTGGTCCATCCAGCTGTTTGTCAGGGGCGCCATTGATAGCGGGTTTAAACGAGTCGGCGAGAGACAGCACGGCAACGAGTCGTTTTTCCAAGGGCCCCGACTTGGGAAGGAGGATCAAAGCGTGCTGAACACTCTCATCCACGGCCAAATGGTGCTCGATCTCGCCGAGCTCGATGCGTTGACCATGCAGCTTTACCTGGGTGTCCTTTCGTCCAACGTAGCTGAGCGAACCTGAGACAGAGTTGTACCGCGCCAGATCGCCCGTCTTGTAGAAGCGACGGCGGCCGGCACTTGGCTGCGCCCAGGCTGGGTCAAAGATAAAGCTCTGCTCCGTCTTGGCCGCGTCGTTGAGATAGCCTCTCGATAAACTTGGCCCTTCGAGCAGTAGCTCGCCGACGCAGCCGACAGGTACCAAGCGATTGTGATCGTCAGGATCAACGAGCCAGCAGCGCATACCGCAGGGCAATCCGATGTCGGTGGGCTCGGTGTCCGGTCCGACGCACGAATTGACCACGGCGGTGACGGAGCTCTCGGCCGGCCCGTAGCCATTGATCAGAGTGATGTGCGACCACGTCGCAATGTGCGAGGGCGCCATAGCCTCTCCGGCAAGGATGAGCCTACGCAACCCTGGAACGGCTGCGGGCGAGAGGAAGCCGATGAACGAAGGCGTAAGCACGGCATGGTTGACACGCAGGCGATTGATCGCCCCAGCGAGATCGTCGAGCCGCTCTTGCTCGCTGGGAATGCAGACGCAGCCTCCCACCATGAGCGACGTAAGTGTCTCTACGAGGCTGGCGTCGAACGTATGTGCCGCGAATTGCAGCATCCGGCTGGTATTATCCATGTGCTGTGTTGGGCCGTGCGACCGGGCGCTGGAGCAAAACGCTCGGTGTTCAATAACTGTTCCCTATTTTGGAGGGGACACAGGTTAATTCGAGTAGCCAAGGCAATGTGACTATGGGTGGGCTTACCTTGGGCTTGCCGGTAGATCCCGATGTGAAGATGACATATGCTGCGTTAGTGCTAGACACGGGGGGGGTGGGACTTACCGGTTCGCTCGTGGACTCGACCACGGTAGCGTTGTCTACGGGGAGGATTTTGTCGGACACGCCAGTGAGCAGGGGCACCAAGTGGCGGGAACATAGCACGAGATGCGCGTTGACCGAGTCACAGAGACCTCGGAGTCTCTCGACCGGATGAGACGGGTCCAAGGGGACAAATGCCGCACCAGCCTTCAGTACGGCGAGCATTGCTACCACAGTCCATTTCTAGAATGTCTTGTCAGTTCTTGGCCAACCGGGCCGGCTGGAGATGGCAGTGCGTGCATACCGATTTTTCAAAGCAGAGGGGGACCAAGACCTCGGGACCGACCCCGAGCTGCATAAGCTGGCTCGCCAGAGAACCAGCGACGTCGTCAAGCTCGCGGTATGTAAACGAGCCGTCCCAGGCGCAGATGGCCTCAGCGTTAGGCTGCTCGAGGACCCGGTCGGAAATCACATGATGGATGCAGCGATCGAGCGGTTCGATCGGGCAGGCCTCGTTCCATATGCTAATTTGATTTAGGTTTGCGCGGCTCAAACAATCCAGTCCGCGGAGCCGAGTATTAGGCGGGCTGGAGAGGAGGCTCGATATTATCTTGGCCAGGGTGCTAGCCACCAAGATGCCCTGAGCCGGGGGCATGCCGGTAAGGTTGCGGTTCCATTCCAGGAACAGACCGAGGTTGCCCTCGCCGTTTTGCTTCACGAGGAGACGGAGTTGTTGATTTTGGTGAAGTTTTGGGAGCAGAGCTGATGTTGGTGTTTCGGTTTGAGCAAAGCCCCACAACATGATCATCGTATTGAAGATGGCGATCGGATGATCCGCATCTGGATAATCTAGGTGATCGCCGTCACTGATAGCGACACTGACAGCGGTCATTGCCGTCTTGGCGCGGCCCAGTACATTGGAAACCGACATGGAGTCATTGAGAAGGAAGCGTGCAACAACAGGGTGGTGCTTCTCAGGATCAGACCCGACATGTTGGAAGCCGAAGCTCACATGGTCCTGCCCTGTGTAGCAACGCAGCAGCAAGGCCCAGGCTGTCCGGAGCACGGCGCCGAGCGCGTCCGCATCTGTCTTGGACAGAGCCAGCAGCTTGTCCGCGTCTGCCGGCTCCTCCAGAACCACCCGGGCCGATGTCACTGGTCGGCGCGCAGCAGCGTCATCCTTCAGAGGGCAGCCGAACCGCGGGAACCTGGTGGATTCGGTAGAATACATGATTTGCGAAGCGGGAGAGTGCATCCAGGTAGTCGGAACGGTACGCGTGGTAGAAGCGGAGCGGTACGGAGTGCAGCGCAGACTGTGCGGTCAACAAAAGAAGAAACGCGGGTGACGATTGACTGATATTGAACATATGCACTGGCGGTTCGTTTCCAAGCATGTACACACTTGTTGATTATATGGCAAAATCTACGCGAGCTAGCTAGCGCGAACTCCTATACTCCTGCTACCTTGCTCCGCGGCTTTGCACAGTTCCCCTACCTTGCCGTAGGCCTCAGCGGCTGCGAATTGCGCGCCCAGTGTCCCTTCTTTGCCCAGCAGAGGGAATGATGCGTGGTACCGAAGATTCGACGGACCGCCTGCCAGGCTGGCAGCCAGTGCCAGGGTAGCATCTGGAAAAAGTCCTGTTTTTTTCTTCATCGTCCCATTTTCCCCTTTGCGCCGGGGCCAGATCTTTCTCCCGCCTGCCAGTGCCAAGAGTGATCGTCAGACGGGGAAAACGGATCATGACCATCAGGTCATGGACAAAGCGATCGGCAGCCGGCTGGCAAAGTTTGGCAGGTTGACACCTGCATCCCGCCTCTTGGCAAGTGGAGGCCAGAACCTTGGAACAGAGCGTGAGATGTGGAGCAGAACAAACGGAGTTTGCCCTAACCAGGCTCGCCAGAACCCGGCGTCCATGACAGGCCCGTCGTGCCATGGAATCGGGGAATCTCTGACCGGGGAACCAACGTGTAGATCGATTCTCCCCAGCTGGACAGACTGAAATTCTGAACCAATTAGACGGCCGCAGCCACCACGTCACGCCCAGTCGGGCACTACCGAAGGCGTAACGTCCGTACTACGAGGCACACGGCACAGACGTAGCACAAGGCGGGAGAACGGGCGGCAGAGGACCGCCGAGGGGCGCCAGCTGAGGTGCCAGAGACAACTCAGCTAAGGGAAATTCGGTCGGTGGCGTGCGCGCCACCTACGCATTCTGCAGGCCCGGTACCACAGAAGAATGCAGGAAATGCATGTCGACATTCTCACGCAACGCGGCCCCCATGCGGCTGGCGTTCGCCAAGGTCGCCGAATGAGGGTCGGGACTCAGGAACCAAACGAATCAGCAGCCGCGCTAACCGGGCCCCCCCTTACAACTCTGCAGGAGAGAATCAAGATTTGGATGCGGTACCTGCTCTCGCACGTTTCATGGCCAAGTGGCGGGCCGGGACCCGGCCGCGCTCGCTCAACCAGCGTCAATAGTCTCGGCGACACTGCACCGACTGCACCGCAACGTTGCAGTAGAGCCGCCGTCGCGCAGGCCGCTGTGGTTGGTGGACCATTGAGAATGCATATATGAGGTCAAGTTGCCCTGCTGTGGCCGTGTGATCGTCCACAGCTAAGCCGACAGCGAGGCAAAGATCGTCAAGCAAAAAACGGGACGCATATTAGAATGCAACTATCTTGCAAGCAAGACTCGCCTGATGGCCCTAGCCAGGGCCCAGTCGCTAAGAAACAGGAATGGCTTCATTACCGCGGAACAAATGTCGCCTTTTTGACGCATTGCTACGCCGACAAGCCGGAAACGTGGAAGAGCTGAAGTCTAGATTGGCCTAGAAACAGGGAAGCTGAAAAACATGTTCACAGTCCTGGTTCCTGCTGTTATTTTTTTTTTACCGGAACCACAAAACGACGCGCAGCTCGCAAAAGCAGGGACCAAGGAACATGTTGGAACGAATGACGGGATGAAATTAATATGTACCTAGGTAGCCAGCTGTGTGGTCTGGGGAAAGTCGGTCCTCGTGTCTCTGAACTGTCCTGGTCGATCGGGATCCTGCTTCTCCAGTTTTGGCTCACCTTGCACGCCGTGGTTCCACGCCGATCGCGAACAGAGAGCAAACTGAGACTGACATCCGACGACGGCAGCCATGGCCCAGCCGTCTGGCTCCTCGTGTGTCCGTATCGACGACTCCTTCGGACCCCATGCGGGGAGTTGTCGTGGCGGCTTTGACTTCACGCTTCTCTTTGAAGAGACAATCCTCACGCTTCTGCCCCATGCACTCGTCCTTCTCGTCATCCCTCCGCGGCTCTGGTACTTGCAGAGGCGTGCGAAGAAGGTGGCCGCCGGGAATCACCTTGCGACTCTCAAAATTGTGAGTATTTTGATTTTATTGTTGCCCGCTGGTAGAAATAGCCCCTTTGCTGATTCGGCTATTTTCGTCTACCTATAGTCGGCCTGGCTAGCCCTTGCTGCGCTGCAGTTGGCTGCGTTAATTCTCTGGGCGAATCCTTCAGCCGCCCCGACGCGAACCTCTATAGCTGCCGCCGCTATCAAAACACTCACCACCCTCGGCCTGTGTCTGCTCTCATACAAGGAACATGGTCGCGTCGTCCGCCCTTCCTCTCTCTTGAACATCTTTTTGTTTTGCACCCTCCTCTTTGACATTGCTCACGTGAGGACGTTGTGGCTTCGTTCCTCGGACTATCTGAATTCCATCATTGCCTACATCTCTGCTGCTGCTGTCGCCGTCAAGGCGTCCGTCCTTGTGCTTGAGGCGCTGAACAAACGCCGCTTGTTGCGTCCCGAGTACCAGAGTTACCCGCCCGAGGCCGTCAAAGGCATCTTCGACCGTTTCTTCTTCTGGTGGTTGAATCCCCTCTTCTTCCTGGGCTTCAAGCGGGTGCTGGATGTCGACGACCTGTTCGTGCTGGACAAGCATCTCGGAGCCTCTTACTGCCAGCGACGCTTCCTAGCGGGTTGGTCACCAGGTGAGCTCTCCCCTGCCTTTCCGCCATACGTGCATGCAGCTGATCATCGGTCCTAGATGGCAAAAAATCACCCTTCTCCCTCTTGCTGTCATCATTCAAGATCTTGAAAGCGTCCCTGCTCCAGACAATCCCGCCCCGGGCTTGTCTCACGGCGCTCACCTTCTGCCAACCCTTCCTTATCAACCGGACGATCAGACTGACCCAAGAGCCTATTACCAATGAGACGACGCAAAATGGCTACGGCCTCATCGGCGCATACTTGTTGGTCTATGTCGGCATTGCGGTAAGTGAATACCGCCCTTGGCCTGCATCAACACCCGGCTAACCCCGACCTAGATCTCCATGGGCCAGTACCAGCACCGGACCTACCGCACCATCACGATGGTCCGCGCAGGTCTCATCTCCATCATCTATCGAAAGACGGGGACCCTCAAGCTTGGGGACGTGGACCCTGCCGCATCCATGACCCTCATGAGCGCCGACATGGAGCGCATCGTTCAGGGCTGGCAAACGATGCATGAGATTTGGTCGAACCTCATCGAGGTCGGTGTGGCCATCTTTCTGCTAGAGCAACAGCTGGGAGTGGCATGCGTCGTGCCGGTTGCAGTGTCTATCAGTAAGCCCGCGCACAGTTGATGCCCCCTGTCGCTAAATGATAGTATTGTCTGACAACAAAACAGTATCGCTATTGGGGTCCATGGTTGCCATGAACTTCATCATGTCCCGCCAGGCCATGTGGCTCGAGGCCATTGAACGGCGTATCTCGGCCACCTCGGCCATGCTGGCGTCCATGAAGGGCATCAAGATGTCCGGCCTCAAGGATACACTGCTGGCGAGCCTACAAGCGCTGCGAGTTGAAGAGCTGCACATCTCGAAACGCTTCCGGAGGCTGCTCATCTGGAACATGACTTTTGGTAAGCTGCGGCCCCCCTACTACCGGACGCCCTAGCTAATGCGGTAATTCTAGCATACGTGACCCAAGTGTTCGCGCCCGTCTTGACGTTCGCCGTCTTTTCGGTCCGCGCTCGAGACAGTGGGGACAGGACACTAGACACGGCGCGTGTCTTCACATCGCTCTCCTTGTTTGCTCTCCTAGCAGAGCCCCTTGCGTCTCTGGTCATGTCGCTGGCAACCTTCCTAGGCGCCGCCGGCAGCTTCACCCGCATCCAGCAGTTCCTTGGGTCGGCTGAGCGAGTCGACACACGCAAGCTGGACAAGTCGGGGCCAGACGCAATCACGGTCGACGGGGCCTCCTTTGGGTGGGACCCCGAAAAGCCGGCCCAGCTCAGTGGCATTACCTTGTCAATCCCCTGGAGGAAATTTACCATGATTGTCGGCCCCGTCGGCTGCGGCAAGTCGACGTTGCTGCAGGCTCTGCTGGGTGAGATCCCGACCCTGGAGGGCTCGGTGCGTCTCGGCTCCAACAGCATCGCCTTCTGCGCCCAGAACGCCTGGCACATCAACGGTACAATCCGGCAATCCATCTTGGGCGAGGCGCCCTTCGATGAGAAGTGGTATGACCGTGTTGTGCGCGCCTGCGCCCTCCGCCGTGATTTCCGGGAGCTTCCCATGGGAGACTCCTCGCGCATCGGGAGCGGCGGGATCGCGCTCAGCGGTGGGCAGAGCCAACGAATTGTATGGACCCGTCTTTTCATTCATCGTTGATTGATTCCAATGCTGACTCCTACAGGCTCTTGCCCGCGCTATCTATGCCCGTAGAGAGATCGTCATCCTAGACGATGCACTGAGCGGGCTGGACACCTCCACCGAGAACCACGTGTTTGAAAGTCTCCTCGGCGAAAATGGCATCTTTCGGGAGATGAATACAACCGTGGTGCTAGTATCTTCTTCAGGCAAGCCGTTCCACCCCCTAGCAATGCCCAACACACGCGGAAGCTAGCGCCCCATACTAATACCGTGCCACAGTTAAACGCGTCCCTTACTCTGATCACATCATTTGCCTTGGCCCTGACGGTAAGATGGCCGGCCAAGGCAGCTTTGCCGATCTGAACGACGCGGGGGGGTACATCACCTCGCTGTCCCTCTCTGAAGCCATCAAGACTCAGGCCACTCCTAACCTCAGCGATGAGGAATTTGATGAAAAGATTAGCCAGGAAAAAGACCACCATGACATGGCCGTGGTCTATCCTAAAGAACGCGGCTCTGAGGGCTCGGTTTCTTCGAGCGAGACCCTCGGTCTCCGCGATCCCGAGGCCGAGATGAGCCGGCAGACCGGCGATGTGCAGATCTACATGTACTACGTCAAGTCGGTCGGCTGGTGGGCCAGCATCGTCTTTGTCGCTGCCATCTGCGGCTTCGTGTTCTGCATCTCCTTCCCAAGTAAGTGTGACCCTTGATCCCAGTATGGTGTCAGGAGTCCCGGATTGCTGATCATGCCCGCGTTAGATGTCTGGGTACAGTGGTGGGCGGCCGCCAACGAAGTGGACCCTAACTCGCGGCTCGAGTATTGGTTGAGCGTCTATGCAACACTCGGATGCGCGGCCATTATGTGCCTGTTCGTTAGTTGCTGGTGAGTATCTACCTTTATAATAGCATTTACTGGTGCCTGCAACGCAATGGATGTTGATCTGGACACTTTTAGGCAAATGATCATTACCATGGTGCCGCGGACCGGAGAGCGATTCCACCTCGCCATACTCAAGACTGTGCTTAGGTATGTTGGCAGCATCACAGGTCTGCAGACTGATTCTGACTTGGGAATAGCGCACCAATGTCGTTCTTCGTCAACACGGACTCGGGCGTCACCATGAACCGTTTCAGTCAGGACCTTCAACTCATAGACATGGAGTTGCCCATCGCCGCCCTTAACACTTTTACAAGTAAGTGACATCGCGCTACCTCTCCAGAAACTCGAAACCTCGTATATCGCACCATCGGATCTGACAGTCTCTCTCAGCATTAATCCTCTGTATCGCGCAGATGGCCCTCATCGGCGTGGGGTCTGTCTACGCAGCTATCTCTTTCCCTATCGTTATCGTAATCCTGTACCTGGTTCAAAAGGTCTACCTCCGCACCTCGCGGCAGCTGCGTCTCATGGACCTCGAGACAAAGGCGCCCCTCTACTCCCTATTCGAGGAATCCCTCAGCGGGTTGGCTTCAATCCGTGCGTTTCAATGGCAAGACACGCTGCGGGATAAGAACCACACCCTTCTGGACCGCTCTCAGCGGCCCTTCTACCTCTTGTTTGCCGTTCAGCGTTGGCTCACGCTCGTCTTGGACCTGCTCGTGGCCGCTGTGGCGGTGATCCTCGTGGTTCTGTCTGTTGAGCTCCGCGGCACCGTAAACGCCGGTGGCGTCGGACTTGCACTGCTCGGAGTGATCCAATTCAGCCAAAACGTCAAACTTTTGGTTACGTTTTGGACCATGCTCGAGACACACATTGGTTCGGTTGCGCGCATCAGGAGTTTCACGGAGACGACCATGCCGGAGGACCAGCCTGGAGAGGATCATATGCCTCCTCCGGACTGGCCGTCGGCTGGCGCGATCGAGCTGGAAAACCTGTGTGCCTCCTACGGGTAAGCTTTCCACACGCTACTAGACCGGATTGGGGCTGTTGACTAACCACAATGACTCGCGCCAGGGAGCGGACTAGCGACAACCTTGTGCTGAAAGACGTGTCTCTTTCTATCAAGGCCGGCGAGAAGATTGGAATCTGCGGGCGAACAGGCAGTGGCAAGACCTCTCTGATCATGAGCCTCTTCCGGCTCCTAGATCTGCAAGGTGGATCAATCCTTGTCGACGGCCTGGATATTTCCACACTCCCGCGTCAAGAAGTCCGCCGCCGCATTGTCGGCGTGCCACAACAGACCTTCCTCCTCAAGGGCTCCGTGCGTCTCAACGCGGACCCGACCGGGGAGTCATCGGACGAGGCGATCATAGATGCCCTGGAATGCGTGCAACTCATCGACCTCGTCGAGAAGAACGGCGGCCTGGACGCCGACATTGAGGCGCTGAACCTGTCGAGCGGGCAGAAGCAGCTCTTCTCGCTCGCCCGCGCCATGCTACGCCCCAGCACCATCCTCGTCCTGGATGAGGCCACGAGCAGGTAAGTCTCGTTTTCACATCCCCATCATTTTGGTAACCCAGCTCACGCTCTTTCTTCCTTTCACAGTATCGACGTGAAGACTGAAGAGACGATACAACGTCTGATCCGCAAACGGTTTGCAAACCACACCATCATTGCGGTTGCGCACAGGCTTGATACCATCATGGATTTTGACAAGGTGGCTGTCCTGGATGCGGGAAGGCTCGTCGAGTTCGACAGCCCATACGCCCTCCTAGACGTGCCCGGGTCTGCCTTCTCCAGGTTGTACAACGCAACACAGGACAATGAGTCGGAGGAGCTTTAAATTAGTGACTGTAAATACTTGGTTTGAGGCCATCGATGGCTCGGTTTTGCTTTGGAGTTTATACTTAGCTGTAGATGAATAAAACCGCCGACAAATTTAGGTATTAGCAAAGCGGAGTGGCCGTAGGTGCGACGACATCGCTCAGGTATTGTCCCGATGCGCATGTTGGTCATATCAAAGTTCTAAGTCCTCTAGCCCCGACGGAAGATTACACCACCATGTGTTTGATCCTTCACAGTATACTCGGATCCGGCAATCACAGCCCACATCATGATTTACCGAGTTAGATGCCAAGATAGTATCGCCGGGCGTGTCCGTATTCCGACGCCAAACTGCGAGCGATTGAGTCAATGAGGGCACAAGGAATCAGTGGCAAGATTGGACTAACGACGACTGAGAACGTCAAAACTAGTATTCGCCTGAATCTACTAGTAGCTTCATCGTTCCAGTAAGAAATCCTTTCTGTATTTATGCAGCAGATCTTAATCCCGATTGATGCTCTGGTATGGTTCACCAAAACTTACTAGGTGTATGGGAATCCCCCTCACTCTCCCCTCCTCCCCCCTCCCTTGTCCCTCTCCCGGACTTTGTGTCTCGATTAGGATATTGCCCGCTTAGCGCGCTCTGATCTGCGATTGGCTTCGCCCCAGTCTCTTTCTGGGTATTGCCAAGCATTTTGTCCCGGAATGGTTTACCCACACTACCCAAGCATACCTCAGCCGACCCGGCGCCCGGGCTGTGTCCACGCAACCCGGAGAGGATTCCAAGGCACTCCCGGCCAATGGGTCGTCTTTTAATTGGTGAGTTCCCAAAGAAGGCTGCCACACCTCTGTGCTAATTGGATGGTTCCCGGTCTGAGGCTGGCTGAGGAGCAGAATCTCGGTACGCCGACGTTCCACGGCATTGAAGATGCCCTTAACCTTTCATCTTCACAGATGTGGGTCATAGTTTCTAGGCATTATGTGGACCCGGCACAATGGTATATGGGTCCGCGATGCTATATCTAAAATTGAGATAATTATAAATACAAGAGTATTTGCAAGCGTGATGTGTAGCTAAGTCTTCGACCACCACCGGCCTCAAAGTTGGTCTCACAGAACGTATTACTGTGTTATGTGGTCGTTGACCTGCATTGCCTGCGAGAATGGCCCAAAGGAATCTCGGTAATTATAACTTTGCCCACTAATCCTCCTTGCTTACATCAAGGTGGACCGTTGGGTGATCTCTGGCAGCCCGTGCATATGCGTGTCAACTTTGCTAGCTTACCTGCATGACAGATGCGCTGCTAGGTTATCGATCAGTTAGCTGTCCCGCTGTGTATTCGACCGCCTCAACCTCCTAGGGTGTGGTGTCACAACCCTCCATTACATCTCCTACTGGGATGGGAGGCTGCATGACTTTTGAGATTGGCGCCGCGAGGCTGCACTGATAGGCACGCAACAGGTCAGGCCGGTCCCGAGTCTCAGCCTGCAAGCCACTCCTAGACATGGCCCAACCAGATCCCGCGCCCGTGGTCCCCCCTTTCAAAGAAGGAGGGCGGCACTAAAGAATGTTGGACAGGTGACACCGGGACCCCCTACGCTTAAAAGTTGAGCAGCCTCCCGATGAACATGCGGAGATCTAGCAGCCCAGTAATTTGTCCGAGCTGCTCTCACTTCGTTCAATCATAGATCCTTCGTCCGACCTCATCGAAAGACATGGCGATCCACGACCATACATCCGGCTCTATATGCTGGGATCATACTGCCGACCAGCGTATCCGACTCATCGCCGATGGACTTGCCGGCAATGACGAGATACGCAAAAAGCTCCCGGGCCTGCGTACCTTGCTGAAGGATTACGTCGATCCTGATGTTCCTGTCGAGCCGGCCGATTTCCACCGGCGTCTGCTTCATGTGTTTAGACAGTCTGACTCTGATTTCGCCTACCAAGAGTGCCTCAAGAAACTCACCGAGGACGAGAGGGAGCGCATCGAAAAGTTTGTCGCCGAGGATCAACCTTTGGATGATGTCGCGCGCGACTTTGACATGTGCGTGAGCATAGGCGTTCGCGAACACCTAGAGCACCTCGTTGGCGTGGACTGCGCCTGGATCTCTTCCGCCGGCGTCCAGACATTGGCGGCAGCATCTCCGGCAGGAGCCAAGGTGGCTGGTCTCGAAGGCCATACACCAGTCGAGGTCGGAGGTCTAAGTGGCAGGGGTCGCTTCGACTGGCTGAAAGACAAAGACAATATCTTCGTCGCGTTCCTGCACAAGTTGAAGGACTTGTTCCTAGGCCGTGGGAATGAGCACAACGTCGTTGTGAGTAATTAGGCTATGGAAGAAGAAAACAAGGGAAAGCATTAGTACTGACAGCCGCAGGTCTACAAGGACGCCAAATTCCAAAACTGGGGACTGGGTATCGAGTACGTCCCACAGTATACCTGCATCCCCAACTCGGTTGCCGGGGTGCAGCGTATCGTCAAATACGCAAAGGACCACGACATGGGTGTCCGTTGTGCTGGTTTTCGCCACTCTTGGGCTCCCATCTTCGGCCGGCAGGGGCAGATCACCATCTCGATGCTGAGCCTGGCGGAAGCGACCAAGATTCCCAACTTCACCGCGCTGTCCAAGATTCTCCCGGGCTGGCTGCTCCACAAAACCGAGCTGCAGACCATTGAAGTTGTGTCGGGCACTCCTCGCGTCAAGGGCAACGCCTTGGTGCGCGTCGGCGCCAGCACCACAAACGAGCAGATGCGGCGTTGGTGTGTCGAGAACAACAAGTACACATATCCGCTAAACGTGATCATGGTGGAGATGACGGTGGGCGGTACGAACGCGCCCATCTGCCACGGGGCCGGCCGCCGTCATGGAACTCTCAGCGACATCGTCCGCAAAGTCGAGTATGTCGACTGCCACGGCAAGTTGCAGGTCGTCAGCAACCCGGACCACCTTCGCGCCGCAGCCGGCTGCTTCGGGCTGATGGGCGTCGTCACGCACCTGACGTTAGAATTCCAGCCCATGACGTACGCGCTGATGAAGCCCGAAAAATTGCCCGTGTTGCGTGCGATCCCGCCACCGGCCGACCTGAAGGAGGAGGACATCCCCCCGGTGCTGCGCATTCCCGGACTGACAAAGGCTCAGCGGGAAGAGGACTTGCGTCGCTTCAAGGAAGCGGCCACAAACGATTACTACACCGAGTGGTTCTGGTTCCCATACGCGGACCAGTGCTGGGTCAACTGCTGGAATGACACGCCAGACGGGTCCGGGGTCGAAGACTATCCCAGCAACCTGCAGACCTTCCTCATGTTCCTCTCGCAGTTCACCGTCAACGTGCTGCAAAACGCGCCCATCCTGGATGAGCTGATCAGTTCTCTGCATCTGGACGAAGCGGCGGTTACGCTCATCTCGGAAGCGGCCATGTTTGCCCTGCCGGCATGGGACAAGCCGGTCAAGACGTACCTGACGGATGCGCTCCATTTCCAACGCGGGATCCAGAATGTGCGCGTCCTGGACGTTGAGGTCGAGATTCCCCTGCAGCCCACGGCCGAGGATCCGGCCATGCCCGATTACGAAGTGGTGCAGCGGGCCTGGTGGGACGCCATCCTGACATGCTACCGGCACCGCAAGACGGCACCGCAGCGCATGCCGCTGGAGATGCGCATCATGGGCGGCAGCGACATCGTCATGGCCCCGCAGCGCGGTAACACGCTCGGGACTTGCGCTATCGAGGTCTTGACGCTGACGGCGGCGGAGGACCTGTGGATCCCGTACGTCGAGGATGTGCTGTCGAAGTGGATGTCGTACACGGACGCGGACGGGAAGAAGCTGAGGACGCGGCCGCACTTGGCGAAGCAGTGGAGCGGCATCGAAGTTGACGGCAAACCGTGGGTCGACAAGATGAAGAACGAGGACTACGTCGAGGAGCGGCGCGAGTTCAAGACGCTGCTAGCCGAGGTTGGCAAGAAGCACGGGTGGACATTACAGGACCTGAAGAAGCGCTTCTCGAACGATTTCTTCGATGACTTCTTCTTCGATGATATCTAAGTAGACAGCGACGCCATTGTAATAGTAATTACTGCTGGCCAATTCACGCCCGCTGGTGGCTTTTGCGACACCAACCAGCTGCAGAGGGAGCGGTCTTGACCGATGATCGGCAGCCCTTGGAAGGGGAAGAGGGAAAAGCGCGGCGGTGGCTGAAACTGGGCTTGCATTAAAGTAGGCCGATCAGAAGCGCTGTGCGGCCCGAGGCCAGAAAGTGTGAACCACACTGCCGGGTCAGGCGACCAACAAACACATAATATATTAGGAAGCTCCGTCCTGTAGAGTTCATCACCCACCCTCCGGGGGCCTTCTGAATTTCAACTAGTATCATGCCATAGCTTCGTGGCAGCGGCTGGCTCGTCAGCACTAATCAGTGTCTCATGGCACGCGTCGGCCCTTCTAAAATACCTAAGGTACGCATTGACGGCAAATGTGGCTCCTTGGCTCCTCTGCGATTGGGTGGCTTGCCAGAACCGCCTGGTGGATGCTGCCAGTTAGGTTTGTCGTCCTTTGCCGCTCAGGGGCTCGTCGCCTGGAAAAACCAACCGCTGTCCGTTGCCGCCATGATCGTCTTTCTCCGTCTCAACGCACGAAATCGCACGGCAACCCGGCGGTCCAAATGTGATGCGAAATGGCTGACAGTTGTTGTGGCCCATGATGGAGTGGACGGATCGTGGCACGCAGCTCTTTGCGTGCGCCGTTTCGATGACCATCATCTCGACCATCTTCGTTACACTCCGCTTTATCTCGCGTGGTTGCGTTCTCCACGTGCTGGGCCCGACGGATTGGTTCATGGCGGTAACGTTGGTAAGTCGCGGCACTCAACCCGCTCGCCTACCTTGCATAACAAATTGCCCCGTTATCTTGATGCCACAGTACTATTAGCACCCGAAGTACGGATCACACTTCTGACGTTGCCAGCTCCTCTCCATTACCAATGCAATCTGCATCGGCTTCCGTATGTCTTCTCGCATTCCAGGTCCATTGCGGGATCCATGTTGACAATGGCTCTCCTCAGAGGTTGCCAACGGCCTCGGCCACCCTATAGCCTTGCTCTCTCTTGACGAGCAGAAGACTTTTCTCAAAGTGGGTTCCCGCTTGACTGCAGCTCCTCCCTCGAAGCCGATCATTAATCCGCCGCCAGCTCCTGTTTGCCGGCCTCTTGATTGCCAACACCAGTCTGGTCTTGACCAAGATATCTATCCTTTCGCTGCTTGTCGACATTTTTGTCATGAGCACGATGCGCAAGGCCGCCTTTGCCGTCATCATTGCCGTGACGGTCTACGGCCTCTGGCTGACCTTCTCTAACATATTCTTCTGCATTCCCGTGCATTCGTTTTGGGATCCTACCATACCCAATCGCAGATGCATCAACGGCCCCGTGAAATGGTACACAGACGCCGGGCTGAACCTCGCCCTCGACTTGGTCATCTTCTTCCTGCCGCTGCCCATCGTCAAGTCCCTGACGCTGCCACTGAGGCAGAAACTCTGGCTCTACTTTGTTCTCGCCTTGGGATTCTTGTACGCCCCTCCCAGTCCAAGCAAAACCCAAACCGAGCCGCCTAACCAGACTCGAATGATTAGCGTCTGCATCATGTCGGCGCTCCGAGTTTACTTTCTCTGGGTTACCATCACCAGACGCTCGCCGTGGGCGGCCATCGAGATCGCCACCTGGTCCACCATCGACATAAACGTGTCTATCGCAATCGCCTGCATAATCACCCTCAAACCACTCGTGGCAAAGCTCTGCCCTCGCCTTTTGACAAGCGACGAGACGCTTAATGTTTACGACCTCCCTCGCCCGCCCACCATTTCATCGGCGCCATGTCGGCTTCGCGGTTTTGCGACCGACTAAATTGGTTTCTTTCTACGTTTTAAAATCCATGGTTTTATTTTTCCCAGTTGGTCATCTGCATTCTCTGGTTTGGTATTACCGGTTCTAGATAGACATATAGGAAGCGGTGAATGGTACAAATACTCCACCACCTTGCCAACCCTGTTGCGCGCTCTTCACACAGTCCGCATACCTCGTACTCACCATGAACTCCCTATCAACTCTTTTTCCTCACCCTCTCTCTCTCTGTCTCTCCCGTCATAACAAATGCCCCAAACTTGCTCTCTCTTCTTCATTTCCCCCGCCTCCAGCCACCCTCCCCTTCAAAATCGGCACCGTCCACTAGCTCATTCAGAACCACACCTCTCCCGTAACTGTCGCCCTGCCCCCATTCTATAGCCCTAATTCGACAGCCCCCATTCTTCCGGCATTTCACCAGACTGTTCCCAACCCGCGCTTCATCTAATGGCCCCACCTCAAGCAGAAAATCCCCCCTCCCCCAAGCCAAAACCGCCGCGGCGCTCACAATCGTCGTGGGTCTCCTCGCCAACACATCCGTCTCGTACAATCAAATGGCTCTTTGAGATACAGTATTGGCTAGTTGGAAATGATAACAGCAAATGAACGGTAGTGGTTAGTGGCAAGCTGTCACCATGACTCTACCTAGAAGAGGGATAGTAGAGCCGCTGCTGAAGCAATTGCCGTATAGGCGGCCATATACAGCATCATACCGGTGTTTGTTGACATTGTTGGACCGGGTGTAACCTGGCAATGCAACAAGCTTCTTCATAGGCTGCATCGTGAGGCCCCTTTAGTAGATTCCGAGCACCAACTGCATCGAGTGGCCGATTTCAAGTGGCCATCGATGGCGTGACACCTGGGGTTTCGGTCCCGTTTCCAACCACGCCAACCTCGCCCGATATTTCATGGAACTGTATCCCGGAAACCCGCCCAAAAGGTATGATACAGATGTCGTCACTCCTGCAGTGCCATCTAGGCCCGCGGAGCTTTAGTGCTTTCATGCCACAATCCGCGGACGCGGCAATGACGGGCCGTGATCCGAGTATCTTCATCTACTCTTACTGTTCGCGCACATAGTCTAAGCAAAAGAAGTTTGCCGACGCACTGATAACAGCATGAAGGATACGTCGCGCGGTGGAACGGCGGAACTAAGTGCTTCAATCCAAGACAACTTCTTAAGAACGAAAATTTGGGATCTGGATTGGTCCTATCACAGAAGGGAAAGAAGTCCGAGATCGACTCACGGCTTCCACCCCCCAGTCCTCGTCCTAAACATGCCCGCCGGGTCGACGCTCTCGGCCACTTCCCTTGCCAGCTCCCTCATCTCGGGCTTCAGCCTCCCAAAGTAATCCTGCCTGTAAAACCCGTAATTCATGAACACGGGCAAGAAGGTCTCGGGCAGCCTCCCCTCCTCCTGCCACCCCACCACCCTTTCCCTGATGCCTCCATACGTCTCCACCATCTTCCCCTCCATCATGTCATAATCGCTCTTCGTCAGGAACGCATAATTCATCTCAATGATCATCTTATCCACATCCGCATCCGCGTCGATCAGGTCCACGCCCCTCTGCCTCGCCGCCTGGGCGATCCGCTTCGGGAAGGGCTGGTAGGCGATGGAGGCGACGATGCCGGGGACGAGCAGCGTGCTGCCGCTGACGTTGCGCCAGTGGGCGTGGATGCCGTCGAGGAGCATCTCGTCCGAGTCGGCGGCGGCGGGCAGCGGGATGGTCTCGGTGCCGATCTGCACGACGAACCCGGACAGCACGACCCAGTTGCTGAAGACCATCAGGTCGGCGTAGGTGCGCACGCGCGCCGTGTTGGCGAGCGGACCGATCGAGGTGAAGTTGTCAAAGGTGCCGGCGGGCACGTCGGCGCCGTCGTAGAAGAGGAAGAGGATCCACGAGTCGAGCAGGTTGACGTTGGTCCGCTCCGCCGTCACGATGACGGCCGCCTTGTCGTCCGTGTTGTACTCGGTGAAGTCGCGGACGGCCTGCAGGATCTTGCGGTCCGTCTCCGGCGTGCGCAGGAACACCAGGTTGCCCCCGTACACGTCGCCCTGCGGGTGCGCCTGGCATTTGTAGTTGGTGACGACGCCGAAGTTGTTGCCGCCGCCTTTGAGGGCGACGAACAAATCTGGGTTGGACGTGGCGCTCGCGGTGACGATGGTGCCGTTGGCGAGGACCACCTCGTATTCGATGACCGAAGACGCGGACCACCCGTACTGGGCCGACATGTACGACAGCCCGCCGCCGAGGACGAGACCGCCTACGCCCGTGTTGCCGATACGGCCCCCGACAAAGGTCCAGCCGGTGCCCTGGAGTTTCGTCGCGAGACCATCCAGGCGATTGCCCGGCCCGACGTCGACAATGCCGGTTGCGGGGTTGAGGATGACATGGTCGAGGTTCTGAGTCGAGATGAGCGGCCCGCCGTCGACGCTGGCGAAGTAGTTGTTGGGGCTGTGCCCGCCTGATTTGATGGCGAACTGCTCATTGTTGGTGCTGAGCACGCGGAGGACCGCGGCCACTTCGGCAGCTGTGTTAGGGAAGATGATGCATGACGGCTTGAGGGCGCTGCAGGTAGACGACCAGTACTCCAGTTGCTCGTCGATGTAGGACGGCGAGATGGGGCTGGAAACCTGGATGTCGGTGTTCTCGCTGATCTCAGAGCACGTATCCGCGTACACAGGGGCTATGGCAGAGAGGACGAGGGACAAGAGGGAGGTTGCCCGAAGGGACCGCATGTTTTCAGGTGAGTTGGCGACTCAATACCGTACTGGCTGGTGTCTCACCGTGGCTCGGTCGACATCGCAGATGCTTTTGACCGGCAGCTGTCCGCTTTATGCCGTTTCGTTCCAGTGGGCTATTCGTATTCGACGTCTCGACAAAATCAACAAATGACGTGCCATGTCCGCCGGAGTTAGCCCCGGTCTGCATATTGGAAAAGAGCAGCCCTGATAGGGCGGCCAAGAGTGAGATTGCATGTCAGTGTCACAACCGTCACGCTCAGCTGAAGGGAATTGCGACTCAAAAGTTTGGAGTTGGAGAGTCCCACCGTGGTACGTGGTTCTGGGTTCCTGGTAGCGAGGGGTTGGCAGCGAGCGTCGTTGGCTAAATGTACGGCGCGCAGCGGTGCAAGCATGCAAGGCAACCAGACCAGGTACCTTTGCTTCGGCGGCGGCATGCATGGCTGTTGGCAGGACCCGGTTTGTCGTGCAGCAGTCTTGGTTTAGCCCGCCAGCTCCCATCCCTCGCGGATAAGAGAAGGCGGCTTTCGGAATCTTGCTGTGACCCGTCCAGCCAGCTATGGTGATCCTAAAGTGCCATGCAGTCAATAGTAGCATCCAGCGCCCAGAAGTTGCGGCATGGGTTGCGACAGCCCGAATGCGGTACCCCGAAGGGGAGGGAATGCAACCTACATCAACCGTGACTGTCTCGATCCGGTCTTGATCGGCGCTGATGGTCGCTGTCGGTTCCAAACAGGATACCAGCTCGGCCGAGAAAGATACATGCACCAGGCCTTTGCCAGTGGCTGTTTGGCACTTATTAAAATTTTCCGGCGTTACACAGCCCGTCCTGCAGGCCACTGCATCCCTTCCGTGTCTCCGGCCGTTGAGATCTTGAGCGCCTCTCGCTGCGCAACCAGGTCTGCAATCCATCACCTGCAGCGGCATTCTTTCCGTCTGGGGTACCGCGGGCCAAAGTTATCGTGGCAATCTTTGGCCTATTAGATTGTACGTCAGACCACGCGCGGCGGTGCGGTCGGTTTCGGGAAAGTTGATGCTGAGAACAGGGTTCGCGATTCTTGGCAGGCGGTGAAACCTGGCAGCCGGAGGGAAGTTTCTTGCAATCTTGAAATAATGGGGAAGTGAATCTTTGATGCAACATTGTGTGATGTGGATGCTGCACTTCCGGGAATGCTTTCGCCCGGTAAAGATGAGGGCGAAGCAATGCGTTGGTGCACGCGAGAGACCATTTTTTCTTCCCTTGATGAGTCGCTTACTCTAAGGGTAACCCCTGCAAGCTACGGTGGGTGCCAACATCCACAAGTCTTCCGTAGTATAGTGGTCAGTATGTGAGCTTGTCATCGGTTTCCCCATGGATCCAGACATCGCTCGAGACCCGGGTTCAATTCCCGGCGGGAGAGATCAAACACATGCTTATTTTTGCTTTTGATCTCTGTGCCTCAGCAATGAACTGGGGCAAATGTTATTTTTGCACAAGGGAAGGGGAAGATGCCAGACAACCGACGCGGCGGTTGGGACCAGGATAATATTTGGCTAATTAAGTTGTAGGGGATACCAAGTGATCGCCTGCGACCTACTAAATATGCTATTACACTGCCACATGCTTCGTACGGACCAAAGGGGTTCAAGGGGACAGTTTCGGTTATTAGGTCTTACTACGCCTCAAGCAAGCCACATGATAGACCATGTATATATCATACTGTCCTAGGATGTGCTGGTACATGATTGAGGAGGGGTTGGGGGGGTTTAGAGCGAGGCTAAAGACGAAGAATTCACCGTTAAAAAGACAATACTGTGGTTCAGGAATGAAAAATGTCGGGGTCGTCAACATCTGTCGCTCGGCTTCTGGCGCTGCGAAAGTTGCCGGGTTCCGCCCTGGATTGCTTCCATGCTACTGATAAGGAAACGTTCAACACAGCAGTGAAGCCGGGAACTTTCTTCTTTTCGCTCGCCGCAAGATCGGATGTGGTAAAGCTTGGCCTACGGGGCCAAGTGTGTCTTCCTTCCTAATCCCAGAGAGGATTTAGTCAAAAGCCGGCAGGCCCATGCAAGATCTCGGCGATCCCCACTGATTAGTACTTGACAGAGGGGCTTTTCCATTCATTTGGCCCAAAATTGAGCTAGAGAGAAGACGCTGACTGTGGAAACACCAGTCATTCACGGACAGTCCGTCACAATTCGCCCGACTTCTGGTCTGCAAAATGCGCCGACATCTATCCCACTTGGGAGGTTGACAGGTGCCAGAGGGTACCACAGACTGAGCGCCCCATCAACCGCACGCGGCGCATTCGGCTGACATGGAAGGAAAAGAGCGGCAAAGAGGAGACTGTCTATCTGGTTTTAGTCCCCCAAAGTCCTTCAAGCAAACATCCACTAGCGATTCGCCAGTTTACATGACCATACAGCCCCATCCCTTGGTCACCCTTCGCAGCTCCCGCTACTCTGTAGACCTTCAGACTCGCTACTAGCCCCCCGTCCATCGCTACGACAGGCTGCTTCAACGTGGGCGTAAGCACGACACGACAAACCCGACAATCCTTGTTTCACACGCCCATCAACATCAGTAGGGCTCCACTCCACCACCTTATGCAACGCTCCCATCTTCTTTGCCTCGTGAACCAGGCTTGGAGGGACACCGCGCTCAAAAAGCCCGATGTAAAACTGATGAAGATCCATCCTGGTCCTAACCTCCATATCGGGTTGGAAGCCGTACTCGATTGCTGCTGCAGAGATCTCCGGGGTGTCTGTCAAGACGTTGGCATCCGCGATGGCGAGAAAGTGCCTTAGCCTCCACACCGAGGGCCGGGAGCTCCCTCCGGGGTACGCAAGAAACTCTGCAAGAGCCGTAGAGTCATCCGCCCGGCAGACTTGATAGCGTTCAAAGAGGACCATCAGCGAACCGTTCTCCCAGGAGGTCCAGAACTCTTCAAATTTTCAAGCAGGAATATCCCGAGGCGCGAGATGTTCCATCCCAACACTACTAAAATGCTTTTGGACTATCTTGTTGCCGAGAAGAAGCCGCTAATACAAATCCGACAGGCTGTTCTCCTCGTACGCGTTTGAGCAGGCAACATAACCGAACTCGAACCAGTGATCGAGATCTCGCATGATCGGCGGCGGGTGTTTGCTATCGAGAAGAAGCGCAAGGAAGACGAAGCAGTACTGTTTCGCCCACGATGTGAGGGTTCGATAGGCTTCGCCTGATCCGCCGGGTCCAGATAAGCCCTGGCTTCGCGGTATCGCTCTTGGATATAGTTGTGCACATCGGCTTCGTCTCGCGCCACCTTGCTGCCGTCGAGAACATACCTGTGCCGGAGAAACCAGGTGTAGTAGCCACCGCGGCAATTCTCCGGTAGCGCCGAGAACAGCTCGATGATTTTCTCCTCAAGCACGGCCTGTGTCATCCAGCGATGCACTTCTTGGCTGGGGACCAAGTGGAACTTGAAAATGCCAACATAAAGCCCCATGAGTTTAGACTCTTAATCGTGGTTCCTGCAGCGCTGAAACCCATAGTCCTCTCGTACCTGAGGATCCTCGGGGTGGGAACCGTACAAACAGTCCCGGCGCAGAAGGTCCGCCGTTGTGATGGGCCGGTGGCTGCACGCGAACAGATGTTGATCAGCGGCTTCGTCTTCGCAAGAGACAATGCAGAACCAAGCTCCGTTGCAGTGCGAGCATCTCCGTGTAGTTGCCTTTTCGCAATCAAAAGCCCCGCAGCGGCCTGAAGTGGCCACGGCTTCCGTGATGAACGGCTCTGCCACCGTCTCATCATCATATGGTGCTTCTCTGATGAATCTGTCAGCTTCTCGGTGTGCGAATCTCTGGAACGACTTACTCTGCACTTGATGCTTTTACAAGGAGACTCAGTCGCTCATTTTCCACGTATCTTGATATCATGGAAGTCGCCGAGGGTATGTACGACCCCGGTAGGACGGTGCTCATGGTCGACGCGCCGAGCGTCGATTCCTTTGCTTGCGGCAATACCACGGCATCCCGATTCATTATCTCGGCTCTCATCAAGGACTCAAGATCCCTTACCGAACTTTTGATTCGATCCGTCTGAGCCACCGATAATAACTGAAAACCGGGAAGTCCCCAGAGGTTGTACAGCTTACCGTGGGCCCTCTCGTCTTGACCCCGTTAAAGATGGCGAGAAAGTGCCAACATAGAAAACAACTCTTTTTGCTGCAGCCAATGTAGTCAACAGCCGAAGTACCCGCTCTGCCAGTTGTGGGGGGTTGGATGTAGAGCTGCAGCAGTTGCATCTCTGCGTGGACCTCCCAAGTCGATGATTTCAGCTTGTCGAATTCCTGAGCGAGCTTGTGCTTGGCCCACCGCGGCCGTTTTTCTCCGACAGCCAGGAGGTCACTGACCCCATCGTCTGTAAAAGCATATCCAAGGTGTTTAAAGAGTCTGCTCAGAGTCCAGCTTTGGCCGTGCTCTGAAGTTGAGGTTTTGCAGGGAGTTGGGCAGTCAACGGTAGAGATAGAGATGTTGGCCATCCCTAGCAACCTTTCTGCAGCGCGTACGATAACACAGAACGAGGTTCGGACTCTTCCGAGAAAACCCAACGAGATCCTCAGACTTCGAGAGCCAGGGGGCCAGAGCTCGCTGAAGTCAACTTCTGAGAAGCTTTTGTACAGCTGATGTGCTTGAACTACCAGCGCCCCGTTTCTCTCCGCGTTGGACGCATACTGGGCAAAGACGGCATCATACAGCTCTCTCAGGTGGCCAGCAAACCGCGACCGGGATTTCTGTTGCTCTCCATGCTTATAACGCTTGAGTATTTGTCTGAGATCACAAATGTAATCGTGGATCCTCGCCTCGTAATGCTTGAAGATAAGCGTCCAAAGATCGTCCGGGCTGCTTGTGTCTTTGGCATCTTAGCTTATGCGCGGTCTCGAACGACGGTTAACGGGAGTCGCGGGAAGCCAACCTTCATCCTCTGCGATGCGCCGAAACAGTGCCTCGATGCACCTCAGAAAGGCCTCGTTCCTCGGACGGAATTTGCTGTTTCTAGCGACGAACACTCGGACTCCATCGTGAGAGTTGGTCATCAGGGTAGCGCTAACATGGCGACCGCCCTTCTCGTTGGCCACCAGCTCTGCCAATCTGTCAAGGAATGCTCTCTGCAATCTGCCAGTGCCAAAGTTGACGAGCGTTGACACTTCGGCCGAGTCGACGTCGTCCAACGCGAAATCACCGTCGTCTGGAGCGTCCAGATGTGATTCGTCGAAATGCGTTGGGGCCCCGACTTGGCCATGGTAGCGCAGCCGTAGCAGCTTGGTGAGGGCTTCGAATCTGGCTCTGTCGAGACCATTTGCCTCCCAGTCGAAGCGCTCCGTCTTGTTCCGCTATGTGACAACCTTTCTTTCCTAGGGTGGAGGTATCAGCAGGGGGTGTTGAAGGTGCTAGTCTCAGTCGGAATGCTCGTGCGGTCAGTTTCCGTCAATAGGCTCTCAGGAGCGTGGCCTGCAGTGCGGGCACCAATGAAACCAGGGGCACTGAACCAACCTTTTGTTCAATAGCTTCGGTAGCGGTCTAAACTTGGAGTTTGACTCTAATCTCCCCGTTTCATGTTTAAACATACACTTTCATGACAACTGGCACCGCTAGGGCAACCAATCCGACAACAAGGGGACCAAAACCGCCACTTCGAATAACCCACCTTAATAAACGCTCTCGGTATAATCCCCCCCACCCCCCCTCTCGTCTAATCTCCTCGAGGTATTCCCGCTCCCCGACAAGTATGGACAAATCCCCGGCTCACCAACCAATGCATCAACGTGCTAACCTCCATCAGCGGAACCACGTACCAGTAACGTAGCCCGTAACCAAAAGTCATCTCCCTGTTCCTCAGAGGGCTTGGTAACCTGGAGAAGATGGTAGTTCATTACAGACGATGCCCATTTGTAGGCAACCAGAAAGCGGGTAAAGAGGGCGTTGTAGAAGAGATAACAGAGGGGGGAGGGATAACCTGAGGTGTGTTGGCGAAGTGGGTGTTGCTGAGACATGATAGAGGGAGGTGCTTCTTTTGGGCAACCTCCTATCCTCGTCAACCAGAACGCATCGTAAGTTACACTGTGGCGGTGCCCGATTTTTGGATGAAAAGTATATCCCACTAAGGTATATACCGTGTAGGACAGGGTGGATAATGTTTAGGTAGATATTGGGCATCTGGTATAGTAAACTCCTTGATAAGCGCTGACTCGCCCAAATGGCCGTTGCTATTATATACCTCACAGCCGAAGAAACAGCCGCCGCCCTGATTTACTGCATACCAGCCACTGCCGCGGTGTGCAGGTTATTCGAGGACCTGGTATTATCCTGGCTATCATGAGCGAGAGAGCGGGGGCTGCAGATGGACAGCATATTATCTCCCTCCGACGTCCTCGCGCCGGGCAGCAATTCCAACATTGAGGGCGGCAAGGAACGCAAGAAGTCGTTGCGCAGTGATCCTCGCATCTATACGTAGTCACACAAGCGTTTATTATCCTGGCACATCAGTCTTGACACCGAAATCGGTGCCTGCCCCCTGCGGTTGTAGCGATACCGACATCGAGATGAGAGCCAAAGTCCTAGGGAACTAAGGGAACTTGAGAGTACAAGAAAGGGGAAATGGAGGAGCGATATGTTCGAATTACTATTACATTCATCACATTGTCAAGTCCGATACTCAAGAGATGATGCTTACCTTAGGTACAGAATTGGATATGAGCTCTGAATTGAAGGCGTGGCAAGACGACGGAGCCGGTTCGCGCCAAGATACGGCGAGTGGGATCCTCCAATTCCTGCATCCCTTGGAATTTCTGGAGCGTTGGTCGACCTTTTCCCAGAATTGGCTAGCGAGACGAGCTAGAGAGGGGTGCCGCAGGATTGCGGCGGACCAAAAGCCTCTCTGCCAACCAACAGTACCAACGTCGTTACCCCGGCCTCCAGGCCCCCCAGGGCCTCTTTGACGCTTTGCGGGGTACTGTACTATACGCTACAGTATGCACAAGGCGCTGCCCTCTATGTGTAATTAACCCATTGGTTTTGCATTTTCAATGGCTGGATACACTCATCAGCTGTTAGTACTGTACTGTGCGTGTCAACTTTAAGGTAGGTTTCTGAACCACCAACCGCGGCATTGTTGCCTTCCATGGCGTGGCCAACAGGCCTGCGTCTTGAATACCTTAGGTAAGGTACCGTATGCACACCGCCTGTTGTGCACGGTAGTCCCCTAATAAATTACGTCCGCGCAAACAAGGGGCCCACAACACGCCCCTCTCCGTCCTGGTGCGCGTTCAGCCCCCAAACCTCACGGCGCCTTCGAATTCACTTCCATTCCGCTATCATAGCCATGTCCTCTGCTACCAATGACCACGCTCTTCTCTTTGCGGTTTTGACCGGTACGATCACTTTGGTCTACTTGGTCACCCGCAAGATGTTCGGCCACGACCCTCGCGAACCGCCGTTGGCTCGGCAGTCCGTTCCCTTTATCGGCCACATGGTCGGACTGGCACGGGCCAAGTTCAACTACTATGTTGACCTCAGGTATGCCCTACCTACCCTCCTCATTGATTCCCGGTTACGGGGCGAAGCTTCTCCTGACCCTGCCCAGCAAGCAGACAGACTCCCCCATCTTCACCATGTCCCTCCCGGGCCAGAAGATGTATGTGGTAACTAAGCCGGAGCTCATCCAGACGATACAGAAGCAGCACAGAGTCCTCGCGTTCCCGCCTATTGCGGCCAAGTTTGCCAGTACCATCTGCGGCGCCAGCTCCGAGGCCCAGGCTATCCTAGCCAAGAACGTCAATGGCGACGAGGGCGATTTCGGCCTTTCCATGGAGTCCTACGCTGCTATGCGCGCCGCCCTCAAGCCCGGTCATCACCTTGACGACATGAACCGCGTCATGATCCAGGAAATCTCCAAGTCGCTTGACCTGCTGCAGCCAACTAAGACCGAGGGTTCCCGGACCATCGGGATGCACGCCTGGCTGAGGGATGCCATCACGACGGCTACTACCAGATCCGTCTACGGTCCTATGAATCCGTACGATGATAAGGCTATTGCCGATTCTTTTTGGGAGTTTGAAAGCTGCATTATGTCCATCTTGGTCGGGTTCCTTCCTTCTATTACCGCCCGAAAAGCCATCGCAGCTCGGGATAGGGTTGCCATGGCTTTCGAAGCATACTACAAAGCCGGAGGAGTTGAGAAGGCATCGGCTCTCGCCCAAAAACGATATCAAGCAGAAATCGACCATAACCTCCGGCTGCAAGATATAGCCCGCTTCGAGGTAGGCGGTTCGGTGGCCATCTTGGTCAATACTGCACCTGCAGCCTTCTGGACTCTCCTCTTACTACACGCCCACCCGGGCCTCCTCGGTGATATCAGGCAGGAAGTTGATGCCTGCATTGGCACAACCACTCTGAGCGACGGCTCTACCGTCAAGACTATTGAGATTACCACCCTCAAGGAAAACTGCCCCCTGTTGCTCTCCTCCTATCAGGAGGTCCTTCGCCATCGCTCCATGGGGACATCGGTACGCGAGGTCACGGAAGATACGTTTCTCGACCAATGGCTGCTAAAGAAGGGCGCTATGTTGCAAATGCCGAGCCGCGTCATCCATCAAGACGCCAGCCTCTGGGGCTCCAACGTTGCCGACTTCAACCCCCGTAGGTTCCTCGCCGGAGAGAAGAAGAACCGTCCGGGCGATGTCTGTTTCCGCGCCTTTGGTGGTGGCAAGACGCTTTGCCCAGGCCGGCACTTTGCAACCAACGAGATCCTCGCTGTCGTCGCTTCCTTCATCGCAAGATTTGATATGGAGCCGGTTGACGGAAGCTGGGAGCTTCCCACTACCCTGAATACGAATGTTGCTTCGGTCGTCATGGAGCCGGATCATGATATTCAAGTTCGGATCAAGACACGACAGGGATTCGAGAATGTCAAGTGGGCCGTTAGTCTTGCTGGATCGGAGAAGGTCTTTGCTATGGTGACGGAAGATACCGGCGGCGAGGTTGAGTAGGAGCTACAACTCGAAAACAGTGTCACGGTGGGATGCGGCGGCTGTACAGTACCTATATTGAAGCGAAGGCATAGACCATAACGTAAAGCCCTCCCTTCCGGGAATGCTTTTACTCCTCGTTCCAGGCATTCAAATTTCCGTTCCCGAGGTACCCATCCGTGATGGATATATCCTAGGGTAGAGTCAGGTACACGATTCTTCAAAATAACACCCCGCGTTCGAGTCGGAGCCGGCACCACACAATCCTGCCTATGCCCCCCCGGCCCATATGGACAGAATTTGACGTACGACCCAGGATAGACGGCACTAGGAACCGCTTGCATTGTATCGCGCCTTTGACGCTATATTGGGGCTAAGTATGACTAATAGGTGACAGAATTGCGTGACAAGAAGAAGGGAGTTCTACCCGACATTCTTGGTTTTGGCCCCGTGGATAGGAAAGAATAGCCGAAGGAAACTATGAAGTTGTATACAGTTGGGCATGTGAGATGGTTGCAAAGGGGAGTCGGGCCACCTGCCGCTTAGGGCGACTTTTTGACACCATTGTCAGCTCTCCAACATCCCAGCGCTCTTGCGGTTGCCGTACAACCTCATTTTACTTGAGAGGTTGTGTGGGTCACTTACCCCTGCATCTTAGCATATAGCTGCAGGCTGCGGGGTGCAGGTCCAGGCATGATATGGAGCTGAAACCCGGCCTTACACCCTCCAAGACATCCTGCTGTCCATTATTTCCAGAAGGACGGCGCCAAGACCAATAGCTGCCCATTTTCGCATTTCTATTGCATTGGACACAGAGGGGTATGTGGGGCATTACTCTCTATATTCAACAAATATGCCCGCGATTAGTAGCACCCGTATCGACTCAAGTCCTAGAAACCTTAGAATAGCGCTATACGGGAAGAGGGTTTCGAAGATCCCTACCCCATTTGTCGCATGCCAGCTACTGGCCGAATGCCGAGATTCCCGTATACTAGGTTGTCAACTTTGGGCGTGACCCGCGCCGGAACTGGTGACTGATAAATATTGTCAATGTGTGTGGGGTCTTTCACTGACCATTAACCCGCCGTGTGGCGACAGCTAATCAGGAGATATCTCAAAATTTGTGGAAGGAATAGACGAGGGTGTTTTACAAGGAGAGATCTGCTGCCTGGTACACATATATCTAAGCCTGTCTCGAACCCGTCTGAGTTTTCTCGAGATATCATGCTTCAGTCTCGGGTCAACCAACCCGTGGGAAATAGTGGTCTCTTCCCATTCACTTGAATATCCTCCTTGCTCAACGGTCAGCGTCTCGGGTCAACCAACCCGTGGGAAATAGTGGTCTCTTCCCATTCACTTGAATATCCTCCTTGCTCAACGGTCAGCGTCTTCATGCCCGTGTTGCCAAAATGCAATACCTCTTCGCTTTCTTATTCCTTGTCCTAACGGTGTTGGGGCAAGACGTCCCCATCCTCCTTGACGGTGCACTCGTGGATGCTACGGCTACAGACGACTCCTACAATACCGGCGGTACCATATCGCTGAACGGATGGACCGTCATAGTCCCGAAGAATATGCTGGTTACTTTTCCGGCCGCCTTTGTGCCGTGGAAGGACTTTGTTGCTGCTAAAGACTCATTCTTGGGTTTCGAGGTCAATGTGAGTCTGAGCTTAACCTCGTACAGAGTCAATCAAGAGCTAATAACTTGCGCCAGGTTGCCGGTAACATCGTAAATGGCCAGTCACTTGCCGCCCAAATCATCATTTCCGAGTTCGCCATGGAGTGGAACCAAGGCCACATCGAGGAGATCAACTTCGACGGGACAATGAAAATTCGGAATGGGCCGATAATCCGCATTAACGACCCCAACGCCGTCTTCTCAGCTGGCTACTCGTTCCCGTTTATGGTGGCTGACGACCAGAACCCCAGTGTCACTGCCTTCTCGGGCTTCCCCATGTGCGTGCCACGGTCATCCAACGACACACTCTGTCCCTTGTCCAATCGACCGTCGATCCCCGGATCCACCGCACCGCAGCGGATCTTGTAGGTACTCTGGGGCTCCTCAATAGGCTGATGGCTGGCAGCAGAGGAAGTTTCTTGCTAACACTCGACAGCCAAGCCCCTGACCCCCTGATCATGGCCCCTTTGCTGGTCGGCGACTTCATCACCTACAGGGGCTTCCGGCTAGGCAACGAGATCATCTGCTATGAGATCGTAGCATGGAACGTTCAAATCACGACGACAGGGTCGCCCACCTATATCCGCGTGGAGGAGTCTCTGGTCGGCGTCTACGCGGCGAATCCACTCGGGGAAGTTGCCGAAACGCGCTTTGTTGGTTACGTCTCAGACCCATCGGTGACCGTTTCTATCAGCGCCGTCGACATCGACCCCTGCACGGGCCGGACGACAGACCGTTCCATCGGTGTGGGTCAGAGCCGCCCCGAGGAAGGTGGCCGCAATAAGTGGCTCTCGCGAATCGACGGCACGCAGACCAGCGCCTACACGCGGGAGTACCGCGCCATTGCCAGCAGCGGAACTGTGCGAACCAAGAACGGTATCCTAGCAGGTCAATACGCGTTCCCAATCATGGAATGGATCCAGCCCGAACTGCTCGCCCCCGGTAATGAGCCCTTGGTCAATGACTACTCCCAGATGACCCACCTCACCCGCGGCATCGGTCCCGATGAAAACGGCAACATACTGGGGCCCCTCGATCCCTTCCCTCAATCAGGGGTCACAGTATTCGACCCGTCCTCTTGCCCTCCTATCGACCCAGTTGACCCACTGACCCCCACCCCACGCATCGAAGCGACCATTGGCAGCATCACAGTCTCCGACTCGGCGCCCCTCTTCGTCCGCTCCGACGATACCTTTACCCTCCGCGGGTTCCAAGACAACTCCAGCCCCGAACTCGCCAATGAGACGCTCACTTGGACCTGGGCCCTCGTCGAGTCCTCCTCAGCCGGCACGGAGTCCGACCTGACGACCTTCACCGTAAGCACCGACGGCGAATCCGTCTCGGTCAGGTTCGCCAGCGCCGCCCCGACCGGCGAGTACGTCTTCCAGCTTTCCATCGCCTCCCCGACGCACGGCACCGCCGGCAACGCCACCTTCACGGCCGCCTTCTTCACCGGCCCGGACACGGTGACGGTTGAGGCCGTGACCTGGACGAGCTCGCAAAGCGGGACGCTGGGCGTGACGTGCAGGAGCAACTACCTCGTGGACGCAAAAGTCGGGATGCAGGTCACCTACCTCGGCGACGACGGCACGACGACGTCGAATATGGCGGCTACGCCGCCGGGGAGCGGCATGTGGAGCTTTTCGTCGAGGGATGTGGACCGGCCGGGCACGGTGACGTGCAGGAGTCTGTTGGGCGGCGTGGCGAGTCGGACGGGCACGACGGCGAAGAGGGACGTTCGCGTGCGCGCCGGGCCGGGAAGAAGGTCGGATGGAGGGCGGAGAGCGGGGGTGATGAGGCGGCGGAAGGTGTTGTAGGTTGTGGGTGTACAGATACCTCAGTTAGGTACCTTACTTCAATCAGAACAGCCTTTCATAGTAGTGCTTGCTTGCAGGTACTTCCGTCTATACAGCCGTAAATGTTCGCCTCAGTTAGCTTGTCTGCCTTGCGGTAGGATCTGGGGATTGAGCCCTAGTCGGGGGTCCTGTCCACCGTTACTCAACCGCTGTGGGAAATGGCCACGGTGCCGTAGCGATCGTCGGTGCTGTGTCCAAGAGTCTCCCCATTGTACTTGGTCTCGATATTCCTCAAAAACAAGGATCTTGATAAACTAATTACATAGCGAATAATTACCAAGCACCATGTGCGGACAGTGCTTCATACCATGCATTCATGGCAGCGGAGACGATGTTAGAACCTGGCGCTAGACTTTACACCTCAGTGGACTAAAGGGCAAATGCAGGTGCCGTAGTATATGGGACATATATGTACTAGTGCACTGTTAAACGCTTGAATAGGTAAAGCTTGAGTGATTCGGGTAGCATTACAATACAAAGACATGACATCCTACACAGACATACAATAACACAACCGCGACCTTCGATGTCAGCAGGCAAGCGGAAGGGGTTAGGAAACTGGAGATTTTTCATAGGCCCATGAAAGCACAAGACCATTGATAAAATTCCTTTGGACTGGACAGAGCATTTACACTCGGTTCTCCTGGTACTTCACAAGGAAAATCTCGAGCACTTAGGCAGCTGACACTATGCCAACAGCTGCAGCCCAGTCTAAAACTGTGAACAGAGCATCCAAGACTGTGATTCTATCCAAACCCTTGCCCATAATCCATCTGTCACTCCGTAACGCTGTTGAAAAGTTCATGAATGCTTGCGAGAAATTGGCCAGCCCAAGAACGACTAGCGCCGTCACGTCGAGCGGTATATCTCCCCGGACGGAACTAGCCGAGAACGTTTTTGATGGTCTGATCATGGCGTAAAGACGGATGATGGCTAAAAGGGCCATTGAAGTGTTGATTGCCCCTAGATAAGCCATCGTGTCATGATGCCAGCCGTCGCCCTCTGGAACTTTTCGGATCATCGCGTCGCTGCTACTCTTGCGCCTGGAGAGCTTGCGCATCATCAGGGGCTGCTTGAAGCAAAAGTGATAGAAGGCACTGGAATGCCATAACTACAACGGTTACAGGATCAGCTGAGATCGGCCGGGGAGGGCGCAGGGTGCGCGGGGTCAGTCTTGATTCCTCAGGACTCACCGCATTGCCAGCGTAAAGAGCTTTGAGGACGCCAGCGTTCGTAAGATAACCGAGCATTTTTGCATCTGCGGTGGCAAGGGTGGCCAAGCCGTGGGTCCATACCGTCGTGACGGCTATGTTATATGGTTCAACGCAGTACGCCCGAACTGGCTTTACCTCGGTTCGTCCCCTCGCCTGGAGTCAGGTGTCTGGACAAAGATTACGTGAGACTACGAAGATTGGCCGGGATAGTCGGAGCATGAACTTCTTTAGGTGAACCAACTGCACCCTTGCCCATACCTGCGCTACGCCAAGTCCCGTCGTCATGCAATGCAACACCCCTCTCCGCTTGTGCCCCGAAATAGACAGTAACAGGCATTTGCACATGTACGCTGGCGTGGTTCCCGTGAGAGAGGAAGTCGTGTCCTACAAGGAAGTAAAGAGGCAAATAGGGACACGCTGCACAAGGCATTGCACATGAGCCATGTATATGTCACCGAATGAGTACTCCGTTGAGGTCAGAACTTCTATATCACTACGGATTGTCTTTTAAAGGTTCCAAACCCTCCGATATTGACATCAACGCGGATGCAGGCCTCGCATACGTGTAGAATTGAGGAGATCGTCCTAAATGAAACGAAAAAGTAATCCATTTTCTCACTTCCGGCAGACGGCCACAGACGCTATCATTGGGATCCCAACGCCGTTTTTCCCGTTCGGCATTGTGTACTGCTCTGCAATCTTGGCTGTCTTCTCGTGCATCAAGGCGCGGAATCTGGTCTTCTCACTGTCGAGCCAATCTTTCCATACGGCGCGGAACGTGTGTGCCAGCAAGTCGACAATCCCTTCCACGGTTTCAGCCCCATAATGAACCTTCATGGAAGAAACCTTGACGTCGCGGAAACCTCCTTGGGACAGGACAAACTCCAAGTGGGAGGGCTGCAGCCACTCCGGCGATAAGGGGAGCCGATATGGCTGCTCGTCCGGACGGATCTCCAATTGTGCCGCCTTGACAACGGGATCGAAGTAGCCAAGGTCGATCCAGGACGTCACGACAGCCACACCGCCTGCTCGGAGCGTCCTGTGGATCTCCTTGGCTCCCGCGAGGCCGTCCACGTAGAAAAGGATCCCGAGATTAGTGATGCTGTGCGTGAAGGTGTCGTCACCGAATTCGAGATGCTCTCCGGGCATGACATGGCCCGTGATGCTGTATCGCTGTCCTTCATTCAGCCCTTCAAGCTTGCGCCGGGCAATCTCGACCATGTTTGACGCAGCATCGACGACGTAGATTGTTGCAGCGGCTGTTCCCGCGCCGTCGTCGCCGCGGTGTCGTCGCATGATCTCCTCGCTGACGATGCCAGTACCGCAGGAGTTGTCGAGCACAACGGAACCCGGCGCTCCGGCATCGGCAAGCTGCGGGAGCTCTAGCAAGGAGAGTGCGAGCTCCCGGGTGCATCCACCTGTGGACTTCTCATAGTCTTCAGCTGCCGCGTCGAAATGCTCGATGGCGGTTTTGGGTTGACCTTCCTTAGCCGCCATGGTTACTGTCTTGCTGGGATCTTTGAGTATTGTGGTGAAGTTCAACTGGAGCAGAACAGGTGTCGTGTCCACGCAATGGCGAGATGTGGCATTGTAAACGCCAGATTCGCCGCTACCGGTTGCGGAACGAGAACCTTGATAGCTCAAGGCACTCCTCACACTGATGTAAGGAGGTCTTGGCATGCAGTCCGTTCGAGTCATCACCGGATTCGACTGAGCAAGTTTGCCCTTAGTAATCCACACTAGAATACCCAAATGGGGCATGTCAGAAACGGCTTTTCATGACCCCGATTTACGGGAATCTAGCTTAAGGCTGCGGGAACTTTGATGGCATTACACCATAACTGTGCGCCTGCTGGAGCTCTGACAACTCGCTCTGAAGATGATGAGGATGAAGATGAGAACCACAGGAAAAAAAAAAAAAAAGACCAGGAAGCGGAAAATGTTATGTTACGGTACAATACATTCTCCATGTAACTTCCTTAGCTAAGATAATTTTGTTTTATGCAGTGAGAATCGGATCCCTTGCCCTGCTGAACCTACTGTACTGTAGTGTCAACATGCAGCGTATCGGCCTCGGCTTCGTCGTCAAGACGGCCTTCCGCATCGTGCAATTCTACCTCGTGTCGCCGTGGTTGGTCGTCTGGGTGCTGGATGTCTATCAGGGGACGTACCTGCATATTCGTTGCTCTCAGATCTGCCTGCGGGGTTACCAACAACTCTTCTGCTGTCCGATACGTCGGTTTGGCCATCTTTTAATTCGGTCGACGCCTACCCCCGATCTGGAGATTGCTTAGATCCTACATGACAAGATCACAAACACCACATCATCAAGCGAAGCATTCACAGGGGTCAACGGCACTGTGGTGTCCTTCGGGGGGTGTTTCACCCGCCCGCTCGGTCTGTTGTCGAGTGGGAAGCTGCGCGCGGTAGCTATCACGGTCCGGCACTTGGGAAGTCCGTTTTGGGTGCTCAGCAGTGTTGCGCTATTGGGGACTCCTTTTCTTAGGGATTACTATAGATTTGAATCACTATGACACCGGCAATATGTGTACGTCTCCGATCTGTGGAGGAGGAGTGCTATTTGGTACCGAGCCTGCTTCTGTTGCCTTCGCTTCGTTAGATTTGAGACGATAGGTAACTTTAGGCTATATTTACAGTCTCCCCACCGGTTTCTTCGTTTCATTTTGACTTAAAGGCCCCGGCAAAGCGTCAATATCACCATCGCCGCTGAAAACCAAGCATATATCACGGCAGACACATGGACGGCGTAGGCCCACGTACCATATATCCCCCTGCTACTCAATGTTCCTGCGTTGGAATATCTTTTTTTTTTTTTTTTTTTTTTTTTTTTGGCTGTTGAGCTCTAGTTTGTAACTTTCCAGCTCGGGCCCCTGTTTAAAGATACACGCTAATAAACGATGGTTGAACTGTAGATCTATCGAGCTAACGAAATTAGCAAAAGTTACATCCAGATAAAGAACCCAATACAGTCCTGCGGAACGGAAGCCACAGATTCGACAGGAACCGAGGCTGACGAAGTTGGGCACATTTCCCGTTCGAACGGTCGAGTCATATCAGATGTCCATTTACCTTACGGGGCCATCATCATCCGGCTTTCACCATTTTTCACAGCTCTGCAGGTGAATTAATTTTGCATTTCCTACCCCATCAACAATCATTTCTGCTGTGCAAACCCTAGAGTGTCTTATTCTTTAAGGTTAGGCTACACGCATCCATACAGTGCCGTGAGCGCAGTGCGTCAGGTCGGTGACTCTAGGTCATCAAAATCTGTCAGATTACCGAAAACAACTAGATAACTCAGACCAACGAGCTTAATGGGGATTGTCAATTCATCAAAAATGATGAGTACGCCCAGAACAAGCAGTTGCGAGTATGAGCAAGTCAACCAACACTCTCAGCAGCTGGGAAGTCACTATCGCCGCCTTTGCATATCCTTCAATAGCGACAAATGACGCCGAGCCAGATTCTGAGGAGTCACAACCGTTAGGATGATACCAAACTCAGCTCCAAGCGCCACCGCCTGCCGGTATCACCTATCGTTAAAGCATGACAACGACTTCCCTGATGTCACCGATCGAGCCTCTAGTCTACGCTGCTTGAGGATGGATCAGGATAGAGTGGGGAGGGGCGGTTCTAGAATTGCGGGCGAGGAGGACTCGGACGGAGAGAGGAGCGCGTCAGGCTGTGCGTATTCATTAGCCAAGCTCGTCTCAGTGAAGCCGCATCTCGGGGGGGGGGGGGGGGGGTTGCACCGATGGCTGTGCAAGCCCACTGCCTGTCAGCAATTTCCGGCGGGTGAATAATTGGTTGCAGATTTGCTAATATCAATTGACAAAATCCTTTACAATCCTCCTGCTCATTAATACTCGGTTCTTCGATGACGAGACGCTCCGTATCTTCGCATTTTCCTTCCCCCTCAAAATGCTCCAAATCAAGCCAAAGAAGACAGTGGTGGAATCATAGTGGCAATCCCAAAAAGTAGTACAACATTACGCCGAATTCATGCGACACCCCGCTACTGGAGAACTTACGAGCGCTAGAATTGTCAAAGCTTTGCTCCAGGATAACAACCTGTCATGCCAGAGGCTAGAGTTACTCGGATCGCTGATCGACGTGATCGTACCCTCATGCGCTTCCGCGACGTGGAACGGGGTCTAGTGTGTGTGCGAAGACTTGATTCTGCGGCACGCGTCGAAATTTCCAGTCGTTCTAGGGTGATTCAGGTGTACCTTTCGTGGAAGGAGTTGCAGCAAGGCGGTAGATAAGCAAAGGTATTTGGGCACTCTGACTGAGTGCGATACCGGGAACCTATTCTTATTTCCAATTTAAGCACCTACTTGTGACACCAACTAAAGACCGAGAGTTCAAAGGCGGTTCGATAGTGTGTGACTGGTCGGTGACCGTGAGTGGTCGGAAAGTAGGGCTAACTTACCTGTGTGGACAAATGCTCCTTAGCATACTGAGTGTTTTCCGGGCTTTGGTGGCTGGTGATTCAGCACTCCGGATACCTACTTATCCTTTTTCCAGGTCAGTTAGCCTAGCAAAGCGCCGGACAAAAGGTGCACCCCGCACGAGCTGGAGGCCTCACGGCGGTGCCTTCTTGGCCGCCTCGCTTCCGTACCGCCGCAGCCTCAAGACTGGGAACAATCAATTCATCATTTATCAGTTTCCCAAACACGCCTCCCTCCTCTTACCAGCACGATCACGTCCATATTTGTGTCGCCATTCAGTCCGCAGACACAGCAAGATGCGGCTCCTCCATACGACCACACTCACCCTCCACACCTTTGTAGAGCCCTCGCAAGCACCAAAGTACGCCATCCTCTCTCACACGTGGACCGATGACGAGGTCATCTTTGAGGACATAGCGACACCCGAGCGTGGTGTTGAAGTAGTCCGGAATAAGAGGGGCTTCGCAAAAGTTCGGGGCAGCTGTGCCATGGCAGTCGCCCAAGGCATCGACTACATCTGGATTGATACGCTGTGTATAGACAAGTCGAGCAGCGCAGAGCTCTCCGAGGCAATCAATTCCATGTTTGAGTGGTACGCCTTGTCGTCTGTTTGCTTCGCCTATGTCGCCGACCTCGACTGGCTTAAACCGACGTCCACCTATGACGGGGTCTACGACCGCTTCCTGGCATCCCGCTGGTTCACGCGCGGCTGGACGTTACAGGAGCTCATTGCACCGTCTGTGGTCGAGTTCTACGACAAGAGCTGGAAGCCAATCGGGGACCGCAGAAGGCTGGCCGAGCCAATATCGACCAAGACGGGCATCTATCGCGGGTTGCTGTCGCGGCAGCATCTTCTGCCGCAGGTGAATCATGATTCCCTGCGGCAGGAATTGTCGTCAATCTGCATAGCGGCAAAAATGTCCTGGCTGTCGCACCGGCAGACAACGCGGCGGGAGGACATGGCCTACTGCATGCTGGGCATATTCGACCTCAACATGCCGCTGCTCTACGGCGAGGGAAACAAGGCATTCATCCGCCTGCAGGAGGAAATCGTCAGGAATTCGTTCGACTCGTCAATCCTCGCCTGGAACGCACCGGATCAGGGTCACCTGCCAATAGGCCGATGGGATACAATTCTCAGCCCGTCGCCTGCGCTCTTCCGGGAATCGGCGCACGTCCAACCCCTTCGAGGCCAGCCACGCTTTGCCGACGGCAATGCTACCCCTTACGGCCTCAACTTGAATGTACTACTTTGCCCGACTCTCGAACCCATGAGGGGAAGAGGTGGTTTAAAATCCGGCCTTGAGGCAGCGCTCCTCAGGGAGGCTCCAGAGAGTTTGGCAGCAGCAGAGAATGGTGGAATATCTCTTTTTCTCGCCATTCTTGACTGCTGCATGGAAGGAAATTTTACCAAGAGAATCGCCATCCTAATGTATCGCCACAAGGATCACGAGGACCGGTATTTTCGAGTGGATGGCAACTTCTTTGTTGTTGGCATGACTGGTAAAGCCCATTCTGTCGGCATGATATATCCCCTGTACCTACAGGTTCACACAGCAACGGCAGATTCAGAAGCAGACGCGGCACGGCAAACAATTGCTCCAATCGGTGCGCCGAGCCTAACATTTGATGTGACGCAAGCGAAGCCCACGCAAATCGTGCTGTGCCCCCAGCCTTCCTCTTCGTGGCATTCTAAACGCGGATACTGGCCATGCGCTTACAACTGGCAGTCATTCGGTGATACTGCCTGGTGTTTGAGGTATTACCTGGAAGCCAAGATGCCACAAGATGGGTCAGACAACTTTGAGCCAAGGTTACCTTCCTGGAACTACCGGGAAGGCGATGTCGGTCTCAAGAGACACATGGACGTCCATGATTACAGAGTCATTGGTGTCCTCCTGTTTGAAAGCCGACGCAGCGCCTTCTTGGTTGTTTGGGGTCTAAAACCTTGGGCGAAAGGCAGGGATACCGGCATATTCAATAGTGAAAGCGAAAAAATAGTCTGGTGGAAGCGATGTGGGGGGTATTTCTGCGTCCTCGTCGAGTGGGAGCATCTGATGACAACTCCTTACCAGAGCACCATGGCAACGTCTCTGACCGGTGCCTGGCGGCAAGAGGACGGCGAGTTCTACAAACGCTTGTTGCAATATTGCCAGCAGCACCTAGTGGGCCGCGACATGAGCCCTGAACACAGCCTGGTGATTCACGGAGGCGAAAATATTAGTACAGTGATTACAGCTAGTGTGTCACCTCGGACGTTTTTAGATGTCGATGGTCTTGTATTAGACGTTGTTATCGCTGAAACTCAGTAAAGAAATATAGTAGGTAGTAGTGAAGGGGCTGAGCAACGATCATTGGCGGGAAGCTCAACATAAGTTTACTAACGGTTCCTCTCCTCTATTTACCACATTTGTGCTTCACCAAACAGTCGTTCCGGGCAAAAGTTTTTCCGCACTCTGTGCATCGATGTCTCTTCCCCTCGTGCTTCCCCCGCATGTGCCTCCGACAGTTTGTGTTCGTGCTGAATGGCCGTCGGCAGTCGTTGCAAAAGAAGATCTTGGACGGTGCTTCGTCTCCAGCCGTCGAAATTGCCGCTTGCCGCGCCGAGAACACGAACACTGAGTTTCGTGCCGTGTCATAGTCCACATCACCCGGTTCTTCCGTGTTCTCTTGGTCGCCACTCTGTCGCGAAAAGGGGCTGCTGAGGAGGTTCCCTCTGTTGGGGGATGCAGAGTCAACACCAAATGCCTGCTGGCTCCCCGCGCCAACGTTATGGGGGGAGAGAGTCGAGGTAGGCTCGGATTCGTGCGCGTTCACACGCAAGCCTAGGTACGTTTCCAAGACCCCACAGCATCCGAGAAACGCAACTCTGCTGCCAACTGTCTTGGAGCAGATACGCGATGGTAGGGCGAGCAGGGTTGCTACATGGCTGCCCGGCACCCAAATTCGGAGCCCTACACAGGTGACGTATCAGTCTTGCACAACATTCGCTACAAATGCCTTTCGAATTCACTACTTACAGCACAGAAAGATGAGCAGAATCGCGAAAATGGCACCCGCCATAAGTAACACCAGCTTCCCGCTGATGCACGCCGAGGAGCCGTTCAGTATTTCTCTCTGCAGCGGACTTTTCTCTTCGGGGAAGATGTCTGGCGGTTCTGGTTTTGCTGAGTAGGGGTCATCGTTCGGAGGAGGCGGTGCCGCATGTCGCTCTCGCCATCTCTGCTGGCTCTGTGCTAGCCGTCCGGACCGCCCCTGATTGTCGACCCGATTAGACTGCTGGCCGCACCAACAAGGGATGACGCGAGGCTCTGGGCATACAGCAACAGGTCTTCGATTTCATGGCCTGACGTCTTGTCGATTGCATCTAGCAAATTGTAACCCCAAATATTCCTCACGGCATCTTTGTAAAGTTCGAAGTTCGACTTGCTGTCGAACAAGATGCCCCACCTCCGGAGGTCGGCAAAGAATCTCGCTGTATACCCCGACGCAGTAAAGAGATCCAGCGTCTCCGAGGCGGTTTTGCATACGCAGAGGAATGCCATCACCTCCCCAAGGTCCTGTGGAAGCCGGCTGCCGGAGATGTTACGCAGTGTTCTGATACCGGACTGCCAGGCTTTTCGGTAATCAGAGAACTGGTCTTCAATCCATGCCATGCCGCCGTGGTGCGAAGACGAGGAGCTTTTGATTCTCTTGAATTCTCGGATGAACGCACGGTAACACTCCGCGATGTGTTCGTGGCTCTGTCGCCGAACGCTTTCCTTCCGGCTTCTAGCATCCCTTAGCATTCGCACCAACAAGGGACGATGGCGTCGATATCGTATCCCCCGTCTAAAGAGACGAAGTGCGACGTCTTTCCACCCTCTCTTCACGGCTTCTTCGAAAACGACCTGCTATGGCGGTATTAGTCGTCGCAACAAGCCATAAAGTTAGTTGTGGGGCTTACCGGATCTCTTGCATTACCACCACGACCAAGGAGTAATCGAACGGTAGACTCATGGCCGCCCCTAGCTGCCAACCCCAACGGGGTAGCACTACAGCTACCCCACCCATCAATCCTCGCACCGCGATCAAGGAGTAATCGAACGGTGGACTCATGGCCGCCCCTGGCTGCCTCGCTTAGTGGGGTGATATTACAGTCACCCCACCCATCAATCCTCGCACCACGATCAAGGAGTAATCGAACCGTAGACTCATGGCCTCCCTCAGCTGCCTTGCCCAACCGATCCGATAGATCAAATATGTCTCCAACATGGTCACTTTGCAGTACTGTTTCCTCGGGAGACGTGGTTCCTGTAGGAGTCCGAATTTTCTCGGCCTGGCAAATCGGACGTAAAGAATGTGTCAGGATAGTTGACCGGTATGTCTCCAGGTGCCGGAATCATCCCGCAAGCGGCATCGTGGAAAGTGTTCCGCATGCACGCTTCATCGAAGGTGGTAAACGATTCGTCTAGCAGCGTGATATCGTCATCGAGTTGGCGTCGCTGGAATTCTTTCCAGAGTTCGAAGGAAAGGCAGCCACGCTCGTACAGGTTCTCATATCCGAACGTTCTGAAGATCTCACGGTCCGTGAGGAAGCTACCCACCAGGAGGCTGAGCGCGAGAAACGCCCAAGATGGGTCCTCGTTGATGAAAGGATGTGATTCCAGGCGCTGCTTCAGTTGCTCATGCTTCGCAAGCACGGCGAGGCGATCGAATGTAGTCGGGGCTCCGACTCCGTCTCCGGGATCCAGGATGGCAGTCCCGTCTGTGACGGCAAACACTTCATCGCAGAGGGTGGGGTCGTAAAAGGCAATTCGAAGCTCTGAAGAGCCCTTGAAGGCAATGAAGACGAAGTCGTCAGGTTGAGCTTCGGAATTCCGACAGCGGCAGTGGACGGAGCAGGGTTTGTCCTCTTGGATGTCGATGAAGTTCCCATACCCGTATGAGTCCCCGATGTACACCTGGTTGCTGTGCAGAGTCAGATCAATGGACACTCTGAGAACTGGGAACCCGGGATCATACTCAGTGACCCCTTCGACCAGACGAAATTTGGGCAAGCCGAGAGAAGCACCTCCGTGATAAGGGCAGTTTGACTCATATTCGCATTCCTTCCTTTTGCTAGCCGGCGAAGTAGTTGGGCCATGGGCGGCTACTTCCCCATCAGTTTGTGGCAGCACAAGGTATACGGCTTGCTCGAACAGACGCAGGTGGACGGGATCAGTCCAGGGATAGCCAGATGCACTCTCGCCATTCAGCACGTCGGGTAGATCGGCCAGGCCAAGATATGGTGGAGAGCCGCAGTGCTCCATAGCAGGGAGTCAGTGGGCCAGGAACGTGGGGAGAAGACGAGCTCAGTTTTGGCGGTTACAGTTCGGCGTCGTCGCAGCCTGCGTGCAAGAAACAATTGCGGGCTCGTTCAGATAGATAAGCTTGCAGAGATGAGATCAGAAGAACACTCTTATTGAGTCCACGTAGTAGATGCGATCCTAGGTTGGCAAGCCTGCCAGCTCATGCTGAACAAACTCGAGGGGCGCATTCCCAAAATGCTGAAATGGTCTCGGGCGAACGTTGGGCCCACAGTAGTGCACCAAAAGTGGGAATTTGGGAACATTCAGCCCCACCGCCCGCCGAACTCCTGTCCGCCTTATCTGGCGCAACCGTTGGGAGAAAAACCAACAGCCAATCATCCCGACTCGTCGCCCCAAATCCGAGAACCAATTGAGAGACACTGGTCTGCAGCTATTCCCTCCAATTTACTTTTTCTGGTGTTTTCTGCAAAAGGGTGGGATCGTGGGGCGGTGTGCATCCCGGCCAGGAGCTCGTGTGCTTAGAGACTTCTCTTTTTCTGGCTGGAGCGAGCCTGATGCCCAAAGAGGAAAGTTGGGAACAGGACCCGGCCTCGGTACACAACAGCAACACAACCACTCTACTCGTGGCTGATTGGGCATCCTCAGGGGGGATTCCTATTCTGCACTTTGCTTTCCGTGAAGGGCAGTGTTTACTCGGGCAATTTGCGGCGCGAAACACCATTGGCCCCTTCATCTACATCACACCCAGCAATCCCAATACCATGAATGCAAGGATAGCGCGGATTCCCATTCCACCCCCCTGGCGCCAGCTTCCTCCTCTTGCTTGTATCGTTCTTTGAGATTGGATAAAAGTTCTGACTAATCATCTGGGGCTAAGACTAAACGCTCGGTTCGCAGAAAGAAAAACGATTATTGGACAGAAAACACAGGGGACAATCAGGATCATTGCTGCCACTGTAAAGTGCTTGGAGTGGGAATCATGCACCAGGGATCGGGAATCGGGAATCATGAGGCTTATTCCTCTGCAAAAGGACAAGCTTTGGGAGCGAACCCAGAAAATAGGAATCAGAGCAAGGAATTGAGGAATGGACGAATGCGTATGTAGATGGAGGTTCTGCCAAAGAGTGTGGATGTTAAATAGTATAAGTTAGCTACGGGCAACGTTCTCCAGACTTTTGCTTTGAATATGATTCCAGACTCAGGAATCCCAATTCGAGCCCTCACTTTCACCCGTTCAACCGATATCCTGTGTCGGAAACCCCATCTTCCACGTGTACCTCCGCCAGGGCGATACGCCAAGATTGATACACCGCTCTACCCAAGCACGTCTTGGAAACATGTATGTACCATCTCCCAATCATCCAACACTTTAGAATCCTGGTGAGTTGACATGGAGCCGCAAAGGTCGCAACCCCCGTCTGCCCACTCCCAGCCCGCTGGCGCCGGGACTGCAATCCAAGGGACCACGGTCCAAGCATCCGAGTTGCCGCCACAGCTCGAACGCTACCTCCGTCAGCCAACATCGGAGAATAGCACCACGTGGAGTTTGGTGGCTGGGGAGCCGAATAATAGGACCTTGGCTGGATGGAAGCGCGGGGCACAAAATGTTGCAGCATTCGATAAAAAGTTTGGGAATACGAAGTAACCGAGCCAGTAGTAGACAGTCCAAACCGGCACAATCGAGGTCATGGTTTTGTATTTGGTTCTTATTTGCCAACGTGAAGTCTAAGGGAGCCCCCTAACAGCTTTCGGATTTGACTAGTGTAGGATTCTAAGCAGGGTACAGTACCAGGGGTGAGCTCCGGTCAGGGGAGCCCTGCGTTATGCTAGTGGTGGTCAAAGTCACAGGATATGGAGTTCGACGACTGGCATTATCAAGATCAAATTATATGAGCGCGTTGGGGTCGTTGTAGTTATTAAACAGGTGTTAAGACGGACTTGGTTGAGCTGTCCGCAATTAATGGTACAAACCACGCTCCCCGTTCACCCGTCTGTCGTCGCCTGCTGCCAACTGCTGCCCATTCCGGCAGATGGCTTACCCCGATCCCCGCTGTCTGCGAATTCATTCTCGGATCTCGCCAAATGCCACTAAACGCAGTTCAGGCGCTGTCTTCGCCGCTGTTCGATACTGGCTCGATAGCTACATTGAAGGATGCTGCGAGGGCACCGTTGTCTTAGGTGTATGTGCATCGGCCACGGCTAGGCCGCTGCCGGGATCATCACGAACACAAACTCGGCGATCCACTGATCGACTCGCTGTGCATCATCCAGGGCGGCTTCTAGGATGGGGCCGTCAAGTTTGCCAAGATGAGCGAGGTATACAATTCCCTTCCCACCGTCGCCGCGCACTCGCACGACGGCAATGGCGGAGTTTTCTGAGAGCTCTGACTTTAAATGTACAGACTTAACTACACTTTTGATGCTCATGCTAGAGTTCATGAGATGTTTACCACAGGGCAGTCAAATCTAACCTCCCTGTGGTCAACAGCAGTAAGTAGTAGAATACTTGTAGTAGCCCGGGTATAAGCAGTGAACATGCAATGTGGGAGTAGAGTGCTTATTAAGGGTAGGATAGTGGTCTCATTGAACTCTGCCTCTCTTCTAATCTCTGTCCTCCGCCTTCATTCTTACGCCTATGATGACAGTGTCTAGGCCTCTTTACCCCACTCGCTGCTCTATCTTCTTTCTGGCTTATACGCTCTTTTTACACTTATCTGACGCGATATCTACACTATTCCGGCTTAGCATTGTTGTTGCTTTTTTTTTTTTTTTTTTTTTTTTTTGGAACTCCGTCTGCGCTACGGCTCCGGGGCTTCCAGCCTGCTCCAACGCGACTCTACCAGCCGGTTCTCACAATTCGGGTCTGTACTAGTTGGGAGCTTGAGGCTTTAGTAAGGTCTTGGTGCCTCTGTAGTACCTTGTCGGTAAATAGTAGTTCGGGACGGCCTTTATCGCCTAGCCTAGTAGGACAACTTCTAATCTGTTTCTTCTAGCGCTCTTCCCAAGCACTCTTCAGTGTCTCCTCCACTGTAAAACCCTGCTTTTGGCCCTGATTTTGGTCCTAGCCCTGATCCTAGCCCTGAATATACACTATTCTATTAAGCTTTCTTAAATGTTAAAAATTGCTAGTAACTATGGTATAAATACTACCAATAGATTTTAACTCGATATTTAAAATTCTTACTAAGTTAATCTCTCTACTAATCTAGACTTTATATTTATTTCAATTATATTTTTAGATAACTTCTATCATTTTAATTGATTTTTATCTGTATAGGATCGTGGTTTTGTTTAGTGTTGGTTTTGGGGGTTATAATAGGAGTGAGTGTACCAGGCGTGAGGTCTCCCGTAAGTAGGTACAGTGACTTATTTATATAAGTAGCGCCTTAAAAAAAAGAAGAAAAGAAGAAACATAGATCTTAGCGTTTTCGTCAAGGACATATGTTAGCGAAGTTAGAGTATTAAGAAATGAAAGAGGGAGAATCACAAGAGATAAGATTGTGAGACTTGGAAGGTGAAGGACGACCTACTTGAGTTTCTCATAGGAAGAATGAGAGTATAAAGAGACATACAAGAGACAAGACAGTACTACCTATGTTCAAAAGCGGGCTCATTTAGCCCTCTTTATATGGGACTAATTCTAGGCTCACTCGGCTAGAGTTGATGCAATTGCAACCCTGCTGCGGCACAGGTTTGCCGAAAGTGGTATATGAGTGTGAGAAAAGGTGAGCAAGGGTGACCAATATCCAAGACCCTGATCAGAGTCTGAAGAAGGCCTGAGTAAGGGTGGGCATGGTTACGCGGGCCGTTCGGGGTGCGGGGACCAAGATTCGTCTCATCAAACATCAACTATCCTCGCATGGGAAGTAAGAGGTACGATGGTCTCTCTTTTGCATTGACCCGTTCCCGCTTCGGTTGAGAGATAATAGTGTCGCTGCCTTCCGGTGAAGATGTATCCAGCTCAACCTTTTCGCTCACTGCCAGTAAATATCGTGGAGCAGGCATTTCCCAAGGTACACAGTAGACAAAGCTGCGAGCGAAAAGACACATGGAACGGAGAACGGGAAAGGAGAAGGGGGGGAAGCAGGGATGGTTGCCAAGGGCGCTTATGTACGTCGCGGTCACGTACGTCGTGAGGCTTAACGCAAGGCTTCTCAGCTGAGCTTTTTAATCCTCCGAGTCACATTTCACAAACACTACATCCCGCAAATCTGTTCATCTCCACTCAGCGCTTATCTAAACAGCCCGCGGTTTCAAGGCTCAAATTTGACTTCAACACCATTTCAATAAGCTCAAAAATCGCAGATGGACACCCCGCGCGAGTCACCCCCTGAGGCCAGCGCCCCTGAAACGCTTCAACGACCTGACCCCTCCCAGCCCACCGGCGACGGTACCGGCGAGAATCCAAACTCCAAACCGACACCCTACAGAGACGAAGACTTTGCCTTCATCAAGGACGACGGAGACGGCGAAAAGCCCGACAACAAAGTCTAGTTCCTGACGAAAAGCCGACTCCTCTCGTACAAAAACGCCGTCTGTCTCTTCCTCATCAGCCTTCTCCCCGAAGACCAACAATGGGCCTTCTTCGCCGTTTATCTGCACACGAGCGACATATTCGTTCGGCCTTTGTATACCTTGTCATTGGCTGCCGTTTTCGCGTCTTGGTACAATCCGCGTTTTGGCGTCATGCGCCTGTGTCGACTGCTTATGCTTGTCGACGGGTTTCGAAGACGGGGCAACGAGGCGTGGAGGAACTCGTTGTCTAGAATGTTTGATCTTACGACGATGAGTATGTTCTTGTGGTCTGAGTTTGCAGGGGTGCATGCCTTTTTGTCTCCCCGTGCGCTTGACGAGGGGACACTTCTGCAGGTGTCGCCGTTTCTGGAGCCTGTCTTTGGTCCAGCGCAGTACTGGCCGCATGTGATCGCCCCACTGCTGCCGGGGCTGCTGTTGTTTCTTCCTAGAGGGTCTGTCAATGGGTTTATACCTGAGAGTAAAAGGCAGGGGATTATTATTGCCCTTTTCTCAAAAGCATGCATGATGATCCTGCCAAAGCTGATGATGTTCTTTCAGTGGGCCATTTTTGGCATCCTTGCGTGGCCGGATTTCGACTACCCCATCATGGCGGTGGAGTTCTTGCTGTGTTTTGTTGTCTGGCAGTGTCTGGACGTCAATATTCAGGCGGCGTATGCGGCATATCTGTTTATCAACCAGAGGACACACTGGACGGTGCAGAACAAGCGCCGCGGTGCCGTGCCATCGGCTCTGTTGTTGAGAGAAAGAACCGGCACAACGTGGTTCGCCATCACATGTCTCGCCATGCGGATCTTTGAGATCACCTGGGGTCATCAGATCGCGGAATGGGGCACCATGGACCTGGGCGTGAAGGTCTGGCTGCCGCTTTTGACAGTGCTTGTCTTAGGCATTTATCTGCTCAAGTACGGTCTGGGAATCCGACTGCACAAGTTCAAGCACCGACCGATCAAGGAACGGAATGGTATTCGACTGCTGCGACTGCATCCCCAGCCTCGGTTTAGGAACTCGCCGTTGCAATGCGATATCATCCACGTCAAGCTCGGTGAGGTGCCGCCGTATACTGCGGTTTCCCATCGCTGGGGCGCGCCGGGAGAGACGCAGGAGATCATTCTCATTGACGAGGCGCCGTTTCTGGTGTCTTCGAACATCCACTCACTGTTGCTTGCCAAGCGTTCCATCACGAAACACGTCGTCTTGTGGATCGATTCGATCTGCATCAACCAGGATGATGAAGTAGAGAAGAGCCGACAAGTCGGGATGATGCGGGGGATATATGAAGAAGCGACGTCAACTCTAGGTTGGCTGGGGGATGACACCGGAGCTGAAAAGGCATCTTTGCTCACGTGCCGCTTACACGACTTGAAAAGCCCGGAAGAACTTGCTGCCCTCCGCAGGGAAAAAGACGCCGGCTGGTCAGAGCTGGAGCATATGCTGAAGAACCCATGGTTCCAGCGAATATGGATAATCCAGGAGGTGGCTGCCTCTACAAACCCCCAGCTCAGGTACGGTAAGTTTGAATTCGGCTGGAGGTGGTTTACCGCGGGTTTGCTTAAGCTGTTGATGTTGAGCGCGCAACTCAACGCTCAGAGAAAGCCAGCATTAGATACTCTGTGCCACTACACGGGTTACATGAATATCTTGATTATGGAGAACATCAGGAGACAGGTGGACGAGGCGGACTTGCTCAGAGTCAAGGACATGTTGAAGCTCGCCCGCGGCTTCCAGGCAACCCTACCGGTCGACAAGGTGTATGCCCTTCTTGGCATTACCGATGAACGCAACGCACCCCTTTTTCATCCAACCTACCTGAGACATGATTCGAACGAAGAAGGTGTATCACACATCGGTCACGCGACCAATGACCTGTTGATGATCATGAAAGCTATAGGTGACATCCTGGGCTCCATCTCAGGGGAGGAACGCACACTTCGAGGCCAGGCCATGACCAAGAACGCCAAAAAGAGTGCCCGGCACCTGATGAGGCTATACCGAGACTTAGTTAGATCGGAGGCAGGAGTGGACCGTATTATGGAGGGGAAGCCAGACTTGGAGTTTCGTCAGATGCAGGCCAACTATTCGGAGCAGACAACCCCGGAAAGGGTCTACACCGTCGTGGCCCGCGACGTGATTCGACAGGGAGACTACGCGGCGTTTGTTGCACATGCTGGTATTGGATTCCGCAGGAAAAAGACGTTCAAGAACCTCCCGTCTTGGGTGCCTGACTGGTCGACTAATGTCAATACTTTAATGCTGCCGCGTTTAGTAACACCTTCGAGCCAGCCCAAAGCTATATCCCCGATAAAGAAGGACGAGGACGCGGATGGATATGACGCCTCTATACAACCCAGCAAAGAAGCGGACTTTATCCAGGACGGTGGCCCCAGTTTTTTATACCTCAAAGTTGCCGTCCAGAGCAAAATCACACATCTCGTACCGCTGACGACGCCGATCGACGCCAAAAAGATCCTTAGAGCAAAAGACGCCACGAAACCGGCCAACATGCTAGCCAAGCAGATGCGACGGGACTACGAAAGGGTACGCACCAACCACAGGAAAGCGCTCGATCTTGCCAACCAGCACTGTATGCACAAGTATGCGACTTCAGAGTCGGTCACCTATGCGTTTGCTCGCACAATGGTGGCGAATACGCGGACGATAGGCCATTTTCAGATGGAAGGTACGGATTGGGATGTGGAGAAAGGGAAGGCGGACGTTCTGAGGGATACCAGTACTAATAATGATGGGGATGATGAGGTGGGGGCAGGGACTAGTACGGACAGTACCGGTAGTACTCATTGTAAGAGTGACAGTGTTGTCGGGGTTGACGACAAGCTGTGGGAGACGGACGAGAAGAAAGCCGCGGCAAGGTGGTTCTTAATCAGACACATGCAGTGTTCGCCGAATTTTAGGGTGGCGCAGCTCATTCTGACAGATATCGCGCCGTCTTTTGCGTCGTACTCATTTGAAAGCGGTACGAGTGAGAAGCGGGTCGGCAAGACGGGGAAGAAAGTTGAGAAGAAAACCGGTGCCGGGAAGGAAGCGCAGAACAAGGAGGAGAATGAGAGAAAGAATATAGAGGAAAATGAGGAGCAAAAGAAGGATGAGGGCAAGGAGGGGAAAAAGGACGAAAGAAGGGAGGAGAAAAAGGAACTTCGTGCCACTACACCCTCCAACAGCATCTTCTCTGTCAGCACCGACTCCATCAACCCCCTTCACCTTTATACAGGCGTCGCAGATTACACCCTCGATCGTCAATTCGTGGTCACCGAGTCCGGGGACATGGGCCTTGTCCCGAACGGCACTGAGATAGGAGATCTGTTAGTCGCCGTTAGGGGATGGAGCCGGTGTTTTGTGCTGCGTCCGGCCGTCTTCTCGAACAAAGACCCAAATACCGAGGAAAGTGAAGATGAGGATGAGGATCAAGCGGTGAAAATGAAGAATATTGTGTTGAAGGAGGGAATTGGACCAGATAAGATGTGTAGGCTTGTAGGGGAGGCGTATGTCCATGGGGTTGATTGGGAGAAACAGGACGAAGGAGAGTGGTTTGCGCTGTGGTGATGTTTTTGGGCGTCTGGCATGTTCGGACTCTCGGTTGGTAACATGGAAGACACAAAATCCCCACTTTCCTGCTTTTATAGTTAAGCTGAGGCGTCCGACCAATCACGAGAATCTTTTATGGGTGACTTTGCGGAGTTCGGCACCTGCCCTAGTTTTACAAACCTTACCGCGTCAGGAAACTTAACCGTAACACCAGTCCCCGACAACTCATCAGAATAACTTGAGCTGCGGCCTACACAATATCTGCAACGGTTTAACAAAACCCACTAATCTTCCCAACTCCCTCTGGGCTTTTTAAACTGGAAAAGGCAGGGTCACTTTCGATGCCACCTGTGCTCGCAGGATGTGCTCGCAGGATGTGCTCGCTTTACTAAAAGGATTTCTTGGATCTGCAACCATCTCGACGACTTCAACTTTCAGAATTTCGGTGTCTACATCCGACAGCAGCATTTGGCGAAACGTAAACGCACATGTGTCCGGAAGAGAGGCTAAGACTAGGATGGGGCTCTATAGAGTTGCAAGTCGTGCGTCTTTTTGGTTGAGTCAACCGCAGACCAGAGCAGACCGCGATATGGTGCCTGCAGGCTGCAATGGTGGCGCTCTTCGCATTTTGAGATGGTTTCATTGGACTATGTCTTAAACTTGATCATATAGGAAGAGAGCGATACTCAGCCCACGGCCTACGTCCCCTCCTTCGAGACGATTCAGATATCCTTCCGAACCTGTCGCTTTACCTTCGGGATTTCGATAGCCTCCAGGGTGATAATGATCCGGAAATTTTCTCAGCCCTCCCTAAGGAAACGCAGCTTGCGTCTTTTGAGAACCGAAAGAACAACACCTGCCTGGACGAGGGAAACCGTTGTCTTTGTCATTCCTTTCCCCCAAGCAATGTGGTTATGCATGAGACGGACGCAGCGGCCGTCGTCCCTGGGCCTGTGCCTGGCTTCGAAAAGTCCTGCTGCGTCTAATTCGCCGGCGTTGAGGGCCAAAATCCTGCCCTTCGACGCTCTCATATTCGTCTGAAACCTCGGGAATTTTAAAGGAGCCCCCGGGGTTTATCGGCGACTCATTAACGGTCGGCAAGGGGCTCGGCGTCGAGGTAGGACTGGGCGGAGGCCGCCTGCGCCGCGACATGGCTCAGCACTAGCAACAGCACACAAGGCACAGGAAGACGGCGACGACAACCCCGGTGATGGCGCCGACTGCCTGGCTGAAAAGCCCGGTGGCGGCGGGCGGTCTTTTTGCACCAGAACCTTCACGCCCAAGCTGCTGGTTGATAGCGCCCCCGAATGGACCGAACTCCTCGCGGGCGGGAGAATTCTCGCGGCAGCTGTCAGTGAAGTTACCGCCGCAGTGGCTGGATAGAAGAGAGCAGGTAAGACGGCAAGTCGCTGCAGGAATTGCTGCCAGATACACCAGATTAGCCCAGTTACAGGTCCAGGATCTGGGCACACAGATGTGGGCCCAGGCAGCTACTAGCTTAGGGTTTAGAGATCTACTCTTTTATATTCCTGAGCTATGTATATTAACAATGAACAATATTACGTACAGTTACCCGCTTCCACAACTATAACACTGTAGCTTCCTTACCTGACTATAGGCGCTAAAGGAAGCTAACTCCCTCAGAGACCTGATATATATAGTGAGTTAGGGAAAACTGTCCCCGCGGATCTTGGCTCTTTGATTAGACGGAGGCGGTTGCAGGGCATCAATAATAAAAAGGGCAAGGCGCTGTTAAGCTAGCAAGAGTTCAGTAACTAGTTTAGCTAGTGGGGCACACACGAACTATATGGCTACACCATAATTTTCACTGTCAACTGATGCGCGGTCTAGATAGCGCACCTGTGGGGGAAATGCATCTTTTGCAGCTCCGGCGACTTCGAACGCGGTTCGATCAACGGATCAAGACGGCGGAGGCTGGAGCCTTGCATCCTTACTCACATGCTCTACGTGGCCCAACACTGCCGCGATTTTGGATACTCTACATTCCGCGAAAGTTTGATGATTGGATAAACGCGGCGAATAACAGTAATCATCAGAGAATTGATAATGGTCTCGGTCGGCTCGGGGCTTCTCATCTTGCCAATGCAGACTGTGTGCCCCGCACCGAGTTATCGGAAAGCCTTTTCTCCTCGCGATTCCCGTTCCATCGGAGGAGCTCTGAAAAACCGGAGGACACAGGCAGCTGTCGTTTTCGATACCCTGCGGCTGGGCATCAGCGTGGCCCGGTCCGATGAGTGGGCGAAGAGGCGAGGCAACGAGGAGACAGTACGCATGATATGATTCGATGGTAAGAGCGCAAGCAGACAGAATTAAACGACTTCGATGCTGAACACTGACGAGATCAGTACGGGACAGCATGTATCCGACTACGTAAATCGCGGCCAAGTCTCAGACACTACTATCACAACCCCCAAATCAAATCCCCCAGGAACTTCCACAACACCGCCTCCCGCCAGCCCTTCTCCTTCCACGCATTGGCCGTGGCCGGAAACATATCCACAACCCCTATAATCGTACTGTCATGCGCAAACACAAAAAACACATCCTCCCTCGCATCCGCCGCCTGCGCCTTCCGCACCGTCTCCACCGCCAAGGGAACATCATGGCCCATGGCGAGACCGAAAAAGGGCTCGTCCGGTTTCTTCCCGCGGCGGACGTTCAACGCCTCGAACGCCGCGCCGCCGGGACACGCGCTCCACCGCGCGCGGAGCGCGTCGGGGAGGGGCAGGTCGAGCCTCGGTGGGATGGGGAGGTGGGGCGAGGGCCGCAGCTGCGCGGCGTGGTGGCACAGGTCGCCGCCCATGAAGACGAAGGTGTCCGGATCGGCGGTGGTGCGCGCGAGGCCCGAGAGGTGGCCGACTGCGTGGCCGGGGGTGTCGAGGAGGTAGAAGGAGCCGTCGCCGAAGAAGTCGAAGGCGCGGAAGGCGCCGGCTTCCAGGGGCGGGGACTGGGCGGCGAAATCGATCTCGACGAGCTTGCGGCCTTTGAAGTAGCGCTCTTGCACGGGGCTGTCCGGGCCGGTGGGGTACCCTGGGAGGAAGGCGGCCTTGAAGCCGGGGCCGACGACGAGGTCGGTGGTCTCGGGGAACGTGGACGGATCGCCGATGTGGTCCCAGTGCCAGTGACTCCATATGATGCTGCTGATCTCGGATGGGTCGACCGAGTTCTCCTTGAGGATGTCGGCGATGTCCTTCTCGACCCTGACCGACCACCCGGTCTCCCCGATCCGACCCACGATTGAGGGGGCGAACGAGGTGGTGAAGTCAGGTGGCACGGCGAGGTCGAACAGCGCCTTTTGGCCGGTGGAGCTTTGAATTAGGAAGGACCATGCGGGAATGGGGGACAGCTCGTCGAAGCCGTCGACCTTGGGCCCGGCCAGGAAGAAGTCGGGTTTCACTTTGGTGACTCGGACCGTCGAGTCGATGATGCTCACCTGTGCGGTGGCCCCTGCCGGGATGTCGAATAGCGTTTTGGAAGTCATGTTGCGAGCACGTTGTTATCGCACATCGCCGAATCCTTCGAAGGTCACTTGCGCGGGTGTAAAATCAAGCCGACTACGAGCGTCAAACCGGTGTCGGCCAGTGACTACCAGTTAGTGTTCTTGGCCAACAAATTGCGCACCTGGCCCTTGATGATCTCCGCGTCATTGCCAGCGGCTGAAGCGGTGGGTCACCTGACTTCCCTTGAGGAATTCATTAACGTAGGTAAGGTAACCTTGACCAGCGAGTGATTATGCACTGTGTAAGAGAAACAGCGTAAATAATTACCTACAAAGATCCGAGTACTAAAAAACGCTTCTCCAATTGTTAACTTATCTTTAGTGTTACGGAATTTCGTATATCGTGATAGTCGATACGCGTAGGATATACGCGTATCATACTTGCCACGGTACCGAAGTGAAGCCAACATCGTCGGCACTCGGACGCTTTTCTAACTCAATCCTAATGAATCACCGCACTGATGCCGCTTATGCTGTCCCCCATGTCATGCCCAGTCGCTGGAGGAAAGACATGATTGACCCTTTCGGAACGTACCCACCGTATGTAGCTTGGAACCACGACGCAAAAGTTCCTTGGAAGTAACAAACCGTTAGCTTCTGGTCTTGACTATCAATAGTAGGAATTTGAATGATATGCCGCAACCGGCTTACCTTCGATCGGCCCTTCGATGCCAAATCCCAGGAGTTCCAACACCCAAGGCATTAATCGCGCCAAGACGCCGAAGGCTACCAGTGATAGCAGGACCGAAGCGGCAATCTCGAAGGGATGCTCCTTAACATAGGCGACGAGGTCGCTGAACAGCTCCTGGGCGACAGCGACGGCACCATCGTAGGCATCGGAGAGCGCCTCACCCCACGTCTCGCGGCCCGTCTGCTTCAGTGTCTGCTCTAGCGCGTGTAGCACCCGCTCGGCCAGCCAGTCGGACCAGCCCTCGGCGCCAACAGCGTCGTCGAGCCGCCGCACCAAGCCGGGCCCGGCTTTTTCGGCGCGGCAGAGGATTGCGATGACTTCTGCGGCGGTCTTGTCGACGTCGTCGGCCGACTTGCTAATGGTGGCAGGCCTGGCAGATGGAGCGGGGTGAACGGGTGGCTTCTCGTCAATGACGGTATATCGGTAGGGCTCGGCCGGGCGTGGGTAAGAGTGGCCCGGGCTCTCGGGCGAGCAGCAGAGGCAGGAAAGCAAGCTCTGGAAGTCCATAGCGACCATACCTTTTCGAGTCCAAAGAACTGCTCGGTTATTAGTGACTTTGTTGCTGCGTTAGGGAGTTACCACATTCAGCTCGGCGTTAAGCTGATGAAACAGGTGGAAGAGCGGGGGAAATCCATGTTAACATTCGTGAGGAAGGAACTTGAAGAGCATCCAGCGTCAGGTAGGCCTCCGTGCATGCGACAGGGTCGCGAGCCAGCCACATCCCGTCACTAGCCCAATCGGCGCTGCAGCATCGCCAGCTGCGGCCTCGGAAAATTGCAACTCGAAGCCAATGGGTCAACATAAAAATCTCATCAGAGAGTTTCCCCGCACTGTCTCGTTGTCATGACAGCATGGAACGGATAAAAAATGGATTACACCTAGACACTTGGAATTCCTTGCTTGCTGCAGGATTCGGGTTTAGGTACCAACGAAGGGTCATATTAATTAGCTTCCAATATTTATATTTCTATACCCAAAGTACGTTACTGCACAGGAGCTGTTAGTCCTTGAAATGATCAGAGACTCCTAATTGCCATCTGCCCTCCGTATCGTAGGCTTGTATAGCTCTATTGAAAGAACGCGGATAGCCCTAACTACTGAAGGTGCAAAAAGGAATGAGTTCCCCGCAGGATTCAGCCACCAGGGCGTTATAACTCTGGCATAAGTAGCTCGTTCCCTCTAGTTAGGCTACGATTTGCTAGGAGGTGCCGGCCGTGAGATGCGCTCCCAGTACTCCACAAATTCCTTGCTATTTGAAGTCAGCGACCCATCCCGCACAGGTTCCCGCAACCGAGAGCATTCAAAACTTACCCCGTATCGCTACACCAGCCATGGTGAAAAGTAAGCGACTTCCCGACCTCGGCCCATCGATAAGTCTCTACATCGTCTTTCAGCCCAGAGCAGCCGACAACGCACGATCTTTTGGAGCATGGATTCCGCCCCTCGGCTTCGTGTCCACAAATGAGTCGGCGGACTACGTTGATATCATTCCTGACCAGTTGGGTCGAGACAATATCGCTCCTCCAAGTCGACGTAGTCTGGTACCCTCCCTGGATTTTGTCATCTTTGAAGGAAGAGCTCCACACCGTCGAGGAGGTGATGCAGTTCAGGTACAGCTGGTCGGTGAGCCACCGCTCCAACTTGGGGATCCGGAAGTGCCGTGCTTCTGCGAGGATGTCGGCGTAGAGCTTGTAGTTGTGGCCTTTCTTTTGATCGTAGGACAGAGGGAATATGCCCCGCCGGAGATATTTTACTATGTGTTGGAAGACTTCGGGGTCCGAGTCCACGAAGACGGTGCCATCATCTCGGAGCGCGGCTCTCCAGTCGCCGCGGAAAAAATCGCGGAAGTATTGGCTTTTCTCGGCGAGAGTCGGGATAGCAGTGATAAATCGTTGCCCGGAGACATCAAGGGTAATTTGCTCGGCGGGATGTATGGTCATCAAGTCGCTGTATCGCGGTGGTTCGCCGGGGACCGGGGCTGTGATGTTCATCGTGTTGGGGCGGATAGGTACCGAGTGATGGCGAACCTGGGTTATAAAACGGCTCAAGAACTGGTTTTGTGCTGGGAAAAGGTTTGCGACGAGAGAGGCGTCTTCAATTGCCAGCCGTGGTAAGAATTTCTGATTTAAGGAGAATCTCGCAGGATTGCTGGGGGCAGTGTTCCCCAAATAGTGCGACAGCCTGCATGCGAATCCGAGGGTAAGCCACACACACAGCATCTCATCGAACGGCTGTGCAGCGGAGCCGAATCCTGGTCAGGTGTACACTACCGTCTGGGGGCGAATTATCAGGCCAACACTCACGCGGTTTGAGGCCTAGAGGCCAAAACGGCTCCTGCCCATGCGTCGGCTATATCTTGTTTTCGGCATTTTGACACGATCCGTACTTCTTTCGTGGCGCCGTCGGGTGCTGTAAGTGGGTTAATTCCTGGAGGAGGCAAAGAGCATCGTCGACAATCTCATCATTGAGCCATTTCTAAGGACCTAATGTTGGAAGAGAGGTGTAATGAATCGCAAATATTGAATCGCCGAGTCGTAAGACAAAGGAGGTAGGGGGGCCTCCCTGTGCTGCCGGCTCGTCGTCCGGCTCGCTTGTAAGATTGATGATGTCACAGCACTGTTATTGGGAGGCGGTTTAGGCTCGTGGTTTACCAAGCGCTTCGCGTTTCCCATTTCTCCCTATACATTAGGTTAGCCCAGGACTAAAGTTTCGCTTTTGCTAGACCACACTGTTCCTACAAGTTCTTTCTCTCAGTCCCAACCTGCCCATAATGGTTTTAAAAAGGCCGAGACAGCTATCCACTCCCTCTTTCGAGGAGCAGGGACAGACTAGCTACGTAGGGAGATACACCTAGGTGCTCTATGGGATGAATGGCCAGGGTTTGTCGACTGTAGGACAAAGACTTCATGCACTCTCAGCGGACCTGCAAGTCCCGGGCTCTGTAGAGGGCTTCGGGCTTGAAAGCAAAGATGACCTCCCTGTCCTTCAGCGAGGCTCTGTACGAGACTGGAAAGGCTGCACCGTCACCACAAAAGACAAACTTCACTTGATGGCCCTCGCATGACGCACCGACGTCCCCGAAGGTTAATTAACAACGCGGCTTTGCCCTCTCTCCAATGATTATCGAGGCTTCCCGTGCGCCCCTGCATAAGCTGGCTGTTCCGATCTGTCATCAAATTCCTGACCCTACCAAAGAGGGGATCAGCAGACTTTCCACTCCCGCTGTTCGGGCTTGTATGTCTCGATGGCCCGAGTGTCCTCAGCCCCGCTCCGTTTCTCAGAACCACGAGCTGGACAGGTGAGTCTGCGATGCCTACGATATTATCCTTCTACTTATTGACACGCTAACTGTAGTAGGAACCTCGACAACTAGGGGAGCGCAACGCTAGCATTGGTAATTGGAGAGGTCACAGAGGGCACATCTATGGGACGTCCTCCCACGTGCAAGAGTACAGTGGCCAACAATGCCTATTTTGTTACGGCGTTGTGCCCCTCTATTTCATTTGGTTCGCGCTACAGATCGCAGTTCAACACGCGTGTGAAGTCCAGGTTGCAAGATTCGGAACAATGCAGAGTTTGCAATTTGGTGGATACTGACCAGCCCAACTTGTACAGGTCTCCCTTCAAGTTCTCGGTTGAGTTCGGAGAGGGTTATCAGGATCCGTTGAGAGTGTAGGCCTTGAAACCTACCTTGGGGCTCGACAAATATCCTTCGAGATACGGCTCGCTTCCTCCGCCGTTTGCGGCGTTCGTGCTGCTCGCTAACATGTTCCCCTCCGCCTTCACCGTCCCCACAGGCAGAGCCCACTAGGACGTACTAAGCGAGCACGAGCCATCGAGACACAGTCATATGTATGTCATTGCTGCGGCGCAGGTATGTGCTGGACATTGGCGTGTTGTTGGTGGATCAGCGCTGAAGCCCACCTGAGCCGAAAGACACCACGGGAAGCGAGTGAGCTACGGCCACAGCATGATCACCGACCCTTGGGGCGTGGCGCTGGCTGAGCTTGGAGATGCCAGCGATGAGCCTGAGATTGCCATCGCTGAGATCGACCATGACCTCCGGTCTTGGCTGCTGTAGGGCGGCTGCGGTCCAGCATCGGCCAGCTGGGGCTCGTCACCCTCGCTACCCTCGTTGCCAGCCATGCTGGTAACCGAGGGCTCCGGCGCGTCGATATCGTCGGAAGTAGCGTCGACACCTTTGCCTGCTCAGACATGTCAACATGTTGGCCTGCCGAGAAATGCGAGATCCAAGCATATACCTACTGTATTTGATAAGCGAGTGCACCAGACAAGCGAATGCACCACTTTCTACCAACCAACAACAACTATCTTCAATTGCAACACATCAACACTACGAACCAACTACAATTACATCAGAAACAGCTGAATCAGACCCTTCTGCAACCTCTTAGCACGTACGGGCATTATGGCCAGGTTTGCCGCACACACCACAGCACCGAACCTTCGTACGACCCCCCCCTGCACCACTACCATCCTACTCCTTTTCTTGCGCCACCTCCCCCGCCACGGCCTCCTAGCCTGATTGATTCTGTACATCTTGTACTGCAAGCGATCCTCTATACTATACGCGTATTCTTTTAGCTCTCCGGCGCTTGCTTAGTGCCTCGTTGGCCTTACGGAGTGCAGAAACCTCTGACCGAAGGAGGGTCACCTCGTGCATTATAGCCGTTGTACTTTTCGTAAGCTGGTCCATAGTAGCCAACATCGACGTCGGGGAGCTATTTTGGTGGTTGGCAATGCGAGTCTTAATAAGCGTTGACTGCGCGTTGGTTTCTTGAGGGTTGTATGGTGTCTGGAATACCCAAGGTTGTGGTGTGCCGGCCTGCGAGTTTAAGGGTGTCGGCGTACGAAGCCGTATATCTAGCTTAGAAAGCACCCTCTCTGGATCGTACGGTATAAGGCCAGCACCTCTGAAGCCACCCTGTATATTCTTCTCCGTCATAGAGGCGAAGAAGGCTTTGCGGAAGCTACAGAGGAACTTAAGCTTGGTCACGTAGGTGATATGTATCCGTATCAAGTCTTTAACCTAGCGACCGTATGCCTTCTTTAGCGGCCTAAAGTAGCCGACATCGAGTAGCTAGAGGAGGTGAGAGGAATGCGGAGGTATGTAGAGCGTGATAATATTGTTCTTCTGGTAATGGAGCTCGAATTCGGTCGAGTAGTAGCTCTCGTAGCCGTCGAGGATCAATAACCGGTATTTGCCCTTTGCTCGGGGTGCTATATAGTAGTCGAAGTACTTGATCTAATCTAGGCCTACCTTATTGGTAGTCCAGCTATTGTCGGTAGTTGCAATCCGCTATTCGCCTAGGAGGTCGTACTTAGTATACTAGTTAAGGAGGTAGTACTGTATAGCTAAAATAATGAACGGAGGGATAGCCTAGCCGAGTACGTTAACGCCTTAGATTACTATCGCCAATTCATAGTTGCTAGGTTGGGCCAGCTTCGCCTTACTACGGCTATCCGAGGTAGTAACTACTATATCCGCGTAGATGATGCCTATTATAAACCCTATCTCATCGAAGTTATAGATATTGTTATCGACAATACCGTACTTGGCCTTAGTATTCCATACGAGGGCAAACCAGTCGCCAATAACCTTTAGATCCTCGCATTTAGCCCTTTAGTAATTATACCGACGTACCCAACGCTTTCGGATCTTTTTATGGCGTTGTATAAAGTTGTATGCCCAGCGTTTGCCGATAGGGGGCGCGTCGCGAACACGTAGTAGTTGGTTGGCTATATCTTCAACACTATATGGTCTTGGCGGAAATCCTCGTATATCCAGCTCGACGATGTATCGAACAATAGCCTCCTCTTCTTGATCTGTAAGCTTGTGCGAATTGGCTGGAAGATCGTATCGTGTAGGCTTGCCGTCGCGTCGTCGTAAGAGAGTTGTATGGTACACGTTGTAGATCTTAGCCGCAGCTCGGAGGCTTAGATTTTTGTCCTTCTTAAGAGCTTCAAGGGCCAGGATCACCCTGGCTTCATTTGAAGTAGTAGGCATCTTGGGTTGCGTATCAAAAGTCGATGTTGCGTGGGGAGGTGGCGCGTCGCGTAGAAAGTGGTGCATTCGCTTATCTGGTGCACTCGCTTATCAAATACGTTATACCAGTAACACTGCCGGATTCAACTTTGTTGTGCGCATCTGGCAGAAGCCCATCAAGCGACGCAAAAGGTGTGTCGGATCGGCTATCGAGATCATCAAACTCGTCATCGCTTGGGACTAGGATTGCACCGACCTGCGACTCCGCAGCACTACCGCGTTGAGGATGGTGCGCATCCTGCGGCAGCAGCGGGTGCAAAGGAACTCCAAAGATCGCTGCGGAGGGGCCCCCCTCTCGAACCCGAAGACAACGGCTCGCAGACTCGGGACCCGCCGCCACGGGAGGAACGTAAAAGATCTGGTTATCGAGGTAGACTGCCGCCATCGCGCTCCCGGTGAGATGCCGCGCTGTTGGATTGGAGAGAAGATGCCAAAGGTGGTAAAGAACAGTTCCTGGAAGCATTTGGCGTGCAAGCTGGCCATCTTTGCATTGCTGAGGCGTCGGGGAACGAGCGAAATATATTTGCATACGCGGAAAAGGCGGACTCGACCTCAGAGTCGGGAAGGAGCCTAGACCCAGCCCTCCACTCTCCCGTCCGCTCCACCATCCCGACGAACACCTCGCCGTACGCGGTTCCAATGTTCGTCTCCACGACGTGAAGACTAGGCTAGGAAGTATAACTCGTAAAATGCGCTGAACATGGGGTATTTGTTCAACTTTTGATCGGCGGAGAAATATTGCTTGAAGCTAATTAGGTTCCACTTTGGTCATAGCCGGGGTCGGGGAGTATCCGTTGACGTGATTGAACACTTCAGAATGGAAATTGTCACGATGCCGAATGCGGTCCGTTGTGCGGAAAACCTGTTACGCTTGTGCTGAGTGGAACCGCCATTGAAAACAAAAGTGACCGCAGGATGGCTCTGGTGGGACAAGGGCTGAGACCGCTGGGGGATGGTGAGTCCTTGCTTGTCTTAGGTGACATAGCGTTGAGCAGGAGTAAAACGTCTGGGGTGGGGATAATCATCTAAAGAGCCGACAACCATTACATCGACCGGCTGACACTTTGGCTTTTAACGACACATTTAAGGGAGAATTCAAGAGACAGAGAGTGGATTAGTCTAGACCTCTGTAGGCAATCTTATTGGCCGAGAAGCTAGGAAGAAGAATGGGACGGCTCTAGCAGTAGCTTATCTCAGTTAGCGCTGCCAGCGATCAGGGTCTTTAGAGCGCTTTGCGGCTGTGTGGAGGAACGTCAAGGCGAAGCCGGTCGAGTCCGGAAAGCCTAAGATCTTTTGCTTGTATTTCGAGCCTTATTTCTTATTTTATTTTATTTTTCCCTTCGATATCTCCCTCCCTCTAAAGAGCCCCCATATAACAGGAATTCAATGGTAGCGAGGGAAGACGGGGAAATTCAGACCGAGAAAGCCATAGGCTAATATGGCCCAGCGGATGGCTTTAGGCTCGGAGAAGCTATTGTGTGTAACGCAACGCGGTGGGCAAGACACCCCCGCATTCAGGATCAATCGATAGCTTAGTAGTATCGTTTTCTAGGACATGAATGTGCAGATTCGTCGAGGTGGCAGACAAACTCGGGAACTGGGAGACTGGCGGCAGAGCGGGCCGGAACAGCAGAGGTCCGGGAAGCTAACCTAAAACATCCGAGATGACATCCCGAGAAAGCTACGCTTCAGGTTGAGTAGCAGTGTAATGGCCTCTGCAGCATTATTAGGAGACGACTACTCTATTTCCCTACATTTTTGGATACCTCCGCTACCTTGAGCGGGGTGGAGTCCAATGGATCGAGATCTGCATGGTGAACCGGGTAATTATGCGCACGAATAGCAATCCTCTATGGCATTGGGGGCAGGGGAATTATATTGGATTACAACGCACCACTTGACTAAGTTCTTCGTCTAGATGCTACCCCCCACTCCATAGCGCCTCAACGGCCCATATGTTGAGCTGCTTTCACACCTACCTGTGTCTTCCATGACCGTCAGAAGTGGGAATTCTTAGAAGCTACCAATTTCAAAAACAAAAAGCACGATGAAAGCCTCGCTCAGCTTCCTCGTAGGCCTGCTCCCAACATGCCTGGCCGCCAATTCAACATACCTCAACCCGGTGCTGCCCGGATGGCACAGCGACCCAAGCTGCATCTACCACACGGCTAGCTCGACCTTTTTCTGCGCCACGTCTACGTTCATCGCCTTCCCTGGCATCCCCATCTACGCCAGCAAGGATCTCATCAACTGGAAGCTCATCAGCCACGTTTGGAACCGGGAATCCCAACTCCCCGGTGTGAGCTGGAACACGACGGGTCAGCAGGATGGCATGTACGCGCCCACGCTGCGCTTCCACGACGGCCAGTTCTGGGTCGTGTGCGAGTACATCGGGGGAGGAGGCGGCGGTCAGGTCCTGACGGGATTGCTGGGCGTGCTGTTCAGGACCACTGACCCATTCGACGAGTCAAAATGGTCTGATCCCGTCCTTTTCTACCCCGATAAGATCGACCCGGATCTCTTCTGGGACGATGACGGGAAGCTATACGTGGCCACGCAGTCGATCATCCTGCAGGAATTGAACCTCACGACTGGCGAGCTGAGCCAGCCGCCTGTTTCGTTGTGGAATGGAACTGGCGGTGTCTGGCCTGAAGGGCCGCATCTGTATAAGAAGGATGGGTGGTATTACCTCATGATTGCCGAAGGGGGCACGGCGCTGGACCATGCCATCACGATCGCGCGCTCGAGAAACTTAAAGGGACCATATGAGCCGTACGAGGGCAACCCGATCTTGACCAACAGAAATACGCCGGAATATTTCCAGACTGTGGGGCACGGCGATTTGTTCCAAGATGCCAACGGCAACTGGTGGGGAATGTGTCTTGCAACCCGTGGAGGGCCCGAGTGGAAAACGTTCCCCATGGGCCGAGAGGCTGTTCTCTTCCCTGTTACCTGGGAGAAGGACGCTTGGCCGGTCCTGCAGCCCGTTCGCGGTAGGATGAGTGGGTGGGAGCTGCCGGCGCCCAGTAGGGATATTCCCGGTGAAGGCCCTTTCAACCGAGACCCGGACGTCTACAACTTCACCGAGGCTGGTGAACCCATTCCGCGGAATCTCATGTACTGGCGCGTTCCGCGCCCGGGAGCTATTACGACAACTGCCAAGGGACTACAGGTCATCCCTTCTCGGAACAATGTCACGGGGCAGATGTTTGCCACAACGCCCGAACTGAGCGGGCAGCGCGGAATGGCGTTCGTTGGACGGAGACAAACGGACACGCTGTTCACATTCTCCGTTGACCTCATGGATTTTCAACCCAGTGGCGATGGCTCAGAAGCTGGTGTCACGGTGTTCCTCACGCAGCTGAATCATATCGATCTAGGTGTCGTTCTGCTGCCGGCACAAGATGACTCCAAGGTGCTCTCGTTGCGATTCCGTGTCGAGGCGACGGGGACACTGCCTCCGGAGAAGATTGTTCCGGTTCCCTCGGCGTGGAAAGGCGAGACGATCCGACTGCAGGTCTCAACTCCGAATGTGACGCATTATGAGTTGTCGGCTAGCCTGGCAAGCGACCCGACCTCCAAGATTGTAGTTGGCACAGCATGGGCAGGGCTCGTGAGCGGAGCTACCGGTCCGTTCACCGGGACTCTACTGGGCGTGTATGCTACGTGTAATGGCGCAGGGAAGGGGGAAGATTGCCCTGGTGGTGGTGACAAGGCTTATTGGCAAAGATGGAGATACACTGGCGAGGGTCAGGAGATTGCCATGGGCGAAGTGGTGTAACCATTGGCTCGCGGCTAGCTCTCGAGGACAACATTGAGGTTTCTAACTTGGCTGGATATGCCTCGGCAGGGAAAATAAGGCCTAAAGGATTTTCAATTGGAATTTTGGCCAGGAGCCCCATTGCTCGTTTGATCGACCTCCCTCGCCTGTGACAAGAGCGCCGTGTAATTATTTATCCTATGGCGACGGTATGTCCTTCTTTGCGTGGTTCGCGGGGACCAACCCTTACAATGTTTTGAACTACAATCCGCCACAGGAAATATTGCTGTGCCGTATGCCGACTCACGAAAGGTTGACTTGCAGATCTGTAGGGAGCGGGGAGTGGCGTGAAGCTAGACCAGTCACAAGCCTACAAGGTCCTCACTGCCGCTGGTCAGTCCAGAATCAAAGTCCGTGTCAAGGACGGTAACGCTGTCGTCCTCAGCGTCGACGAACTCGACCCGGAACCTTACCCGAACCCTAACCTGTTTCTCGTCGTGATCCCAAATGTCAGACCTCGCCGGGCGCGAGGTTCTAGGACGGTCCGGGTCCGGGCTTTTGGATGGCTCAGCGTTGCCAAGTAAGCCTGCGTACTTTTGGAGAGTTCAGTTTGGGCCCCGCCTGTGGGGGAAAGCCCCTATATTTCTCTTCGGGGCAGCTGGAAATTAATCAGGAACTGGTGGTCCGGACCCCCTCCCCTCCCAATGAGGTATAACCGCATTAGATAGGTCGATACGCTTCCATAAGTGTGGGATTATAGCCTTGGTTTTTTGGCATTTACAAGGCTTATAACACGGAGATAGTGGGCAGCTGGGAAACCCTTGATGTATTGGTGAACATGCCTGCTTTATGATGTCCCAGTCCGAGCGGTTGCTCCTATGATAATGCAGCGCTAATATCTGCTGTCAACCCTCCACTATGCACTCATGCCCCGGCACTCATCGTCTGCAGCCGGTAGTACTCATCCCCCTTCCTCCGCTCATCCTCAATAATCTCCTGCACCGACTTGGAGCCGAGCGAATCCCCATAGTACTTCTCAGCCAGCTCAATGCACCTCAAGTTAGCCGCCAGCTTATTCATCGTCTCCATCCACTCCTCCGTCTTCTCGCTGTCGAACACAATCCCGCCGCCCGCCTGGAGATACGCCACCTTGTCCTTGATCAGCATCGTCCGAATGGCGATGCACGTATCCATCTGGCCCTCATCCAGCGTCACCTGGCCCTCCTTGCTAACCCGCACCACGTCATACGCAAACCATCCCGCAGCGCCCGCGTAGACCCCCCTCTTCTCCCGCTCCAGATCGTAGATCAGCTCCATCGCCCGGATCTTGGGCGCCCCCGAGACGGTGCCGGCGGGGAAGATGCTCCGCATGGCGTCCCAGCGGGTGCATTCGGGCCGCAGCAGGCCCGAGACCTCGCTCGTGAGGTGCTGCACGTGCGAGAAGCGGTCGATGCGCATCAGGCGGTCCACCTTGACCGTCGACGGGTGGCAGACGCGGTTGACGTCGTTGCGCGCCAGGTCGACGAGCATGACGTGCTCGGCGCGGTCCTTGGTGCTCGCCTGCAGCTCGGCGGCCAGCTCGTCGTCCTCGGCGGGGTTAGCGCCGCGGCGGATGGTGCCGGCGATGGCGTGGTTGACGATGCGCGGCCGCAGCTGCGCCTGCTGCTCGGCCGTGTAGCCGAACCGCGTGTCGACGGGGAGCGCCGCGTACCCGTCCGTCTTCATGAGGCACTCGGGCGAGGCGCCCACGATGTGGAAGTTGGCGCACGAAAGGAAGAAGAGGTAGGGCGACGGGTTGAGCGTGCGCAGGGTGCGGTAGATGTTGAAAGGATGCAACGAGGTACCCCGCGAGAAGCGCTGCGATGGCACAGCTTGGATGATGTCGCCTTTGACAATGTGCGATTTGAGCGAGGTCACGAAGGACTCGTAGCCGTGGCGACCAACATTGGACGAGTACTGCTGCTCGGAAGCCGGGCTGCTAATGTTCTTGGGCGGGAGTGGGGTCTCGGGCTGCTTGATGCACTCAAGAGTGGACCGTATCGTGGCGCAGGCCTCGTCGTAGAGCCTCTGAAAATCGTCGGTAGGGTTCTCGGGCAGCCGCATGTGCGTAACTATGGTGAGGGTCTGGCAGAAGTGGTCGAATGCCAGGATAGTGTCAAAGACCATGAACAGAGCCTCGGGGATGTGGAGGTTGTCCTCAAGTGGCCGCGCCGTCTTGGGCTCAAAATACTTGATGCAATCGTACGAGATATACCCGACGGCTCCGCCCGTCAGCGCAGGCAGCTTGAGCGACGGAATGCTGACAACTCGGTCCTGAGACAGCTGGGCCTGGAGAGCCTGCAGCGGATCGCCGACATCTTCGTAGCCCGGGCCGGTTGCGAGCACCTTTCTAGGATCTGGAAATTCAGAGAAGGCCCGAATTAAATTTGTCGGCTGGACTCACTGGCTCCAATGAAGCTATAGCGACCAACGGTCTCGGTGCTTCCCGTAGCACTCTCTAGCAAGAACGAGTACTCGGCGGTGGCGCTGTCAAGGTTAATCACTGAACGTGGCCAATTGCAAGTCTGGATTCGGAAATCGTCGCATACCCATTCGATAGCTTTAGGTAGATCGCCGACGGCGTCAACAGATCGGAGGGGACCGAGATGCAAACCGGAAGGAGGGTCGGCCGGGACGCGGCTTGGCACGTCTGCTCAAAGAGAGTGTGGGCCTCGGCGGCCGTGGGCCGGATGTCAAGGTTGGCCGAGGACGCCATCAGGAACGGCCCGAGTGTGGCGTAATGCAGCTAACAGGGAACTAGGGCGTCAATTGTTGGCGGCAGTGGATTGGACCCTCGATCGCCGGCGTTGACAGAGTCGAGGCGGGCGAATCTAGCATTTTTAGCTTTTTAGAGTCTCCGCCCGGCGCATCCGACGTCGGGTGGGATGAGTCAGGGTGGGGTTGAGCGGGTTCAAAGAGAGAGAAGCCGTAGCCATCCTTAACCCTGTGCAACACTCTTTCCAAAGGACGCGTCTCCCCCCGCACGAGAATTGGATGAACTGAAGCTCTCCATAACTAGTTGTTTATTGTATCGCTAAGATTCTGTGTTGGCGGATTGTGAATGCTCCATCCCCAATGCGATTACCCAGGCAGCTTCCTGCTTTGCTGGAAGCAGGTGATGCCAGACATCTCTTAATACCTCAAATAATAACAAACGGGTCTCTCAGATAAGCTACTACTGGTTATTACTAGTCCTCTTCTCACTTATCTCATTTCGAGCTGCAGGTTTCTCACTCAGCATTGCACAGATTTACAAACTTGGGTTAGGGTTCGCTAATCCCGCGGTCTTGTTGCGTGAGCCACCTGTTCCAGCTACCCCGCTCCAGATTTGTGCCTCGAGTCGAAAAAGAATGTGTGTGCGCGGTAAATCTAATGAGCACAGAAAGAAAAGGTTCTTTTCCAACGCAATACCTCGCGTTGATATGTACACAGACATTCCATCCTTTCTTACTGCGGGGTGCTCGGAGTTGCTCCATCGATGCTGACTCGACCTGTGCTCAAGCTCCGCACCGACACCACCTCAGCGTCGAAAACGGAATAAATCCTACCTTACTGCCACGACATCACAAAGCTGGGCGGGGAGGGGAGGGGGGGGGGGGAGATCTGCTGACTGTCAAATCTTCGGGTCGCTTTCACAGCCCGGCCAGTGCGAGCGAGTACATGTATCTTGTACGCTGATTCGAAGAGGATGGAATGACGTCACCGTGCATGGGACTCATTCACCTGGTTCCTGAAGCACCGACGAACACCTGCCATTCACCCTTTTGGAGCCAGCTGTCAAGAGTGCCCGTGGGACGAACCCCCGGTAAGTGCGCTACTAACGAAAATAAGCGGGTTGAACTATTCGAGCTCTGGGATATGTTGTGGGCACCGCCAATGAAAGACGGCCAATAGTCCACATTAAGGCAAGATGTGCCGATTTCAGTCAAGATTCGTCTGTTTCGTGTAGCAGCAGGTTACAGTTAGTGTGCTACTGGATTTGCCGTGCTTGCAGCGCAGATCTTGGTTTGAATCGCTGAAAACCACCACGAAGCTAGCCCCTCCATACGACAGGCACAACATCATGTACGATTACATCATTATCTCCAACAGGGTTGCGGACGGTATCGATTCCAACATTACCTTATAAGCTGCTTGCCTCCTTACCACATACCACTGCCACTAATTAGACCGAGATCCAGCCGTTAAGATTCGCCACAAGTTCTCCGTCCTGTTGTGGCTACCTCCTCAGGAGGTGCCAACCCTCCTCATCCAAGTCGCCAACTAAATTTCAATCCTCCGCACCAAGTCCTCCAGCGCAGCCCACCCACCGGTCCACGGGCCGATCAACAAGTTGGACAAAATGGCGCCGCTCAACCTTCCGCACCTCGCCGACATCCTCGAAACCGCCAGATCCACCATCCCCACCAAAACCCTCCCGCTCGCCCAGCTCCTGCACATCCGGCAAGCCGACCCAACCGTCACCATCATAACGGGCGGCGACGACGACGGCGGCCAGGCCGACAACTCGGTCACGACCGAGGCCACGACCCTGACGGGCGGCGCCATCGCGGGCATCGTCATCGGCTCCATCGTCGGCGTGCTGCTGCTGATCTGGATCATCCGCTCGTGCACCAACCTGGGCGCGCCGCCGGGCAGCGAGGCCCGCCCCGGCCGGCCGTGGTACGGCGGCGTGCGCGACGAGTACCCGCCGCGCCACCGGTCGGCGAGCCGGAGCCGCTCGCGCCACTCGTCCCACGGTCACCATCACCACCACCACCACCATCACCACCAGGGCGGGAGGAGGTCGCGGCGGGCGTCGGCTGTGGAGGTCGTGGAGCCCGTGCAGGTTGCCGAGGTGGCGCCGGTTGTGGTTCGGGAGAGCAGGAGGAGTAGGAGTAGGGGCCATTATGGGTACGGCGAGGGGGTTGTGCGAGGGGGAAGTAGGAGTCGGAGTCGGGGGAGGTATTGAGGGGGTTGGAGGGGGTTGAGGTGGGCAAAGAAGGTAGAAAAGGTTAAGGGAGCGAGGAGTGTATGTTGAGTAGCTGGAGATGGTTGTTGGAGGGGTGTTTCTGATATCCCGCTGTGATGTCTGGTATTTCTGAGAATACGAGGGTAGACGATTCTTTGTGTGGAAAGAGAGTAATCAATGCATTGTGCCAATCCCTGATCTAGTATCCCCTCCGCCCTTATAGTTATCCTATGATTATGCGAGAAAGAACTTGTTCGGTGATTGCTTGGGTGCCTGAACTAATAGGTCCGGCGTGATTTTCGACCATCCCACTAATGTACCTTACCTTAGATTGATGGTACCGGTTGAGCAATTTACGGCCAGTTTGGATTCTTAAGGGAAGAGACAAGGGTATTTCGATGAGAATCACGATGCAAGTTCGGCCACTCATCAGGCTCTCATCATGTTCCGAATTTTTGTATTCACAGGCGACGAAAAAGAGCGAGGAAACAAGCATCAAAACTAATGGGATACGACACACACTAGCTGCTGCCGTTTTAACCCAGATTGTCCCAAGCAAGTCTGACCTTCCCGGTCGGTGCGGGCATGCTGCTCCACTGGCTGTTCTAACCGGATTCATATGCTCAAGCGGCACAGTCAAACGGAGTTGCACGTGTCTGAGCAACCGAAACATCATGTTCTTGGCGGCCTATACATACGCGAGGTACCGGTGTCCACCCTTTCGTGCGGCTAAGGTCGTTCGTGCCCGGGATAAGTAATGTCCGTCCGTAACAGCGTTCGAACCATCGACGAACATGTTCCTTGCCATTTTCCCCCGTCAGGCGCCGAAACAATAAAGCAACGGCGAATCAAACATGGCAGCCGCTAGGGGTAGTGCTTACTCGCCGCTCGACAGAGCCGCGGATGAGATACGGCTCGTTACAATCACGTCCAGCCTCCCTAGCCGTCGCTTACAGTGCGGTCTAGAAAAGGTCTCGCTGAAACAATTTCGGTCCGAGTATTCGGCGTTCGTTCTCTCTAATGGTCTTTCTGGAGAATCTCCACGCCAAGTCAAATCACACTGGGCCACACGGTCCGGTGCTTCCCAACCAGATGATCGATTTCTCGGAAGCGTCCCGGAGCCGGATCACTACCGTTTCCAGTGGGGCGACTTCGCTGCACTGTCGTACGTATGGGGAGACGAATCAATGCGGCGGGACATCATTTTGAACGACAAGGTAGTGTCGATCACGGCAAATCTCGAGAGGGCATTGCGGGTTCTGGCGCGGGATGGCGTTTTCGGGGGCCGCTACAAGCTCTGGATTGACGCCATATGCATTAACCAGGCCGACGATCAAGAGAGAGCTCATCAAGTTCAGAAAATGAGAGAGATCTACAGCGGCGCTTGGGCCGTAATTTCTTGGATTGGATCGAGCCGTTCCGGGGCTCTGATCAACTATGCTTTCCGCTTCCTCCGGATCCTGGCTTCCCTAGAGGGAAACCAGCGTAGATTGGAGAATTTCCACACCGGAAGCGGAGAGCCTTCCAAAGGAACATATCTCTGCGCCCTCAATGACTTAATGAAGCAGATGTATTGGTTTCGGCTTTGGATCATCCAAGAGATCGTCATGGGGGCGTCCTCGACTGTTCTCCGCTTCGGAAACGAGATGATCGACTGGAACACGTTCTGCAAGGGGATTGCTGTCCTATACTACGGCTCCAACTGGCACCTCAAAAACTTCGAGCTGGAGCGTGAACTGTTGTCTAGGGGTATCCGTCACGGTTTGGTATGGCAGAGTTACAGCATCCACCTTGTTCACATCGACCTCCGGCAGTTGACGCGATCCGAAGAGGAACGGACAATGAAACGGATCGGCTTTCGCCGCCTTTTGGATATTTCGAATTCGGCCGACTGTCGCGATGTGCGCGACAAAGTCTTCGCGCTAGCCGGGATGATGGACCCAGCTGTCGCGGCCGATATAATGGAAGCCTACAATTTTGAACCCACAAGGCTCTTTGCTGCCGTTTCCCGGGCGTTCATTACCCGCATGAACAGCCTGGACCCATTACGTCAAGGCAACCCCTGGGGCCGCGTAGGCGCGCCATCATGGGCGGCTGATTGGACTTGGAATGGGCGCATTCGATTCTCGAGACCGGAGTATAACATGGTTGCGCCCCCCTGGGACCCCTCGGAGCCAGAACCGGACCCCGACTTGACCTACCGTGCCCATGGTGGCATACCGGCTTCGTACGTGTTCCTCGATGACTGGAAACTCCTCGAATGCGAAGGATTCATCTTTGACGAAGTGCTCGGATTGGGTGCCCCTGAGCAGGGCTTCTTCGAGTGGGACACGCAGCGAATTGTCCCCTGCCCTTCTTGGAGAAGTGCGTATGGGGATTTTGAAGCGACGGGCCGCGCCCTCTGGAGCACCTTACTTCTTTCTGTTGCCGCAAGGGGCGAACGCACACAACAACGACACGCAGCACTCCTCAATCTCCCGTCATCATTCTGGACTGCCCTGCCGCAGTTCACGGCAAAAGGATGGGATTGGCTAGCGGGACAACACCATTACTACTTCAAGTGGAACCTCTGGCGCGGTGCACATGACAACTTCATGCTTGGCGAGACGCGCCTTGGGGATTTCTTCACCGATACCATTCCCGAAGACGCCGAAGAAATCACTTACATAGAAGTCTACTGCGGTTCCCAGAGGGCCGTTATGCAACGCCGATTTATGTTAACAAAGAACGGGTATTTCGGCTGGGGCCCTGACAACCCGTTCGATGATGATCCATCGAAGGAGCTCAGGGTTGGGGACAAAATTGCCATTCTGTTTGGGTGCAGCACGCCTCTTGTCATACGGCCCAGAGACGACAAGTTCGAGGTCGTAGGGGAGGGGTACGTGCAGGGCTTTATGGATGGAGAGGCGCTCGGTCTTCTTGCGTCCGGCACTTGTCGTTTGCAGCGCTTTACATTTGTTTAAGTGTTTATAGTACATGATTTCTTCTTAAATAGTCAGAATCGTAACAGTAGCTGTGCAAGTCTTCCATACCCATTCCCAGACGCTAGGTATTATGTTTTTGTGCGCCATTTTGTTTCTACTTTTGCCTTTCGATTCGTCAGCCTTTGATCTCTATGTATATCGCGCTGACACATGCCGTTGGAATTCAGATACAGTAGGTATCGACTTAGTTGCTGCATAGGACAGCGGAGCTTGTTGTCCTCCTGCCTAGTTACCCACTAATTAATTCCTCCACAACCAACCATGGCCTCGCGGTGACACAGTACTCATCCGTATCTAAACCCGCTTAAATGTCAAGACGGACGCTATGTAGGCATACAAATCTCTCGCTTGCTTAGCGTCGGGTACAATTACGGAGACAGAACGAGACGAGAAAGTTCGAACTTAGCCAGCTCAAGTATAGAGGCGTTAACGGACTGAAGTGATAATACGTACTACCTATCCATTGTGCGTGGCAAACCGGATAATGATATGATTAGTCCGTAATCAAGCAGACCTGCAACAGGCGGTATAGGAAGTTCCAAAGGCGAAGGCGTGGCCGCTGACCCCTACTACCACAGCAGCCAACAACAGCTGAAAAGACAGCTATTCCTAGTAACCAGTGGGTTGGCGCGTGGTCAAGGCCAAGGCTTGGACATGCATGGTATGAAAGACACCCTGATGAAAGCCGTTCCGTGAGCCCGCTCAATCCCTGGGTGCGAAGCCACCACCCGGAGTTACCGACCACGTCTCTCCAGTGAAGACGAGCTGACCATTCTGCCTCAGTCGTTCCGGGTCGAAATACACGTGATGACCGATCCTCCTGTTCTCAAGCTCAAGCACGCGGAAGACAAGGTACACCGCGGATCGTTCATCTGCGTCGTTGTGGATACGTTGCATCTGTGTTTGGTTAACAACGAATACTGCCAAGTCCAAGGTGTCATCGACGAAATCCTTACCAGCCGATACTGGCCCTTGCTCATGAAGAACGGGGTGCTGGAAGGCCCAATTGTCGTTTTGACTTCGATGTAGTACAGCGGGCGAGCATTTCGCCAGTGCTGACTGTCGAGATAACCACAATCGACAAGGTGGCTCGTTAGCTCGCCTTCGACGTCCTCGTAAACGATGTCGGCCGTCTCCCTCCTCCCCCAAGACGCCATATCCGTGTAGGTTGGATGGATAGTAACGTAGTGCCGGAGGGTGCTTTGCCAATTATCACGACCACAGCCTGCTAGTGGGGGATTGAGGCGGGAAAGCAACTCGAAAACCTGAAACAGATGTGAGTTTTGGCCTTGTCGGGAGCTGGAGTTGTTTGCTAGCTCACGTATAGCTCTCCTGCTGCGCCAGTCTTCTTGTCCCGCTCAATTTGGCTGCTAGATCGAAACCTGTTTAAAGTGTCAAGCCCATCGAAGCTGGTGATCTCGACCTCCGGCAACGCATTCCGGAGGCTACTCATATCGTATGGTCCTCGCGATAACAGCGTAGCGGTCTGCGCCGCGGTGATGACTTTAGCCAAAAGTGCACGGTACTGGATGTGTTCTGTTGACAGAGGCTGATAGGGTGTCTGTGGGGCCGTAACAACTGGCACCATGCTGTGGCGCGTACTCGATGTGGCAGGGGTGAGAGTCCTAGGCCGTGATACTATACTGTCATCGTCTTCGACCTCGTCCTCCACATCATCCTCGTCTTCAACCTCGTCCTCAACTTCGTCCTCGTCTTCAACCTCGTCTTCGCCCTCAACCTCGTCCTCGTCCTCAAACTCGACCTCATCCTCAACCTCGTCCTCGACCTCAACCTCGTCTTCGTCTTCAACCTCGTCCTCGGCTTCATGTGGAATATTGACTCGCACAATCCCTTTAAGGTCGAGAATTCGATGAACAGCAGACACCCTAGCACTGAGAAGTGCAGTGAGAGCAGTCAGCAAAGTGTCGTCTACATTTTTGCGCAGTATATTTGGGGCTGGGTCCCGCATGAGCCACTCCGCCAGGCGCAATGGTAGCAAGGATCCGAAGCAAACGTCCTGCGAGATCTCGTCCAAGGGAACATAGATCTCGAGTCGCGGTTTGTCTCTAATGTAACGTATATTATAAGCGAGCTGACCATATAAGCGAGCTGACCATATAAGCGAGCTAACCATATAAGCGAGCTGACCACTTTCCACTACCTCACCACTACTATCCTCAATTACAACACCACCACTAGGAAATAACAATAACTGAACCAGAAATAGATGAATCGGACGATTCTCCAGCCTCCTGACACGTACGTGCATTATGACCGGGCTTGCCGCACTTACTATAGCACCGAATCTTCGTAGTTGTCAGGTGCAGGAGGGTGTCAGGTGCAGGCGGGGCACTGCCAGGGTCAGGGGCCTATAAATTACCGGCTTCGCCAAAAGTTTTGGAACGTTCAGAATTCAACACTGTCACCTACTACCTCCTTAGAAGCGATAGCTGCGCAGACGCCGCTCCTTCAATACGAATCATCCTTTCACTCTCCTTTTCTCACAGCAATCCCAATTTTCGATCTGACAGTAGTAGACCCCCTTATACTACTACTATCTTATCGTCTTTCGTGGATTACCTGCTCATCTACAGCCTTTTGATCTAGTAGATCCTGTGCCTCTTGTACGGTAAAAGACCCTCCAAGCCGTATACGTGTTTTTTTGGCTCTCCGTCGCTTACTAAGCCCCTTATTGGCCTTTCGCAGTGCCGAGACCTCTGTACGTAAAAGAGCCACTTCGTGTATTACAGCCATCATACCTTTGGCTAATTGGTCTACGACAGCTAGTATAGGTGCCGGAGAACTGCCTTGGTGGTTAGATATCCGGCCTTTGATAAAGTCTTTCTGTGAGGTGGCCTCTCGGGGGTTTTATGGTGTTTGAGATTGCCAAGGTAGTGCCGTATCTGGCTGCGAGATTAGTGGAGTTGGGGTTCGGAGACGTATATCTATTTTGGAAATAATCCTTTCTAGATCGTATGGCATAAGACCTGCTCCGGTAAAGGCTCTTTGGATATTCTTCTCGGTAAAAGAAGAAACGCTGCTCTGAACGCACAAAGGAATTCCAATTTAGTGATATATGTGATATGTATACATATAAGTTCCTCGATTTAGTAGCCGTAAGCTCTCTTCAACGGTCCAAAACAACCAACATCTAATGGTTGGACTAGGTGCGAAGAGTGTGGAGGCATATAAAGTGTGATGATATTGTGTTTCTGGCAGTAGACTGTCAGGTGCAGGAGAGTGTCAGGTGCAGGCGGGGCACTGCCAGGGTCAGGGGCCTATAAATTACCGGCTTCGCCGGAAGTTTTGGAACGTTCAGAGTTCAACACTGTCACCTACCACCTCCTTAGAAGCGATAGCTGCGCAGACGCCGCTCCTTCAATGCGAATCATCCTTTCACTCTCCTTTTCTCACAGCAATCCCAATTTTCGATCTGACATAGACCTCGAATTGGTCGGAGTGGTGGCTCTCGTGGCTATCGAGAACTAGGAGCCGGTATTTGCCTTTGGTACGAGATGTTGTATGAAAATCGAAATGCCAAATCCAATCTAGGCCTTTCTTATTGGTAGTCCAGCTATTATCAGTTATACCGATATACCAGGTAGCTGGAAGATTGCATTCTCGATACCAACTTTCCTGGTAGTATTTCCCTTTTAAAAGGATGAATGGTGGGATAGCCTAGCCTTGAGCATTTACTCCTTAGATAACTGTAGCCCATTCGCGATTACTAGGCTGAACTTTTTTGGCTTTCCTATAGCCATCGGAGGTAGTAACAACTATACTAGTAGTAATTGTATCTATCAGGAACCCGGTCTCGTTAAAGTTGTATATATCTTCGTCGAGGATACTATATTTAGCTTTGGTATTATATATAAGTATAAACCACTTGCGAATAACTTTAGGATCTTCGTATTTGGCCTTCTGGTAGTCGTATCTATGTATAAAACGCGTCTGGAGTTCTGGTTGACGTTTAACGAAGTTGTGAGCCTAGAGCTTACCGACAGGGGGCATGTCGCATTCGCGTAGCAATCGGTTGGCCATATCTTCTATAAAACGAAGCCGAGGAGAAAATGCGTGTATATATAACTCAGTTATATACTGAATAATCGTATGCTCCTCCAGATCCGTAAGTTTCCGTAAGTTGGGTCGAGCATCTTGTCGTGTAGGTATACTCTTACGTCAGCTTCGAAGAGTGGTTTTATTGACCCTATAGATCTTTGCTACAGCTCGGATACTAAGTTTCGGATTGTTTTTGAGAGCGTCGATTGCTAGGTTTATCTTAGCTTCGTACGAAGATATTGCCATTGTTAGTTGTAAAGAAATTTGGTATTTGGTATAGGGGGGACGCGTTGCGGTGGGAAGTGGTCAGCTCGCTTATATGGTCAGCTCGCTTATAATATACGTTATATGTTGTCGCCAGTTTCGTCCTTCACCGTGACTAGCTTCCCATTCTGGGAAATGATCAGCTCGGACCGTATGTCTTTCGTGCCGATAACCTTCGCGGTCCTGAACATGCGGTACAGCCAAGACGCGCCGGCTTGGTATCGTGGGCTGTTGAAAGTAGCAGCAATCCTGAGACGCATGTATGATCAGTGTTTACCTCACCCAGACACCAGAGGCGGAAAGAGTAAATCTGGTAGTTACTAGTACTTACCGGAGCAGAGCATGCGCCTTTAATTTAATGTCACGGTCTGGCGCTGAAATGAGACGTTGACTAGACGTATCCGACAGGTCTACTGAAGTGATTTGCTTCACAGCAACTGACAAGTACCGTGACCGTAGGTTTGCCCACTCAAAGAACGGCTGTAGCTGCCGAACTTCTTAGAGGGTGAAGTCAAGCATCTTGACCCGGTGGCCCTTGAATTTTTCGGCGAGGTACTCTCGGTCGACAATGGCGAAATCGGATTTAGCAGTGGTCAACACCAAGTTTCTATCGCCGTGGTAAACCGGGAATATGTGAGCCTCTAGGAGAGGCTCTGGAGGCGAGCGGTCAGGCTCATCCTGTAGAAGAGCATTGAAGGACCACAGAGTGCTTTTCAGCGCCTACACTTTCGTCTTTGGGCTCGTTTTCAGAAGTTCGTCATACACCATCTGCAATGTAAGTGTCTGAACGCCCAACTTATCAACGAAGAAACCTTTCAAGTCTTCATAATTGTCATCCAAGGTGATCTTTCCTCCGATGCCCGTCGGGCTGGACCACAGGCACTCGGATGTCTTGTGCCACCTGGACACGCCATCTTTTACGACGAAGATGAGGCCCTTGTTCTCGATTTCTCAGCTGACACATGGTTAGCTCCAAAGGAACCAGAAGTTTCGAGAGAAACAGGGCAGGAATATGCCTCAGTTCTTCCGCAAATTCAGCGATTTCTATCCTGTCCAAGTACTCATAAATGGCCAGGATGCAATCAAAATCATCATCGTAATGGTTCTACCAGGAAGCATTTTGTATGGGGAGTGTGCGCTGGAAGAAGAGCACAAAACGAGCCATCTACTTCTAGGGTAGGGAAAAACCCAACCACGGATACCCACGAGTTACCCAGATATTACTAGGTATAATCCACCTTACCTAAAATCATTTGGGTATGGGTGGGTAATCTCTATATCTCTTTGGGTAATTCTAAATATAGGTAGGTAATACTTATCTTAGTTTAAGTATAAGGTTAGGTTAGAATAGCACTTATGTAATTATCTCTATAATTACATTCAGATACTAGTATAAATCAACGTAGTCTCTTTAGACTTGCTTCTCTCTACCTACCTTCTCTAATTCCTTGACTTATTTATAGTAGCAAGTATAATCACATAGGTCTCTATTATCTGGCAGATATTCTGTACTAGGTACATATCTTTACACATCAACAAACTCTCTTAATATAGATAGTTGCTAGATTGCTCGCTAGATTGTATTAGGGTGATTATATAGATGATTATAATAAGAAACTTACTAGTAAAGTAATCTATGAAAAATGAATTTACTACCTCTTGAATTGTATATAATATAGCTATCTCGAACCAAATATTGGTAACGTATTTGATAAGCGAGCGGCGAATATAAGCGAGCGGCGAATTTACTACTACTCCACTACAACTATCCTCAATTATACAACCACAACACTAGGAAATAACAATAATTGAACCAGAAATAGATAAATCAGACGATTCTCTAGCCTCCTGACATGTGTGTGAATTATGGCCAAGCTTGCCACATAGACTACAGTACCGAACCTTCGTACTGTCAAAAGGGTCAGGAAGCTAGATCCTGGATCTGCAAAACACGAACCCGGATCAGTGTGATCCGGATTAGTGCGACTCGGATAAGTGTGATCCGATCTCTCGGAGACCTGTCAACCCGGGTCTCCGTGGTCTAGGAAATTGGGAATAAGAAGGAAGTTCACCTCTGTTAGACAAGGAAGAAAAGAAGATATACTCAATTTTCGATCCTGAATTTCCATCCTAAATTTAACTCCGAACGTTCAGAGGTGCTGTGCATCCGACACGTACTAGACCCCCCTGCACCACGACTATTTGGCCGTGTTTCCTGGACTAACTGCTTATCCACAGCCTTCTAGTCCAGTAAATCCTGTACCTCTTGTACTGTAAGTGACCCTCCAAACCGTATACGTGTTTTTTTGGCCCTCCATCTCTTACTAAGCTCCTCATTGGCCTTACGTAGTAAAGAGACCTCTGTACGTAAAAGAGCTACCTCGTATATTATGGCCATTGTACCTTTGGCTAATTGGTCCATAGCAGCCAGCATAGGTGTTGGAGAACTGCCTTGATGGTTAGATATCTGGCCTTTAATAAGGTCTGTCTGTGAGATGGCCTCTCAGGGGTTCTGTGGCGTCTGGGATAGCCAAGGTAGTACCGTTCTAGGCTTGAGGCTGGTGGAGTTGGAGTTCAAAGCCATATATCTATCTTGGAAATCACTCTTTCTGGGTTGTACGGTATAAGGCCGGCTCTAGCAAAGGCGCTTTGGATATTCTTGTCGGTAAAGGAGGTAAAAAATGCCTCTTTGAACGCGTAAAGGAATTCCAACTTAGTGATATACGTGATATACATACGTATAAGTGTGAGGGTCAAGGACCCAAGTATCACAGGACCGGCTGAGGGCACAGCCCCAGGTACGTGATATAAGCAAGTGGTGCGTAGCGTTCAATCACGGAGTGATTGAACTGGCGGATCTTTTGGTTCATTGGCAGAGTGGTTTACTGCGCGCCCTCTTACACCAAGGATAGTAGGACCAGAGTGCCTGGGTACGAGCAGTGCACGCGCAACGTAGGAGCAGAGTGCTCGTTAGGGGTAGGATGGTGGTCTCATTGAACTCTGTCTCTCTCCTAAGTCCTGTCTTCCACCTCCCTCTTTATGCACTGCGATGACAGCGTCTGGGCTCACTTACCCCGCTCGCTACCCCGTCATCGACCTTGCTTGTACGCTCCTTCGACGCTCCTCTGACGCGATATCCTCGCCCTTCCGGCCTAGCGTTGTTGTTGCTTTTGCGACCCCGCCGGCGCTGCGACTTCGGGGCTTCCGTTCTGCGCCCACGCCGACCTTACCCAGCCGGTCCTCACAATAAGTTCCTCGATATGTTGGCTGTAATCCTTCTTTAATAACCCAAAACAACTAATATCTAATGGTTAGACGAGGTACGAGGAGTATAGAGGTATATAAAGTGTAATAATACTATGTTTCTGGCAGTAGATTTCGAATTAGTCAGAGTGGTAGCTTTCGTAGCCATCGAGAACTAGGAGCCGGTATTTGCCTTTCGTACGAGATGCTATATAAAGATCGAAATGCTGAATCCAATTTAGGTCTTTCTTATTAGTAGTCTAGCCGTTATCAGTTATACCGATATACTAGGTAGCTAGAAGATCATACTCTTGATACCAACTCTCCTAATAATATTTCCCTTTTAAAGAATAAATAGTAGAATAGCCTAGCCTTAGACATTCACTCTTTAGATAACTATAGCCCATTTATGATTACCAGACTAGACCTTTTTAGCCTTGCTAAAGCTATTAGAAGTAGTAACTACTATACTAGTAGTAATTATATCTATTATAAATCTAGTCTCGTCAAAGTTATATATATCATCGTTAAGTATACTGTATTTAGCTTTAGTGTTATATACAAGTACAAACCACTTGCGAATAACCTTTAGATCTTCGCATTTAGTCCTTCGGTAGTTGTATTTATACGTAAAATGCATCCGGAGTTCTAGTTGGCGTTTAACAAAGTTGTGAGCCCAGCGTTTGCCAACAGAGGAGGCATCGCGTTCGTATAGTAGTCGGTTGGCTATATCTTCTATAAAACAAAGCCGAGGAGGAAATGCATATATATAGAGCTCACTTATATACTGAACAATCGTACTCTCCTCTAGATCTATAAGTTTGCGTGAGTTAGCTGGTATATCACGTCGTGAAGGCTGACCAGCACGTCGATAGCAAAGTGTTATTTCTGGAACGTTGTAGATATTGGATGTGGAAAGAACATTGAGTTTTTTGCTCTTTTGGATCAATTTGAGAGCTAAGAGTATCTTGGCTTCTTTTGAGGATGTAGCTATAGCTTGTTGTGGTAGAATTGAGGATTGAAGGTAGAGAGTTTACGCCGTAGAGAAAATTCGCTGCTCGCTTATATTCGTTACTCGCTTATCAAATACGTTAATATAATCTCTTGTAATCTCTTATAATCTCTTATAATCTCCTAAACCAGCTATATAAAAAGTATTTAAAGGATTAAAAGGTTAGTATCCTTCTACTAAAGTTAGATCTCTTGTAATATATATACTATATTATTAGATTAGCTATAAATAAGAAGTTAAATATATAACTTACTTCTATATATAGTATAATATAGCTATTACTAAATAGTATTAGTATTATTTCCTATACGTACTTTCATATTAACCTACTGATAATAATGAATGCTCAGATCAGTAAATAGTTTTTTTTTCTTATAGAACTATATAATACTCTTCTAGTTATAAAGATTGCTATACTATCTAAGAACTAACTTTATTTTATCTTTAGTAGGTATCTTATAGCTACTACCTCAAGTTTTACTACTATAGTTACTAACGTACATTATAAGCAAATAGTCCATATAAGCGAATGGTCTACTTTCTAACGTGACACGCCACTCTTACACTCAACACAGATTTTCTCAACAACCCAACATACCTCCTACTTCAAAGGAAGCTAGGCTAATCCTGGCCCTTAACACTCTTCAAAATGATAAAAACCTAAGCCTACGAGGTGTAGCAAAGGTCTACAACGTCAGCTATACTACTCTTCACAACTGTTGTAAGGGCCAGCCTATGCAACGCGATATTCCAGTCAACTTGTGGAAGCTTACGGATCTCGAAGAGCTGACGATAATTCAGTATATCTTGAACTATCTGAGCGTACATTCCCACCTAGACTGAGTAGTATAGAAGATATAGCTAACTAACTACTACATATACGTAATACGTTCCCTGTCAGCAAACTCTGGACCCACAACTTCGTCAAACACCAGCTAGAGCTCTGGATACATTGAATACGTCGGTACGACTACTAAAGGGCCAAGTGCGAGGATCCAAGGGTTATTGGCGAATGGTTTACACTCGTACAGAATATTAAGGCTAAGTATGGTATTGTGGATAACGATATTTACAACTTCGATGAGACTGGGTTTATAATAGGGATTATCTCTGTAGTATAGTCGTTACAACCTCTAACAGCTATGGCAAGGCAAAGCTAGCTGTTACGTAGCGGAGGCTAACACTGCTCAGCAGTGCCTGGGCCCACATCCCGTCAGGGATGACGGCCCAGAGGTCATCACATACGTCTATAAAGACCCCCCAGATTTGTCCTCAGAGGACCTTCATAAAATCAACCATCATCATATCTTACTTTGTCATAGATCATACCAGTATTCATGAAGTACCTACCTCAGCGTCAAGGCTGACGCCCTTGAGGTCACCAGTTACGGGATCACAACGGAAACCTCGTAACAAGTGGTACCTACCACCAGAATCGAACTTGACCTTTGTCATTCCCGACGACGAGGACGTCGTCTTTGCGCTAAAGCGAGGCGCTGCAAACACATTCAGCGAGCTCAGAGGAGCATCCCATCCGGAACCAGCAATCGTCAACGTTGACGACCATCCTACGAGATTATAGCAGATGAACGATCAAGACCTCGAACACATAAGGTAGATATACAAGTTTATTATCGACAACCCGACAGTCAGTTTGGTCCAGAAGTTAACCGACGACGCTATTTGGAAGCTGCGCAGCGTCATATCACTCGTCGAGAGCGACATTTCCTCCGCCTACGAACAGGAGTTCTCAGAAGAAGCACAATTCGAAGACTACCTAGACAGTTAGAAACTCGACTACCACGTACCCAGGTAGTACGTTCAGTATTACATCAAGAAGGCAATACAACATATCAGAGAGACCAGACTCCCGCCCTGGCCTGAGTAACCAGAGGAATCGACTACCACGTACTCGAAGGGAACAGCATTGACCCCGAAAACGCCAAAAACGGCTTTCTCAGTGTAATACAATATACCGCTACCGACAAGAACAATACAATCATTACAATCAGCAAGTTATTACAAGCAGACCCACCGAACCGAGCTAGATCAGGAAGGCTCTTCTGGAGATAAGACGCTAGCTATACTAAAGACGGTATCGCTGCCAGAAAACCCTATTCGAAGGGTATCTCTAGTATTCCAAACCTTTCTATCAGCAACTACATCGGATCCTAAAGCGTTACCGTTTATAGGAATAATATTAAGGCAAATACCTAGTAAGTTCCTACTAGGCGAATACGAGGGCGACCTCCGACTAAGCGGATCTAGAACCCTATCGACGACGATAGAAATCCCGCCGAGACAGATACCCTTATTGTTAATAAGTACGGTCCTATAGGATTTAGGGGAGCCGAGAACTTCGGCCCTGGTTATCGACAACGATGAGCTTAACCGAAGGATTATCGAAATCGTTATAAAACTCCTTACTAACGGACTCCGAGATATAGGGCCTGTTACTCCCGACGGCTCTAGCTATACCCTAACCTTAGGCACCCGACCTATATAGTTAAACTGGAAGATTACCGATATCAGTCTTTTATAGATCGACGTGGACCCCGAAAAGTACGGCGAGGGCAACCTCTTCTATATCGATAACGGGAAGTAGCTCTATTACCGAGATATTAACCTATAGATCGACGTAGTATACGACTATACTAACGTCAGTTACGCTAACTCGGATGCACTTCGTAAGGGAATATACTAACTCCTACGAGGTAAGGCATTGTAGTAGTATTAAGAAGAGCTTACTGTTACTAAAAAGGCTTTACTTCGCGTCGAAGTCGTTAGCTAAACCGATAAGATCCGAGCTAAATTTAGTATTAAGCACTAGGATACAGAACGTTGGATATCCGAATATAGTTATATAGTATCCGATAACCTTAACGATATACCAATTAGGAAGTTTGCTATAGAACTCTTCCGATATATACGGGTCTAGGGAGATAGTATACCGTTTTAGCTATATACACGACTATATAGCAAGTTATACCCCGAACTTCGTTAGCTGTACCGACTACCTAAGGAAGGTACGAGCCTTATAGAGTACCTAGACCATATTAAAGAGTGTAGAGTAGTGTACTATGATACTCTAAGAGCTAGGAAGACCGCTACCTGTATAGGATATAATGCGGATATCGAAGAGAAGGAAATAAACCCCTATGAACTATTAGACGAAGAAGTGTATTGGAGGTCAAACAACGAGTAGTACGACCGTCGACTATAGAGAAACTATAGAAACTTCAGTCGACGTTTCGGTCAGAACGACTGCCAGTTCCTAAGAGGGGAGCGAAGCTGGAACCAACCTAGCTCGAGCAATTAGTAGAACAGAGGATCCTCTATTAGAAGAGGCGGATCCTAGGTCAGCTGTAGTAACTAACGCAGTAGATTCGACGATTCCCGAGAGGACCGAGACCGTAGGTACGGCCGAAGGCGAAAATAAACCTTCTAGAGAAAACGCTACTTCGTTAAGAGACAAAGTAATCCAGACGGCATATACACCTATATTAACGAAATCTGTATTATCGGTAGCAACGAAGTAGCCGATAACGAAGCCCAATAGCTTGAAAAAGCAGGATACCTCCTGCTGGAAGACGTGGATAAGGAAGTCTATAGCGGCAACGAAGAAGCCTTCTACCTAGATAAAGGCAAGCTATATAATCCATATCCCCGATACTCAGACTATTTGTCAGATCGAAAATTGGGATTGCTGTGAGAAAAGGAGAGTGAAAAGATGATTCGCATTGAAGGAGCGGCGTCTGCGCAGCTATCGCTTCTAAGGAGGTGGTAGGTGACAGTGTTGAACTCTGAACGTTCCAAAACTTCCGGCGAAGCCGGTAATTTATAGGCCCCTGACCCTGGCAGTGCCCCGCCTGCACCTGACACCCTCCTGCACCTGACAAGGTACTCCCCCTTGCTTGGGTTCCTCCTGGAACCCGTACAGAGCTCTCTTCGACTGGCTAGCTGCGTAACAGGTGCTCCTTGACTGCGCGATCGTAGCTGCAACGAACTGATCTCTCGAAGGCTGAATCGAATTGGCTGACTGCAGCGAGCTGACTGACTCTCCCTCGAAGGCCGAATCGAACTGACTGACTGCCATCCGCAACTGCGTAAAAGGTGCTTTTTGACTGCGTAACTGTAGCTGCAACGAACTGACTGACTCTCGAAGGCTGAATCGCTGACTGCAACGAGCTGACTGACTCTCCCTTAAAGACCGAATCGAACTGACTGACTGCCCTCTGCAACTGCATAAAAGGTTTTTTTTGACTGCGTTACCGTAGCTGCAATAAATTCTCGAAGACTGAATCGAACCGACTGACTTTCTCGAAGACTGAATCGAACTGACTGACTTTCTCGAAGACTGAATCGAACTGACTGGCTTTCTCGAAGACTGAATCGAACCGACTGACTACCTCCCCTTCCCTAGGGTTCCTCCTGGAACCCGTACTCTAAATTGCTGGCTGGCGAAATCAGTTGCAGGCAGTGTTGTCTCAGAAGACCAACGCTCTTTTGCAGCGCCCACGCTCCTCCACAGCAGAGCTCCTAGTTGCCCTCGCTGCCCCTCCCGTGCCGCAGACTGGCTAGGTATTGCTACCCCCTTATCTCGCACCTCCCGAGCTGCCTGACGGCGGTAAGCGCTAGACTCACGCTTACCCAATGGGCTCGTTGACCGATTACTCCTTTATAACGCCTTCCGAGCGCTGCGCCTGACAAGCGCTAGAGCTACCCTAACGGCCCGGTAGAGGTCCCTTCTAGGCGAGCGCTTGCACCTCCCTGGCTCCCGCGTATAGGCCTACCGAATAGAGATACTGCTTAAGAGCAGGCCTACTCACGCGTTATCGTACAAGATCAACGCTCTTTTGCAGCGCCTACGCTCCTCCACAGCAGAGCTCCCGGTTGCCCTCGCTACCCCCTATCTCGTATCCCCCAAGTTGCCTGACGGCGGTAAGTGCTGGGCTTACACTTACCCAATAGGCTCGTTAACTGATTGCTCCTTTATAACGCCTTCCGAGCGCTGCGCCTAGCAAGCGCCAGAGCTACCTCAACGGCCCGGCAAAGGTCCCTTCCAGGCGAGCGCTTGCACCTCCCTGGCTCCCGCGTACAGGCCCACCGAACAGAGATACTGCTTAAGAGCAGGCCTACTCACGCGTTGTCTCTCAGGACCCAAACGCTCTTTTGTAGCGCCCACGCTCCTCCATAGCAGAGCTCCCGGTTGCCCTCGCTACCCCCTATCTCGTTCCTCCAGGGTTGCTTGACGGCGGTAAGCGCTGGGCTCACGCTTACCCAATAGACTCGTTGACCGATTGCTCTTTTTAACGCCTTTTAAGCGCTACACCTTTTAAGCGCTAGAGCTACCCCAACGGCCCAACAGATCTTGCCTAATAGAGGGTCTCCCTCTATAGGACTTCTTGCAGCTCTCAAGGATTTCTCGCAGCTCTCAAGCAGCGAACTCAATCCTACCTAGCAGAGGGGCTCCCTCCTGCACAGGACTTCTTACGGCTCTCAAGCAGCAAAACCAATTGCCTAGTAGAGGGGCTCCCTCCTACACAGGACTTCTCGCGGCTCTTAAGCAGCGATAACATAGCTCCTAGACGTAAGCTAATCATAGGCAGTATACTGCCCTGTTGCAAGCACTTGGACAATCGAAACAGAAAGTAGTCAGGCCTGACTAAATAGTACGTCACTCGACGATTGAAGGAACTGCTTCTTACATTACGTCATCTTTCTTCTCTTGTATTTTTGCGTGGTCCTAGCGCGTGCGGGGTAGCTGCGTAGCTTAGTAGCTGAACTTTGCGAATAACGTCATCTTGACACTCAGTAGGCTAGCCGAATCTTCGAAGTGGTTTGACTTCCTCGCTCGCTGCAACTGAGGTGCTTAAGAGAAGCGAAGATCGTGGTGCTAGAGGCAGTAGAAGCGAAGAACAGTTGCAGGGACTGTGCTGTATAGCGTCTGCGATAGCTTCTGAGCTAGGGAGTCGCTGTTCGTAAGCTGTACGCTCCTTCGGCGAATCTCCTAACGGTCCCCCGCCCTAAGGGTAGAGAGTTCAACGTGTCAGATCGAAAATTGGGATTGCTGTGAGAAAAGGAGAGTGAAAGGATGATTCGCATTGAAGGAGCGGCGTCTGCGCAGCTATCGCTTCTAAGGAGGTGGTAGGTGACAGTGTTGAACTCTGAACGTTCCAAAACTTCCGGCGAAGCCGGTAATTTATAGGCCCCTGACCCTGGCAGTGCCCCGCCTGCACCTGACACCCTCCTGCACCTGACACTATTCTAACTAGTGATAGCAAAGCTAGAAGGAATAGCTGAAAGCATCGTACCCAGAACCTGAGACGAAGAAACCTAAGGCGCCGCCGCCAAGCCCGAAACAAACGGCACTAATACAGAACTCGAAGCTAGGAACGTCAAAGCTAATAACACCAGCAAAGCCGAGGATAACAAGACAGAGGATACCTACCTTACGTTTAACGAGGGACAGGTCATCGAAGCCAACTCTCATGTTACAACATACGCCAAGGTACCGACTAAAACATCCTACTTAAGAATCGGCATCACTTCCAACCCTAGAGACGAGCCGACTGACATTTATTTCGATACCGGGAGTTCCGTAAACCTAGTAGACCGGGAATAGATTACGTAGTAGGCAAAGAACCCTCGATAGATAAAAGTCAAGCCGTATTATATTAAGGGAGTCAGTTCATACACCTAAATCGACATCTAAATAGAATTCGATTTCTATATCCCTAGCAAGGTTAACGGAGTACCCGTCAATAGGTATTTCCAAGTTTATACAGACGTAATTAAAGGACTAGGACCTAAGATGTTGATCGGCACCGACTTTATAGTCAAATACGGCATTCGCATCGACTTCGTCAGCGGAATTTACTCATTTCGATCGGCATTCAATATAAAGGTCGAAGGTAAAATCATTAAAAGAACCCCGCAAGGAGTCACTCGGCGAGTTATAGCAGTACAAACGGTAACGATTATACCAGGACAGTTAGGTATCTACTAAGCGTACTAGAACGACCTTCCTAGGCCGCTCAAGGCCAACAATAGATATACTAGCCCGATAAATCCCAATGCACTAGTAATGTACTTTACATCCGAACACCCTGATATCGCAGATACCAGAGTCGATTGGAAAACAATAAAGGCCTTTGTAGTATATAATAAGTCCAATAAGCTACTGAAGATCAGGAAAGGGCAGAAGCTCGGATATATTATAGAGCTCAACGATAGAGACAACAAGCCGATCACTATCGAATAGAAGGAAGTGCTCTACAACTGGACTGAACTCTGTATCGGAGTAGATAACGAGGAACTCGTAAAGATAAGGGCACCCCGAGACGAGGCTTATAATATAACAGAGCTATCCTTAGATAAAGATTCGCATCCACTATAGAAGTCCGAATATTATATACCATCCTACAGCATCGAGAAACCTGACGACATACCCGTTATAAAATCTGCAGTAGGTATTAGCATCTGCAATAAGGACCCCCGGCTAGCAGAAAAGGTAAAGGCACTTCTAGATAAGTATAACCTATACCGCTACCGTAGGATCGTACCAATACCAGAGGACCAGAAGATGAGGATCGAGTTTATCTGTAACGAGAGTCTCCAGACGAAGGTCAGGAGGACCCGCCGAATGATACTGGATAATATCACGATACAGGATAGATAAGAACCCCATAAGGGAACTCTCTCACGCAGGGCACTTCTGATCTGCAAGGATCAGTCTCTATGTAATTGATAGGAGGCTGTTCACCAAGATATTGCCCGCTAGTCCAGATCTTTTCGGTATCAAGACATCGTAGTCCATCTCCCTCAACGTATTCCCAGAACAACTCCTTTACAATTCTGATCCTTCTGTTCTACCGTTGGCTGAGATGGCACCTACGATAAGTACCTTCCGTAAACTGGGAGCAGAGTCGAGTCCAAGGGAAAACACCCCCCAATCACCTACAAATCTATAACGAGAGTCTCCAGACGAAGGTCAGGAGGACCCGCCGAATGATACTGGATGATGTCACGATACAGGATAGATAAGAACCCCGTGAGGGAACTCTCTTACACGGGGCACTTCTGATCCGTAAGGATCAGTCTCTATGTAGTCAATGACAATAGGAGGCTGTTCGTGAAGCTATCGCCCACTGATCGAACCCTTTTCGGTACTAAGACATTGTAGTCCATCTCCCTCAACGTATTCCCAGAACAACCCCCTTTACAATTCTGATCCTTCTGTTCTACCGTTGGCCGAGATAGCACCTACGATAAGTACCTCCTGTAAGCTGGGAGTAGAGTCGAGTCCAGGGGAAAACACCCCCTAATTACCTACAAATCCTATACACCTTCATCGGTCGGAATCACCAGGATTTCGACCTCGCATATCTTCGTATACCCTTTCGGACTCCCGGGTTCCATATCAAGCTCCTCACTATAATAACCTATTGGAATCAACCCGTCTTCGGATACAGTAATTGGAAGTGCTGAAATAACTGCGAGAATAAGAAGAGGGTTTACTTCGGAAGCTAGATATCTCACTAGACGAATCCTTACTGAAACGTAGGTGATATCGTTCTCCTTTAGCAGGTTCTAGTAACTATAATAAGGACCGAAAGGCGATCAAGGTGAAGCATCTAATTCAGTTCCCTAATAATACTACCCATTGACGCCGTTTGGAATAGCTCTAAGATCTATAGCGAGCATTTATAGGAGACCCGAAACGGTTTAAAACGGGTATAAACCGGATCCTTTTCGCTTTAGATCAAATAGAAGAATGTCCTTACAATCAATAGTACAGTCATTGCAATAATCTTCTAATAGATATATAATAAGAGGCTGAAAACAATTGGAAAATATTTGAAGATTGGATACTGAACTGTATTCGAGATCTTATAGATTAAGAATCTACTGTTATAAAGCAGCTTAATGATACTAAGCAACGAGAAAACTAGTCTCTCTTAGACTTTTATCAGTATTTAGAATCCCTTAAGGCCTAATTCCCGAAGTAAGACGAAAAGGCTTATACTCTTACCTTTTATACAAAGCTTTCATCCATAATTAGCAACTATATCGACTTATATATCTATAATAAACCAGAGACTCAGGAAGAGATAGTCAAACTCGCTACCCAAATTTGGTATAGTTTCCAGCACCGAAAACCTCAGGAAGCCCCTAAGTATTCGTCCCGATATCCTTCTCACTCTTCTCCTTCATTGTATTCTTCCCTAACCTATAAATCGTCATTTTATCCTCGAAAAGCGTTATTATCCCGTTATCACCAACGAAATATATAGTCAACGACGCTATATATAAAACCTGACGACTACCCTACGTCAACCCCATCTTATTTCAATCAACTAAACTCTATAGATAGTTAGGGAAACCCTTTAACTTATTTTATTTATAGTAGTAATACCTATTTCGCCAACGACTGCCTATAAAAAGGAGTATCAGTGAACAAAGCTACTAGGTACCCCAGTCGCCGAGGTAGGAGATCGCGCCTAAATCGGTAGGGAAACGGCAGATACCGGCGGACGTAAACCCCGATTATATCGGTAAAGATAATGCACCAGGGGTTCCAGTCAAAGAACGAATACATATTTCCGCAACCTTATTAAACTATACCCCTTAATCCATTATAGTCGATCTCGATACTAGAGCAGAGATTGATGTTGTTAGTCTAGAGTTTATAAAGCAGAGGAAACTCCGATAGATCGGGATGCAATTACCCCGTATTCGGTTTATAAACCATTATATCGTTGAAGCATTTAGTGTTTATAAAGTTCCTTTGGAACTGATAGACTACTAAGGAATTACTAAAAGAATATACATTTCTTATACCACTATTAATCACCCTCTTATTATAAACGATTCCTCTATTCTTCTTAGGATACTAAGTTTAATATCTTATAAGATCTTGTTATACCTAGAAGGGAATTTATAGTAGTTTATGACAGAATCGGAGCGTATTCGGATTGAAAACCCGAAGAAATTCTTAAAAACATATCGAGGAGAAGCTTATATTTACTCCTTAATATAGTACCTAGATATACCGGAGGCGCTTTTTCCGGAAGAGGAAGAGGAGAATACTCTCCGAAAACCTAAAGACATCCCTCCTGAAATCTCAGACTTTACAGATATTATAAACTCCAGTAATATAGATATTCTGCCTTCTTTTAAAAGCACTGATTATACTATTGATCTACTCCCCAATATTGTTCCTTCTATTGGATCTCTTTACCCTCTATCACGATATAAACTTTCGATTTTAGAGGAATATCTATACGAAAACCTAGTGAAAGGCTATATTCGCCTATCCCAGAGTTCAGCTATAAGTCCTATCTTGTTTGTCCTAAAGAAAGATAGTACTCTATACTTATATATAGATTACTGTAGACTTAACTAGATAACGGTCAAGAATCGGTATCCTTTACCATTAATCTCAGAACTCTTAGACTGAATATCCGGAACAAAGTATTTTACAAAGTTGGACCTAAAAGAGGTATACTACCGGATTCGTATCCGAGAAGGAGATAAATAGAAGATAGCTTTCCGTATCCAATACAGTCTATTTAAGTATCTTATTATGCCTTTTGGCCTAACAAATACTCCTATAACCTTCTAAAGTTATATTCAGACTACTTTAGGCAGGCTACTAGACGATTATTATATATATTATTTGGATAATATTTTAATTTTCTCTCTAGACCGGGAAACCTATACGACTTACCTCCAACAAGTTCTAGAACGCCTGAGACAAGCGCAGTTATACTATAAGCCCAGTAAGTATTCATTTTATCAGGACAAAGTGGAATTTCTAGGTTATATTTTGACTCCTGAAGGTATCGGTATAGATTCGGCACGAATTCAGACTATCTAAAATTAACCTAAACTATAATCCTATCGAGATATCCAAATTTTCTTAGGATTTTATAATTTTTACCGTCGATTTATTCGAGGTTATTCGGAGATTACATTACCGTTAAGTAATTTACTAAAGGGGTTATAGAATGAACGAAAACCAGGAACCCTCCGGTTAGAGGTCGAAGAGCGTACGGCATTCGTACAGCTCAAGAGAGCATTTTAAGATACGCCAGTTTTACATTATTTCGACCCCGAACTCCCTATTATCATTGAGACAGACGCCTCTGACTTTATAATAGGAGCTATCCTATTGTAAGTCCTGAAAGGGGGCTGAAAACGTCCCGTTATATTCTAGTCGGCGAAGTTTTCTAGACCGGCCTAGGACTATAGAACTCCTAATAAGGAGATAATAGCTATTATAGAAGCCTTTAAGTATTAGCGACACTATATTAAAGGAAGTTACTATAAAGTCACTATGTTTTCAGATCACAATAACCTATAAAGGTTTATAAAGTAAAACTGATTGAACGGCCGATAGACTAAATAGTATATATATCTAGCAGGATTTGATTTTACTATCAAGCATTAGTCTAGGAAACGAAATCCGGCCGATAGCCCCTCGAGAAGACCAGATTATAAGGACAAAGAACGTCCTAATAGACTCGAGTAGATACCTACTTTTGAGAGTAAAATTACTCGGGCAAACCGGATTAGAAAGCTAATCACAGAAAGAAATAAGATTACCTATTGCATAGAAGAGAGTAAATTAGCTTATATAAGAAACCCTAGTAAATTAGCCAGTACCCGGGTCGGAAAGACGACTACGGAAGGGGTTAAGAGAGCCTACTATACACTAGAGAATAGTGAAGATACTAGTATATAGGACCCTGGTAAACTAGCTAGTTGGAAACCCGAAACAATAGGTTATCCTTTAGAAGTCACTATAGGATCGCTAAGTATTTACCTACTAGGATCTCAGGATTACCAAGAAGCCGATTGGCTTAGACGGGAATAGATTGTTACTCGTTAATATATAAGAGAGTATACTCGACTAGAAGCGGTTTATACTATAGAATCGTCGAAATCTATAAGAGAATTGATCCTAGAGCTGTAAGCTACGGATCTAGTAACTCTGAAAATCAAGGAAAGGCTGGTAAGTCCAGCCCGAAACCAGAGAGTTTTGCCCGAATAGGCACTTGGATACGAGCAAGAATTACTACATCAAGGACGATTATTCGTCCTGGTAGAGCAAGCCGTTAAGCAGGAGTTACTCCAGCTTTTTTATAACAATCCGTTAGCAGGTTATTTTAGTATCGAAAAGACTCTCGAACTGTTATAAAGAAAATACTTCTAGTATAGTATAACTAAAGATGTTAAAGACTACTATAGAACCTGCTATACCTGCCAAGTCAACAAGATAAGACGGTATAAGCTATATAGATCGCTCGAATCGTTACCGATTCCTACATAATCTTAGAGCGAAATCACTATAGACTTCATCGTAGGTTTTCCTGTAGTAAAGAGTCCCGATAGCTCCGAGAAGGACGTAATTCTAGTGGTTATCGATCGGTATACGAAGATAAACCGATTCTTTCTAGTATCTACTACCATTACCAGCTAAGAATTAGTAGAGCTTATTTATAAAGAGATTGAACTCAAGTATAGTCCTATTAATAGTTGCGTTAGTAATCGAGGTTCTGTTTTTATATTACAGTTTTAGAGCGATTTATATTACCTACAAAAGGTATATAAGCGGCTTTCAACCGCTTTTCACCCGCAAACCGACAGGCAAACGGAGCAAGCAAATCAAACACTTATTCAATACCTCCCTTGCTTTATATACCAAAACCAAATTACCTAGGCAAATCTCCTCCTAGAAGCAGAATTTGTTATTAACAGTACTGTCAATTCTACAATCAAGATAAGTCCCTTTAAAGTACTAATAGGTTATTAACCTCCGATTTCCCGCTATATCGAGGGCGATATATAAGAGAGGAGGATACCCAGTGCAATTAAAAGAATTGAAAAACTTACTGAGCTGAGAAAACAGTTAGAACAAAATTGGGCTGAAGCTATAGTAGTCTAGAAACGATATTACGACGAGAAGTATACGAAAAAGGAATTTAAGAATGGAAGTTTGGTATTGTTGTCAACCTGGAATTTGAGATTCAAGTTACCGAGAAAATTAGTACCTAAGTTCATTGGTCTATTTCATATTCTAAACCGAGTTGGATTACTAGCTTATCGTCTAATACTCCCGGATAAGTACGATCGTTTATATAATATATTTCCTATATTAATGTTAGAACCGTAGTATAGCCGAAAAGGAGACGATTCGTCTATAATGCCGATACTAGACCTTGAGGACGACGGAGAGTAGGAAGTTAAAGAGATTCGAGACAAAAGAAAATTCTAAAGTAAAACCTTCTTTTTAGTTAAGTAAGTAGGCTGGCCCTCGGAATATAATCAGTAGGTATTAGAGGAGGATATAATAAATGTACCTAAGCTAGTATTACAATTCCGAAAAGCATATAAAAACTAGCGAAAGTATAGGCGATAAGATATTAATTAATATCTACCTATATAAAGCTATATCCCGGGATATACTAGAGGCTAATTCTAATTAAAATACCCTAGAAAAACCCTTGAAAACAATATAAACCTCAGAAAATTGAAGTCGGTACTAGCTCTAAGTCAGGAGCTACCTCTACCTAAACCTACTAGGCCTCCGCATCCTCTATATTAGCAGCGATCTCCTCTTTAACCTTCTTGAGAAAACGGTACTTAGTACCTGACTAACCTACGAAACCAATATTACTAAGCGATAGACGAGTAATAGACTATATCTCCTAGGTATATACCTTAGACTCGTACTATAAAAAGTCAGCGATAACTTAGTAGAAATATAATGATTGAGATTGACGTTAGTATTATAGCCGCGGTTCCGGCTAAGACAGGATGACTACTACAGACGGAGTTAGCTGTATAGCACGACTATAGAGCAATATACTATATAAGCTTGCTATCGAGATATTAGCGATTTATATACGAAGACAAGTAAAATAAATATACTTATAAAAGACGGTTTAGTAGTACCGGAAATACCGAATTAGCGGCGATAAGCGGTCTCGGCAGCGTCGAAAGTCCCGACTAGATCTTTAGCGGTAGTAGCGATCTTCTTGCAGCTACAGCGAAATAGTATAGAAACTTAAGGGCGATTACCCTCCTCGTCGAGCTCGCCCTTAATGTCCTCTATACGATAATCGACGATAGTACGAGCCGTATCGATAAGGATTATAAGGTCGACGAAGTCGCTAACTATTCCAGTAGTAGCCTATAATTGTTAGTAAATCCCCTACTAATTCGCCGAAAATATATATAACTTACCGGCATACACAACTCTTTCTTTGCATTGCAATGGAAGCAATGCAAGGAGGTCGACTACTCGAAAGAACAGTCAATCGTAAGGACCTCGCCGGAGTGAGGGTTAGTGTTTTTAAGCGCCGAGCGAATGCATTTCATATACGGCGTGACTTCGGTAGCGGAGGCAACGAAAGCGTCCATCGTAATAGAAAAGTGGCCGAAGCGATAACGAGAAGAGAGAGAGAGAGAGAAAGGAAGAGAGAGAGAGAGGGAGAGAGAGGCGAGAACGGGCAGCGAGCTACGTATAGGAGCAGAGCGAAAAGCGGGCGAAATAACATGTAGAAGAGAGCCTGAAGAAGAAAAGTTTTAGAAAAGGTAGGAGAGGAGAGGGGTATTTATACCCGAGGAGAAACAGCCAATATACGTCTATAAATTTGCAACTGTATACAAGCCTTGCGATTAAGCAGTTGCATAATCTTCATGCGTTTTGAAGTTGCAAGGATAACGCGTAAGTTCGGATAGAAATCCGGACGATTCGGCTATAATTCCGATCTCAGGCCCAAACTGGGAAAGTAGGACCTCGGAGCCGCGAATCCCACTATAGCCTGACAACCGGCCGAACTTTTCCCGAAAATCTCCCGACTATAAGACGACTTACTCCTTACCCCAAACTATCGTTTCTCCTTTCCTACTATACAGCTCATTGGAACAGATGGACTATAAGGTCTACCGGTTCGACACTTATCCATTTACACGGCTACGAACAGCATTCGACGTATACCTGATATCCACCTGATATCATCCCAAGTCTTACCCCCTAAGTTCAGACGATCCTCAGCAGTAAGGAACCTGAAGACAGGTTCCACAGAGGGGAGGATAATTTATAACGAGAGTCTCCAGACGAAGGTCAGGAGGACCCGTCGAATAATGCTAGATGATGTTACGATACAGGATAGATAAGAACCCCGTGAGGGAACTCTCTCACGCGGGGCACTTCTGATCCGCAAGGATCAGTCTCTGTGTAGTCAATGACAATAGGAGGTTGTTCGTGAAGCTATCGCCCACTAATCGAACCCTTTTCGGTACTGAGACATTGTAGTCCATCTCCCTCAACGTGTTCCTAGAACAACCCCTTTTACAGTCAGGAGGACCCGCCGAATGATACTGGATGATATCACGATACAAAATAGATAAGAACCCTGTGAGGGAACTCTCTTACACGGGGTACTTCTAATCCGCAAGGATCAGTCTCTATATAATTGATAGGAGGCTGTTCACCAAGATATCGCCCGCTAGTCCAGGTCTTTTCGGTATCAAGACATCGTAGTCCATCTCTCTCAACATGTTCCTAGAACAACCCCTTTACATTATCAAAGGATAGTAGAATAAGGTAAGGCCCGTTAGAGCTTATCTATTAGGACGTAAGGATAGCGAATTTCTCGATACCGAGTTCGACACAATGCGTATAGCAGGCAAACTCGACTTCATATATAGCCCTACAGCTATCGCCTACCTGGCCTTTATCGTTAAGAGGGAGGTTGTAGGTAAAATAAAGAACTGCATAGTCGTCGACCTACACCCTTTGAACGTATGGGCGATTCCAGATGTCTACCCTCTTCCCGACCAGGATGATATAATAGCCGTCGTTTAAGGCAATAAGTTCTTTACCGCATTCGACGCCACCGGCTTCTTCTATCAACTCCCTGTTACAACTGAGTACTATAACCGAATGGTTATTATAAGTCCCCGAGGGCTCGAAAGATCTAACGTTATACTTATAGGCTTCAAGAACTCACCTACCTTTAGGTAACGATGGATGGACAGGTTGTTTGAGCTATATAAGTACTTCGTTAGGGCTTATATCGACGATATAATTGTGTTCAGCAAAACCGAGGAGGAGCACCTCGAGCACTTAGCTATCGTCTGCAAATTACTTGATAAAGCTAGGCTTTATATCTCAGCCGAGAAGTCTTTCGTAGTGTATCCTGCCGTCCGACTACTCAGATACATCGTCAATAGCAAGGGCATCACTAAAACTAACGACCGTATCGCCGTATTCAAGAAGCTGAAGTTCCTATAGAACTTGGACGACCTCGAGTACTATATCAGTATAGCCTTATAGCTAAGAAAGACGGTTATATGGTTCGATAAGAAGATCGCGCTGTTGTAAAGGAAGAAGATGCAGCTCCTTACAGCGGCAAGAGCTAAATAGGACCTACCGATCGGAAAAATAAAGGGAGCCTGCAAGGTATATACCTCTACCGTCAAGTTTGACCCTACGGAAGAAGAATTGGAGGCTTTCAGGATCATTCAGGAGTATATATATGAGTAATCCTTCCTCTACTATCACCAGCTAGACAAGCTACTGTTTATTAAGGTAGACGTATACTATAACGGATTTAGAGCTATCGCCTTCCAACTTAGTATCGACTGGGACGGTACCTCAATTCCAGGTAAGGATATTTCGAGTTCGAAGATCTAGCCGATTCTATTCCTATCTCGAGCTACTACTAATACCGAGAAGAAATATAGATTAACTGAAGTAGAAGTCACTGCCGTCGTTTGGGTCATCAGGAAACTTAGAAAGATAATCGAATCTAACTGCTATCCAGTAAATATCCTAACCGACTATACCTCAATAAAAGGGATAGTAAAGCATATATCACTTCAAACGATAGACCTTGCTAAGGCCAACCTAAAGCTCGTTAATACAGCTAATTGGCTTTTGCAATTCGAACTCAATATCTTTTATATCCCTAGTAATCTGAATGTCGTTCCTAATACCCTTTCGCAATTACCGACCTACGAGTAGGATGAGGTACGTATATAAGCCGATACTTTAGACGAACTCAACGATATCTAGGCACACTTCCTTACCGACAGCGACTAGGACTGCTATTCAGCTGACTAGTCTAGTATAAAACCAATCCTCAGTAACGAGTTAAGAGCTACTATTGTCAAAGGATATAAGACCGACTGCAAATACAGTTATATTTATAAAGCCCTCTGTGAACATATAGTAGCAAAATCAGTAACGTTAACGGAAGGAATATCAGAATCAGTAAAAAACGGTATAAATACGCCAAACGGTTAGAGAAATGTGAGGATTAAGGATCCAAGGGTAGTAAGACCAGAGTGTCTGGGTACAAGCAGTGTACGCGCAATGTAGGAGCAGAGTGCTCGTTAGGGGTTGAGTGGTGGTCTCATTGAACTCTGCCTCTCCTTTAAGCTCTGTCTCCTGCCCTCCTTCTTATACCCGTGACCGTATCGCTAGGGCTTACTTCCCTGCTCTGCTACTTTGTCGTCCTCCTTGCTGGTGCGCTCTTTCGACGCTTATCTGACGCGCTATTTATGCTATTCCAGCTTAGTGCCGTTGTTGCTTCTGAGGCTCGCTTACACTGCGGCTCCGAGGCTTCCGGACCGCGCCTTACGCTGGCCCCGTTCAGCCGGTCCTTACAGAGCCTCCCTCCTTCCGGGCTCCTGCCCTCAGGAGCCGCCCGGGCTATATGCTCCTATGAGCGGTCCCCGCCCGAATTCCGGCTACCTTAGCCGTATGCGCGAGCTGCGTAGTTGCCCCTCCTGTATAGCGCCTAAGGCGCCGATAACCGAAGGGTCGCCCGTACTACTGCATTTTCCCTAGCTCTTATACCTGCTAGTCGTATAGGCGCTTATAGTCCTTGGAATTTACGGGTACGCTAACGCTGCGGGTTGTGGGCGCGGGTACGTCGGGATCGCCGCATCGAGTCGCACGGTAGTTGATGGAATTGCCTAATATTGCCCTCCTGCTGGGCTTAACAATAGTATATATATAACGTCAATGACTTAGAGGTAGGGGAAAGGGAATTTGCTGAGGGAAGGAAGTCGGAGTTGGTGATACGGAAGGGTTGTGCTTGGGTTATGTAGTTGTAGTGTAGAGGCAGCTCTGTCCAGGCTCCTAGTAGTCATCCTCGATCTACTATCTTGCTATCCTTTTTGTACCGAATTTTACTTCGTCTTAGGAAAAGTAGGCCCAGCCCTAGCCTTAGGTATAAATAGGCCTTCCTGCCTACCAATTCCTTTCCTCTTTTCTTCTTCACGGTCTTGTATTCGTAGGTTACGCCCTTCCTATTCCTCTATCTCCTTCCTTCTTACCTGTACCTACTACGCTCCTTTATCGCTTATACTGTGTATTTATAGGCTGGTCTACTGACTTGTTAGTAGGTTATAGTAGCCGTTACCGCTCTCGCTATACTGCTCTCGCTCTGCTGCTCTCGCTCCGCTCTCTATACCCCTTCCACTTGGTCTGCTATATCGGACAAACGCCCTGTATATAGCGCCCTCGCTGCTGCCGTAGGGGGGTTTATACGTACTGACCTCATCTTAGGCCGAAGATAATAAAGAGCCTCCTGGCTCTTCCAAGAAGTCCAAGGTCGCCCCGGCGTCCCCTAGTTCCCCGGTAGGTTAGATCCTCCTTTTCTACGCTCTCGCTACTCCTGACCTGCTCCCTTAGGTCGAAGACGATACTCTCCTGTCCTCCCCAGTCGCTGCTAGCACCCCTAAGGCTCGCAACAAGTTTGTCGAGGGCGCCCGCCGCATCATCCCGTAAATATCCTTCCTCTTGCCGCTAGCTCCCCGCTAATTGTACGCAGCTGCTGCACGTACCTCCGCCGTATACTGAAGAAGGGTCCCTCTGCCAGTTACAAGAATCAGAGGAACTCCGGTACCCGCTACTCCCGCTACACGTCCTACAATCATATATGCCTGCCGGTAGGTCCTCCCTCCTTAGCTTATACTGCTCCTACAGCACTTGGTAGCAGCGTCTGATCCTTCTAGGTTCCTCCTGATACTCTGACTACCGTAGTTCGCTTCGTAGAGACCTTCGATCGCATAGAGTTCCCTAAGCCTGGCGAATCTATAAGTTCTCCCTTCTACTTCCTCGCTACGTATTCCCTACATTAATAGTACTTTCCTATCTAGACTGATGCTCTCGCAATCGAGGTCCAGGAGGCTGGCAATACCGCCCTACGCGTGCTCAAGGATTTCGCTGCTCCCGCACCCTGTTCCTCCGATCTCGCCGCCCACCGTGCCAGCGCTAAGCGCGTTGGTCGTACGCTGCACCTCCGCCGCTTTAGTAGGGTTGCTAAGGGCCCGTTACTCGCCTCTCTTGGTAGTACTGGTCGCTCGCCCGCGTCCTCGGGCGCTGCTCCTAAACTCCCTCTGCTACTGGAAGCGCAGACTGCGGTTCTGACCAACATCTGGAAACGCTTGGGCGACATAGAGGAGCTGCTTTCGTATATCGCTGATCATCTTACCCCTGTGGAGGAGGAGGATGCTGAGGTTGAGAGTAAGGAGGAGTAGTTAGAGCGCTACTAATATACAGCTTTTCATAGGTTTTTTAATACCCTTTAGATAAATCGAAGCTTTTTCTCTCGCCCTGGTATACCCTTACGTGCTTATGCCCTACGTCGTCTCTGCGCTTTCGCTAGTTCTACCTCGTACGCCCTCAACAGTGGTCCATCATCTAGGTACTCCCTGGGTTCCCAGGTATTATCCTCAGGCAGATACCCTTTCCATTTAATCAGGAACTGCCTGTTCCTCACTAGGCCCCTATAGTCGATAATAGCTTCCACCTCGTAATACTACTCCTCTAGCTCGACGTCGACTCTTTTGCACTGCTCTCAAGCTTGTTCCTCACTGCCCTTAAATAGTTCGAGTAGGGTAATTGGGAAGACTCGATAGATACGGTAACGCTACAGCAGGTCCAGTTCATACACTATCTTCCTATCGCCAACAATCTTGAGGATCTTGAAGGGCCCTAGATACTTATCCACGAGTTTACTGCTCGGACGCCGCTACTTGAGGTACTTCGTTGAAAGCCAGACCCATTGGCCAACCTCGAACGCCTTATCTTCCCGCTTACAATTATACCACTTCTCGTAGTTCTTATTAGTAGCGACGAGGATATTATAGATCTTCCTACGGCTCGCTAACAGGCATCTCGCTCGCTTATCTGCAGCGGGGACGGCGCTCTTGGGAATTGCTGTGGGGTCCAGGGGATCTCGAGGGTGGAACCTATAGAAAAGGAAGGCCGGGGTTGACCGTATCGCCGTATAGTAGGAACTGTTGTAGGCGTGCTCCGCTAGGTATAGATAATACGCCCAATCCGCTTGATCGTAGCTACAGAACGCGTGCAAGTAGTGCTCGAGTACTTGGTTCTGGCGCTCCGTCTGCCCGTCAGTCTGCAGATGATACACAGTGCTCAGGCGCCGCTTGATACCCAAGAGTTCGTACAAGGTCTTCCAGAAGGAGCTTGTAAATAGGCTGCCCCTGTCGGATACGATAGACTAGGGAAGTCCGAAGGGCCAGTAGACGTAGTCGAAGAACAGTTCTGCGAAGGCACTTGCCGTAAGCGTCGTAGTTGTTGCAATATAGAGAGCGTACTTCGTAAACTTGTCTACCACGACCAGGGCAGCATTATACGCCTTGCCTATCCGAGGGTCAATCGAGGTTGGTAGGCCTATAATAAAGTCCACTGTAATCGTCTGCCACAGTCCATCGGGTACCGGCAGCGCTGCAAGCAAGCCGTAAGGGCGGTGTATATACAGCTTCGTACGTTGGCAGGTCACACAGTTACCGTTAACGTATACCACCACGTCCTCTCTTATAGACGGCTAAAAGTAGTTACGCCCTAGGCGCTCCTACGTCTTCCTAAAGCCTCTATGGCCTACGGTTAGTACATTATAATAGCTCTTAATCAGCTCGTGCCTAAGGGAGGGGGGAATATATACTCTGCCTTAGTAATAGACGAGCCCGTCCTTTCCTTTTCTCTACAAGCCTTCGCTACTGCTATACCGCTTCCTCCGAATGTCCGACTAAAGCTATTGATCCTTCTGTTGCTCTTCAAGCAACAACTCTTCTAAAGAGAGCCACCCTCCTTTCGCCTGGATCCCGTGATCTCCGTTTTTAGTACCAGAGGCGCCTACGATAGGCGTACGGTGATCAGGTACAGCCTTATTATAAGAGTTATTCCCTATACGACGGCAGAGGCCCCCGACGCCGAATACAGTATAATAACTACAATACGGTCCCTCGGGGGGGCTAGCGCTAACGATATATATCTGCTTATAAATATCAGATATAACGCCCTTGTCCTTATCTATAGAGCTACAGCCGTGCTTCTCGCTGCAGTCCCAGACCTTTTAGACGACTATATCGCTCTAGCCTTTTTAGCTTAGCAGTAACCTCTTAAACTCTTCTTTTTCTTCTTTAATAGCTTCTTTATCTTTAGCTGTCCTTATACGTAGCGGTAATGTAGCTTCGGGGTATAGTCGGAGTAGTCCTTGGACTGCCGCGATAATAGGGCAAGGGCCGGGGTTCTCTTATTGCCCTCGTTTGACCCTGTCCTGCAGGAGTTGAAGCAGCGGGTTCTCAGTATTTTCGTCCGCTTCTTCCTCTTCTATATAGTCTGGCCTATATAAGAGACCGTTAGCGGGGTTCTGAATACCAGGGCGGTACTTAATAACGAAGTTAAATGCAGCTAAGTCGTTACTCCAATATAGCTATCGCTGGCTCGGCCTTTTCTTAGTCTTCCAGTACTCCAGGTTAAGATAGTCTATTAAGACTACAATCGGGACTTAGGTGTAGAGGAGGTACTGAGACTAGGTACGGAAGGCGTCGATAAGTGTAAGCAGCTCCCTATCTCCGGTATCGTAGCGCGTCTCTTCAGGCATAAGCTTCCTTGACCTAAAGGCGACTGGATACCACCGATCCTCGTAGAGCTGCGAGAGTATAGCTCCAATCACGTGCTTCGAGGTATCTATCTCTATACGGATAGGCAGGGAGGGATCGAAATACTTGAGGATAGGGGCCTCGCTGAATTTGCTTCTTAGTAGCTCGAACGCTTCGGCCGCCTCCTCTGTAAGCACGAATAGGCATTTCTGGTTGCTATATAGGAGGTCTGTTAGGGGGGTACAGATCTTCGAATAGTTTCTAATGAAACGACGGTAGAACCCTATAAATCCTAAGAAGACTTGGATATCGTATACACTACAGAGGAGCGGCTACTACATAACGGACTCGACGCAGGACGGCTCTATAGCAATCCCTTCGGGTAAGATTATATACCCCAGGAACTCGACTTCAGTGGTATGGAATTGGCACTTCTTGAGATTGGTATAGAGGTCGGTATTTTCCAATCGATCGAGGACTTCTTTTATATACTGCTTATATACTGCTTCGTCGTCGCTGTAGATCAGGATATCGTCTAAGTAGACGATATACGTAACGTCTACTAGTCCAGATAACGCTTGGTTGATATACGTCTGGAAGGTCGCTAGGGCATTGGCTAACCCCATCGGCATTATATGGAACTCGTAGTAGCCGTATCATATGCGAAAGGCGGTCTTCCACTCGTCGCCTTCGCTGAGCCTAATGCGATAGTACGCATCCTTCAAGTCGATCTTGGTATAGATCTTAGCCGATAACAGGCGGTTAAGGATCTCTCTAATCAGCGGGATAGGTACGCGGTTCTTACGTATTACCGCATTTAGTCCTCAGTAGTCAACGACAAGGCGTAATTCACTTCCCTTCTTTAGGACAAATAGGATAGGGGCGCCTACAGGGCTTATTGAGGGTCGTATCCAGCCCTTCTCTATAGCAGCCCTAAGCCATTCGTGTAGGATCTCGAGCTCTGTTGCCCCCAGTAGGTAAATCGGCCCCTAGGGTGGCTGCGCGCTGTCCACGAGTTCGATGCAATGCTTCGTCGTTGTCTGGGGGAAAGGCAAAATCCCAGACTTATAGAACAGCTTCTCGTATACCCGGTAAGCCTCGGGGAGCTGCGGCTGCTCTAGCTCGTACGTTATGTTGGCGGGGTCCTCGCTAGAGGGGATAACAGCTACGAGGGCGAATATAGATCCCGCCTACGGTTGCTTGGGCTCAACGTGTAAGCCCATTTGTAGTGCCTTAGGCGGGTACGTCTACGTCTTGCTTCGGAAGTCGATATCGGAGTTGGCCATCTCGAGCTAAGGCTGGCCGAGAATAACGACAAAGGACTCGATATCTGCAACTATAAGGCGCAGAAGGTACGTCTGAGTTCTGCCTTTGCAGTCGGTGGCATACACGTAGAGGGGACATACTCCGTAAGTTCGTATAGGTTTATTTCTAATGCTAGCAAGCCCTATAGACGGCTCGAAGTGTTCGAGGAGGGAGTGCTTAGTAAGGTAGCTATAGCTAATCAGATTGTAATCCGCTCCCGAGTCGAGTATTACAGGTACCTTCTTCCAACTCCCCTGCAATCTGACCATAACATCGGATTCTATACGACGAGAGGTGCCCCCCGCGTTGTCCTATCGCTCCGCCGCTACGGCCCTAGTGCGTTCTCGTAGAGGGGTCTGGTTACTGTTACTGATAAGGGTGTCGTTAGGGCATCGGAGCGCTATATGGCCTACCTAGTCGCATCGTCTGCAGACCGCTTGGGGGCAATTGGTCGAGTAGTGCCCGGGCTGGTTACAGGTATAGCAGCGTTGTTACTGCTTATCCGCCCTCTCCGGTATTAGGGGGTTGGACGGCCCCGATAGACAATTCCTGGCGATATAGCCCTCCTTTCTGTAGTTATAGCAGACAACGTTACGCCCTGGTCGTATTGGCGGAGCTTGAGCGCTCCTATTGCCTAGCTCGAGGGCGGTAGGGGGTCGCGGCCGGGAGCGGTAGCCCGACGTTCCTTCCGCTTGCTGACTGTCTTCGATCCGCCGAACAGTACTTACTAGCTGCTGGTACGTGGCTGGCAAGGTACTGTAGTAGGTGATTGCTAGGCGAATCTCCTTACGGAACTTCGGGAGGAGGCCGATTATCCGTTGACTTTCTTCTATCTGGTAGGGGAGGTCAGTAGTGATGGTCGTATATCGATCTACGAATTCCGTAACCGTTTCGTCGTCGCGCTAATACAGGTTATTAAGCTGTGTAGCTGCAGAAAGGGCGTGCGTCTCCGGGTCCGAGAGCTGGCTGTAAAGGAATTCGACGAGTTCTTCCTATATAACTAGGGTAAGGTCGAAGGCAGGGTTATTTTCCCTCTCGCTAATATAGTTAACCTAAGCGTTCTTTGGGGTCCCGCGGAGGCAGCTTACCGTATATATAACGCGGTCGCTGCTTAGAACGTTACCGATAAAGGCGAAGTTCGCCTTATAGTCGAAGAGGAAATTGCGAAGGGCAGTTGCACTGGACCTATTGTATATAGGATAGGTAAGCGCCGGGGTCTTCCAAGTCACTCCTCCTAGTACGACTGCTCCGAGCTGCTAGGGCGTTACGCCTACGGGGCTCGCAAGAGTGGGGTTAGGGGGGGTCAAGAGAGCCTCCCGGGAAGGATATACCGTTAGGTAAGACAGAGGTTCGGGCTCTAGGACAGGTTAGTCTCGGAGGAGCAGCTCTAGCTCAGCTCTCTTATAGCGCAACGTTGCCTGTCTTCGAGCGATAGCGATCTCCTTGTCAAGTCGTTACTCCTCCTCTAGCAGTCGCTACTGGCGCTCAGGCAGCGGCGTACCCGGCTGCGCTGTAGGGGAGCAGCTAGCGAGCGGATCGTCCGCAGGCAGGCGTCCTTGGGTTATACTAAGGGGATTAAGGACTTGAACGTCGGGAATCTCAGGGATATCAGGGAGTTAAGTGCTGCTAGAAGGCTGGCTATTTGACGTAAGCGAGCCTTCTGTTTCGCTTATAAGCTGATTGAGAGTAGCGCGTTAACGCCTTAGTGCTATGCTCGTCCCGGACGGTCTAGTCGCCCGGAAGGCAAGGAGTTTAATGTATGAGGATCAAGGATCCAAGGGTAGTAAGACCAGAGTATCTGGGTACAAGCAGTGCATACATAACGTAGGAGCAGAGTGCTCGTTAGGGGTTGAGTGGTGGTCTTATTGAACTCTGCCTCTCCCCTAAGCTCTGTCTCCTGCCCTCCTTCTTATACCCGTAACCGTATCGCTAGGGCTTACTTCCCCGCTCTACTGCTTTATCGTCCTCCTTACTGGTACGCTCCTTCGACGCTCATCTGACGCGCTATTTATACCATTCCAGCTTAGTGCCGTTGTTGCTTCTGAGGCTCGCTTACGCTGCGGCTCCGAGGCTTCCGGACCGCGCCTCACGCTGGCCCCGCTCAGCCGGTCCTCACAACCTGGAGGTAGCTGATTGTCCTTCTAGTTCTCTCGGTAAGTAGTGCAGTGTATAACGAATTTCCTGACATTCTACTATTTCTAATAGAAGTATATACCGTTAAAGTCGGCTATTATCTTTCCTATTCTAAAGTAGTGTTTATCGTTATATACTATAGTAAGGACATCCTTAATGTAGGAAGTGGGTAAAATAAGACTTTACTCCCTACTGTAGTTAATATAGAAAAGCAGGTTATCCTTGATCGTATATAGGCCGAATAGAAGTTTCGGTCGTCGGTGCTTTCTTGTGAGGACCGGCTGAGCGGGGCCAGCGTGAGGCGCGGTCCGGAAGCCTCGGAGCCGCAGTGTAAGCGAGCCTCAGAAGCAACAACGGTACTAAACTGGAATGGCATAAATAGCGCGTCAGATGAGCGTCGAAGGAGCGTACCAGCAAGGAGGACGATAAAGCAGCAGAGCGGGGAAGTAAGCCCTAGCGATATAGTTACGGGTATAAGAAGGAGGGCGGGAGACAGAGCTTAGGGGAGAGGCAGAGTTCAATAAGACTACCACTCAACCCCTAACGAGTACTCTGCTCCTACGTTGCGTGTGCACTGCTTGTACCCAGACACTCTGGTCTTACTACCCTTGGATCCTTGATCCTCATACGTTGAACTCCTTGCCTTCCAGGCGACTAGACTGTCCGGGACGAGCATGGCACTAAGGCGTCAACGCGCTACTCTCAATCAGCTTGCAAGCGAAACAGAAGGCTCGTTTACGTCAAATAGCCAGCCTTCCAGCAGCACTCAACTCCCTGACATCCCTGAGATTCCTGACACTCAAGTCCTTAATCCCCTTAGTATAACCCAAGGACGCCTGCCTGCAGACGATCCACTCGCTAGCCGCTCCCCCGCAGCGTAGCCGGGTACGCCGCCGCCTGAGCGCCAGCAGCGACTGCTAGAGGAGGAGCAATGACTTGACGAGGAGATCGCTATCGCTCGAAGACAGGCAACGCTGCGCCGTAAGAGAGCTGAGCTAGAGCTGCTCCTCCGAGACCAACCTGTCCCGGAGCCCGAACCTCTGTCTTACCCAACGGTGTATCCTTCCCGGGAGGCTCTCTTGACCCCCCCTAACCCCACTCTTACGAGCCCCGTAGGCGTAACGCCCCAGCAGCTCGGAGTAGTCGTATTAGGAGGAGTGACTTAGAAGACCCCGGCGCTTACCTATCCTATATATAATAGGTCCAGCGCGACTGCCCTTCGTAATTTCCTCTTCGACTGCAAGGCGAACTTCGCCCTTATCGGCAACGTTCCAAGTAGCGACCGCGTTATATATGCGGTGAGCTGCTTCCGCGGGACCCCAAAGAACACTTGGGTCAACTATATCAGCGAGAGGGAAAATAACCCTACCTTCGACCTTACCCTAGTTATATAGGAAGAACTCGTCGAATTCCTTTGCAGCCAGCTCTCGGACCCGGAGACGCGTGCCCTTTCTGCGGCTACGCAGCTTGATAACCTGCGTCAGCGCGACGACGAAACGGTTACGGAATTCGTAGATCGATATACGACTATTACTGCTAACCTCCCCTACTAGATGGAAGAAAGTTAATAGATAATCAGCCTCCTCCCGAAGTTCTATAGGGAGATTTGCCTGGCAATCACCTGCTATAGTACCTTGCTAGCTACGTACTAGCAGCTGGTAAGCACTACTCGGCGGATCGAAGATAGTTAGCGAACGGAAGGAACGTCGGGCTACCGCTCCCGGCCGCGACCCCCTACCGCCCTCGAGCTAGGCAATAGGAGCGCTTAAGCCCTGCTAACGCGACTAGGGTATAACGTTGTCTGCTATAACTACGGAAAGGAGGGCTATATCGCTAGGAATTGTCTATCGGGGCTGTCCAACCCCCTAGTACCGGAGAGGGCGGATAAGCAGTAACAACGCTGCTATACCTATAACCAGCCCGGGCACTACTCGACTAATTGCCCCTAAGCGGTCTGCAGACAATGCGACCAGGCAGGCTATACAGCGCTCCGATGCCCTAACAACACCCTTATCAGCAACAGCAACCAGACCCCTCTACAAGAACGCGCTAGGGCCGTAGCGGCGGAGCGATAGGACAATGCAGGGGGTACCTCTCGTCGTATAGAATCCGATGTTATAGTCAGATTGTAGGGGAGTTGGAAGAAGGTACCTGCAATACTCGACTCGGGAGCGGATTACAATCTGATTAGCTATAGCTACCTTGCTAAGCACTCCCTCCTCGAACACTTCGAGCCGTCTATAGGGCTTGCTAGCATCGGAAATAAACCTGTACGAACTTACGGAGTGTGTCCCCTCTACGTGCGTGCCACCGATTGCAAAGGCAGAACTCAGATGTATCTTCTGCGCCTTATAGTCGCAGATATCGAGCCCTTTATCGTCATTTTCGGCTAGCCTTAGCTCGAGATAGCCAACCCCGATATCGACTTCCGAAGCAAGACGTAGACGTACCCGCCTGAGGCGCTACGAGTGGGCTTACGCGTTGAGCCTAAGTAACCGTGGGCGGGATCTGTATTCGCCCTCGTAGCTGTTGTCCCCTCTAGCGAGGACCCCGCCAACGTAACGTACGAGCTAGAGCAGCCGCAGCTCCCCGAGGCTTACCGGGCATACGAGAAGCTGTTCCACAAGTCTGGGATTTTGCCTTTCCCCTAGACAACGACGAAGCATCGCATCGAACTCGTGGACGGCGCGCAGCTACCCTGGGGGCCGATTTACCTACTGGGGGCAACAGAGCTCGAGACCCTATACGAATGGCTTAGGGCCACTACAGAGAAGGGCTGGATACGACCCTCAACAAGCCCTGCAGGCGCCCCTATCCTATTCGTCCTAAAGAAGGGAGGTGAATTACGCCTTGTCGTTGACTACCGAGGACTAAATGCGGTAACACGCAAGAACCGCGTACCTATCCCGCTGATTGGAGAGATCCTTGACCGCCTGTTATCGGCCAAGATCTATACTAAGATCGACTTGAAGGATACGTACTATCGTATTAGGCTCAGTGAGGGCGACAAGTGGAAGACCGCCTTTCGTATATAATACGGCTACTACGAGTTCCGTATGATGCCGATAGGGTTAGCTAACGCCCCAGCGACCTTCTAGATGTACATCAACCAAGCGTTATCTAGACTAGTGGACGTCATGTACATCGTCTACTTAGACGATATCCTGATCTATAGCGACGACGAAGCAGTATATGAGCAGTATATAAAAGAAGTCCTCGATCGATTAGAAAACGCCGACCTCTATACCAATCTCAAGAAGTGCCAATTCTATACCACTAAAGTCGAGTTCCTGGGGTATATAATCTCATCCGAAGGGATCGCTATAGAGCCGTCCCGCGTCGAGTCCGTTATACAGTAGCCGCTCCTCTGCAGCGTATACGATATCCAGGTCTTCTTAGGATTTACAGGGTTCTACCGTCGTTTCATTAGAAACTATTCGAAGATCTGTGCCCCCCTAACAGACCTCCTATACGGCGACCAGAAACGCCCATTCGTGCTTACGGAGGAGGCGGCCGAAGCGTTCGAGCTACTAAGAAGTAAATTCAGCGAGGCCCCTATCCTCAAGCATTTCGATCCCTCCCTACCTATCCGTGTAGAGACAGATGCCTCGAAGCGCGTGATTGGAGCTATACTCTCGCAGCTCCACGAGGATCGGTGGTATCCAGTCGCCTTTAGGTTAAGGAAGCTTATGCCTGAAGAGACGCGCTACAACACTGGAGATAGAGAGCTGCTTGCACTCGTCGACGCCTTCCGTACCTGGTCTCAGTACCTCCTCTATACCTAAGTCCCGATTGTGGTCTTAACAGACTATCTTAACCTGGAGTACTGGAAGACCAAGAAGAGGCCGAGCTAGCGATAGCTGCGTTGGAGCGACGACTTAGCTGTATTTAACTTCGTCATTAAGTACCGCCTTGGTGTTCAGAACCCCGCTGACGGTCTCTTATGTAGGCCAGACTATATGGAAGAGGAAGAAGCGGACGAAAACGCTGAGAACCCGCTGCTTCAACTCCTGTAGGACAGGGTCGAACGAGGGCAATAAGAGAACCCCGGTCTTTGCCCTATTATCGCGGTAGTCCGAGGACTACTCCGACTGTGCCCCGAAGCTGCGTTACTGCTGTATATAAGGACAGCTGAAGACGAAGAAGCTATTGAAGAAGAAAAAGAAGAGTTTGAGAGGTTGCTGCTGAGCTAAGAAGGCTAGAGCGATATAGTCGTCTAAAAGGTCTGGGACTACGGCAAGAAGTGCGGCTGTAGCTCTATAGATGAGGACGAGGGCGTTGTATCTGATGTTCATAAGCAGATACATGTCGTTAGCGCTAGCCCCTCCGAAGGACCGTGTTGTAGTTATTATACTGCATTCGGTGTCGGGGGCCTCTGCCGTCGTATAGGGAATAACTCTTACGATGAGGCTACGCCTGATCACCGCACGCCTATCGTAGGCGCCTCTAGTGCTAAAAACAGAGATTATAGGACCTAGGCGAAAGGAGGGTGGCTCTCTTTAGAAGAGTTGTTACTTGAAGAGCAATAGAAGGATTAATAGCTTCAGTCGGACGCTCGGAGGAAGCGGCGTAGCAGTAGCGAAGGCTCGTAGAGAAAAGGAGAGGACGGGCTCGTCCGTTACCAAGGCAGAGTATATGTTCCCCCCTCCCTTAGGCACGAGCTAATTGAGAGCTATCATAACGTACCAACCGCGGGCTATAGAGGCTTTAGGAAGATGCAGGAGCGCCTAGGGCGTAACTACTTTTGGCCGTCTATAAGAGAGGACGTGGTGGCGTACGTCAACGGCAACTGTATGACCTGCCAATGTACGAAGCCGCGTACGTACCGCCCTTACGGCTTACTTATAGCGCTGCCGGTACCCGACGGACCGTGGCAGACGATTACAGTGGACTTCATTACAGGCCTACCAACCTCGATTGACCCTCGGACAGGCAAGGCGTACAACACTGCCCTGGTTATGGTAGACAAGTTTACGAAGTACGCTCTCTACATCGCAACAACTACGATATTTATAGCAAGCGCCTTCATAGAACTGTTCTTCGACTACGTCTACCGGCCCTTCGGACTTCCCCAGTCTATCGTATCCGACAGGGGCAGCCTGTTTACAAGCTCCTTCTAGAAGACCTTATACGAACTCTTGGGTATTAAGCGGCGCCTGAGCACCGTGTATTACCCGCAGACTGACAGGCAGACGGAGCGCCAGAACCAAGTACTCGAGCACTACTTGCGCGCGTTCTGTAGCTACGATCAAGCGGATTAGGTGTATCATCTATGCCTAGCGGAGCACGCCTACAACAGTTCCTACTATACGGCGACACGGTCAACCCCGGCCTTCCTTCTCTATAGGTTCTACCCTCGAAATCCCCCGGACCCCATAGTAATTCCCAAGAGTGCCGTCCCCGCTGTAGATAAGCGAGCGAGATACCTGTTAATAAGCTGTAGGAAGATCTACGATATCCTCGTCGCTACCAACAAGAACTACGAGAAGTGGTATAATCGTAAGCAGGAAGATAAGGCGTTCGAGGTTAGCTAATGGGTCTGGCTCTCAACGAAGCACCTCAAGTAGCGGCGCCCGAGCAGCAAACTCGCAGATAAGTATCTAGGGCCCTTCAAGATCCTCAAGATTGTTAGCGACAGGAAGATAGCGTACGAACTGGACCTGCCACAGCGTTACCGCATCTATCGAGTCTTCCTAATTACCCTACTCGAACTATTTAAGGGCAGTAAGGAACAAGCTCGAGAGCAGCACGAAAGAGTCGATATCGAGCTAGAGGAGCAGTATTACGAGGTAGAAGCTATTATCGACTATAGGGGCCTAGTGAGGAATAGGCAGTTCCTGATTAAATGGAAAGGGTATCCGCCTGAGGATAATACCTGGGAACCCAGGGAGTATCTAGATAATAGACCACTGTTGAGGGTATACGAGGTAGAACTAGTGAAGGTATAGAGGCAATGCAGGGCATAAGTACATAAGGGTATACCAGGGCGAAAGAAAAAGCTTCGATTTGTCTAAAGGGCATTAAAAAACCTACGAAAAGCTGCATATTAGCAGCGCTCCAACTACTCCTCCTTACTCTCAACCTCAGCATCCTCCTCCTCTATAGGGGCAAGATAATCAGCGATACGCGAAAGTAGCTCCTCTATATCGCCTAAACGTTTCCAGATATTAGTCAGAACCGCAGTCTATACTTCTAGTAGCAGAGGGAGCTCAGGAGCAGTGCCCGAGGACGCAGGCAAGCGACTAGTACTACCAAGAGAGGCGAGTAACGGGCCCTCAGCAACCCTACTAAAGTGGCGGAGGCGCAGCGTACGACCAACGCGCTTAGTGCTAGCATAGTAGACGGCGAGATCGGAGGAACGGGGTACGGAAGTAGCGAAATCCTTAAGTGTATATAGGGCGGTATTACCAGCCTCCTAGACCTCGATTATAAAAGTATCAGTCTAGATAGGAAAGCACTATTAGTATAGGGAATACGCAGTAAGGAAATAGAAGGGAGAACTTATAGACTCGCCAGGCTTAGGGAACTCCATACGATCGAAGGTCTCTACGAAGCGAACTACGGTAGTCAGAGTATTAGGAGGAACCTAGAAGGATCAGACACTGCTACTAAGCGCTATAGGAGTAGTATAAGCTAAAGAGGGAGGACCTACTAGCAGGTATATATAATTATAGGACGTATAGCAGGAGCAGTAGGTGCCGGAGTTCCTCTGATTCTTATAATTAGTAGAGGGACCCTTCTTCAGCATACGGCGGAGGTACGTGCGGTAGCTACATACAATTAGCAGGGAGCTAGCGGCAAGAGGAAGGATACTTATAGGATAATGCGGTAGGCGCCCTCGATAAACTTGTTACGAGCCTTAGAGGTGCTAGTAGCAACTGGAGAGGACAGGAGAGTATCGTCTTCGACCTAAGGGAGCAGGTTAGGAGTAGCAAGAGCATAGAAAAGGAGGATCTAACCTACCGGGGAACTAGGGGACGCCGGGGCGACCTTAGACTTCTTAGAAAAGCCAGGAGGTTCTTCATCATCTTCGGCCTAAAATGAGGTCAGCACGTGCAAACCCCCCTACAGCAGCAGCGAGGGCGCTACATATAGGGCGTTTATCCGATATAGCGGACTAAGTAGAAGGGGTATAGAGAGTAGAGCGAGAGTAGCAGAACGAGAGTAACGTAGCAAAAGCGGTAACAGCTACTATAACCTACTAACAAGTCAGTAGACCAGCCTACAAATATACAGTATAAGCAACAAAGGAGCGTAGTAGGTACAGGTAAGAAGGAAGGAGATAGAGGAGCAGGAAGGGCGTAACCTACGAGTATAAGACCGTAAAGAAGAAAAGAGGAAAGGAATTAATAGGCGGGAAGGCCTATTTATACCTAAGGCCAGGGCTGGACCCACTTTTCCTAGGACGAAGTAAAATTCGGTATAAAAAGGATAGCGAGATAGTAGATCGAGGATAACTACTAGGAGCCTAGACAGAGCTGCCTCTATGCTATAACTATACAACCCAAACGTAACCCTTCCGTATCACCAACTCCGACTTCCTTCCCTCAGTAAATTCCCTTTCCCCTACCTCTAAGTCATTGACGTTATATATACACTATTGTTAAGCCCAGCAGGAGGGCAATATTAGGTAATTCTATCAACTACCGCGCGATTTGACGCAGCGATCCCGACACGCCCGCGCCCGCAATCCGCAGTGTTAGCGCACCCGTAAATTCCAAGGACTGTAAACGCCTGTACGACTAGCAGGTATAAGAGCTGGGGAAAATGCAGCAGTGCGGGCGACCCTTCGGTTATCGGCGCCTTGGGCGCTATGCGGGAGGGGCAACTACGCAGCTCGCGTATACGGCTAAGGTGGCCGGAATTCGGGCGGGGACCGCTCATAGGAGCATATGGCCCGGGCGGCTCCTGAGGGCAGGAGCCCGGAAGGAGGGAGGCTCTGTGAGGACCGGCTGAGCGGGGCTAGCGTGAGGCGCGGTCCGGAAGCCTCGGAGCTGCAGTGTAAGCGAGCCTCAGAAGCAACAACGGTACTAAGCTGGAATAGCATAAATAGCGCGTTAGATAAGCATCGAAGGAGCGCACCAGTAAGGAGGACGATAAAGCAGTAGAGTAGGGAAGTAAGCCCTAGCGATACGGTTACGGGTATAAGAAGGAGGGCGGGAGACAGAGCTTAGGGGAGAGGCAGAGTTCAATGAGACCACTACTCAACCCCTAACGAGTACTCTGCTCCTACGTTGCGCGTGCACTGCTTGTACCTAGACACTCTGGTCTTACTACCCTTGGATCCTTGATCCTCACACAGGTGAGTTGCAACCTATTCGACCGATACCTCAGCTATATCATACGATTACAATGGACTTCGTTATAGATCTCCTACCAATTCCGTCAGAAGATACCTTCTGGCACATTAAAGGATTCCCTCTACTCGATACTCTGTATACCAATACCTGCAAATTTAGTAAGAAGAAGCTATTGTTAGCAGGAAGTAAGAAGTACGGAGTAAAGGAGTAGGCTATCGCGCTACTCCGAGCCTAGACTTTCGCTGATTAGGGTATCCTAGCTGCTATTATCAGCGATAGGGACTCCAAATTCACTGCAGTACTATAGAAGGAGCTGTTCCGACTACTTAGGACCCGTCTATTGTTCTCAACCGTATATTACCTACAGACCGACGGACAGTCAGAAAGAACGAACTAAACAGTCGAAATTGCGATTCGGATAAGTATAGCTGACGAGCCGGATCTGCTATAGCCGTTACTACTACCGGCCTTACAGTACAATTTGAACAACTCAATGACCACCCCGATAGGCAGATCCCTAAACGAGATAGTACTAGGCTTCAAGCCATATTCTATACTCGATATCCTTAAGGAGACCGGTTCAACCGCTAAGGATAACGAGCTCTCCGACATCCTATACCAATAGTAGTAGAAGGAAGCTGCGGAACTGATCGACTATACCAATACCCTAACTAAGCTACGTTTTGACAGCAAGTACCAACCTATACAGTTCGATATAGGCAATAAGGTTTACCTTCGCCTATATACAGGTTACACTTTACTAGGAAAGCCACTAAGGAAGTAGTCCCTATAACGTTTAGGGCCGTAGATAGTTCTTAAGAAAGTTGGGGACCTCGTATACCGATTAGACTTCCCTAACTACTAGAAGATCTATCCTATCTTTTCAGTTATACAGCTCTATATAGTAGATCAAGGAAAGGACCTATTTGAGAGAAAACCTCTACTACCCGGACTAATATAGGTGGAAGGAGATAAGGAGGAGCAATAGGAAGTTGATAGAATCGTCAGTTATTGCATTCGTTGGAAACAGGAACGCCCTCGCGTTGAATACCTTGTTAGATAGAAAGGATTCGAAGTAAAAGACGACTAGTGGATCGCAAGATAATAACTCGTTTAAACTGCCTGAAAGATCGTCGACAGGTACGAAGCGAAGTACAAGATCGACTGGGAGGCTGAATAAAAGAAGAAGGGAGTAGAATCCAAAGAATAGGTCAAAGTCAATAAGATTCTGGTAACAGACCGACGGATAGTTGTCAGCCTACTATAAAGAAGAAGAGAAAACTGACGGATAAGCCGTTATAACATTCAATATACTCAGGAGAGTAATCTTCTTTTTAATAAAGGAGGGAAAGAGGAGTAGTCGTTTTGCAACAACGTTTATTCTTAACGACAGTAGTATACCAATAGGGGCCTAGGAGGTCAAGTATCACGACTATAACAACTTTACTTATTACTTAGACAGGACCTCAGTGTGAGGACCGGCTGGGTAAGGTCGGCGTGGGCGCAGGACGGAAGCCCCGAAGCCGCAGCGCCGGCGGGGTCGCAAAAGCAACAACAATGCTAGGCCAGAAGGGCGAGGATATCGCGTTAGAGGAGCGTCGAAGGAGCGTATAAGTAAGGTCGATGACGGGGCAGCGAGCGGGGTAAGTGAGCCCAGACGTTGTTATCGCAGGGCATAAAGAGGGGGGTGGAAGACAGGACTTAGGAGAGAGATAGAGTTCAATGAGACCACTATCCCACCCCTAACGAGCACTCTGCTCCTACGTTGCGCGTGTACTGCTCGTATCCAGGCACTCTGGTCCTAATACCCTTGGATCCTTGATCCTTATACGTTGAACTCTTTGCCTTCCGGGCGACTAGACCGTCCGGGGCGAGCATGGCACTAAGGCGTCAGCGCGCTACTCTCAATCAGCTTGTAAGCGAAATAGAAGGCTCGCTCACGTCGAATAGCCAGCCTTCCAGTATCGCACAACTTCCTGATATTCCTGAGGTTTCGGACACTCAGGTCCTTGATTCCCTCAGCATGACCCAAGGGCGCTTACCTGCGGACGAGCTGCTCATCAACCGCTCCCCTGCAGCGCAGACGGACGCGCCCCTATCTGAGCAACAGCAGCGACTGCTTGACGAGGAACGACGACTCGACGAGCAGATTGCTGTCGCGCGCCGGGAGGCTACACTACGCCGCAAGAGAGCTGAGCTTGAGCTACTCCTCCATCAGAATCAACGCGCGCTAGAACCAGTGCCTCTGGCTAATTCTATGGTGCATCCATCCCGGGAGGCCCTTTTGACCCCTCCTGAGCCCGCTCCTACGACCCCCGCGAGCGTGGTGCCCCAGCAGCTTGGGACAGTCGTATAGGTGGGAGTGACGTGGAAGACCCCGACTCTCACCTATCCTACGTACAATGGGTCCAATGCAACCGCTCTTCGCAATTTTCTCTTCGACTGCAAGGCGAACTTCCGCCTTCTCGGCAACGTTCTAAGCAGCGACTGCGTTATGTATGCGGTGAGCTGCCTACGCGGGACCCCTAAGAACTCCTGGGTCAAGCACATTACTGAGCGGGAAAATGACCCTTCCTTCGACCCTGCCTTAGTGACGTGGGAGGAATTCGTTGAGTTCCTTCGTAGTCAGCTCTCAGATCCGGAGACGCGCGCCCTCTCTGCGGCTATACAGCTTGATAACCTGCGTTAGTGTGACGATGAGACAGTGACGGAATTCGTAGATCGATATATAACTATTACTGCCGACCTCCCCTACTAGATGGAGGAGAGTCAGCGGGTAATTGGCCTCCTCCCGAAGTTCCGTAGGGAGATTCGTCTGGCGATTACCTGCTAAGCCACCTTACCTGCTACTTACCAGCAGCTTGTAAGCACTGCCCGTCGGATTGAGGACAGTCAGTGGGTTGAAGGGACTTCGGGATACCGCTCCCGACTACGACCCCCGCTAGAACCCCCTATAGCGCCAGAGCCTGTCGAAAGAGGCGCCCAAGCTCCGCTAGCGCGACTAGGGCGCAACATCGTCTGCTACAACTGCGGGAGGGAGGGCTATATCGCCAGGAACTGTCTGTCGGGGCCGTCCAACCCCCTAGCGCCGGAGAGGGCGGACAAGTAGCAATAACGCTACTATACCTGCAACCAGCCGGGGCACTACTCAACTAATTGCCCCCAGGCGGTATGCCGGCGCTGCAATCAAGTAGGGCACACGTCATTTCGGTGCCCTAGCGACGACCCTGCCACCAGCAGCAACCAGATCCCTCTACGGGAACGCGCAGGAGCTGCAGCGATAGAGAAATAGGGCAACGCCGGGGACATCTCTCGTCGTGTAGAGTCCGATGTGATGGTCAGGATGTAAGGAAGCTGGAAAAAGGCGCTTACGATGCTCGACTCAGGAGCAGATTATAATCTGATCAGCTACAGCTATCTTACCAAGCACTCCCTCCTTAAGCACTTCGAGTCATCGGTAGGGATTGCCGGCATCGGAAATCAACCTGTACGGACCTACGGAGTGTGTCCCCTTTACATGTATGCCGTCGACTGTAAAGGCAGAGCTCAGACGTATCTCCTGCGCTTTGTTGTCGCAGATATTGAGCCCTTCGTCGTCCTACTCGGCCAGCCCTGGCTCGAAATGGCCAACCCCGACATCGACTTCTGGGCCAAGACGTGGGCTTACCCGCCTAAGGCGCTGCGAGTGGGCTTACGCGTTGAGCCCAAGCAACAGTAGGTCGGATCGGTATTTGCCCTCGCAGCTGTTATCCCCTCCAACAAGGACCCCGCCAACGTGGCGTATGAGCTGGAGCAGCCGCAGCTCCCGGAGGCTTATCGGGTATACGAAAAGCTATTCTATAAGTCGGGGATCCTGCCCTTCCCCCAGATATCGGTAAAGCACCGCATTGAGCTCGTGGACGACGCGCAGCTGCCCTGGGGTCCAATTTACCCGTTAGGGGTGACAGAACTTGAGACCCTGCGCGAGTGGCTCAGGGCTGCTACTGAGAAGGGCTGGATACGACCCTCCATAAGCCCTACAGGCGCCCCTATCTTATTCGTCCTAAAAAAGGGGGGCGAATTGCGCCTTGTTATCGACTACCGAGGGCTGAACGCGGTAACATGTAAGAACCGTATACCTATCCCGCTAATTGGAGAGATCCTTGACCGTCTGTCAACGGCTAAGATCTATACCAAGATCGATTTGAAGGATGCGTACTATCGCATTAGGTTCAGCGAGGGCGACAAGTGGAAGACCGCCTTTCGCATACGATACGGCCACTACGAGTTCCGTATGATGGCGATGGAGCTAGCCAACGCCCTAGCGACCTTCCAGACGTATATCAACCAAGTGTTATCTGGGCTGGTGGACGTTACGTACATCGTCTATTTAGACGATATCCTGATCTATAGCGATGATGAAGTAGCGTATGAGCAGCATGTGAAGGAAGTCCTCGATTGATTGGAGAAGGCTGACCTCTACACCAATCTCAAGAAGTGCCAATTCCATACCACTGAAGTCGAGTTCCTAGGGTACATAATCTCACCCAAGGGGATCGCTATAGAGCCGTCCTATATCGAGTCCGTTATACAGTGGCTACTCCTTCGCAGTGTGCACGACATTCAAGTCTTCCTGGGATTCACAGGGTTCTACCGTCGCTTTATTAGGAACTATTCGAAGATTTATACCCCTTTAACAGACCTCCTGCGTAGCGACCAGAAGCGCCCATTCGAGCTCACGAAGGAGGCAACCGAGGCGTTCGAGCTGCTCAGACGCAAATTCGGCGAGGCCCCCATCCTTAGGCACTTCGATCCCTCCCTACCCATCCGTATAGAGATAGATACCTCGAAGCGCGCGATTGGAGCAGTGCTCTCGTAGCTCTATAAGGATCGTTGGCACCCTATCGCTTTCAGATCGAGGAAGCTTACACCTGAAGAAACGCGCTACGGTACCGGAGATAGGGAGCTACTTACATTCGTCGATGCGTTCCGAATTTGGTCCCAGTATCTCCTTTACATTCAGGTCCCAGTTATAGTCCTAATAGACCACCTTAACCTGGAGTACTAGAAGACCAAGAAGAGACCAAGTTTGCGGTAACTACGTTAGAGCGACGACTTAGCTACATTTAACTTCGTTATTAAGTACCGCCCTGGTGCTCAGAACCCTGCTAATAGACTTTCGTGTAGGCCAGACCATATAGAAGAAGAAGAGGCGGGCGAAGACGCTGAGAACCCGCTGCTTCAACTCCTGCAGAACAGGATTGAGCATAGGCGACAGGAGAACCCTAGCCCCTACCCCGTTGTCGCTGCAGCCCGAAGACTACTCCGACCGTCTACCACAATTGCACTGCCGCTGTATATGAGAACAGCAGAAGACGAAGAAGTCATTGAGCAAGAAAGAGAAGAGTTTAAGAGGTTGCTGCTGAGCCAAGAAGGCCAGAGCGACGTTGTAGTCCAAGAGGTCTGGGACTGCAGCGAGAAGCACGGCCGCGGCTCCACAGATAAGGACGAAGACGCTGTATCGGATACCAACAAGCAGATATACGTCGCTAGCGCTAGCCCCCCCAATGGGCTGTCCTGTAGTTTTCGTTCTACATTCGGCGCCGGGGGCCTCTGCCGTCGTATAGGGAATGACTCTTATAATGAGGCTGCGCCTGATCACCGTACGCCTATCGTAGGCGCTGCAGGCGCTAAAAACGGAGATCACGGGACCCAGGCGACAGGAGGGTAGCTGTCTTTAGAAGAAGTGTTGCTCGAGGAGCAACTAAAAGATCAATGGCTTCAGTCTGATACTTGCAAGCAGCGGCGTAGGAGCGGCGAAAGCTCTTGGAGAGAAGGAGAGGACGGGCTCGTCCGTTATCAAGGTAGAATATATATTCCCCTATCCCTTAGGCACGAGCTGATTGAGAGCTATCATAACGCACCGACTACGGGCTATAGAGGCTTTAGGAAGACGCAGGAGCACCTAGGGCGCAATTACTTTTGGCCGTCTATAAGAGAGGACGTGGTGATACACGTTAACGGCAACTGTGTGACCTGCCAACGTACGAAGCTGCGTACGCACCGCCCTTACGGCTTACTCGCAGCGCTGCTAGTGCCCGACGGACTATAGCAGATGATCACAGTGGACTTCGTTACAGGCCTACCAACCTCGATCGACCCTCGGACAGGCAAGGCGTGTAACGCTGCCCTAGTCGTGGTAGATAAGTTCACGAAGTACGCTCTCTATATCGCAACAACTACGACACTTATAGCGAGCGCCTTTACAGAGCTGTTCTTCGACCACGTCTACCGACCCTTCGGACTTCCCCAGTCTATCGTATCCGATAGGGGCAGCCTGTTTACAAGCTCCTTCTGGAAGACCTTGTGTGAGCTCTTGGGTATCAAGCGGCGCCTGAGTACCGCGTATCACCTATAGACAGATAGGCAGATGGAGCGCTAGAACCAGATACTCGAGTATTACTTATACACGTTCTGCAGCTACGATCAAGCGGATTGGGCGTATCATCTACGCCTCGCAGAGCATGCCTATAACAGTTCCTACTATACGGCAATACGGTCGACGCCAGCCTTTCTTCTCTATAGGTTCCACCCCCGAGATCCTCTAGATCCTGTAACAATCCCTAGAAGCTCAGTTCCCGCTACGGATAAGCGAGTAAGACGCTTGTCGGCGAGTCGCAAAAGGATCCACGATATCCTCGTCGCCACCAACAGGAACTACGAGAAGTAGTATAATCGAAAGCGGGAAGACAAAGCGTTCCAGGTTGGTCAATAGGTCTGGCTCTCAATAAAGCACCTCAAGTAGCGGCGTCCAAGTAGTAAACTCGCAGATAAGTATCTAGGACCCTTCAAGATCCTTAAGGTTGTCGGCGATAGGAAGATGGCATACGAGCTGGACCTTCTACAATGCTATTGTATCTATCGAGTTTTCCCAATTACCCTGCTCGAGCCATTTAAGGGCAACGAGGAACAAGCGTAGGAGCAGCGCGAAAGGGTCGACGTCGAGCCAGAAGAGCAATATTACGAGGTGGAAGCTATTATCGACTACAGGGGTTCAGCGAGAAATAGGCAGTTCCTGATCAAATAGAAGGGCTATCTACCTGAGGATAATACCTGGGAACCTAGGGAACACCTAGATGATGGACCATTGTTGAGGGCGTACGAAGTGAGATTCGCAAAGGCGTAAGGGCAGTATAGAGTATAAGCATATAAGAGCATATCAGGCGAGGGAAAAAGCTTCAATTTGTCTAAGGGCATTAAAAAACCTACGAAAAACCTGTGCCCAAGCAGCGCCCCATCTACTCCTCCTCACTTTCAACCTCAGTGTTACCCTCCTCTATAATAGGGGTAAGGTAGTCCGCGATACGCGAAAGTAGCGCCTCTATGTTGCCCAAGCGCTTCTAAATGTTGGTCAGGACCGCGGTCTGCGCCTCCAACAGGAGGGGGAGCTCAGGGGCAGCGCCCGAGGGCGAGGACGAGGAACCGGCAGCAGTAGGGACAGCGAAAGACGAACCCGCAGCAACGCTGCTATTGCGGCGGAGGCGCAGCGTACGACCAGCGCGGTTAGTGCTAGCACGGTGGGCGGCAACCTCGGCGGACCGGGGCCGGGGGGCAGAGAAGTCCTTGAGGGCGTGTAGGGCGGTATTGCCAGTCTCCTGGACCTCCTCCTCCAGACCAGCAACCTGAGGAAAAGCACTGTTAGCGCAAGAAATACGTAGCTAAGAAGTAAAAAAAAAAAGTTTTACTTACATCCTCACTAGCGGCAGGGAACTCCATGCGGTCAAAGGCTTCTACAAACCGGACCACCGCATTCAACGCATCGGGGGGGACCTAGAAACAGTCAGACGCTGCTAACAAGTGCTGCAGGAGCAGCGCAAAATAAGAGGGGGAGGACCTACCGGCAGGCAGACATAGTTGTAGTACGCGCAGCGGAAACAGCGGGTACCGGAGCTCTTCTGGTTCTTGCAGCTGGCGGAGGGACCCTTCTTCAGTATGCGGCGGAGGCACGAGCGGCAGCTGCGCACAATCAGCGGGGAGCTAGCGGCCGAGGGAGGAATACTCATGGGATAACGCGGCGGGCGCCCTCGGCGAGCTTGTCGCGGGCCTTAGGGGTGTCGGCGGCGGGCGGGGAGGACGGAGCGACATCGTCTTCGGCCTAGAGAAGCAGGTTAGGAGCAGCGAAGGCGGGAAAAGGGAGGACCAGAAACCCACCGAGGAGCTAGGGGACGTGGGAGCGGCCTTGGACTTCTTAGGGGGACCGCCAGGCTCTTTATCATCTTCAGCCTAAGAAAGGATCAGCACGCGCAGAGACCCCGCAAGAGCAGCGAGGGCGCTACTTACAGGGCGTTTGTCCGACATAGCGGACCAAGCAGAGGGGGGGGGAGCGCAGAGAGTAGAGTGCAGAGAGCAGAGCGCAGAGAGCAGAGCGCAGAGAGCAGAGCGAGAGAGCAGAGCGAGAGCGGCGAGGGCGGGGACGGCGACTACAACATACCAGGCAGTCAGCAGACCGAACTACGGAAGCGTGAAACAAGCGGCAGAGAAGTGCAGAAGGTGCGGGTGAAGGATAGAGAGGTAAGGGAGCAAGAAGGGCGCAACCTACGAGAGCAAGACCGTGAGGAAAAAAAGAGAGGAAAGGAACTGGGGGGAGGGAAGCCCTCTTTATACCCAGAACTGGTAGAGGCCCTACTTTTCCCAAAAATGAGGCTAAAGATCAGTGCAAAGGAAGTTCGAGATAGTTGAGCCGGGACGACTACGATCAGTAAGGGCAGAGCTGCCTCCCCGCTACGACTACGCAACCTGAGTACAATTACCTTGCACTACCTACTCTGACTTCCTTTTCTCAGCAAAAACCCCCTCTCCCCCACTTCTGAGTCATTGAGGCTGCGCGTACACTATTGTTGAGACCAAGGGAAGGCAACAATACGCAGCCAAACAATCACTACACCACACAACGCAATGACCCCGACACTTCCGCGCTTACAACCCGCAGCGTCTACGCAACAACAAGCTCCGGCGGCTGCAAGTGCCTGCACGGCGAGGAAGGCAAGGAAGGAGAGACGACGCGGCGGCAACTCGAGGACCGCGAGAAAGCACTATGGGCGGCGTCCCAACATCCAGCACCTCGAGCGCTACGCGGGGCAGGCAACCACGCAGCTAGTACGCACAAGGCCCGCAAACAAGATTGTCGACAGCATCACCTACGAAGGGGCACGTAGGCCGGATGGCTCCTGAGGGCAGGAGCCCGGAAGGAGGGAGGCTCTGTGAGGACCGGCTGGGTAAGGTCGGCGTGGGCGCAGGACGGAAGCCCCGAAGCCGCAGCGCCGGCGGGGTCGCAAAAGCAACAACAACGCTAGGCCAGAAGGGCGAGGATATCGCGTCAGAGGAGCGTCGAAGGAGCGTACAAGCAAGGTCGATGACGGGGCAGCGAGCGGGGTAAGTGAGCCCAGACGTTGTCATCGCAGGGCATAAAGAGGGGGGTGGAAGACAGGACTTAGGAGAGAGACAGAGTTCAATGAGACCACCATCCCACCCCTAACGAGCACTCTGCTCCTACGTTGCGCGTGCACTGCTCGTACCCAGGCACTCTGGTCCTAATACCCTTGGATCCTTGATCCTCACACTCAGCAGCACCTGAGCAGTATTCAATACATCGTTAGTTATAACGAATATATCGTTATACAAATTCGCTGTAAAAAACGTACGCTCAATTTAATCGATTTCCAGCCCTCTCTTACACACAAATCTTCTACCCACTTCTTCAATTTCCAATACTTCTACCACCTCCACTACAACAACCGCCATCGCCCCCCCCAACGTTATATCGAATATCGTCGTCCTTCCTCGTAACGGCGTAGCCGTCATTATAGGCAGCATCGCGGCCTTCAATTACATGTTTCCACGAAGGTGCTGGCACCTGCAGTACCCAAGCTGCCTAGAAAGCGACCTAGAGCGACCGAAGTGACTGCCCGAAGGGCCTAAACGACCAAACCGTCATCTACAACGAGCGTAACATCAAGAAGGACACTGCCAGTAGCAAGATAGCGCAATTTAGACCTATTAACGAGGTTGATATAACCGATAACCTCGAGAACGACCCCCTAACCGGTCCTATCGATATATCCGACGTCAATATATTCGGATCAGTCACCGATAACGTCGATACTATTAACGCTGATAAGACCGTAACTCCCAATAAGCGTTATAACAGAGTAAGCAACTAGAGCCGCCTCAATAACCAAGGGAATAACAGCAGTCCTATTATCTGAAGTGATAATACCTATAAAGGGGTTGTTCTAGGAACACGTTGAGGGAGATGGACCACGATATCTTGATACCGAAAAGACCTGGACCAGCAAGCGATATCTTAGTAAACAGCCTCCTATCAATTACATAGAGACTGATCCTTACGGATCAGAAGTGCCCCGCGTAAGAGAGTTTCCTCACGGGGTTCTTATCTATCCTATATCGTGACATCATCCAGCATCATTCGGCGGGTCCTTCTGACCTTCGTCTGGAGACTCTCGTTACAATATACCTTATATTCGACTGTGGTGGGCCCTTTGATTCGTATGCCTTGGGTATGCTGGACCAGGTGTTCCAATGCCTGTGGGCTAGGATGGCCAAGCCGTAAATGCCATAAGTCAGTAATCGCTTTGCTGGGTTGTCTTTGGGTGTATGTGTTGAACTTGTTGCGACGTGTGACGAAGGCTGCGTTGGAATAGGAGCGAGGTAGGTCTTCCAGGACAAACTGGTCGTATCGATCTACTAGGTAGCCAAGGACGAAGCCGTTGGATCTCCGTAAGCAGTTGTTGCCAGGACTTGTATCCCACTAGATCCCTTACTTTCGCAGCTGCTGTAAAGACACCAGGTTACAGACAAACCCAGGGCAGTAGGCCACGTCTCGAAGCTGTAGGATGTAGGTAGTTTGTCGGCGCTACTTTATGTTTTGCTATTGAGGTCGTGACGGCTGGTGTCCCTGAATCTAGATATCCATATCTCCGTACCCTTGGATGGGTACTGGGCTGTCCCCGGCCCATACATAATCGCTAGGCTCGGCCTTCTTGAAATTATTGAACCTGTGTCTTTGGTTAAAGATGTGAATAGTAGTTCCAGAGTCTAGGATAGCTGAATTCTTTAAAGGATACTTAGTTGTTAAGAGGGCTATCTTTGCAATCAGAAAACTGCTAGGGCAGCGGCCGATTTTCCGGCCTAGTCAACTCTGTGACTCTATCTAATACCTCAGCTTCTCGACTTCTTTTTGCAACGTCGGATCCTTTAAGGCCTCGTCGACCCTGATCCGAACGTAGTCTCTTTCAGTAAAACCTTCAGGTGCTAATTCTGGAAAGGCATAGTAGCATCTCTGCAAATGGTGGAACTGGCTACAATAGGGATATGTGGTTGTAGCTATGCCTAAGGCCTTCCTTGGCCCTATTTTAGGTCTTTTGCCCTCTGGGGTCTCGGCCTTGCCCGGAGCTTTACTCCGCTTTTTAGGCTTGCTACCGCCAGAGCCACCCTGTTGCATTCGTTGACCATTGTTTTGTTCCCCCCCATTACTACTAGGGCCGACTTCGCTATCAGAAGCGTCCTCCTGATAGGCCTCTTTACCACCTTTTGTAGCAGCGAAGGAAGGGCCAAACGCGCCTTTTGCTATCCGGTAGCTACCCGGTCTGCAGGCTCTCGTTAACTGCTTTACCTCCTCCCGAAAGTCGTTAGCCACCTCTCGGTAGGTCAGGGTTAACTGTAATGCCTTTACTCCTTTTACTAGCTTATAGGCCGTAACCCAGTGACTCATAATCGGCTTTACTATATTAGTGAAATCCTGGAACTAGACATTTGTCGATAGAGCCTCAGGAACTTTCTTCCTCTGGGTGTTAGAGAGCGCTTACTCCCAATTCTCGGACCATCTAATTAGGTCCTTAGGGACTCGTACGAGGGGTTTAACGGCTTGTCGATAGACTTTGCGAGCGTCTGAAAGTGCTTTGTCGTTACTAATACCGGCTTGGGTTTGAAGAGCCGAATACCACTCTGAGATTGTCTCGGTCGGGTCGCAGGAAGTAAGCTGGTAATATAGACTAACTGTCTTCAGAATCCACTGCTTTAGCCGCTCGATCTTATCGGTTTATTGCTCGTACTTCTTAAGCTCGGCTTGGTAAATAGACCATTCGAGCTGGAAGGTACGAAAACCGTCTGCCGTAAGGTCGCTGATTCCAATTGCTGACGTAGTTGCAATTGCTGACGTAGTTGAACCCGTTGCCGGGGTTGTCGTCTGGTCGTCCTCAACCACAGATTCAGTACACCCTCTAGCTGTAATAGTTGACTGGGTAGGGCTTTTGTACTTATGACGTGCTGGGTCCAGAGCCGTAGGTTCACTGAGGAATGGAGTAAGACCCTGAATCTGGGCCCACGTATTGCCGGCAACGGCCTGGGCTTGGAACTGCAGGTTCCAGGATTCCCAGTCGTCGGAACTAGTTAGGTAGACAGTTTTATCGTTGTTGATAGCAGTCATCTTGAATTAGGTTCAGAGACGCTTTTGAATGTACTTCCTTTATTGGCTGGCTTAATCGGAGGTTAAGCGAATGAGACTCTTAATTGTCGGATGCACAGCACCTCTGAACGTTCGGAGTTAAACTTGGGATGGAAATTCAGATGTAAATTGAGGATGGAAAATTGAGGATGTCTTTTTTCCTCTTTGTCTAACGGAGGTGAACTTCCTTCTTATTCCCAACTTCCTGGACCACGGAGACCCGGGTTGACGGGTCTCCGAGAGATCGGATCACACTTATCCGAGTCACACTAATCCAGATCACACTGATCCGGGTTCGTGTTTTGCAGATCCAGGATCCAGCTTCCTGACCCTTTTGACAGGTACTTTCTACCTTGGATATATAGCTTCGTACACCAATACTCCCAGCCTTACAGTCAAATAGCGTACAACCTTAGATCTTCTAGACGTTACATAACCCCTGAGAAGCCAAATCGTAGTCAATACTTATCAAGACTCGCATTACCAACCATCAAAACAACTCTCTGACTTCGATATTAGCTGTTGTAGATCAACTTACCAAGGGTACAATGGCTGTAATGCACTAAGTTGCTCTTTTATAGTCAGAGGTCTCTTCGCTCCGCAAGGTCAACGAGGCACTAAGCAAGTGCCGGAGAGTTAAAAGAATACGTATACAACTTAGAGGATTACTTACTGTACAAGATGCACAGGATCTACTAGCCCAGAAGACTGTAGGTAGGGAGGTAGTAGGAGATACATAGCCAGAAGGCAGTAGTACAGTAGCGAGTCATACGAAGGTTCGGTACTATAGTGTGTGTAGTAAGCTTGGCTATAATACGCGTACTTACTAAGAGGCTATAGAATCCTCAGATTCAGCTGTTTCTAATGTAATTATCGTTGGTTCCTAGTGTTGTTATATTGCAATTGCAGATGTCAAAAAGGGTCAGGCGCTAGTCCAAGGATCAGGATCACAGGATCTAGTGCAGAAGTCAAACCTATGTACTCTAGTCAGCTAAAGCAGGTTGGCAGCTAACTGTGCCACTGTACGGACGTCATCCTGTACGCGTATCTCGTCTATAAAAGGAGCAAACTCTCCAGCAAAGATAGACGGGAGCAAGACAATGGAGACAAGGACAATCAAAGACAAGACACACAAAAATCCTCAGCTGTCATTTCCCAAGATTCAGAGATGCTGTGTTTCCGACAGCAGATAGTATTTGTAGGGTTATAGAAAGTAGATCATTGTCAGATCGAAAATGGGGATTGCTGTGAGAAAAGGAGAGTGAAAGGATGATTCGTATTGAAGGAGCGGCGTCTGCGCAGCTATCGCTTCTAAGGAGGTAGTAGGTGACAGTGTTGAACTCTGAACGTTCCAAAACTTCTGGCGAAGCCGGTAATTTATAGGCTCCTGACCCTGGCAGTGCCCCGCCTGCACCTGACACCCTCCTACACCTGACAATCATTCGCTTAAATAGATCATTCACTTATAACGTACGTTATATCTCTATTAATATTTAATTAAAAAACTCTTTTCTTTCTACTTCGTTAGCTACTTGCCCGTAAAGCCAGCAAAACAGCTACAACCTACATCAATCAATTCCTCTCAAAAAGCTCTACCTAACGATACTGTTTACAGTCGCGCAGTATCTATTGCGTAGCTGTAGTTGGGCCCGAAAGTCAGACTGGGCTAAGCGCCCGAGCTATCAGCAAAATCTTCACAGCAGGTCTGTCAGCCTAACGGCTTTACAAGTCAGGCACTAATGAGCCTAGCCAATCGCTAGAGTCCTTAAAAAGGCACCCTAGTTACACAGCTACACCAGCCACTCCCTGGCTACACCAGCTACCCCTTATCCACACTAGCTATCTCTAAACTACACCAGCTACTTTCCTATCCACTATGAACAGCGTTGAGATGGAAATAGATATAGGAAGCAGAGCAACTATAGAGGAGACTCTGGCTTCAACCCCAACCCTAACCCTGACCCCGACCTCAACCTCAGTCCTAACCCTAACCCTGGCTCTAGCTCCAGCTTCAGCTTCGGCTTCGGCTCAAACTCCACAACTACTTTGGCCTCCCCATACAATAACTAACCACGTAAACAACAGCCCAAGAAGATCCCAAGGATTTACCCAGGTTTAATAGGTCTATACTCGCAGTAACCAACTAAACTACCCTTCTCCAGGAGATTTCGATAGTTTGGTTAACAAGCTCCTTACCTTTGTACCAACTGGAAGCAAGGATAGAGCTCAGAGCCTAGCAAAGGAAATACAACAGACTTACCGAAAAGCTGTTATAATACCTAGGTCATGTCGGATGCACAGTACCTCTGAACGTTCAGAGTTAAATTTAGGATGGAAATTCCGGATCGAAAATTCAGGATCTCTTGTTTTCTTCCTTGTCTAACGGAGGTGAACTTCCTTCTTATTCCCAATTTCCTAGACTACGGAGACCCGTCAACCCGGGTCTCCGAGAGATCGGATCACACTTATCTGAGTCACACTAATCCGGATCACACTGATCCGGGTTCGTGTTTTGCAGATCCAGGATCCAGCTTCTTGACCCTTTTGACACATAACCTTTTTTGACAGGTCAGTCTCAATAGTTACCCTATCTAACCTTCGAAAGGTAGTGGCTGAGGAAGTGAGAGCGGCTCTCTAGGAACCCAGCCAACTAAGCCAATCTAACTAACCCGAACTTGGGCTGATATTGTCCGGGGAAATCTAACTATCCCAACCTTAGCCCAGCCAGCCAAGGTGATCCTAGCGAAGGCAAGCCATGAGATTTTAGTCAAAGGCAACGGCCTATTATCCGACTCAGCCAAGCGAAGCTCCCTGGAAATAGTCCAAGCAGTTAATCAAGCCTCGAATCGAAAGGGGGCTGTAGCAGCCCAGAAGCTTTCTAGTGGGGATACAGTCATCATCTTCTCAGATCCAGCTACTCAGGACTGGCACTCTTCTAACAACAACTGGATCTAACAAGCCTTTGGAGCTGAGGCGAAGGAGGTCCAAAGGACTTTTGCAGTTCTAGTCAAAGGACTTCGACGAAAGGATCTTCAAGGGGTCACGGAGCTGGAATTCGGCGAAGACCTATGTCTAAAATCACTCGACAAGGTCAAATTTCAGTACCCGAAGGACCAAAACCTTATCTGGTGTAAGAGGGTGCGCAGTAAACCACTCTGCCAATGAACCAAAAGATCCGCCAGTTCAATCACTCCGTGATTGAACGCTGCGTACTGTCGGAAACACGGCACCTCTGAATCTTGGGAAATGACAGTTGAGATTTTTATGTGTCTTGTCTTGATTGTGTTGATTGTCCCTTTTCTGTTGCTCTCCTCTGTCCCGTCTATCTTTGCTGGAGAGATTGCTCCTTTTATAGACGAGATACGCGTACAGGATGACGTCCGTACAGTGGCGCAGTTAGCTGCCAGCCTGCTTTAGCTGACTAGAATACATGGGTTTGACTCCTGCACTAGATCCTGTGATCCTGATCCTTGGACTAGTGCCTGACCCTTTTGACACGTACCACTTGCTTATATCACGTACCTGGGGCTGCGCCCTCAGCCGGTCCCATGACACCTGGGTAACGGTCTTAGTTATCCTCACCAACCAACAAGAGACCAAAACAGTCTGTGATTCAGGGGTAATTTTCAGGGTATAGATCTTCAACTGCGAGCTCTACTAGGCTCCTCTACAGCCAACTCAGTGCTTCAAGTGCTGGAAATAGGGGCACACTAGCCAGTACTGTAAAAAGGAGGCCCTATGTCCTGTCGGAAACACGGCACCTCTGAATCTTGGGAAATGACAGTTTAGGATTTTTATGTGTCTTGTCTTGATTCTGTTGATTGTCGCCGGATTCATTGTCTGTGCCGTCTATCTTTGCTGGAGAGTTTGCTCCTTTTATAGACGAGATACATGTACAGGATGACGTGTATACAGTGGCGCAGTTAGCTGCCAGTCTTCCTTAGCTCAATAGAGTACATGGGTTTGGCTCCTGCACTAGATCCTGTGATCCTGATCCTTTGGACTAGCACCTGATCCTTTTGACATTAGAGATAGCTCTGGCTAACAGCTTGTCAGAAGGTTTATTAGATCGCAATTGTGACTACGATTGCGACGGCACAGGCGAGGCAGGCGCTGCAGGCAATGATAGGAACTGTATAGGCGAGGAGGGTATTACGATAGACGGCAACGTCGTCGTAGTCGTCGTCGTCGTTGTCGTCGGATAGTACGATCGCGGTTACAATCGCGTGGAGGCAGTTTTTCGACCCTCGCTTCGCCCTAGGAGTCAGGAACCTCGGCGCGGGCCCGCAATCGCGATTGTGCCTCTGCTATAGAAGGTTTGGAGGTTCTACTTCGACTAGATGCTGAATTCGATGCTGACTTCGATACAGTAGATGTAGTACTATCGCCATCAGTCGACGCGGTTGGGCGTGCCGTTGGGCGAGCCCGTAAGCGGTTACGTGGGCGGCTGACAGGCACGTCAGTGGATTCCTGTGTCGCCCCCCCAAAACCTACTACGCGATTCGATTGTAGGGTTAAATCCAACGTTGTCGACTGCCTACTGGCACCGCAAAAGCGAATCCTGGTGATTGGCCGTTGGGATGGAGTCTCAGGGACTGTATCTCGTCCCTGGTTCGTGACCAGACTGCTGGTTGATCTGGTTAGGCGTATACAGGGCAAGCGCTGAGACGGCTCGTCAACGCTGCTTTGCGTGGACGCCCTATTACGCTTGGAACCTCGTGATGGCATCGCTGCAAAGCGTACAATTCGACGAAGAGACCGACGTTGTGGGTAGCTGGCTCGCCGGGCAGTGCCAGGAAGCTTCAAGATCGACTTGGGGGCGGTGAGGCCAGCCATCAACAGGCAGGCGGCGCCTGGGCTGGGCAGCTGCGCGCAAGTGGCGGGCAGGCACGTGAGAGGGTAAGTAAGCGCTCCAGATAGCCCAGAATCGCTTCAATTTGACGAAAACCTCGGAAAACGCGTTTTTAGGTGGTTTTGCTCAGTATCTACAGATTCAACTATCCTGCCAGACTGGCGGTCTGGCCTGACAGGGAGGAGGGAGAGAGCCCCCCAAAAAGTGGGGCTGACTTGGTGTTCTGAAGGCACAGCGGTTTAAATGCTGTCTATCCGATCCAATTCTGGCTTGGCTGCATCAACAAACTCGCCGAACAGATATAGCTCGACCAAGACGAAGACAGCGATGTCACCGCGTTGCTAGAGGAATCCGATCAGCAATAACGCCTCGTCTCGATCATGAAGGACGTGTGGTCAAGGCTTTCTTAAGTCGTCCTTCGTCCTTCCGATCCCGAATTGGAGCAGATTGATTAACACCACGATTTACACGTCCTTTGCAATTATGCCTTCCGTTCCGGGATACGGAAAAACCTTCCCCACCATACGTCTTGTAGCATTTACATATTCTCATCGGTCCTCCAACGGGTTTAGGCAATATGCACAAATATTAGTCATACTCCCAGCACAATTAAGTGTAAATGGTCTAATGATCGCAATAGGCTATGGTTATAATTTTGTGTCTTTTCTACAGCCGTCCCGAAGGAATAAATTCCTCTTACCTTTCTGCTCTCCGTTCCCATAGCCCGGAGCCGTAACCCCAAAAGCTCTTCAACATATCCAAGATGAAGCTCTTCGGTTCTGCGATCTGTGTTATCCTATCCGCTCCAGTGGCCTTCTCTCATTGTAAGCAGCCCGATATTCACTTTTCAAGCATTTGCTAAGCATCAATCTTGACATTCAATCAAAGACATCTTCAGCCAATTCATCCTCGAGGGCCGAGTCTTTGCTAAGTACCAATATATTCGGCCCGTACCTATCTGGAATCCTTTAACCGACTATGGCTCCACCGACCTTCGTTGCAATCGTCAAGGCCACTCAGGCGCCGGCACTGATGTCCTAACAGTGAAGGCAGGATCTACCGTAAGAAAACTCACTGAGTTTGAAGGAACGGAACTTGGGCATCAGCGTCAAACTGATCATTGTAGGTTGGGTTTGCCACTCTCGAATCGATAACCCACCCCGGACCATACGCAGCGTACCTCTCGCCCGCGCCGCCCAACGTCCCCGTCCAGTCCTACGACGGCAGCGGCTCCTGGTTCAAGATTTGGGAAAAAGGCACATTCCCCGAATTCAGCACTTCAACGGAATACAAGTACACATGGGATATGGACAGCCACGACTGGAACTTTACAATTCCAGCAACTACTCCGAACGGGGAATACTTGCTTCGATTCGAGCACATCGCGTTGCATTTTGCGAACAGGAAAGGGGGCGCCGAATTCTACGTCAGCTGTGCGCAGATTAAGGTCGTCGGGGGTGGCGGAGGAAGTCCAGCACCGACCGTAAAGATACCGGGGTGGGTAAAGGCGGAGGATAAAGGCCTTTTGTTGGATCTCATGGATGTTGATACGGTGAGTTTATATCTTTTCCTAGTTTACTACTGGATCGTGCAATGCGGGGGAAAGTTGCTAATGGCCCGGCCGGAGATACTGAACTACAATGCCGAGTACATCCCGGGTCCTCCGGTATGGAGCGGTTAGAATGGCGTATGGGCGGTGGTTCCCTAACCACGAGAATGCATCAAGGCCAAGCAGTGGGAATTGCGTTGTCCTGCTGGTAATGCCCGTGTCGACGGAGAAGTTACCTTGAGTTATGCCCTGGTATCCCCTTGCAGAGTTCTCGGAAATCACGATATGGGCATCGGGTATTGAGACACAATCCCCTGAATCGACCCATGAACCACTTTGCAACCCGTACTTGGAGCTTGCGACGCAATCGGAAAAGATATTTGTGGCCCATGAATCGCTTGCTACTAAATTACAGGGTAATTGCAGCTTTGACCGGGAATTAAGCCTTTTTTACGTATAACGTAGTTATCTATAGCTCTAATTGTTATCTATAAGCTTGGATATGGTAGCTTCTCTGCTGCCTGGTTTGATCAAACGATGGCGCAAGCACCCCCTTATTGGACACCCTCTTCCGGTCTCATTCCACGCCCTTAAGATACCTTGGTGACACCCGCGCCGATTATGAGCTGCGTTTTCGCCGATGTCCCGGCTAGGTGTAAAAGTCGAGCTACCTAAACATCGTCGTGCTTGAGGATTCATTTACCAGCTCGGGCCCCAACGGCCAACACGGCTGCCTCTTCTTCCCGTTCATCGGGCCGAGCCTTTACTTGGACAAGACCGCAGACAACTTGACTCATTCCTAACGACACCATATCTGCTAGCAGCTCGTAAGCGCCGTCGCCTGTATGTGCTCATATGGTGTCTGCCACGGAGGTAATGCCTTCTTCCCTCACCCATTGCTATTGAATCGACGCAGTAAACAACTAACGCGCATCCCATCCTAGACCTCACGCCCTCAAACATAACATTCATGGTTCCAGGTATGCAGTTCATGACTGAACGCTGTCTTATGGAATTCCAAGGCCCTGCTAAAAAAGACACGCTTCGACTCCGCAAAGGCACCGTGTCGCACTCCAGACACGGCCCCAAGAAGTTAGTTTCCGCTGCCTCCTTTTTGGCCTCGACTCCGCGTCGCTGACAAGCGTCCAAATCATCGACTTTGGCATGGCTTTTCTAAAAAAATGGCCCCGTCACTGGCCTCGGGATGTCCCATCCAGCTCTTCCCGCCAGAACCCTATTCCGTTGTCTGTCCGGCCTCGGCCAGGTCCGATATCTGGCAACTTGCAGACACCATGTTCTACACCTATTACTCCCTCCTACTTGTTCCAGGTCGGCTTCCAGATCGTCATTCACCTCGTTGCCGTTATACTCCAGTACCACGGCCCGCTCCCCAGTCATTGGAAGGGAAAGGTCGACTGGGGCCAGTACGGCTGAGCACCACCAGGAAAGCCGGTGGCGGCATTGCCCGAGCCAAACTGGTGGTTCGACGGCGCAAAGTCGACAAAGTCGTTCGACGACCGCATCACAAAACATGCCGAGAGGTAAGAGGCATCGCATTTAAGCTCACCCGCCGATATTTCCGGTCTAGTTGCCGCTTGCCTAGATAAAATGCAGCTAATGCGTTTTAGGAGATGGCGCTACAGATGAGTCAGGGTTGCTTCTAAATGAAACTCAGAAAGGTTATAGTAACTGTATTTTGTTGGTGCATGAAAATCTGGTTCCTTTTGAACTGTGTTTCGTAGGTAGACTACCAAGAATGCCGTGTGCTGAACACAACGTCGAGATTGTGTATGATTGGGAGCTGCGGGTTCAGAGTAGTGAAAACAGCTGTGAGGGGTTTTAGACAGTGGTACCAAGATGATCCGTTTTTTTGAGACGTCTGAAACCCATATGTCCGCGGCCAACGCTCAACATTTTCGTATAGCTTACTAATAACAAAGCCGTCTATCTACGAAGGGATACTCTCGCTCGGCGAGCCGTTTGAGGCATTGATTAGGGGAAAATGAGTGCGTATGAGTCATTCTTCATCATCACAGATCTTGTTGAATTGAAATTAAGGAAATGACGTGAGAAGGTTATTGGTGAGGTAGAAAGTGTAAATAGAATAGGAGGGACATGTGACGCACAACGAGATGGCTGCGTCGATCCATACGTTGCGTGCTGGCGGCAAGGCCCTCCTAGACCATTGAGGTGTATTCGACGAATTCTATCACTTCAGTCGACCGAGGCCCAACTAGAGGTTTCTAAATGGACTAAACAAGCAAACTGGACCCTTTAGTCCCGAATTGTTGCTGTGATGCAAAAATCCGTTCCCTCCTTTAATGCTATACCCCATGCAGAGAAGCCAAACCCAGACGTCATGAGTTGACATTGTCTGATGTAACAAGTCTTCAACTCGCTGCTTGACAAGCGTTGTTCTATTTTCACTGACGCTTGTTTATTCTCAGAACTTGCCATATCGAACCTCAATCGTGGAAGTCTGTCTCAGCCCCTGGTTAGCGGAACACAGCTCGTCCTACTCCCATTTGATCACTATCTGCCCCGTCCAGGGCCAGAAATCCTATCGGCCTTGGTATGTCAATGATATTAGGGACGTCGGTGCACGGTCTGTGGATGAGGCCTGGGCCGATTGGAGCTTGGATGATAATAAACGAGAAAACAACGGTACGAACCGAGCGTTGTCTCAGGTCATGTCTGTTTCACCGCCCCAATATCGACAGCCACCCATAGTCACGTGATCCCCCGTCACCTTTGATCAGTCCAGATCAGCTTCGGCTAAAATCTGCTTATTAAGCTATGGCATACAGCGTAACCTTGCTAAAAGGTGCAGTTCTAAACATTTATGATAAGCGAGTCGTACAGACAAGCGAGTCGTACACTAATATTTTTGATGGGGCTGCACGCAATTGCAAAATAAGAATTTGTTAGTGACCTTAACAATTTTATAGCACGTTTGTGAGTGCAGCTCCACTTAGATTGTTAAATTGCACGGCTCGCTTATCACACATGTTACCGAAAAGTCCAAAAGTGGCCCCCGTGTAAGCAGCCTAAAATTGGGACATTTGAACTCACAATAGCCCTGCCCGAAACTTCATAAACAACGATTTGTCCTTCTTCCGCTTGGAATGCTTACGGGATGATGAAGACCTACCTGGCCATTTCGCCGTGTGACTGGCAAGTCCCGAAGCAACTCACTCATGGAAGGATGCCGGCTGTGCAACTGGATATGAATTGGGTGAAGAGTGGCGAGCTGGAGAAGATGATTGAGGGTCAATGGAATTATCTGAAGCCTGGCGTCATTGGTCTTTGAGGGCGGGGTCCGCGTGGTGATGTTGCGAATGAGCGAAGGGTGGATGACAGAAGTATGACAGATGTCAGTTAGCAACTTGAGACTAATGAAAGACTTCCATGTGCGGTGATTGATGGCCCGGTTTCCCTGCACCGGGACCAATGGCCTAGGCTTTAGTGCTGTCCGTTGTCAAGCCTACAAACACCACCAGGACGGCTGCATAGGCTGCGGTGCAAGACATAACTTCAGTGGGGTTACGTAGAAATGCCGCAGCCATCAGCTAAAATAGAGTGACGAAGCCCGTCGTTGAGACCAGTCCCGTATAGAGCATGTTGTGAAGGACCATCAACCACATGGGTGCAATGAGGAAAGCCCCACTCAGGGAGCTACACCGATCCTCTCCCAGAACCCCTTGATTCAGCTGTGACGATAGTTCTCCGGCCGTGTATTCCGCCTCACAGCCGAGTCTGGATCTGCTGCCCCCTTCTCCCAAGGACCTTTGGCCACAACCCTTTTCACGATGTGATTACCTCGATCCCCAATAAGGTGCTGGAGCAGCTTCCAGTCGTTGTACCGTTCGCCACTCACGTAAAAGGGGTCGTCGAGGAGGAGGTGGCGCTTTTCCATGTAGTCGTAGTCCTTCAATGCTTGAGCTGTAAGAATGGAGTTTGTTAGATGCAGCCAGTTACGTAGAAGTTCAGGGGGAATTCGGTCAGGATACGACTTCCTGTAAAGCTGAAGAGTGTCAGTCCATCCAGCTGGTTGCCTGGCTTTTAAACCGGAGATCAATCGCTTGTTGGATGAGCTTCACTCGTAGCTGGGCGATGTGGATGCGTTGCAGGACAGTGAAGTTGATGAGGTAACTCTGAGAGAAGATTATTAAATTGCCGAATACCACCCTGTCAATGGTCTGCTGAGGTTTCGAAAGGTTTACCTGCTCACCCTGGATCTCATCAGCTGCGCTATTGACGCTGTGTAGCAAGCCCTGTAGGTTGTCCATCGGGCTCCGGGACCGCGAGATCTTGGTGATGATATTGTGGAGGTCGATATCGATGATGCATTGGTAATCTTCAAAGTCCACACTGATCTGTTTACTGTTTTTCGGGCCCTCATCCCCATTTCTGCGGCGACGTCGGTAATGGAAGGGCATTTTCATTTTGATGTCCACTTCACGGCTACTTCAAAGATATCGATGGAGATTCTCCGCGATCTATGCGCGGGGTTTATGGGGGCGAACAGCTGGATATTCCCGAATTTTAGACATCTAAGTCAACGTCCCACTTTCTAGACACCCCACTTTCTGGGTAGTCTATAAAGACTTGCACCAAAAACTACACATTATATTTTACCTGCTTTTTACCCAGACTAAAATATAGGAAGCTGTCAAAAGGATCATGTGCTAGTCCAAAGGATCAGGATCACAGGATCTAGTGCAGGGGCCAAACCCATATACTCTATTGAGCTAAGGAAGACTGGCAGCTAACTGCGCCACTGTACACACGTCATCCTGTACGTGTATCTCGTCTATAAAAGGAGCAAACTCTCCAGCAAAGATAGACGGGACGGACCGAGAACGCAGAGAATGAAGACAGGGACAATCAACACAATCAAGACAACACACATAAAATCTTCGACTGTCATTTCCCAAGATTCAGAGGTGCCGTGTTTCCGACAGAAGCTATTGAACTACTACTACTATAACTACTTTCTGGTCTACTCTCTTTATCTGAACTATCTTCATTACAGCCAGCCGTGATTTGAGCTAGGTGGACTTAGGGTAATTGAAGCGAACTTGAAATTTAGCTCTACTTCCACTCTCTTCCTTTTGACGAGCCAAATATTCTCAATCCAGGCCTTTAAACCCCATTCTCATACCATAGTATAGCCAACCCAAAGTTCTTATTAGAAAGATCTTTCTAATCTTATAAGTTATATTAGAAGATAAAGACCTTTTGTGAGGGTCAAGGACCCAAGGGTAGTAGGACCAGAGTGCCTGGGTATGAGCAGTGCACGCGCAACGTGGGAGCAGAGTGCTCGTTAGGGGTGAGATAGTGATCTCATTGAACTCTATCTCTCTCCTAAGTCTTGTCTTCCACCCCCCTCTTTATGCCCTGCGATAACAACGTCTGGGCTCACTTACCCCGCTTGCTACCCCGTCATCGTCCTTGCTCGTACGCTCCTTCGACGCTCCTCTGACGCGATATCTATACCCTTCTGGCTTAGCGTTGTTGTTGCTTTTTACGACCCTGCCGACGCTACGGCTTCGGGGCTTCCGTCCTGTGCCGCTGATCCTACCCAGCTGGTCTTTACAGAGCCTCCCTCTCTTCAGGCTCCTGCTTTCAGGAGCTATCCGGGCCACACGCCCCTTCGTAGGTGATGCTGTCGACAATATTGTTTGCAGGCCCTATGCGCACTAGCTGCGTGGTTGCCCGTCCCGCGTAGCGCTCGAGGTGCTGGATGTTGGATGCCGCCTATTGTGCTTTCTCGCGGTTCTCGAGTTGCCGCCGCGTTATCTCTCCTTCCTTGCCTTCCTCGTCGTGTAGGCACTTGTAGCCGTAGGAACTTGTGGTTGCGTATACGCTGCGGGTTGCAAGTGTGGGAGTGTCGGGGTCACTGCGTTATGTGGTGCAGCGATTGTTTGGCTATATATTGTTGCCCTCCCTTGGTCTCAACAATAGTATATGTATAGCCTCAATGACTTAGAAGTAGGGGAAAGGGGGGTTTTGCTGAGAAAAGGAAGTTAGAGTTAGTAGTATAGGGTAATTGTACTTAGGTTGTATAGTCGTAGTATAGAGGTAGCTCTACCCTTGTTGATCGTAGTCGTCCCGGCTCAACTATCTCGAACTTCCTTTATACTGATCTTTGGTCTTATTTTTGGGAAAAGTAGGGCCTCCCTAGTTCTGGATATAAAGAGGGCTTTCCTCCCTCCAGTTCCTTTCCTCTCTTTTTCTGTTATAGTCTTACTCTCGTAGGTTGTGCCTTTCTTACTCCCTTATCTCTCTGTCTCTTTACCTATACTTCTCTACTACTTGTTTCATGCTTTTATAATTCGGTTTACTGACTGCCTAGTATATTATAGTCATCGTCCCTACTTTTGCTACTCTCGCTCCGCTCTCTCGCTCTACTCTCTATGTTCCGCCCCCCCTCTACTTGGTCCGTTATATCGGACAAATACCCTATAAGTAGTGCCCTCGCTGCTCCTATAAGGTCTCTATATATACTGATCGTTTCTTAGGCTGAAGATAATAAAGAGCCTGGCGGTCCCCTTAAGAAGTCTAAGGCTACCCCTATATCCCCTGGCTCCTCAGTGGGTTTCTAGTCCTTCCTTTTCTCGTCTTCGCTACTTCTAACCTGCTTCTCTAGGCCGAAGACGACGTCGCTCCGTCCTCCCCGTCTGCCGCTGATACCCCTAAGGCGTGCGATAAGCTTGCCGAGGGCGTCTGCCGTGTCATCCTATAAGTATTCTCCCTTCGGCTGCTAGCTCCCTGCTGATTATACGTAGCTGCCGTTCGTGCCTCCGCTATATATCAAAAGGATCATGTGCCAAAGGATCAGGATCACAGGATCTAATGCAGGAGACAAACCCATGTACTCTAGTCAGCTAAAGCAGGCTGGCAGCTGACTGTGCCATTGAACAGACGTTATCCTATACGGGTATCTCGTCTATAAAAGGAGCAAGCTCTCCAGCACAGACAGAGACAATCAACACAATCAAGACATGACACATAAAAATCCTCAACTGTCATTTCCCAAGATTCAGAAGTGCCGTGTTTCCGACAACCTCCATCGCCTATAGAGCGAGCATACAGACATTTTGCGGTGTCTTTGGACGCGGAAATGGATCGCTAGTCAGCTCAAATAGACACTTATATCGCTATGCCTGTCGTGGGCTAACGCCCAGGCTGAGCAGCTGCGCGCAAGTGGCGGGCAAGCACGTGAGAGGATAAATAAGCGCTCCAGATAGCCCAGAATCGCTTCAATTTGACGAAAACCTCGGAAAACGCGTTTTTAGGCGGTTTTGCTCAGTATCTACAGATTCAACTATCCTGCCAGACTGGCGGTCTGGCCTGACAGGGAGGAGGGGGAGAGCGCCCCAAAAAGTGGGGCTGACTTGGTGTTCTGAAGGCACAGCGGGTAATGGATTGACGAGGCGTAATTGGGACTAGGGTTTGAGTCCCGGCAGCGTGACTCATCATTTGCTTTCCCGGTATCACGGCACTAAAACTCCTAGAATTTGAGGGTCTAGCTCAATCTTGATAACAAATTCCCACCCATAGCATAGAATAAAACAAACAAACAAAAGAAAGAAAAAAAAGTATGTTCGTTTTAGCTAGCTGTTCCCAATGGCTGCCAGTGATTCGCCGTGGTTCAACTTTCCAAAGGCGCTTCAAGAAGCGAAAAATCTCTGGGCGGTAAGTAGCGACATAAGTGACAGCATCGGAGAGTGAGTCCAGAGCGTGACACGAGCCGTAGTTGCTTGCGCACACCGACAGAGTGGCGAAGCCAGGTCTTCCAAGGTAGGTGCGAAGCGTTGGGCTGCTTTGGAATCTTCCTCAGGTAGGCCGGATTCACGAAAAGAGGCGGCAGCCCTGGCCACTGTTCTGTCCGTTACAGGAGGACTTGGGGGCCGTAGGAGTGTTGGCTTGGCAGATAGATGTCCTCTTCATGAGGACTCATAAGATGTTGAGAGCCCTTGCCAGCAGAACATTTCCCATCGTTCACGTGGGGGCAAATCTGCCTCAGCTCGTTTCGGTCTTGTTTTCGTTGATGCGTGAGATAGAGGTAGTGCGGATGGGCCCTCGACTCTTCGATGCCGACGTAGCGAGTCGATGAATGATAAACCGCCAGAATTGAGGCTCTAACTTGAGCAATATGCGCCTCTACGGCGCCTAGCTGGATGAAAAGCTGTTTTCTCTGATTATTAGCAACCGCCGTAGGGTCCAAAACGTTAAAGTTGAGACCCTGCGGGATCAGGATCCCCTGCGTGTCCGGCAAATACATTGACCATCATATGCGGAGATCCAATGTCCATCTCTCAAAGGAAGGATCTCTAGTGCTTCGATACTTGCGGTCAAGTCTGTTTCGTCGAATTCGAAGTAGCAGGAGAGGACTTGTGCAACAGCGGAGTGCCAATGTTGGCTCGTCGAATTCGACTTCATCTTTGACGTCGAGCGAGAGAGGTCATTACGCAGCTGTTCCAAGAACATTTCGGGTGTCGAATCGTTGAGGCCGTACACCTCAAGTGCTCAAAGACCTCGGGCCTGTACCTGCCGGAGAGATATGGGTCTGCGTTGCGGTCATCAAAAGGGGGCTCTCCGTGTTCGTCCTGATCGCTGATAGCAAGAACTACAACGTCCTGGATCTTGCGCAAGTGGCTCCGATGTCTGGATCTAAGAACGGGGTGGACGTCAAAATGGCTTTTGATCCTGTTGCTGAGTTTTGACCAGAACTTATCTGTCACATTTGACAGCGGCAGGAACTTGGACCATGTGTAGCACAAATCGCCGTGCTCGCAGAATTCCAGAACCGCCTGGACGAAGGTAATGGCGATGGCATCCCGTAGAGCAATGTTCCTCCGTGATGTGGTGGAAATATCCTCTCTATTCCCGGCTGTATCGAAGTCGGGGTGAATCAGGAACTATACCATTCCAATCAGCCGCTACGTGCTTAAAGAACCATGAGCTGGTGCGGATACAGCCTACCTTAAACCCTGACTCCTTTACGGGAAGGAATGCGAATAGCTCTTGTCGTTCAATAAGTGGCTGCCGATCGGCTGTGAGAGGGAAGGCTAGGACGACTTCTGCGGTTGGCGATACTTCGGATGTGGTGCCTGTATTCTGAACGTCTCGGTTTTGACTAGGCGCCAAACTCTTCGCCGTGTACCTCGTCACATGGTAGTACCGGTTCTCCCGAGTTTCGTTACCGGCCCCATCAGTCAACACCGTCTCTAGAACGACGCTGCGACCAACAACATCGCTGTGACCGAGTTCTCGGGCGCGTTCCGGCTGACCCTGCTCGTCGAAGAACGTAACACGTATCCGCCTGAGCTTCCGGAGAAAAAGTAGGCAAGTCGGCCGGACGTCGTCCAGTTGCTCAATAATCATGGCTCGAAGATGTTCCAACTCATCTTGGCTTCCCTGATCGTGAAGATGCAGTGTCATCCGCGTTAGCGGGCTCTCTAGCTCCTCAATTGGGTCTTGCCAGATTGGTGCGATCATTCCCAAGCCTCGGTCACCCTTCTTGTGCTCGAAATAAAAGGAAAAGGGTCCCGACTGAATGTGGACTTTCCAGGCAGCGATAAAGACGGACTTGAAGCCGATACCTTTTGCGCCAATATAGCCGTAGCTCCCCGACTTCGTGCTGCTCCTGACGTCACAGATCGCCTTCAAGTCTTCCACGGAGAATCCGTCTTCGCTGTAGTCAATAACGATACGGTGAGAGTAGACCTTGAAGTTAATGAAAGGCACAGTCCCGCTCTCTCTGGCAAGCGAGAACTTGTTGTCATCAGCATTTTGAAGCAGCTCAAATACGAAGCGGGCACCGCTGGCATAGAGGTCTTTGGCGAGCCTGTATGCCGGTCAGCGTAGTTTGAAAACCATTTGGGCGAGCCCCATGAACAGACACCTACCTCTTGATCGAATGCGCTGCTATTTCACGCGTGCTGCGCAAGTCCTCCTCAAGTTCGCGTCGGTCTTCTGGATCCAGTTTGTCCAGGATCTCTTTCCTAGTATATCCAAGCCGCTTCGCGACAGCTAGCACAGTCTCTTGTGCTTCATCTTTGCTTATCATACTTCTCGTATGGCCCGAGGAAGCTCTCCTCATTATATTGATTCAGCGTTGTGTCGTTAGCACTTGGACCCTTGAGAGTGAGTTGTGAACGTTCAGGCTTGGGAGGATTTTGGGAAATCTTCCTACGGAGGCATCACGGTGCAGGGCATAAATTGATGCAGCGGTAAAATGCGGGGGTGTTCATGTTGGTTCGGTGACGGACAAACTTGGTCGTGTTGGCTGTGCAGAAGATGGCTGGGGATGTGGTAATTACTAGCAACCGCAGGGTCGCACACGAATCGGCCCATCACAACATCCCCCGATCGGGCTTTCTCCGGATGTTTGACGTCAATGGTCACCAGCGACCGTCTTGAAACACGGACCAAGGAGTCAAGGTTTTGCGCGAGTCTTTGGCATGAAGATGGAACTTGGTGGTTGCGTATTGGACTCGGTTTTTAAGAACCTCGCTCCCTACACAGTATGGGTGCCCAAAGTCTAGGGCTATCAAAGAATTCAGGACGAGCTTTTCCACCACAATACCAGGCTCAAGTTCGTCTTCATGCACCTCAATGTGCGCCTGCGGAGATTTCCTGCCAAATCTGGCTGTCAACATAGCCACGATCGATTAGCCTGTGTCACATGGGAATTCTCCCTAATGTCGTCTTAAACAATGTCGGTCGGCTCTCTCCTGTTGCAGGAAAGATAAAAATGGTGTTCTTGTATGTATGCACTGCCTGCGGTTTCTCCGCTAGTGTAGTCATCCATAATTATGTAGCACGCACTGCCCGAAGAGTCATCGCCTTCTCTAGCAGAGTGCATAAGTATTCAGCAGCAGAGCGAAGCTAGATGTATTAACCAGACTTGTACACCAAGCCCACTCTTATGGTTACGTATGTTAAAAATTCTGGACGACTTGCAGCGGCGCTGGAAACCAACTCCTGAGCACATTGATGAAGGACCGGGGATTCAAACGCCTACCTATCGTCCGAATCAGAATCCACTATCATTGGATGCGCCCTCCATCGCCGGGGCAAGACGACACTCACGGTGAGAATCGTCGCTGCGCGGGTTTTGCTGTTCGTTCAAGCTGACTGCTCAATCCAATCTGGAGAAGCGTGAATGAATATTAGCAAGATGCATGAGGGCTACCACAGCCGACGAGCCGGAGATGGCAAAAAACGCGAGAGGCGTCATTTTATGTCTTGCTGCGTCGAGGAGCCAAAAATGGATGCCGGGTGGAAGGAAAGTGGTTTCCTAGTTGAAGACAACTGCTTTTAATACCAACTGCCCAGGGCCGGGACACTCAGGGAGCTCGCCCGCGGTGAGGTACTGCACAGTGCCAAGTACAGACCTCGCTGTGACTAAGCACGCCGCACTGTCGAGACCCCTGAAAAAGGCCGCTCTGCCCTGTCAAATTCGGCAGCTACTGTACAGTACAGAAGTACTGTACCACAGCAAGTTCTGTACCTAACTTACTACCTTACGTAATCTGTAGGTAAGTATTATCGAACAGGCTCTGGGACATAAGAGTTTCTGCGTAGGAGCCCTTAATGAATAGCCGAGTAAACTATCCTTTTGGCAAGACATTAAAAGCATTCCTCAATCGATTCATTCACTCCATACCGGAATGTGAATAACTTCAAACGTTGGTTGGAAATTGAATCGGTGCCTACTACCTTAGGTTACTCATGCACAGCCTTTTGGGCGCCAACAGAACCGCCCATTTGCCCAACGCAAGCTGGTTGCACAAGGCCTTGGGCCGTTCGTCCGCAGCTTCGGCACCTTTCCACAACTTCCCTGCACGTTCTGCTCGGCCTCATCAGTAGGTATCTAAACTCAGCCAACCATCAGCTGTGGCCGTTCGACACTCATTGCCTCCCTTGTCCCCCTCAGCTCTCTGACTGAGGTAGCCATAGAAGCGACCGATTGGGAAACGTACGACCCGACGTGATCAAAAGCTAGTGGACCACACACTGATCGCAATGTAGGATTGCTTCATCGAAGCTATTCCGATTTTCTGTTGGACCAGACCGGCGCGAGTTTACGGTTCACTCCGCTATCGTCGCCCCCCAGTCACCCGTCCTCAACACCCTCATCAATGGCAATTTCAGCGAAGCTTCAGAAGGCCATGCCACGCTGGAATCCGTCGACGAACAAACGTTCGTCAGCTTTATTCAGTACGCATACACAGGCGACTATCGCGACAGATGGCCGCAGAGAACGGGGGCTCCCGCAGAGGCGAGCGCATGCAACGTTCCCCAGGCCGGCCCGACCCGCGTCGATGACCCGGAGCCGATGGAGGAGCCGATGGGGGAGCCGGCGATTGAACCCCCGGCAGTGAAGAAAGGCCCCTACAAGTGTGGTTACTGCGGGCAGCGGTTACGGGAGGGGAGGGATCTTCTGTTATGGGAAGCTTTCAGGACCGCCGTTAACCGGCGTTATTCCGCTTTCCGCCCAACGCCCAGCATGGACGCCACGGAAGACTACACCGATGTTTTCATCTCCTACGCACGGGTCTACGTCTTTGCCGATTGCTACCAAATTCCCGAGTTGATGGGCCTTACGCTCGAAAAACTTGGTCAAACCTTGGTCGCGTTCAAACTGTACGACGAAAGAGTAGACGACGTCATCAAATTGTTGAAGTACTGCTTTGGCAATCCGACACCGGACACATTGAAATCGCTCCTGGTAGTCTACACGCCTTGCAAGATTGAGCAGATATCGAAGAGCGAGAACTTCAATCAGATTTTGGCCGAACATGGAGAGTTATCAGCCCGCCTAGTTGGAGAGCTTATAAAGAGATTAGATTGATGAGGCACCCCGAAGTTGGCCCTCGGCGTGATCGGACTCTATCCCTAGGAGGGCTGATCGAGGAGCGGGTGATCTTAGAGCAGATACTGCTGTCGTCAAGCCATGCTCTCTATAGCTAGCCAAGGCATATGGCAGCAAGTGGCAAGCATCTCAATGCTGTTGTGTGCGGTGCTGATAATACGAGTCGTTATCAAGTTAGCGAGATTGGGGAGTTGGTGCTTTCTTGGCTAGCTCTCCGGGGTAAAATACACCTACCTTATGCGGTCATTGAACCAGTGGTTAGCATCTCAGTAAACGTTCTATTGTTGATCTACAACAGTGCAAATCCCTCCGCATTTGGATTTGTAAGCGCAAGCTAGCGAATGGGCTGTCGGCGAGTTGCTGACCCGGTTAGTCGAAAGAGACCGCCTTGGCCTCGATTTCTAAGCGCCAAGCATCGTGGACGCAACCCTTGTCCCGCTCATCAGCCTCGTAAGAGGAATTTGAAAGAAAGTAAACCATCACCGCTTGAGAATTATGGACACATTATCGTCGTAGCCGTGTTAAATCGCTCATCGGCGTGACTCACCGATGCGTTAATGCTGACCCGCGAGGAAAGGGGGATGCGTCTCGGCGCCAGAAGAGGGCAATTCATTGGGAATAGGGGTAGAACCCGTGTTGTGGAGGCCGGTACGGAGCCAGCCATGTTTACTGATCATGCCGGTTCTACATTGATGAAGTTCACGACGACATGCCTCAAGTGGCCAGTTGTGAAGTATAAGAACGCCTTCCAACTGCTAAGTACTTACCTCCCAACCATCATCACCACCACAGCCAGTCAACAGTGAACAACCGCAACACAACCATCCAGCATTAGCAAAATCTCCAATCAAAAATGGCTACCATCACTTCCATCGGCATCGGCAACATGGGCGCTGCCCTAGCCACGGCCCTCCTCAAGTCCTCCTCTCCGTCCGTGAACCTCACAATCTGGAACCGCACCGCCTCCCGTCCGCACGTCCAAGCCCTTATCTCAGCGGGCGCCACCTTTGAGCCCTCTGTCCCCGCCGCTCTTGCCCGCAGCGAAATCATCCTCCTCTGCCTGCTTGACTACCCAGCCGTCTCGTCCGTGCTCTCGCAAGCGGACGCCTCCACCCGGCCGCTGGCGGGCAAGACGATCCTCAACCTCACCAACGGCACGCCCAAGCAGGCGCGCGAGATGGAGGCGCTGTGTAAGTCCCTCGGCGCGGCGGTCTACTTCGACGGCGGCATAATGGTGACGCCGCAGCTGGTGGGGACGCCGGCGTCGTTCATCATACTGTCGGGCGAGACGGAGCAGGCGTACGACGAGCGCCTCATCCGCACCGGTCTGCTCACCCCCATCGGCACCGTCCAGTACATCTCGTCGGACCCGGGGGCCGCCAGCCTCGTGGACTGCGCGGCGCTCTCGTCCATGTACGGCATGTTCATCGGCGCCTTCACGGGCATCGCGCTGCTCAAGCGGCAGAAGCGCGAGGGGGGCGCCGGCGAGGTCGGTGCCAAGACCATGGTGGATAAGGTCATGGTTCCCGTGCTCACGGCGCTGGTGCCGTATGTGAGCTTACTGGCGGATCAGGTGGATAGGGAGGCGTGGATGGATGACTTGGGGAATCCGTTGGCTATGCAGGACGAGGGGGTGAGGAATATCATGCAGGCTTGCGAGGATGAGGGGGTTGATGGGTCGGGCCTGAAGTTTATAAGTGGGTTGATGGAGAGGGGTGTGAAGGAGGGGTTTGGTGCAGGGGGTGTCGCGGTTGTGGCTAAGTATCTGATGAAGTAAGGCGGAAAAGCAAGTGAGGGTTCGCAGGACACTTATCAAGACGCGCAGCCACGTCTGGGCCGCGCTTTTGTAAAGAGAAGACAAGTATAGCAAAAACAGAATAAGCACTCCCTCGAAAATTGCTGCATCTTGGACTCGACTCGGGAGTTGAACAAATGGGTTGCTAAGATAGTGATAGAGGTGGGGGATGAAAAGGGAGGTAATTTGCCACAGACCAGCCCAAACGCCGACACACGCTCAAAAGTTCGCGTAACGCAGCTGCCGAAGATACAAGCAGACTCACGCTTCATAACGACGACCAAGTAAGCTAAAAGACTTGATTACGCCACGGACTACGTACGTTGTTGAACGAAGTTTCTGATAGATAACTTATCTGCCTTGAATTTTTCGACTTACACCAAAGCCATGTGGACCCAAGGTCTTTAATTTGTATCCAGTCTCACCCTCTGCGTAGTCCACCGCCACCCTCCTTTCCCCGGAAAGGCCTGTCATCCAACCAAATCGATACTTCCGACCCATACGTTGGATACGGAGATCCCTCTCCCGTTTATCCAACATCGAAAGTCTTGCATAGTCGGCGAGCATGGCTGAATCACAGACGTAGTAGATACAGCCAGCCAACGAGTCGAGGGACACTGGCATATATGGCCATTTGACTAGCCACATGTGCGTGATGAGGACGATGATCATGATGATGAGAAGGGCGATAGACCCCCACGTGCATATCTCATGTGCGTAAAATGTCTGGGCAGTAGCAAACGGGACGCCAGAAAGCAAGAGTGGTAGAAGTTTTGACAGTAACGTGACGAAGGCCATAGCCCCGGCGAGGGGCTCGAGTTGACGGAGTGCGCGCCATATGCCAGTGAAGGCGTTTATGGTCCTCTCTTCTAGCACCGAGTGCCTGGCAGCTTGGGGCATCAGCGCCATCCGACAGTAGGTGTTCATTTTGAAGAAATCTGCGACAACTGTCAGCAGGGCCTCTCCGTGCCAACGAAGAATGGGCATCACAACATACTGTAGAAAAAGTCTTCCCAGACAAACTGGATGAGCACGCCCAGGCAGGTAAACAGCATATTAGCCCCAAAGTCCTGGCTGTCCATAAACCACTCGAACGCATTCATAGTTGGGTCCTCCCACACGACGTTCTCATAGTAAAGAATAAGCGTTAACAGCCCAACTAAAACCATCAGAAAACTCCCTTGCACAACCCTCTCCTTCCTTCCCACACTCAACCACTTCTCCTCCTCCTTGTCTCTCTCTCTCAGGGGCAACGCTCTCTTCAACCCCCACTTCACACCCAGCGGCATCCCAGCATCCACCGGGACAATTCCATAACTTACTCCTCTGCCCTTCCCTTCCCCGACCAGCCTGCCAACGAAGAACCTCTTCCCCGCCAACCCCTTTCTCAAGTTTCCATCTTCACTTCCCTCCACACACCTCACCCTCACCTCCTTCACCGCTTCCTTCGCCTCCTTCATCTGCATCAACACACAAACCGCCGCCAAACTCCCCGGGTGCGTCGCCACCCCCGTCTTTTGTCTCAAACACCACATCACAGCAGCCACGCCCGCGGCTAACAACACCAACAGCACCTGTGCAAACCTCGCCGGCGTACGAAACACGGCCAGCGTGATGAAGCAAGTATTCAGGTTGTGCTTGATACAACTGCCCCTCAGTTTCAGCCCAATCGTCTCGCCCGACAACGACACCAAGACGGCCGACGCCGCGACGAGGAGGTCGGATACCAGCGAGAGCCGGTCCCGCTCCCTCCAGAGCAACACAAGCCCGATCCATACCTCCCTGAGACCGCCCGAGATCCGCATGGTCAGGGCGGTAGTGCTCCCCCCCGGACGAGCGAGCGAGCGGAAGGGCAGGAGGAGTTTGATCTCGGCGTCGATGAGTTGAATTGGGACTAACAGGAGGAGGGTGAGGATCAAGGGGAGGAAGTAGACGGTGAGGTACGTGAGGGATGAGGATGGAACGGTGATTTCGGCTGGGGTGGAACCCAGTATGTGTGGGAAGACGGGGTAGGCGGTGAGGGTCGCGGTTGGGAGGCCGAGGAAGTTGGTTTGGGTGACGACGAGGGAGGTGGCGGGGATGGCGGTGGTGAGGGTGGTTGGGGAGCCGAGGGGGTTGGTGGTGATGGTGATGATGGTGCGTAGGAGAGCGTCGCCCGGGACGGTGGTGATGGTGGTAGGGAGGCCGAGGAAGTTGGTGGTTATTAGGGTGGTTTCTGGGACCATAATGGCGGGGAGTTGAACGAGGACGGTTTGCGAAGTGACGACGCTGGTGATGATTGTGTGAATGCTGCCGTTAAAGGTGAATCGTATCTTTGTGTGCTTTTCGGTGTATATCGGTATGTAGACAAAAGTTACGCCTGAATGTCCGGGCACTCTGGTGTGAGATATTGACGAGAAAGCCGTTGTGGGTTTAATCGATGACGTTGCCGGGAGGCCGCTAGATGCATGTGAACTTGATGTGCTTGATGGACTTGATGTACCTGAGCTTTACGCAGTCGACAAAGACTTGCTGGTTGCAAGAGTTGTCGATATAGCGCCGCTTGACATGGAGGACTTGGTGAAGCTTAGTGCGGCCGTAGTGGTGTTATCGGCGGTTGTGGTGATGATGATCGAAGGTATGGTGGCTGGCGTGTGTGATGGAGTCCATATTTGCTCATAGTCGATTCCCTTGGGGAAATAGTACCCTTTCTGTGTAAGTCGAGCCTGCTTACAGTAAGGGTGACGATCACGGGTGTCTTTCCCGGATTGGTCCCAGTTGATCCGTTCGTCTTCGTACCTGTTGAAGAAGACGCCAAAATAGACAAACAGTATACTGTTAGATGTGGCTGTTGTCGTGGCAGGGATGGTAATGGCCCTGCGGGCCGGCCCAGGATACTTGATGCAACCGTAAAACGAATGTTCGAGTGAATGAATGAACTGGATATATGTCAAAGTCCCCTCCAATACCCAAAGCTGCCTCAGTTTGGTTCCAAAAACCTCGTCCCAGGAGCGTTTCCGCGTTGACGGATCCGCAGAGTACCAGTCGTCGTACATCTTATCACACCCGCCGGGAGGAAACCAGATGTCCTTAGACAGCCATGTTGCCCGCGTCCAGCCGATCGGGATGTTGTAAGTCCCGGTCCCCGGGCCGATAACAGCAAGACAGGCGGAAGGTCGTCGGTCATGATGACTCCCTAGTGGTTATATACGCACATACCGCTCGTGTCTTCGCCAGGCATTACAAGGGCGCTGCGCAAAGGGATTCTACATCTCCCCGACCCACGGATCAGCCCACGTGAGGTATGCCCTGATGGGCTCAGTGTTATGATAGCACGTATCACACGGTCGGGGGATTTTGATGTTAGCAGCTGATCCTAGTGGAAGATCTCGGGAGTAATGCGTTGTCCTTGGTTCGGCAGTAGTGGTGGTGCTTGGAGCGCCATGCATACTCGCTGTTGATACTGGCATGCCATCCTGTCCCAAAGTCCTACGCATGCGAGCGGATGGCCCGCGCTGGTCCCGACTTCAGTGTGGCGCTTCCAAGCGGGCGATGCAAAGTCCTGAGGTACTCTATCACGGTCCTGTTCGTTTGGAAGCATTCGTACTAACCACTCCAGTACAGCCAGCATGCTCCATATTAAGAGGAACTGAAATGTCAAGAACGGCCATCGCGAGCGGTATTGCCTTGAAATCGGGCTTGTAGTTCTTCAGGTGGTTGCGGCTACGGTTTCTCTGCCATTGGGGATGCATCATTGATTGCCAAAGCTCGGTTTGGTAGACGACGTCAGCCCAGCACACCTCAAGTTCGCCAAGAAGGGGAATCGTGGATATGGTGAAAGGTGGTATTTTAAAGATGGAATAAAAAGCGCATATCAGATGCAGTGAGCAGTGAAAATATGCGTAGCTAGAGTCTGGGAAATGGCTGGATTTAATGCCTGGCAGTGCCATCAGCCCTCGATATGAACAATACGACCAGCCGCAGCTCAATGGTACAAGAACCCCAAATGAATCTCTCATATTGAGGTATATTAGCCGCCATATGACGGTTGCATCTAGTTCCACACTTGATATAACTCTTTCCAACGTCTTCCACAAGCCCCGCCCAAAGCCAGAAGAATGAGGCTGTTTGCCAGAGGCTAACGGCTAGCAGGTCTGAGCATCCTGAGACTTATCTACTGTAAATTATATCTAACTTACCAGGACGTTATTTTCATAGGCTAGCCACTATAGAACAAGGACTCGATATACTAGGCTACGAAGCGCTTATCGGCATAGGATATAGTAGGTAGCCAAGCTATATCTGAAACTGTTGATTATATACGTCGTGGAACCCTCTCTTCGAGCGGCAATAATAGAAGCCCCGCTCCTCCTTAGTAAGTTCTCATGCTTTTCCTAGGGCGATGGGGTATTGAGCGATAATCCTATCCTAGAAGCTCTTATTTTGGCTCATAATTGACAAGGTTATATTGGTGCGAAGTTTGAAGGGTGGATAAAGAAGGCCCGCTGTAAGATGTGAACGTGATGTAGGGCAGTGAAGTGTGACAAGAATCTTTGACCGTGATTTTATCGCACGCCTTCGATACCGCTATAGCCTGAGCTAAATATATGGACCCAGCATGTATATTCCATAAAGAACTAAGTATTTAGATGGCTACATCAAGATGGCATCGACTTCTCGGCTCCAGAGACGATGACGACAAAAAACCCAAGCAGAACTGGCACTAGTGTTAAGTTGGCGGACCAAGGTGATGCACGGCGGAAACAGAGTGATGGTGCAGATGGCAAGGAGCATACCTATCCTACTCTCAGATGCTCAGAACGTGGCAATGCGATGACCATGATATTGGGGGCCGGGCCGCCGATTTTGTGCTGCCAACTACTTCTGTAATTAATGTCTTGAGCGTCGATCAATATCCTCGGCTAAGGTATAGCAGTCTGACATGACTGGGACGCCGAACCTCAAGGGCATTGATTTGTCGCTACCTATACCTATCAGGGGAACGGGGGTATCCGCCTTGATACCTACCTGTAGACCGTACGCCCAATGTTGGCAATTCTGAAATGTTAGTGACATCATGACACCCACCGGGGCGCCACTTTTACCTCCTGAAGCCTTCATGATGCCCAGCTGGGAGTCATTATGTAGCTATGAAGATGTTATTGCCGGCACTCGGCGATACGATCAGTGTATGGCAACATCATAATCAAGACCGCCCCCTTCCGGGAAGTCGACTAGGTATGCTCTGGCGTATGGGATGCTCGTAATGGAGGTAAAGCCGGAATCGAGCTAAAAGCAACAAACGGAATGCATCGGAAATCTGGAAATGCACAATTATTAAGTGGCAAGGGAACTAAGACCTGGGGAAGAGCATTCGTGACGTGCGGTTCGAATACGCCAAAAGAGAGGTATACGCACACACAAGATAGCAGATTAAGGATTAAGGCAGTACCTAGAGACGATACCGGCCGGTAGCCACGATTGTGAGAGCAGGGAACGAGGGAGCGAGCGAAAGAAAGGAGGGAGAATGTCAAGAGTACAAGAAGTAATGGCGGAGAGGGGGCATTATTTACAGTACCCTAAGTTTTAGTGTGGCGGGCGGGCTCTAGACTTGGGGAGAACGCGTCCGCGAATACACTGGGAAAGATTTAAGCACGGAATTATTGCGAGGCTTTATAATTAGCGTATTGATAGGATTTCTCCTTCGCTTCCTGTATTGGATCGTATCTTTCTGAAGCCTGTAATTCGCTGCGCGTCATCTTCAGGTTCCAAACCTAAATCCTGCATTGACTACTGCCTAATTATTATTTGCATGATAAACCAACTAATAACTTAAAACCGGCATCTAACTTTCTACTGCAATAAATAGGCAAGATGACATAACTTCACAGATATATTACCCTTAGTGACCATCAACAGGATTCCGCGGATTATCCACCGGGATGTAGCTGCTATGGCCGTACGTTCTGGATGTTGACGAACCTCCGGCTAGCGGGGACAGCTGCAGGTGCGTGTAGGTCCCGGTGACAGGAGCAGTCGAGGTTATGCCGTAGCGTGACGGCATGACAGCAGCCCCAAGCGGGTTATACCGCCGGCGGTATGACGAGGGCGACGAGACTAGAGGGTCTGCTGAGACGCTGGCAGTTTCCTTGCCGCTTTCCCCGTGAGCATGGTCGCCCTCGCCATCATGTCCTTGTCCGTGCCTGTGATCTTCTCCAGACAGAGGATCGCCAGACTTCCTATTATACGTATTCGCTAGCCATGCGCCCAGCCGGTCGAAAAGGATGAGGATGTACAATAGGCCAACCGTCAAGGGCAGAATGGTGGGTGTCTCGATTATGGCGTACATGAGATCCTTGCTAGCGGATATAGCGAGGAACACGGCGGCAACAAGGATGACGACACCGCGGTTGATGTATGACATCAGATAAAAGGAGTCGGCCTTGTTGATTCGGATAAGGACCATGGCGATGAGGGAGCAAGCCACAAAGAGCAAGAAAGCCGCCCAGAAGTATCGGTAGACAAGCTTCCACGACTCGAACATGACGAGCAGCGCGTCCTCGTCGAGGGGCAGGCTCAGCCCAAGCGAGCTGTACGTGGCTGTCTCTACGCGTAGGTAAAGCGTGAATAGGTTCTCGGGAAAGTCGAGAACTCCAGTACCCGTCACAGTTGGCCCGCAGATTCCGGTGGTATTGCCGACGAGCTCCAGGTCGTGTTGTATCTCATCGAGGTAGACAAGACTTGCCAATTTCTTGTCGAGTTCGAGAGAGTTGATGATGTCGGCCAGCTTGGCAGTCAACTCTCCGCCGTCTAGGTGATCTGCGAAACAATACTGCGCAAAGGAACTTCCTAGTTTCCGGGCGCCATTCGACACATACAGGGCCAAGGCAATTTGCTGGGAGCCCTCGACCAGGCCAACAATAGCAAGGTGGAGGGGGAAGTGCAGCGCGGACCAGATCTGCTGCTTGATGGTCCCAAAGTGGCCATGGGGGTGGTTGTCGAAATATAGCATCCATACGCCGATCTACATTGTTGGAATTGGGTGTCAGCAATCAAGTAAACCTTGTGAGTTGGAGACGAAGGAACTGAAGCTACTGCAACCTACCAAGATTAAAACAATGCAGAGGACTAAGCCAGAGTCTCCGGGATCAAGGCCCTCTTTTCCCATCATTCGCGAGATGGTCTTGGTCACGCCAATCTTGACAGAAGGAATCTCGTTAGAATGCAGTCAATCTCGAAAAGAACAAAAAGAAAAAAAAAAATTTAAGCGCATGTTAACTTACAGCTCCCTCGCCGATGACGATTAGGGTCAACAGCCCCATGCGCTCGACCAGATGCGTCTTTTTGAAGCTCAACATCCTCCAAAAACTAGAGATGGTAATAACGGCGATGGTCTCGAGCAACATGACGATCCACCAAATGCTGTAGATACCGTTGCTCTCGTCGACCGGTTTGTCCCTACTGAACGCCGGTATCATGGCGCCGTAGGCAGCGGCAGCCACGACATAGGTGAGGGTGTTCAAGAACAAGGGCAAGTAAATGTCGGTGCGGCGCGCAAGGGCGACAAAAACGCCCACGACGGCGTACTGGATGATGAAGAGCACGCGGCTGAGCACGAGCGTGTAGCAGAGAACCCGGAAATTGGTGTTGTTTCCCTTGGTAGTTCCTGGGGAAAACGCCGAGCCGGCGAGGGCGAAGCCCACAAATGCAATCATGATGACCGTTTTGCACCCTCGGCTGTATATGCTGTCGTTCTCGAAGCGGACATCGTATAGCACTGTGTGAAACCATGTGACCCAGATAATGGCGAAGAAACCAATGTACGCGAAGAGGGAGGAATGATCGACGATGGCGTGGTAGGTGGTGAAGGTGGCTAGATTTGCGACGCTGTCGGGCCCCTCAATGTCAGCCCATCCAGTGGCAACCACAGGTATTTCTTCCAGCGACTCACAAGAATAAGTCAAAGAACAGCTCGAGCGTGCTGGCTTCATGCCTCGGCGCAAAAACAAGATGTTCTTTATCAACTCCTTGGAGCGGGTTCTGAATCCACGGCACGATGCTGTGGATGCGTCTCTTCGTACGTTCCTCATTGCTGTGGGTTTGCGGGTTAGGATTTGTAACTAAATGGTAGCGGTGTGCTTCGGCGGGTGACCATACATGTGCTTGCGGGAGGTGGAAGCCATCACTAGTAGGGTGTGCGAGGAAGAGCTGAGGTGGGAAGAAACAGGATCGGCGTGGGAACACGGGGCTTGGCAAAATCTTCTTTTTTAAATATTTCTGGCACTCCTGTCGGGAACCCAGGCCTGTCTGGCGCAAAGGCGAGTCAAGGATGTTTTCACTAGTGCCCAAAGCGAATGTAAACACTCGCTGGGCCAGCCACACAGAATTTCTGTGGGTCAGCAGATCCGGGGAATGAGCTTCAGCCGTTCGGAGGACCCGCAATAGGGAGGCAAAGGTAGGCCGGGCGGGAGGCTACGTCAAAACAATTGGACCATGTTAGCCTTTCAGTTACCTGTACGAGCTTGAGGCACTATGTAGCATCACCTATTGGTTGGTAGTTTGTCAGGAAAAGGCAGGGTCGCCTACCACTGGGCCCAGACCGGTCACGGCAATTAAGGTGGTACTACCAGTAAAAGAAGAGTACAAGCAACAAACGAACAGTGTACTCAAGTGTGGGCCCGACACTCCACATAGCGCATTGTGATCAGCCATGCGCGGCGGGAGGTGGAGATGAGGCATGAGGTTGTGTCCAATAGTTGCTTTGAAGGGTTCAGTGGACTCCAAAATAACCCTCGCTTGTCACTCTTGTGTTTTTGATTTAGCAATCCAGTTTTACAACCCTCATCCTAGTCCCTAATACCGCTTGTATCTGGTTGACGAGATAGTTCCCTACGTTTCGGGGAAGCGCACTCCCACAGGGCCATTATCTACGTAAGGAGGGGGGAATAACGAAATCATTTGGTATTTGTGCGTGTAGCGATGTACTAGGTCAAGGGGCTAAAGCGAGTTAATTCCAAGTGGTATGTACTGTACCATCTGGTCCTTTGGGGTCACTACTACCTACCTTACCTAGTGTCCTAAACGGTGGTGGGAGAGCGTCGCACTGCCAATCTAGCTTTCCATTGGCAGAGGAGGCGAGGAAATGGCCCAATCATGAACTATTCCCATCTCAACAGAGCGGCCAGCGTTGCCCCCAAAACTTCTTTCACTGATGCGACGTACCTTTAGGTATCATTACTATCCTTAGAAGTTGATGCTCGGCTACTTCCTGTCGATGAGCGATTGATACTGGCGACGCCAAGCCGCTAGTAGAACCCATAGACACTGCCTCTTGGGCTGGCGGCTGTGCGTTATGTACGCTAGGACGTGGAAGAAAGTATGGATGCTTCCAATGTCAGTTTCTGTCATTGGATGGTACAAGATATAAACTACAGTGGAGGAACCGCAGCACTTCCGCTGATTACTGCTCACTGACCCAATCTTGGAACGGAATGTTGCCAAGTCGACCGGTCCATGGAAGTCAGCAAGGAAATATAGGCTGCTAAGCTAGCTCAAACATCCCCCGCAAACACACAACTAACCAACTCTGGAAGCAGCATGGTTTTCATCGCTCACTAGTTGTTTGACACAATTCATTATCTATGACATGGGCTGAATTGTCAGAGTTTGGATAAAAGTAATTAAGTTGGTTCCATAGCCTTCGATAACTTTAGGTCTTCCACATCGTAGAGGGCTAGAACATGTGATACTTAAATAAATCCAGAACAGTCCTACATCGAGTAGCAACATAGGGTAACTCCGCTGGACCAACTACAATACCTTAGTACCCATAATGAGAGTCTAAATAGGGTCCATCTAGATATGTAATTATCTTTCACAGTAGCTCTCTAAATCCTTCATAGATATCCAATCTTTCAATAGAACTTGCGTCAGCTGAACAACCGGGCGACCAATCCTCACAACAAGGGCTTTCCGCGATATGACTTTGTGACAGCTACGGCCGAGATGATATACCTAGGGAACGAATGTTAAGGTTGAACTGGGAGTTACTACGGTGTACGTAGCGGAGTAGCCGGCGATATAGGACCCGAGTATCGCGACCTAATAGCTATCTAAGTAAAATTGACATCTCTCAATGTCGCTTATGACCTCAATAGGATCCAACTGGCAAGCTTTCAAATACCAATACAAACTCCCTGTGCTCAGGAAAGCGTCCCAACGTCTCCGGAACGAGAACACAACTGTAAGCAGCATACAGCCAAGCGCCCACAAAACCAGTGTCAACAAAATTAAAATGGGCGGGACACTATTCTTCACCAATACGAGAGCCCTGAAATGAACCGCAGCCGTAAGGTTGGAATGAGCCCAAACTTGGTGCGTACTCTCGGGCGGACCGTACATAAGCTGGATGGCCATATGTTGATACGCACGATCCAAGGCTTGCTGTAATTCTTTAGGCTTAACGTATCTCGTGTATTGTGACACTGATAAAACTCCACTGGGAAGTTCAACAAGGGGCACGCCGGCGGCTACCAGAAGGGGTATAGTCACAGCACGGTCTGAAGCAATGTAGCTTTTGTTGGTGTCGGTGCGGTAATCAACACCTGGGGGGAGCCCATCGAAGAGTTCGTGCAAGGGAGTGAATTCCGACCGCTCGTCGAGATCCCCATGTCTATTGTAGAGCCTACTCTCCCTAACGCCGGGGATGAGTATAGCAGGAACAGCTATGCCGAGGCGCGGCACATTCCACCCCCATGCTGTGTTGACGTACTTGACATCCTCCCGGCTGAAATCTCGGTATGTCCCGGAGAATCCGTCAACCGTAGCTGAGCCTAATGCGGAGGATGATACGCACCGCACGCCTATTGCATGCATTGGGCTAGATGATATGTCACAGAAATCTGACGTGTACTCCCCGAAGAGTTCGGGAATGGTATCTTGAACGTGGTCGTCTGCGGCTGTGGTCTCCCGGTACTCCCAGAGAGCGAATTCCAGGACATCTTCCTCTCCAAGACCGCTGTACGAGACCGTGTAGCTCCGATTCCTTCTATTCATAACATTGTGTATCCCGAAACTAAGCCCAACTTCGGCAACCGTGTATATATCCGTTTGTTTGTGTTCCACCTGACAATCGTCTCGTAGGACAGAAATTGTTGCTCCTAGACGCTCAGGTACATTATAGAAGTAGTGAGCCGGAAGATACACTCCGTCCGAGCTAGGATTCTTGATATAACGTTCGCTGATGTAGCCCGGAGTCGCGGAATTTATCCTATGGTTAAGGATTTGGAAGTCGCCTAGTTTGTAGACCGGTTTGCAGCTATACCTGAACGCAAGTCCCCAGGCACGACCAGTAAGAGTCTTTTCTGCCTGCGGTGGGAGAAAGATAGGTTCCTTGGTCCCATTCGGCAAGTCGCTGTCAACTGTTATATTGAAGTCGACGTCACTTTCTGGGGACGAATAAAAAGCGCTAGCCAGAGGTATCTGAGGCTGTTGGCCCCGGCGCCAGACCTGGTGGGCAGCATCGAGGATGTGAAATGACCTCCGTAAATCGAAGGTGGAAGCGTTCGTGCCCACCACACTCACTCCCGGAGTGCTGCCGACTTTGAACGACGCCTCGGTCTCCATAGTAAGACCGCTCAGCACGAAGGCCCAGGACAGAAGTTGCAGGAGAAATAAAATCACCCAGATCCAGGATACAACCGGGCCGCTTCCTGGCTCCCTCTTCCGCCAAAAAACGTGAAGAGCCATATGCATCCAGCCGCTGACCCTACTCCATGACTTGTCCTTGTGCATCTTCGCTTGCTCCTTGTTCAGTTTCCAAGGGAATTTGCCTGTCAAGATACCAGCCTCGACGCCGGCGAGCACGTAGGTGGTGACGTTGGTTCCGAGGGCGCCGATTACGAACCATGACCACCAGATGAACGTGGCGTCAGGAAGAGATGTGCCGTTGCCGCCATTGCGACCCGCTGATGGATGCAAGAATTGCATATATGTCCAGAGGTAGTACACGGCGAGAGCAGGGGGCACGAAGACGCCGCAGAGCCCGCGAAATATGAATAGCTGCCGTCGGGGTCCAGTTTCTACGGCTCCGTTATTTGATCGGATCGAATTGTTTAACATGTTTCTACGGATAACAAGCATCCAATTAGCCTTAAGTGCAATATGTCAGGACAGGGATCATGAGGAGTATAAGCTTACTCCTTCTTGTGGCCCTCTCCCAAAGTCTCAGTTGAATGATAGTGGCTCGGCTGTGACGACATTTCGATAAGCTTGTCGCAGTCCGGTTGAGGTTCCTTAGTGCCAGGCAAGCTACTGGGAAGGATTTATATTTATATCCCTTGAGTTGACGCCACGCAGTGGTGCCACACACCCGCTGCCTCTGCTAAACGATTTCGGGGGTTCCTCAGCCACCCAAACGAACGAGGCGGCGGAAACAAATATACATAACGGCTTAGGCTCACAATCCCACCAGCTGGTATGACGACTGTTCGACAGGACTTTGCATACCCGAGACCAATGGGAACCTGCGTCGTCGCGTCGACCCGCCTTATCTCGGCTGAAACCGCTGTAGCCTGTACGAGGTTGCTCTAGGACTTATTCACCGGTCTAAACGCCTGCTAACTGGTGGAAAGGAGATTCGTATGCCTAACGGCTTAAGAATGCCTGGTTTCAAATTAAGTGCCCTACTGCATGATGGGGCTGGACTCTTAGAATTAATTGAACACGGCCATTGGCTCCAGAGGTGCATACTCCGCTTTCCTTGTCCCACCCCAAACGCAGTTACGCAGACTCAGGATTACGGCAGTTAATCGTTGCGTGTGGTTATAATTAGTTCCGTTGAGCAATTAGAAGAGCTCTAAAGTCACCCTACCCACATCCGAACATTTTATAAGGCCAACATCGCAACTACCTTACATTTCAACAATAAAATATTTTATCCCAGACTAAACAAAACAGAAGAAGCCACTGGTTTACCACTATTGCTCCTCTTTGATGAGTTATAGAGATTCGCACCGATTATAGTGGCAGGGTTGATCCGAAACCGTTCTTCATTTTAATCGAGAACTACATAAGTCAGGTAGCTTCAGATCACTCGAACGATATATATATTAATACTGCCAACAGATCCCCTTACTACGGTTATCAATCCTCGTTATCCACCTTGGCCTTACTAATAGTGAGTTTTCCTCTTCAGTAACCTTTTAAAAATTATGTATTTCAATATAGTCCTACTGTATTTGGGCCTAGCCAAAAGGCAGTAGCCATACAATCCTTTTATTATAGTTACCACCCACTGGAACCTGCAGTAAATGAAAAAGCCGCTACAACTATCAATCAATGAATCAGCCTGAGCTGGGATCAGAGCGGAGATCAAGGGAAGCATCAGGCCTGAACTAGGGCGGGAAAGGATTACAGGGTGAGGTGACTAGCGGGGCAAAGGATATCGACTAGAGGAAGCAAGTCCAAAGTCGGCCTACTGGTGAAAGAGTGCAGAGACACACGTCTACGTTGTGATTATACCCCACACACTCTGAAACAAAGGGAGGGCAGCGACAGTCAACATAGACCCATTCCCCGGGTGATTCCTAGTCTAACTTTGTAGCTTTGTTTTAGCTTTCCGATCGATCGTAACAAAGAGTCCGTCTGAAAGACGGTTTGTAAATCCCATTCCATTACGACTCAAGCCGGTGCCAAGCCGGGATCTTGATCCGGCTACTTCTGATGGAGGACGTACCTCTATGAGCGTCCTCCACCGTCATAGCGAGATCAGCCAGGTCGACTCCTCCCAGGATAACATACCAATTTCAGAGCTTGAGAATGACACATTGTCCAATTTCCCTTGGCCCCCACAGCCAGAGTGGGCCAATCCTCGGCGTATCAACGAAGGACGCCAGATAATAGAAGGAGAGTAATGAAAGCATGAAGGAGAGTACATTCATCTAACATCATTAATGTACTCTGGCCGTATAACTAAGTTTGTGACTGGCACTCGTATCGGATACTGTTTGATTAGGTTGCAAAACGGTGGGAACCAACCCTCGATCAGGATGCACGATTCGTACACAACAGCTCGAAGCCGTACCATTGCAGTTACACAATGGTCACCGTCAACCTGGAGTAGAGGGTGTCTGCTTCCTCCCTCTCCGTAGTGCAGTACTCATGAACTCCAACCCGCTCGTAGGCACCAGGATATCGACCAGATGGACAAACAACCAAACCGCGAATGAGCAGTCGAGAATGACCAACCCCCCTCTCAGCAACCTTGATGAACCTGTATGTCCCGTTACAGTCCAGCCCCGCAAAACCCCTGACGTCTAGGCGGGTGATAGTGCCGTCCTCGAATCGTGGACTCTCGTTTGAAACCTTTATCACCTTTACCCGGAAGGGGAATTCCTCCAGAAGAACCTCCGATACCGTTGCAGTGGCTATGTCGCAGTCCACCTCGATCCGCCCATCCCGCACGGGGCCAAATGGATTGCTAACTGCTTTAGGTGTACAGCTTGCATTCTTGACTGTGAGCGTAATCGTAGCTCCGGCGTCGAATCCGCCGAAGATTTCCGCGCTGTGCAGCGACGCCCAGGACCAGCTAGGGGCCTGATACTCATCATGGCGCAGGCCGAATTTCTGAAAAGGCAGCCTGCTCGCTGTCCAAAGAAAGGTCTGTTCAAGATTCTCTTTCCAGAGGCCTGCGAGATAGGTATAGGAAGAGGACTGGGCTACTCGTGACGCTAGTCCGGACGGTGCCGCGAGTTTGTCAGAGGAGCAGGTTAGCGATCTGCTGGAATACTGGTTCACCAGCAACATCCAGCGCCCCGAAACTTCTGAGGACTGTCCCAGCCCTGGTTGGGCATACCACTCCGCATTGTATATCGTGAAGTGGCTCGGCTCCGCTTCCGGCATTGTCTTTGATGGCAGACCCCTCCGCAACCGCCGAGGAACTAATCACGTATGAGGGGGAAGCGGTGCCGCATTCGCAATAAGTGGCCGTGGAGCACTCCCACGCAAGCTCATATTCCCCGAAATGCAGCATTTGTCTGGCTACTACCCGCTCCTAGAAGGTCCAGCCTCATGATTGCAGCGTTGTGCCAATACTCTTTGCCTTGCCCCGCGCCTTGACAAGTGACCGGTAATCATCGGGAAAGGGTTGCAGGGAGTGAGCGGGCGTCTCGGATAGGTGAAAGCCGATATCCCGAACAGCGGCCAGATTCTCGCCTGGGATGCGGACGCCACGGAGCCGTTTCCTCTTCTCTGGACGCGACAAACCGCAGGTGCTATCCGGCCCAGCGTCCGCGGCGATGGTGACAATCGCACCTTCGTACACGTGCTGCATTTTACCGGACTGTTCCTCCCAGTCAGACTTGGAGTCTTGGAGGATGCCGAAAGAGTCAATCCACAGGTAGCGGAACCCAAGCTGGCGCGTGACGTACGCGGCGTGCTGAAATGTTAGCGGCATGCTGGAGAGGGGCATCCCCGTTGCCGGTCCGCGATTGTGTGTGTGGTCGTAGTCAGCGGTTGTTGTTCACCCCAGCAGTGACTGAGGGCGACGTACTCCCCGGTCGAACCAGGAGAGGGGATAATGAGTCGTGGAGGGGAGCGGTCATCACCGACATCGACCAGCCTCTTGGGGAGCGGACTGCCATTCGGTGTTGTCCTACACTTTGTATGTGAGGTCAAGCACTCGTGAAGCCATTTAGATGCTTGTAATATGCATTCCGGTGAGAGCGCGTCTGCGGACACCTTCCCCTGCCCACATTCATCCGGCGATCCCAGAGCAGTGTTTCTGGCTGACTGTTAGCTCCCCGTAACGTCCAATTCAAAATAGAACACCCCTCAATGTAAATCCCAAGTAATCACCTACGGTTCAGGGATTATGTGAATGGTCGGTACTCCTCTGCCTTCAGTCCAGAATTTGTCATGCCCACCTGTGCTCCACCGGAGATCGATTGGGTAGTCGGGGTCTCCGATCTGGGAAAACACCTCCTCCGGGACCTGTAGTTGAAGCGACAGTAGAATTATGTTGCATCCACAGCAGCCGGGGGGGTAGCAAACTTAGCCGCGGGGCCAGCCTGGTGTGCGGCGGCTTCAACAGGCTTCCGCACACGGGACATGGAGGATCCTCGATATTCCTGAGCGATCGAGTAATCAAGGCGAAGGTGATTGACAAAACAGCAGTAACCGAGTCCAGCATATTGTTGGATCTGAAGCGGTTTTGCTGAGGAAGATATAGGTAGTTTGGGATCTGAATCCTAGGTACCTTAAGTTTTGTGTATGGCTTGTTCGAGGAACGGGTTTCAGTCAACGTCCCCCAACATCATGCTAAATCGGGTTGGGACCTAAATAACAGGGCAGCAAGTAATTTCCATCCACAGCCTCAAGTCTAAGCGGCGCAGCCTGCATTGTAGCTCTACTTTTTTATGTTTGTGTACAGTGCCTACGGTACCCTGCCAATCTATATGATGTTGGCGTCGAGGTGCTGCTTGGGAATCATATCTGGGTAGACAGAATAACATTCACCAAACATCGAGAGGACCTGCTTATAAGATGCAGGAGAAACACACAGTAGAGACCAAAGGTCTTCTTTAAATAGAATAACCAAGACATAATTACGGCTAGAGACTCTATCTATCTTCTAATACCGGCTTGATGGATGCTAATTACACCTCCCAAACAATGAAACTCCATCAAATGCAACCATTGAATGCAAAGACCATGCAATGAAAGTTCGAAGAAAAACACCAACTTGAACACGCCTCATCGCCCAGCCCATAAGCAAATCAATCCCTAAACAACCCGACCTCTCCCTTGGAACGTGCAGTGCCCAACCAGCCCCATTCAAAAGCCACTCAGCGGGTTAGGATTCTCCATCCTCACACCGCCCTGGATCTGGGGCTGCACCCCGCTGGGGCCCTCCACCTTGGCCGCCAGCTCCTTGTGCTTCGCCAGCGTCTTATCGCCGTCAAAATCCTGGTTGATGACGCCGACCATGCCGCTCTGGCAGTGGCGGCCCGTGTTCTGCGGGCAGTAGAACCAGATCGGCGCCGGGGTCTTCACCTCGACCTGGAAGACCTCGTCGCTCTGCGAGGCCCCGCCGTCGGGGTTGCGCGGGACGGGGAAGAAGCCCGAGAAGAAGGCGGCGGCGTCCTTGGGCTGGCAGGGCGCCGCGAAGGACGACTCCACCACCGAGTGGTTGAGCGGGTTGAAGTGGAACTCGACGATGGAGCCGACCGGCGCCACGATGTTCTCCGGGTCAAAGCGCAGCCCCCCGCGGCCCGCGACGACGGTGTGCGTCTCGCGTGCGACGGGTACGTGGTGGTTGCGCCGGCCGGGGTGGTGATGGTGGCTGCGTCGGCGGGCTTGGCGGGAGCCGCAGACACGAAGGTGAAGGCCGCCGAAACGGAAAGAAGAACGGCTCCGAGGGTCTTGGTAAACATGATGTATGACTGATGTTAAGAGTTGTTTAGAATTAGGGATTAAATTAAATTGGATGCTTGATTTAATGGCTTGAGAGAGTCCTTCGTAGCAAGGGAGGATGGTCTGTCGCTGTTGAACTGAGCTGTGAAGGATAGAAACTCTTTAAAAGCGATGCTGATGCAGATGTGGATGATGATGAGAAAAAAAGATGATGGTCGAGACATCCATCGTAACTTTATAGCATTTGTCCTCTTTCCGCAAAGGCGGTTACGACGAAGACAAACTCCGGAGTTGAGGGCTTCCGGAAACCCAGCCTCGAGGCTCACCTAAGAAAACACTGTTGTCGACTTTTGATCCCAAATTGGGGTACCAACTCTCGGTTTGTTCGGGTACCCAGCATCCGGGGTGAACAGTAAGCAGCCAAGCCGGGCCCGGTACTGTGGTTCGCCACTGGGCGCGACCCCAGTCTGTTTTTAGAAGCAGGCCGCTGACGGGGGCTGTGCCTTTGATCTCGCGAGCCCCGCGGCTCTCGTTGCCTGTACAGTGTACACAGAGAACTGCAGTGACGAATCGATAAATCGCTACTCGTGCCGTAGGATTTACTACCGTGTTAGAGTAAGCTGAACTGTCTTTTGCCTTTTTCAGCTGATGAGTTGGCGGCGGCCGAAAATATTCGAGACAAAATCACAGGTCGAGTCGGATTTGACTGGGCCGTGTCAACATTTTCAGCGGCATTGATAGCGCCGCGCTGGTCACTCTCGAGTCCCTTACTCGGCACCTCCCACGCTGCCATCCCCTCCGATCAATCTACGTGTATCCATGCTGCGGAGCCGCGACCCTACCGCGTTCCAAGCGCCAATGGGTGGCCTAGCTCTGGGCAGCTCTCTTTTGAAGAATGTAGTCGTCTGCTACCGGTAGGACACCGCCCTTGCTTAGCGTGATATAAATGGCGGACCTCGTACGTGCACTTCTGTCTGCCCTTGGCTCCCCCGATAGAATCGATAGTCCTCGGCATTCAATGTTATCGCTATAGCGCCGCGCCGCCCTGGCACAATCCCGCCGTCTTCGAAGCTACCCGGAACGTCGGTTGTCCCCTGCATCTCACGGAAGACGGTATAACTACCTCTCCTAGAAGACGTACGGTAGCATTCACATCATGAAGCAAGACTACTCATTATAATGGCTAACTCGGCACGAGAATGCCTAAAATCCAGCCCAAAACTCACATGGGACTCGTGTTCCGGATCCCATCTATGTAGTTAAACACAGGTCACGGGCCTATGAGCATTCCGTGACTCGTGTTACTTGGGCCCTGATCGGCTCTCGACTGCTGCAGTGCCGCACTGCTCAGCTTCCGCAGTTGGAAGCGCCAAGATGGATCTTTTGACGCGTTTACCTTTTCTCAAGTAATAGAAGAGGGCCCACTTCCCACTGCTAAATCTTTTTCGTCGAAAGGGATTGAAGAAGTAACGTTACCGTTTACGTGCACTTCACTAGCAAGACCCACCAGACTAAACTAAGGGTAGGTATGAATATTTGGGCGGTGCGAGTGCCTCAAGGGACTACACAGGAGTCACTACCAGCTAGTGGCACTACATTCTCAGTCCATAACATCTTCCAGAAAGCTATCTTCGCCAGGAGAGCTGTTGTCACCTCCATCGCCGCTAGCGGCGCCTGAAGGTGTACGGTCAACCTAGGCTTCTTAGTCGAGTCGTTCGGAGGGTTGGCCTAGCCAGTTCTCCTGTCTAGCAGCTGGGCTCAATGATGACGTGGCGTGATCATCATTGGGCATCGCAGGATCAGGAGGTGAAGCGGGTCGATGCCTTGCTACCCAGAGCACACACCAAGTCGCAGAAACGAGATTAATCGCCCGGTTCAGGCGGTGGCGTTGGGGCCAAAAGTAACCGGACTATCCTGTTAGTGTAGGTCACGTGGTCTGTACAATTTCTAGTGCGCCGCGCGATCTGCACTAACAGATCTGTCCGGTCACTTTTGGCACCAACCTCCGTAAAAACTGGTGGTCCAAGAATCATACCTTTGTCAAAGTTGGCCGAGATAACCGGCTGTGCCACGAGGGATTGCTTACCATGTTTCCGGCTAATTATCATCACCCCCTACCCATGAACGAAAGGAGTCGATTGGGGAGAGGGCTAACTCGGAAGGGTAACAACTAAGACGGTGTTGGGAGTTGACTCTTTGGCTCATGGGGCAAGACAGACTCTCGAAAAATAGTCCTGGATCTGGCAGACTGTTCAATTACGTTGAACTTGTACATGCGCCTGAGATGCTATGTCGCCTATATATATCAGTCATGTGTCCCGCTGTTCCAAGCCTAGATGATTCTAGTCGTCGAACAGTGCGACGCGGTAAATCTACCTCTTCCGGACTACTGCTAGGTGGAGAGTCGTGGGGCTTGTCGTTATGCCTGGCTTGCAGTCTCAAGCTTGATACGAGTTTGAGTTTATAATTAGTTATGGGGTATTGAGGGGTTTCGAATATCTTTGGTCGGTGAGGCAAGAGCAGTTTTTTTCGTTCAAATGCACGGTTAGAAGCACCTCTGCCACCTGCCATAGCACCGGTCCATGCGCCCTGTATTTAGGAGATCCAATATTCCCTTTCCTAAGGAGCCATGGGTGCTCCGAGTTTAAGTTGTTGTTACTATTTAGCAAATCACTGCTCACATCACGCAACCAGGTCTCGCGCGTGCTGTAAACTGTGAGATATGCCGAGAGCCATCTGATGCTTTCCAAGCCCTCTGGCCTCCTCTGAGGACGTCCAAGTCATCTGGGAACGTCTGGGCTGCTTTGAGGACCCCGGCTCCCAATCACTGAGTGGAACAGAAGCCTCCGTTTCAGGCTTGCAGCCAGAGCCCCTGCTACAGCCCTCTTATTTCCACACTTGTGGTTAGGAGTTACATGACACTAGGGCTGTAAAAGACGTTTGTTGAGGATATTTTATAATCAAGTTATTTAGTATATCCATAGGCTAAGGAAAAGAAACGTACTTGGAGCCTGTGAGGTATAAGGGACCGTGTCCGGAATGAGATGTTCTCGCCTAGCATTGCAGTCGTGTAATCAGGACAATGTAGTTTAGGTGGCAGATGCTACCATTTTGCACCGTGAAGAAGAGTTTGGCTAATACCCATCTACCGCTCAGGCCCGCTTCACATCGATTCTTTCCCGGAAGGCTCACATAGCTAATCCAGCCGGTCATCCCGCCGAGCAGTCCTTTTCTGATATCCATTCTCATTACATGGATCAAATGATCGCGGTGGTCTAGATCAAGATAGGGTATTGAGAATTACAAGGCGGCTTAGGCAGCTGTCGAGGCAGTCATAGCTTTGAACACAGCTGCCAACTTCCCTGCTGCTTTGACAGCTCCAAAAAAGGAACAGTCACAAGTAGATAGAACGAGCATCGAAGTTGGGATACAAGCGGGTAGATGAAACGTGTGCACTACTGCGATAACCATCGGGATGAAGGCTAACCGGGTAACAGTAAACGGGGCAAGTCGTCATTGATCTTCGACCGCTGAACAAAGTAACGGTCCCTACAACAATCTTCTAACGTCGCAATCGGAGATGATCGCCAGCCTTCAAGGGAAGATATTTATTAATGCGATTAACGCCACTTTGTTCTTTATCAATTGGATATCTATTCCGGACAAAACCCTCTCTGAGCGTGAACGGCTGCCTGGAGCGTAATTAGCTTTGGCGTTACAGATGTCCACCTGAATGCGGATATCGACTGGATGGGACCCGGCAATGCCCATCCCCTCGGATTAGGTGTTGCCTGTCATGGTCCTGAGCTGTTGCCTGACTGTGCCGATCATCCACTCTGTGATATCCGTAGCTCACCTTTCACCTACACCGCCTGGCGACGATCCATTCGGCCGCGCAGTACACCCGCCTAATCCTGTGCGGGACAGCCCATCAGACTGGGACATCGAGTCGGGTGACAATTATAAAGTTGAGTGTATCGTTGAGCACAAGCAACCCCGCGGCAGAGCGTCCACATACACTCATGAAGTGAAAAGGATGTGGTAAGGAAGATAACATCTAGAGGAATGAACTTCGGTTGCGATATGCCTAGACGCTTGATGACGACTACTGGGCATGGCAGAGAGGCAAGGTTGGTCGACCTCCAAAAGCAGCCGTTCCCGAACTGTCTTCATGATTCAGCAAAGATCACGCAAACGGCTAAGGTTGCCGACGCCATTGACGAGACCACCGCGATCGGTTTAACTATGTTGAAGAAAGCCAACGCTGGGAGGAAGTGGCCTTGACGTCTGAGCTTATGCTTGACATTCCGCCAACACCGGCATCCCAGCAGGTGTCTCGTAAGCGAGGTCCGCCGTCCAGGACCGACAGGGCGGCTGCAGGTGCTCAGCCCAACGACACCCCCAGCGATGCAGCTTTCGCCCTGAGGCGAATTGACAGGCGCTTCCGCGCGCTCAATGGAGCAAGCTTGACGAAGCTATCGAGAATATATTTGGCAGTGAAAAGGTAGTAATTTGGGGAATTGGACGCTGAGATGGACGCAGGGACAGTGGTGGCACTGTCGTTTTTGTTGTCGCCCGGCACTTGGCCCAGGGGCCGACTCTTTCCCTTACGGTTAACATTTGAATTGATAATCACTTCATGACTCTTATTCTACGTATTTACCCACTTCCGCGCTTTCCTTATCAGTATAGCTGTGTTTGCATTAGTTGTATAGCATCAGTCACTCGTGGTCTGACATGGTCCGACCACTAGCCGACCTCTAATTAGGTCATTACAGTAGTCGCCTAGAATCGCTTGTGGGCAGGGGGAACCAGTTCCATTCGGCTTGTATGCCCTTCTAGGTCGAAGGGAATACCTTTTTGCTCCGGGGGAGCAAGGACTGGGGGCGGTATGTGGTGTCCGGGGTCATGTATTGCCGTTGAGCTGTAGCAAACCCGATTAGGTAGCTTTCCTGTCGGTTGGCGTGTGGGACATTGTCCCATCCGGCGATCCGGACACACACGCGTCCCAAGTAACTCCGTAATTCCGGTGTTCTTGGCAGGATCTTAACTTAATTGGCATCAACTTTCAACCAAGCATTTTCCTAGATCGGCTTGTGCACGTCGTTTTTCGGCTTCCTACTGTACTGGGCGTCGCTAGCGTTGTAGCAGCGTTTTCGCCGCAACCGCCAACTAAGGTATATTAAGGTCTCAGAATCAGAGAATGAACGGCGATATGTCTCTCGCGTCTGTAGCAAGCTTTTCCCTTACTGAGCATCTCTTCCATCTCGAGATTACCTGCCACCATCATCACCCTCATTATCATGCACCTTTCCACATTCCTCCTTATCGCCAGCTTTGGCTTGGGTGCTTTCGGGAAGTCCAAAGCCACCTGCGCCTGCTCCAACGCAGCACTCGAGAGGTGTTTGACTGCCAAACGTGTCCCCTTCAAAGTCCCGTGCGACTCCGATTGGGGAGCCTACAACAAGACCCATAACATCCGTCTCCCGGTCACACCAGCTGTCATTGTACTGCCCCAGAATACCCGGCATATCTCGACTGCCGTCGTGTGCGCTAGCAAGAGCGGCGTCAAGGTCCAGGCCAAGTCCGGTGGGCGTAAGTTGCCCGTTCCTCGTCCCACAGGTGTCCATCTCTGACATCAAGCACGGACATAGACTCGTATGGGTCGTACGGTTACGGGGGCATCGACGGTCAAGTCACGATCGATCTCCGCAACTTCAACAAGACGGTCCTGACCTCCGACGGGAGCAACATCGCTGTGGTCGGCGGTGGCGTGCATCTGGGACCCATGGCCAGCACCGTATATGCTCAAGGAAAGAGAGCCATTTCTCACGGCCTATGTCCCTTTGTCGGCGTCGGCGGGCATGCCACGCACGGTGGCTGGGGCTACAGCTCGCGAGCCTGGGGACTCAGCCTCGACCACATTATTGAGCTGCAGGTCGTGCTAGCAAACGGCACTGAGGCCCGCGCAAGTGCAGACACGAACCCCGATCTCTTTTGGGTGAGTAACTGATATTTTGGTTGAGTCGTCCCTTTATGAGGAACAATGCTAATTCGTATCCAATACGTCAAAATAAAAAAGGCTTTGCGAGGAGCTGCGGACAGTATCGGCATCGTCACTAGTTTCTCTCTGAGGACCCAGCCGGCCCCCGAGGAAGTTATCAACTTCACCTACGAGTTCCAGACCCTCACCGAAAGCGTTGAGCAGGCCGTGAGCGCGTTTACTAGGCTCCAAAGTTTCATCAGCAACTCAACGGCCGTCGACCGGCGCCTGTCCTTTGCGCTGCAGACGGTGGTGGGTCCAGACCCCAGCACCGGAAGTGTCAGCAGAACGATCTTGGTCGATGGCACTTTTATGGGTACCCTCGCCGAGTACACCACCCAAATCGAGCCCGAGATGCTGCGCGGGCTGCCCAACCCCACGAGCCGGGGCGTCGTGTCGCACGACTGGCTCTCCTCGCTCGCCGCGCTGAGCATGGACGGCACGCTCGAGCCCACGCCGTCGCACCTCAGCTTCTTCGCCAACAGCGTGACCATCGACGATCCCGGCATGAACGAGGCAGCCCTGCGGAGCTACCTGACCTACATGCTAGAGGGGCCCGTGCCGCCCGTGCCGTACGGCTCCAGCATGGACCTGTGGGGTGGCGCCGACACCCAGATCAACATCCCGGGCAAGGACGTGAGCTTTGCGGCCTTCCCGCACCGCAACGTGTTTTGGGCCGTGCATAATATCGCGCAGATTGGGCCAAGTTACGACGTCCCGTTCCCCGACGAGGGTATCACGTACATGAACGGTCTGCGCGATGCCATTACCCAGCGCCTGAATGTTGGCTCGGCCGCTTATCAGAACCTAGTCGACACTAGTTTGACGCGTGAAGAGGCCCACGAGCTGTATTATGGGGATGCGGTGCTGGAGAGGTTGCGGGCTATCAAGGCTGTGTACGATCCGCACAATGTGTTTTCGAACCCGCAGTCGGTTTGAGGGCGTTGAGTTATTACCGGTCTTGAGTACATCTTAAGGTACTCCAGATAACTAGGTATGCTCAAGACAGGGATACATTATATGTAAAAAGCAGTTGCTTATTGGATTCCCGTAAACCAACCACATCATAGTTTCTTAGCCTCGAATTATCAATGCGTCCACACACCGCGGATTCAGAAGTATACGGTCGCGTCAAAGTAGAAGGACAGAAGATAGAGATAGGGTAGGGCCAGCTGTAATTTAAAGATGGCATCATAAAGGCCGAGTTGCAGTTAGAATTTACACCAGAATGTAGAACACGCTTGCTGGACCCGCTGGGAATGGCGCCCTTCCGGATTGGGTGAGCGCCGTGCCCGACCTGTAAGCTTGTATGGCCTAGCGGCGCCTGTAGTATACATAAATCCTCTCCTTTCCTGATAGGTGCCTGGCGACCCGGATTCAGGGCCATGTAGGGACTGTTAACCATCCGCAAAGGCGCGTTACTAGTAACCACCCTTATCTCAGGGATGCGGGCATGTAGTAACTAAGTACCCCAGCCAGACATACGGTTACCAGTAACTGTCCCAAGCCGTATACATGGTTACTATTAACCGTCTTCAACATAAATGTAGCTATTAGTCACCGCCCAAGAATGTCGTTACTAGGCAGGCCGTTAGCTGGTCGCACAGGTACTAAATGGTGACGCGTCCGCCCCGTAATTCTGGTTACCAGTCACTCTTAGAGTTGGCCTTAGGTGAGATACTCCAGAGGCTAATTCTTATAAATTAGCCTGTCTATCAAGTCCTGGGGCACCCTATCCCACGCCTCCCTCAAGGCCGCTTCTACCTTTGCGATATTGGCCTCGTTTTTCTTGTGTAAGTGTAGGTCTGGGAAGTCCCTACGTAGGATTTCCTTCATTTTCTTCTAGACGTGCTCAATCGGTTTAAATCTGGACTGTGGGGGGGGGTGTTCTATTACCCAGCAAAGTCGGCAAGGCCTTGGCCTGGGCTCTCGATAAGAAAGAGATGGATGAGGCGCTGGCGTAGACTGAACGAGTAAAGACGCTCATCATGCTTGTCTTGTAGAACGATCAGTTGTAAGGTCTAGTCAAGTCTGCAGATCCAAAGTTGAGTTTCCTGCATCACTCATCCTTTTGTCTTCCGTTCCCAATAATGTTGCTCTGGCGATGAAACAAAATTTGTGCAATGTTAAAAACGACCGACGCGCGGCTACGAGTGATGCTATTATGAAACAGAAAAGGTTCGTACCCACGATTTAATTTGATGTGGATCCCTCTGCGCGTAAGGTAATCATGATTCGACGCTGGCCATGAGAGCGCTGCGGCGTAGATGAAGAATTTAAAAAGGCCACTGCGTGATTCTCCAGCCTGGACTTTGCGACCAAGCAGGTTGATTTTTTAAAATCGGCGACCGCCTGGAAGAGGCGAGCGGCTCCTCCCAGACCATAGATGTCAGCGTTGGCTACATGGAGAACAGCAGACTCTGTGGTGCCCGGGGCCGCGTAAGCGAAGCCCTCCCTGTAGCATCTATACTGTTACTAACTACCTAGCAGTAGCGGGGGCAGGCAAGACAACCATTGCGTATCGGAACCACGCTCTAAGAGCGCCAAGCGGACTTGGTGCCCCAGGGGTTCAAGTTGCTAACCAAAGTCTACCGGACTAAAAAAAAGTATTTTATGATTATGTATCAAGAGCTTATGCAATAGAGCTAATGTAGTAGCCCAGAACCTAGCGAGTTAACTCAGACCAAAAAAAAAAAAAAAAAAAAAAAAAAAAAAAATTGACGACCCATAGTGGGTCTCCCGCAGGTAAGTTCTGGGCCCTGGTACATGATATTGGATAGTATAATGACATTCTAGTCTAATCCTTAGGACAGTACGTAGTATCCTGGCACAGAAACTGGGATGGTATATAGCATACCGGTATATTAATTATATCACATGGCACACAATAGACTGGCACTTAATTATACCAGCAAATGGTGGACTAGCACAAAGTACTGGGACATAAAATTTAAGAATATACTAGTATATAACATACCAGCGCACAGTGGCTAGCTTAGAAGAGGTACTGGTATTGATATATGGCGGGGCTTGCCGTCTGGCTCGACGGGCGATATGGTGTTGGTGTCTGTTCAAGCCGCCCGATACATACATACGCTCCTCCATCGCAAGGTGCACTGATATTATATATAGGAATGACAATTTTGCGATGTGAAATCTTTCCAAACGTTGTGATATTGTTCTATATTTGGCCTCAGGCAAACACATCTCAAGCTCGACGAGTCGCCCGTCTAAGGTCAACCCCCGGCCCACCTAACCGTATTAGGGAGCGCTTAGAGATAAGGACAAGGAGCGGGCACGCTCTTAATTCAGCAGCGAGGACCTAATGGAAACTTGGAGGCGGCACCCTATTTTACTGCGATGTTGACCTTGATGGAGGTACCTGTTAGGTAATAAGCCCCCATTTTGTTAACTGCTTACAGCCAGGAGCGGAAGTGGCGTCCTCTCGCTTGGCCCGTGAGTTGGATGAGAAGTCCACTCCCAGTCCTTTCTTTGGGTTCTGGAGCTTACAATTGCGGGTGGATTTGATTCAGCAGAATAACTTACCGGCAGTGGGGATGGGAGGGCTGCTCCACTACCCAATACCCACTCAACTCAGCAAATGCCCAATGCTACTGGGTACTGTACCTCAGCTTCACGGGGTTCCCCTCCTTAAGAGATACAAAAGTCTTTGAGAGGTGGCGACGTTGGCTAATTGGATCCCGACCTAGAACAAGCGGTGACATTGCGTTCTTGCGTTTGGCTAGTGCTGGGGTGGCCGGGTGCTGAAGATGCTCGCTGCGTGGCACTGTCATGGCCTAGGACTGGTAGGTTTCATTGCCTGTGGATCCTTAGACAAAGAAGTCTCCACTCACCGGATCAAAGTAATAATTTTTTTTTTTTTTTTCAGGAAATTCACAATGAAGTAATTAATGCATTGAGCTGAGGGGTCAGTAGTTAGGGCTCAAGGTGCAGTGAATGTCAGCACTGACGGCTTCTGTCCGCAATGTCGATCATGTCGCATTAGGTATCTCCCGGGTTTCGTCTGGTGTTCATTTTCTCAAGTTGGGCTTGACGAAACTCTATGACTTGAGCCATCGTATTAAGCAAGCTCTGCAATGATGAGCACGGCAACACTTGCCAGATGGGAGGTAAGACAGGTGGTACTTCTTTCTGTAATCGGCTCAGCCAATTCCGGACGCGAACGGCTACACAACAGATCTGAGTCATTCCTAGCTTAGATAAGCCATATCTGCTGTAGTACAATACAGAGCCGGGGAACAACGGCTCGGAAACTTACCGAGATCAAGCGGCTCGCTGGGGCCTACTACGCATCCCGAACTCGGCGGTAATGAGAAGAACTTCGCGTGTTCTGCCTTATCTCACTGTCTCAGACCCCATGATGGCGGCGACGACCTGCGAGGGTTGGGCCATGATATTGCCGTCGTACAATAAGCCAAGAGCTCACCCCACCAGGTTGATCAACGCCCAACATATCGCGTAGAACCTGATATCGCCCGTGATCAGCAAATCTCCCCAGGACAGCTCGGTTCGGGCGGTTTGAATGTTTCAGCAACCGGAACGCTCGTAACTGCCCCCCGGGAAAGCTGTGTGGGTGTGAAGCATAGCCCAAGTTTATGCAAGAGGTCCGATATGGCGGCCTAAGTTGGTTCTGGGGGAACTCAGAGCCACTTGCGCCTTCGAGGGGTGCCGAGTCCCTTGCCCTGCAATGCTAATAACCGACTTCTCATTCCCCCCCCCTTCTAACCCCTCGCCTAAAGACCTGGTGAGTCATTGTGACTTGGTTGCCTGGGCGCGACTAGCAGCTTACGCCCAGAATTTTTAAGAGGCAAAGCAAAAGTCCGTGTTGGAGAACAAATCGTCGGGCATCAGCGCGGATGAATCCGTCGATGCCCGGCTTGATGATTTGACAACGGCTACCTAATATGCTGCTACCCTGACCAGTGGGACCCAACACCAGCAGACACGGCACCCAAAACACAAATAGCCGCTGATGGATTGGCCGCTTGTGTTTGTGGCAGTCGGGGACTCAACCTTGTGTTGGGCATGCCGCAGCAGCATCGGGCAGCCCTCTGAAGGCGACACTTACCCATTCTAGGCACTTTAAATGATATCTGGGGCCGCCCTTCCCTGAACCTCAGCCTTCTAGTCCTACTCTATCGCCGACCATCCTGATCAATACACAGCCCAGTTTATATCCATTGACTACACAATTGCGCTTCTTTACATTGTCTGCCACCCACCTGTAAATCATCATCGGTTGAGATCCAATATGGCGAGACTCCGTGATCGCATAGCAGGCCTTGGCTCTGGCGTCCGGCCTCGGCGGAACTGTCGTCCTGGGTCCCCAACGTCTGTTTCCCATTTCCTTGTCGCTGAGGTACCTGTACAAAGCATCGGTCAATTTACGATCGACTGACAGCTTAGGCCTGAGAATGTCCCCCCGGCTAAGCTGCAACCGCAGTCGATTGGGGGAGGAGCCTCTGAGGCTGACCTGCTGCCGCCGCCACCCCCGCCTCCCAAAGATGTTCCCATGAATTTTGCAGTTTCCCGTTCGCCCTCAAGACAGGCTGATCGTCTGACTACGGCTTCGGAGCTCTCACCTACTCCTAGAACCTATGCGTCAGCCACCCCACCCGACCAGAGCACTCCCATACCCGCCTCATCGGAAGGGTCTGGACATATGACCGACTCACCGGAGATGGCGCCGCCTGCAAACATATCCACCAAGCCTCAGTGTACATTCTGTCGAGCTCCCGCTGCCGGGTGCGTGTGGTCTTGCCCTGCCCAAGTTTGTGCAACATTTTTGTTCTGTGACTCTGTCGCGCTGGAAACCGCACTTGTAGAGCTCGGCTCTCACCGCCGAGCTCAGCAGTTCATCACGTGAGCTCGCTCAGACCATTTCCTTTGTGTATTTAAGCCAATTCTTCAGTATCCTACTGAAGTAGATAGATCTTCAGAGACTTCAACCTTTCCACGCACTTCCCACGACCTCTGCTGAGCTCCTGTACGCATGACAGACTCTCATTGGGATCGGCATTTGCCTCATCAGGAAAACGGAACCTTGAACCTAGCTGAACATCAGAAGATTGATGGCGAGCATCAGGAAAACGGAACCTTGAACCTAGCTGAACATCAGAAGATTGATGGCGAGCTAAATGCTAGACTTATGCAAGCCCTGGAGCCGCCAAACGCGAAGGAGCTGGAACACGTTCACCGCATTAACGAGACAGCAGCGTGGTTTGGTACGTTTCTAAATCGGTAGTCGAGTGTTGACACAAAGCACCTTCACCAATAACACTAGATTGGCCAATACTGATTTAGAATTAGGCGTCGAGCGGTTCGGCGGCACCAGAACGCCACCGGTCCTGAGGGACTATGGTCGGCTCGCAGACCTGATGAGCCATCACGCTCCGAAGGTTCCGGAATCTGCACCCAACATCCGCGACAACCGAACTCCGAGCCTCGTTTCCTTCGTCGGCGGTACGGGGGCTGGAAAGAGCACGCTTATCAGAATCTTGATTGTCCTCTGCCAAGCCCTCTGTACCCACGACCAGGCGCCTGTGATGGGTAGGGCCGAAGATACGATATCACCGTCTGAGGATGTGCATTTGTATCAGGATCCGAAGACGGCCAAGGACAAGTCGCCAATCCTGTTTGCGGACTGCGAGGGTCTAGGGGGCAGCGAACCCCAAGCTGCCAAGGCGAGGGAGTCACGGTGGCGGGACTGGAACCGCTTGCTCGAGAGCCAGAAGGACGGCGACACAACTGGCGCCCGCCCCAGCGCCCCGGAACTCAGGCGGGTCGTGTTGGAACGCCCGATAGAATGGGAAAAGAAAGATGGAAGGGACACATGGTCACGTGAGGATTTCGTCAGGGACCTTTACCCGAGGCTGCTTTACACATTCTCCGACGTTGTTGTCTATGTTCTCGGAGCCTCAAACCATCGGTGTGTTCCTATTTCCGGCAGCGACAGCATGTTAACTGCCTCTGCTCTCTCCCTCTGCTAATCTTTGTCGAGGAAAATCGGGGATGCCTTGCACCACCTCATCTCATGGGTGCATGTTGCAATTCGGACATCATCCAACCAGCCTGTCCTCCCGAGCGCCATCGTTGTCCTCAACTCTTCCGACCACGCTATTTCATCCGACCTGTGGGATGTTTCGGCAAACACAGAGAAGGTTTTCCAAGATCTAGGTTCGATCAAGTACGATGATCCCACGGATAGGTTTATAAACTCTGCGAAGTCCTGGCCCGCTTCTGGCGATAAAACGCGCATCAAAACTGTTAAGGAGCTCGCCCTACACTACTACAGCTCCGTCCAGGTATGTCCTTGGGGTCTCTTAATCACGGTTCTCTTGCTATTACTATTAGGTCATACGACTACCGGCTAAGGAGCAATCCGTTCGCATGTCGATGCAAGCTATACGACTTCGCTCTTGCATATCGGATGCCTCCGCGAGAGCCCACGACACTAGGATGCAGTCGAGGATACTCCTTGATGTCGAGCAGCTGCAGGCGTATTTTCAAGACGCCCTCTCTCACTACGCGACGACCCTCGATGAGCCCTTTGATTTCGTCCAAGCTTCCTTCCGGCATTCACCCATTTCCGCTGACTTCGGTGAAAACGTCCTCAGACTGGCTCTCAATGTCATCGACCCTACGAGAGGGACCCACCAGCGGCTCTCCCGTAAGCTCGAGCGTGGGTTCTACGAAGTTAGATACGTAATGGCTTCCTCTATATTGCTGAATTCGACTCGCCGCAAGAACATGGGTGTGTGCTGGGACCCAATTCCTATGGAAGCTCGGCCGCTGACAATTGTGCCTGCAAGGGATGCCGCCGCGCTGTTTTCACAATATCGTGAGCATTTGAAGCAGGCTGTTCAAACATATCGTGACAAGTACTGGCCTTGCGAGTTCCAATTATCAGGTCGCCGCTGTGTGAACCTTGCGTCCGGGCATTGCAAGGGGCACCAATCCCATGATGGCTGGCCTTTGGGGTCTGGTGATTACTTGTGTAGCGTTGACTGGACCGCCCTGGAGGAAAACTTCGTGGATTGTGTGGGCAAGTTACTGACGCAGCTCGTCGTGCTCCCGACGTCTGAGACCCAGTGGCGAACACGGACTGGGCCGAACGCAAGCCAGCAAGAGCACTTATCGAATGACCAGAAAGCGGCCGCCCGCATTCACAGGGAAAGGATCCTTCCTAACTTCCTCAAGAGGGTCCCGGAGCCGAAACCCAAGCAAGACGGAGATGGCTGCCCTCTCAGCGACCAAAAGTCGTGTCTTTATTGCTTGGCTGGAATGGCTGAACACCCTCTTCCCTGTGGACATATCCTATGTAAGGCTTGCGTGGAGGCGTCTGGCGAGTGGGCGCCAGTGAGCCGTGTTGAGGTGGAGATTACACAGTGCCCGGTAGGATGTCACATTCAAGGGGACGGGCAAAATCCTTGGTTGATTTACCTTAAACCAGCCTCAACCGGGGCCCGGATCTTGTCCCTTGATGGGTAAACGCCCCTCCCCAGCAACATGAGAAGCTGCTGAGCAGCTATATGCGGCGCGTGCTAATAGCCCTCGTAGTGGTGGTATTCGAGGAATAGCCGAGCTCGAGGTTCTTCTGCAGATTGAAGAAGCCCTGGGTGGAAAGATCCCAATCCAGTCGTTCTTCGATCTCATTGTGGGAACAAGGTTAGTACTTGTCACATTAATTCGTTGAGAAACCTCTACCTTTCAACGTCTCTGACATGTCGTTAATAGCGCAGGTGGCCTCATCGCGCTCGGGCTCACCTCTATGAACTGGACCGTCCAACAATGCACCCAGAAGTTCGAAGAGTTTTGTGATGTAGCTTTCACCAAAAGACGTTTCGCTGGTAGGCATGGCGTCTTATCGATTGTTGATATATTCTTGTCCTGCAAATATCACACGAAGCCTCTGGAAAACGCCCTCAAAGACGCCTTCACTGAGGAACGCTACCTGTTCGGCGACGCTAAGAGGGCCAATTCTCGAGACTTCCCCACGCGAGTGGCAGTGACCACAACGACAGATGGAAGCGCTCACCGCACCCACGTTCTGTCAAACTACAACCCTCCCGGGATAGGAAAATGCCCAGCCGCAATCAATTACCATTTCCAACGACCGGATCGGCGTCGGGATGAGATTAGGATTTGGGAGGCGTAAGTCCCGTGGTCTGTAGGCAATCCCAGAGAGAAGACTCACTGACGGATCAATGGCAGAGCACGAGCGACATCGGCGGCTCCTGGATATTTCAAACCATTCCAGCGCAAAGGATCTCCAACTGCCTATCTTGACGGCGCGTTCTTTCATAACAATCCAGTCGAGATCGCCAACCAGGAAAGAAAGCTCTTATGGCCTGATTATACTGAGCCCGACATTCTCCTGTCCCTTGGGACGGGCAAAGAGCCGGGAAAAGACCTGGATAACGCCGCTCCCAGCCGGAGAACTTCCTCGAACCTGAAGTACAAGTTTGACCTCCTCAGGGCGAACATAGACGCGAACCTGGACTGTGATCTAGCGTGGAAAAAGTTCGAAGGCTCGCAAATCTCAAAGCCTGGCGATCATCTCGGCCGTTCCAAGTATGTCCGGCTAAACCCCGAGGTCTCGGAGAAGCTGCCAGAGCTGGATGAGAAAAAAAAATTGAGAGAGTTCCGCGAGGAAGTGAGGGAGTGGGCAAAATAACAGGCCCAGTCCGTTAGGATAGGTCAAGTTGCCCGGAAGCTGATTGCGGCGTCGTTTTACTTCGAAACCAAAACTCGGATAAGCGCAGGAAGCAACGGTGACTCTGACATCAATGGTAAGCTTCCCCCCTGCAGCGTCTCGCGAAGTTCTTTTCGTGGTTCGCGTAGCGTTTTCCGACCCCTATCCCGCTTGTTTATTTCTCAACAAGGTTCTCACTGCTTCATCGAGGGAAAGGAGCATTGTTCTATGTTCAAATTCTCTGGTTCTTTCGAGTCATTCCGGTATACAAGGAACCCAGGTTAACTTGCTGATCCTCGCGCCCTAGGGCACATTCTCTGTCAGATGCCGCATCGGGAAGATGTCAGTGAGATCGGTGCGGAGCTGAAAAGGCTGGTGGTCGAGCGCCAGATCCCGCTTTCCTTCGTGGTCTCTTCGATCCATGATTCGGGCGCTGAGGCAGAAACCTACTCGCAGCCGTTCACTGAACAAGAGATGGAGAGGATGGTTCAGTACCAGTCGTCTGAGCCATTCCAAAAGCCTCTGTCATTCAAAGTCAGGTTCGACGCGCCAATGATGATCTATCTGCAGTTTAGTTCAAAAGCGAAAGGTACCTGATCAGCGGCTTTCCTCGGCGTCCCAAAGAACTTCGCCAGATGACACCCACCCGGGCCGCCATATCCGGGCTTATCGCGCCGACCTCTGAGACCAACGACATCTCTCTCCCACCCAAGGACGACTCCGCCGTGGACTGGACGTCACCGGATCTGGAGCGGTACCCTGACCCCAAAATTACCGCGGTCAGACCCATCTCCCGGTCAGTCTCCATGTAGTTGTATCTCCAAAGCGGCAGTTGATCTTTAGGATGACGCGCTCTTTTCTCGAGGATCTCGAGCAAGGAATCAAGGTTCGGGCGAGTGGGTACGTCCGAAGCGAGGGATACAGCTGGCACCTGGGCTGAGATCCCACCATTTCCGCGAGTTCACAGGATAGATACCTACAAGATAATATTGACCTGCTGACTTTGCGGTTTTGTGACATGACCCTTACCGCCGAATTATTATCCTCGTGATTGTCAACTTCGTCCTTCTTGAAGGCGCAGCATCCCAACGGAAAGAACCCTGGCCATTCACGAACACGCGTTTGCTGCACCATCGAATTTCCGTCACCTAACGGTGGAGGACATCCCGGAGACCATTGCCCCGAGAAAAGTTCAACAACCGTACCTCAAGAGTCCTGCATCCCAAGCCTTGTATGACAGTGGCTTGCCGTTGCCAGGCATTTTTGAATCAGCTGGAACATCCGGAGCATTCTTTGAAGAGTCACAATATTGTATTGAACTGTTCCATGGGTCCTGCGCAAAGTCGAGTGCGGTAGGCTTGTTAAGTGCATCGCCGCCATAAGGCCTGAGGCACCAGGATGATAGGAGGTCTATTCAGCGCTTTTTCTAGTCTGTCAGCAGTCGAGAGTGCGACATTCTCGGTGAAATGCTTCATTGTCTCCATGTTGCGTGGATTGGAGCCAGGAAACCTTCTCTCATATCTGTAAATAGTTAGTCCTAAATTTCTAAATGTGAGTTTCAAGGTGATTCTAGTAACTGAAGAAACCCATACGCTCATCATCTTTGCACACTGCGGCTTGAAAATCGGAGTGAGGGCTTTGTGGATAGGCTTATCATCAATGCCAGATTTATTCTCAGAGAGGCCATCCTATATAGTAGCTCTCTCGATCATACCATCGGTGTTTCTACCCTTTAGACCTCCTTTCATATTTTTGGGGTTCATATCGTGAAAGTTTCGGTATGATGACATGATATATGAGATAGAAAGAGATGAAAAGGGACGTTTGAAAGATAGGAGGCAGTTGTTTATAGGCTTGATGGCACTGCAACGGAGACTAGAGGATATTCAGTTTCGTGAATCGCACTAACGTTACTGGTTCTTTAAAAGATTGATTTCCGTGCGTGAAAATGGTTGCAGACGAGGGACAATGATTTCCTGACACAATTAGATGAAGACAATCGACTGCGCTTCCCGGACTCTTCCCCACTCAGGGTTCCACTAATGAGTTGGTTATTTGTCTAAACAAATATTCGTATTCAAGCAAGGCAGCAAACACCTGGTGGTGGCTTCCAGTCTCTGATCCTTAAATACCTTACCTAAGTACAGTAGATGTACTTACCCTCACCTAACAGTCTCCCGCACGATCCCTGTTCATGACACAAACCCGCACATTCCCCTCCCGATTTGGCGTCCGGCTGCCCTCGAGGATTTGCGTCTGGCACACGCGGAAGCAGAAAGCATTGCTGTTGCCCACGATGGCCACCACGTCATCCCGGCTCTGCGGCTGCCTCTGCGCGTCCGCGCCTCGGAACGCGGCCACGAGCGCGCACCCGCCGCTCTCGGCCCACGAGCACTTCTCCTCGCCCGTCGCCACGTCCGTGATGCCCGTCCCCGGCAGGCAGTCGTCGATGGTCAGCCCGTTGTCGGTGCCGGGAGGCACGCTCAGCCCGCCGCAGTCCCCGCGCTCCGCGAGTTGGCCCTCGTCGCCGATGCACGTCATGTCCTGTTGCTGCCCGCCCTCCGAGGGCGGGGTCGGCACCGGGTCGGTGCAAAGCGGCTGCGGGGCGGCGGTGGTGGTTGGCGTGGGTGTGCAGGGGACGGTGCCGAAGAAGGAGATGCCGAAGGAGAGGGTGCCCGTTATGCCTGGCGTGAAGAGGAGTTGGAGTTCGGTTTGGCCTTTTTTTTTTGGTTGGGTTACGGAAAAGAGTCAGCTTCAGGGAGAAGGGGTACTAGTATGGAAGGATACTGGATTCGGAAAGAAAAAAAATTGAAGGGGGGGCAAGGGGCCCACACAACGTACCTTGCCCGTTCGGGTTCATCCAGTTGATATCGATGTTCTCACCCCCGGTACCGCTGCTGAACGGTATGGTCCCAGGACCTGCGTCAACCTGCCAGTTCTGAATAAGATCTCTGGGTTGCACTGTAAATCCGCCGCTAACCGTCGCGCTCCACTGGCTTCCCGCAGCGTCGGCGAAAGGTATGAAGATGACGATGCCCGTGCGGCCCTGCGGCACTGACACGACCACGTTGCCCTGCACCACCTGTGATCTGGACTGGCACTCGCCGGTGCTGGTTGGTGTCGCCGTGGTGGGAGACGCTTGGCTGATGGTTGTGGGTGGCGTGCCGGTCGATGCCGTCGATGCCGTCGATGACGGCGAGGTGCTGGACGACACAGAGGTGCTGGACGACACAGAGGTGCTGGACGACACAGAGGTGCTGGACGACACAGAGGTGCTGGTGGATATGAGAGTAGTGGTGCTGGGCGGGCTAGAGACTGTAGACGGAAAACTGCTGGTGCTGGTGCTAGAGAATGTTGTTGTGCGAGTCCCGTACAGCGAATCAAGGAGGCTTTCCATAGCAATAATCGTTGCCAGATCCGCAGCTGTGTTGCCATCGTATGTGCCGAGGTTTTCAAATGTGACAACGGCGAACGGCGCTAGAAAATATCACGAGTTAGGATGCTAACTGTATGGACATGTCGAATTATCCGCATGCGAACAACTTACCAATGGGAGCTAGGAAGTTTGTGGGACTGGGGCTGCAAGCTGCGATATTGGAACATGTGGTTGCACAGTCTAGTGTTGGAGCAGGGATGCAGAATGTCTCGCACTCGGATGTTGTCGTCGTCGTGCATTCATCGTCATCATCATCGCCGCCACCCGGGGGAGGCGGCGGTGGGGGAGGCTTATACTAGTTGTCAGCTCCGGCATAGGGCGATATTCAATGGGTTGGGTCAGGCATATTACTTACCGGGGGAGGCGGAGGCGGTGGCGGTGGAGGAGGCTGCGGGAAGAGTTATTATCAGTTCGGGCCTCCAAAAGAGAGCAATGCAATGTCCCAAGCTTACTGGAGGAGGGGGTGGAGGAGGAGGCGGCGGAGGCTACGATCAATTCAGTCAGTACTGGCTTCATACAATGAAAAGTTGGAGCAGCTGTGCACTTACGGGCGGTGGCGGAGGCGGGAATCCACCTCCGTCATCGTCAGACGTGGTTGTTGTGGTTGTTGGTATACCACCTGGAGATGTTGGTGATCCTGTGGTTGGGGGCGGCGTCGCTGTCGTCTCGTCACTTGTTGATGAGGCTTGCTCAGAAGTTTCTGGCCCCGTGTCACCTTGATCGGTAGTGCCCAGTGTGGGGGTAGTTGCCGTGGGTTCACCAGAGGTTTCTTGCTCTGAGCTGCTTCCTTGTCCTGTCGTCTCTTGGCCCCCTCCTGGAGTTGTTGTTGTGGTTTGGTCAGAACCACTACTGGTAGGCTGACTGGTCCCTCCAAGTCCAGAGGTAGGTTGCGTCGAGAGACTTCCTTGGCCAGTAGTTGGTTGCCCAGAGAATGTTGTTTGCTCAGAGGTCGATGTACTTTGACCCGACGTTGGCAGGGCAGAACCGGATTGGCTAGGCTGGCCAGAGGTGGATTGGCCGGAAGTCACCAGCCCAGATGTGGGATTACCCGTCGCGCCGTCCGAAGATGCGCTGCTGCTTCCACCGGGCCCAGTTGTCAGAGATGCAGTTGTCAGAGACCCAGTCGTCTGCCCTGGCTGAGTTCGTGGAATAGTTGGCGGCGGTGGAGGGGGATCGATACCACCGCAATTAAGGCACGGCGTGCATGTCAGGCATGGCCCGATGCAAAATGCCTCGCAGGGGTTCCCGCAGCCGCTCGAGCACGTTGGTGACGGACGGCCGGAGGAGATCGTCACAGTCGGATTGTTCGACTGGGCAGACGATGTATCATACGGAAATGGGGGAGGGAAGAAAGTTGTTGTCAATCCCAGATCTGTATTGGAGATTCGGAACGGAGGCGCTTGGATGCTGGACTGCGCAACGAAGGTTGTGGGCTGGCTCGTTATGTTGATGTTCCAGAAAGGGATGGCAGTGGTGACGACTAAGGGGGTTTGTTAACGGCTACCTTTCCCCTTCAAACACACTCCATATGCTCTAGATGGATGGGCAGAATACAGACAGGACATCTCACCTGGAGGAATGCTGAGTGTAGTAACATCAATCGATGAAGTTCCATTGTACCTCCACGTCACGGACGAGGTAAACGGCGGGAATGTGTAGGTTGTGGCGCTCGATAGCTGCCATTGGGGGAGTATGAGGCTGCAGGGAGGCTGGCAGAAACCCAGGTGATTTGCTCCGCTCCAGAGGGCGGGATCTAGGAACGTACGAGATCCAGTTCCCAAGGTGTTGTTAGCTTCCGGGTCGTTCCCCAGCGCGACACCCCCCGAGCCGATATCCAAGCCTTGGCCGCCGAGAGCGCCCCAGACGCTGATCTCTGTCGTGTCGCCGCTGAAATGGTGTCAGGACGATATCATCCCCAATTGCCAAAACGTATAGTTGACAAGGGACTCACAACTGTATGAAGTCGTCTGTCTGGCGCACTGGCGCAACGATACCACTAACTTGTTATTAGCAAGCCCTACCTAGACACTCGCTCGATTAGATTGTGTTGGTGGATACGAACCCTTTCGGACTTATCATTTCGATCACGCCCCTTGTGGAGAGTCCAAAAATCCAAAAACGGCCAGTGAAGGAGGTCTCAATCATGCGCTGCTGGCACGATTCCGTAGTCAAACAAGTTTGCTGATAGGACAATCAGGCATATAAGAAAGGGCAGGCCAATGTGTTGAATCTGAGTCTGTACTTACATTAGAGAGCGAGTCGTATCCAGCACCGTATATCATGATTCTGGAGGAGCCCAACGCTCTCAATCCCCAGGCCATGACGCAGTTAGCGTCGGGGCTGCAGTCTGAGAAGTCGGGATCGCCGGGGAAAGTAAGATCGGGGACAACGGTGGTCGCATTGGATATATGCTGCCAGTATGGCGACTCGCCCAGCACGGTGGCCAGATAGGCGGTTCTTGCACCGAAGAACTGGTATTGGTAGAGTGAATTGTGTTCTGACGCGGTAGCATAGAACCACGAAGGACTGGTGGACTCAACTAACATGCCGCGACCGGAGAAGACATCGAGACGTGAGCTGGCGGTGCTACTCGAATTCCACCCCAGCCCCTTGGCAGCGTCTAAGTCGCGGTCGGCAGCCCTTGACAATCCCCAAGTCAGCCACTTCATTGAAGAATTACCGACAAAAGTCGGTCCGAGGACTCGAAGGAGCAAATGACGCCATACCAAAGCCAGAGGTTCTCAAAGTAACCCGATGCGGTCCCCGTTACATGGAGCATCAGGGCCGCGCCCGTGCAGTCGGCTTTGACGGTCCCGTTTCGCAGTACAGCATGCCTGCACTCCTGAGTCTGGAGATCCGACCCAGACGCTCCGCCCACACGAAAATGGCAGTCCCACATGCCGGCGCGCCCTTGGCTACCCGATTGCATGTTCCATTCCATTAGGATAGCTCCCGCAGCTGGTCCGCGGACTGTGAAGAGGAAATCCGAGATCTCCACCGAGCCAATGTCACCAGTGTCTCCCACCCTGGGGCCCGGATCAGCAGCGTATCTATCTCTGAGTTATCGTGGATTGGTGGACTTACCTCACAACAACTTGGGGATCACTCTGGTTCTGGAAAAACGGCCCGGAGGCCATGATTTGAGACCAACCTATCCCGCCGGAACGCAATGATTAGCCTTACGCTTTTTCCATTGCCAGGTTCGTAGGCTGCTTACCTTCACCAACGAGAACCGACCCCGCAGGGACGAATACAGTACGCTCCACCGCATAGATACCAGCGGGGAAGAAAATGGGTCTGTCATGGTGGCTCTGGAGGAGTGCATTGATGGCGTCCGCCTGGTCACCCGTCCCATCGTTCCTAATACCGCGTTGCGTAGCCACAATGAAGGAACTGGCCGTCGTGTCCTCGTACTGCGGCCGGGACCTCTCGAAGAACCTCTGGCGGGTGGGGTCCAAGAGGCGCTGATCCTTGGAGGGGGGCGGCTCGACCAAGCCGAACACGTAGTTATTGCTGCCTCGAATTGACGTGAATCGCGGGCCCAGAGACCACAGCTTAACCGTGACTGGCGCGTCGAAGCCACCGAGATAGTCTTTGCCGTCCATGCCGGGCTCGAATACGGTCGCCACGACTCTCTGGAGAAGCAGGTTGTCGAGCACAATGCGTGGGAGGAAGTCGGGGTTGACGGCAATCGCACATGGAACGTCGGTGAACTGAGAGTCTTTTATTTTTTTTCCCCGATTTTAGAGTCAGCGCCTCGCGACACAGCCATGGACACACATTCAGATGCAACGATGGTGGCGCCTTACCGCTAATGACAATAGAACCGGTCCCTTGGCCGTCTGCCCTGGTTTGAGTTAGGTCGAATGCTGTCTCACATTCCATCACTCTGACACTCTTCCAGGTGGAGATCCACGCCCACGTCATGGACACGGCCGTCTCACAGCGGTAGAATTCGAGGTTTCGTGCTGTGAACTGCCGAGTTCCAGCTGACAGGCCAACCTTGCCGCCATGGAACACTAGGTCGCTGGCGAATCCGCCGTTTCCCTAGATTGTGTTAGACTCCCTTTTTCGTTGTTCTGCCCATGGCACGGTAAGTAGACTCACATCAACCATTGAGATACCCACGGCGTTTGTGTCGGTCTCGATGGCGTCAGGCATGACAAATGCTAGGTTCTGGAGACTGTTTGCCTTCCCCGGCTGCCAGAGGAGCCCGGTGGGTGGATACGTCCGTGTCGCCGTATGGATGAGATCTGGCATTCGCGTTAGGTCGAAAATGATATTTCTAATCTGCTGGTAATTTTGGCCATGATAGTCCGGATCGGTGGGAGGAAGGACACCATTCGTGGCACTCCCCTGTGCGGCATGGCCGCTAGCATCGATGAGTGCGATGCCAGTGAAATTTCCCGTTCCTTTTATAACGGGTCGGTTTGTCGGGTCTCCGACGAGCTGGGTATAGTAATACCTGTTCACGACCGACTGTGAGACCTGCCCTAGTGACACTACTATCGAATCATAGGTAATTACGTACTGCGTAATGGGCGAGTTTATCAAGTATGTTCCACCCTAATGGTCTGTTCTTAGCCGTGCTAGGCCGCGATCTTAGCGGTCTATCACAAACTCACCGGGAAATAAACCAGGGCCTGTTCGCCGATTTAGCACGTATTTACGCCTTGCAGTTGCCAGACGGCGGGTGAACATAGAGAAACTCACTCCCTTTGTAGTTGAGGAAGCGCACCCGGGGCCACAACGGTTTCCTGCCGCGATAGCCCGATTGATGGCCTGGGTATCATCCGTCCGACCGTCACCTCTGGCCCCAAAATCCTTCACGTTGCGAAAGAAGGGGTATAGTGAGCTGTCCTCAGCCAGAGGCATCTAATAGCAGCGATTGTGAGTTAATCCTCGGCTACAACCCCAGGACTCGATCTGATCTTAACCCACCTGCCCATGGGCAATGTTTTCCATCCAGAATGTGACATTTTGCCTCTTGAAGATCACACTTGGAACTCTCGGTCTAAGAACGTGTTCAATACTGAAGTCCTCCAAATCACTGGCCAAGCGGACTCCTCGTTTGCCTGGGAACGGAAGCTTGGATGAAGCTTGTCGTCTGCGCAACTTGGGGAAAGGAAGCCGACGAGGCCAGCGCGATCCAAGAACGCCCGAGTTCTTAGTCCACACTCCAGTTTAGCTAACAATCTTTCCAATTCACAATGGAGGGAGTTCCAGTTTTTACTTACACCCAAGGTAAGAGGTTCTGAAGCACGCCGCGTCCCCTGCGGTCTGGCAGTGGCCCAGACGCACAGGAGAAGCAATACAAACGCCCAGTGCCTCATCGGGACAGATCCGTGTCGTTTCCCCTCGCTGCACAAGCTCAATATTGTAGAAGTTGCTGTTAAACTAAATGATCTAGGGAAGAACGAAGAGGTAGGAGGCGACTGCAACAACAGGGTTCGACCAAACCCAGGGAAACAAGAAAAACCAGCCTACCATCAACGACTAGCTAATTACGTAACTATCCTTATCTCGGAAGCAATTGTTGTCGTATGTACTATGCATTCGGATCGTGTCGGCTCTGTCAGTCTCCCTCGTCTATTCACGTGGACGGCATACCGCGTCGCATTTTGGATCTCAGTTGTACCTTCATGTACCTCTTGTATTTTTGTTTATCTGCACGCTCTATCAGCGCCATGCATCGAGATGTTGTGAATGACCATAGACATCTAGGTTCGCGATGACGTGAGATTGCTGATGGTAGCACACAATGCTGACAGGAAGACGGGAAGTAAGCACCATACAGACGAATATACACAACCATTGAGTGCTGTTGGGTGGTTGTGACGTACAGTAATACTACTACCACGGAACCTCGAGTTTGCCCAGGTATCGCCAACCTGCGGTATCATTTAAAGTCTCCCTCTGCTAAACTTTGATTAGTTCCGCACCGCTAGGTGGCGAAACCCGATACATACTTGCTTGGTAATAATGGACCCGCGGACAGCTACTTTACAAGGTGTCATATGATAATGGAGTGAGCTATTGTCCCGGGGTGACTCGGCAGGGACAAGAAGTGGTTTCGGGGTCGTGCATGCCAGAAGACTCGACTTATCTCGACAGGGATTAGACCAAGCAATACTCTAGCTGTTGACTAAGGTGCTGGAAGAGGCACGCCATGAAAAGTACGTATGGTTAGATGAGATAGTCGTCCACATATCCCATTCCTTGGTGGCAGTACCTTAGCAACACCACGTTCTTTCCATCTTAACTTCGCCTTCTGTGCAACATCCCATGCCAAGCTTCAACTATTGGAGAATGGCGGCCAATATTGTTTGGGCCCTAAGTTTTGTCCTCCTCCTTCTCCCAGATCCGGCATTTGGCCAGCTCCGCCAAATCGACGATGTCTTCGAAGTCCACCGAGGAAACCCACTTCTCAATGGCGGGTGCGATGACGAGTTTGCTCTCGACACAAATGGCCGGCGCCATATTGACAACATCTGGGAGGACTGCTATCAACTTGTCAACGCTGCAGTACGTGTGCTGGACCTAGCTCTAGACAACACCGTTCCAGGCCAGCAGAGGGATGCACGACAGCTGAGTACTACCTTCTTCGGCACACCAGCCCCTGACACTGCTGGTGGTGACCAAATCATCATGAACTTCCGAGGTGTGTGTGTGTATTTGTTTCAAGGGTCTAGAGGTGGACTCAAATGCGGAATTAACCCTGTCGTTTAGCTTGGTTTCAAGACGTGAGGCAGTTCATGGAGGGCGGAAGGACAGGTTTCAACGGCGAGCATTATATTCTCTTCTGCCACGATACTTGGCTTCAGAGAAGGGCATGGACCGACAATGCACAGCAAGACGGCGGGCTCGTTCTTGACGGGAATAGTCAGCCTGTCCCGCTTCAAAATATTGAACAGTACGCCGGTTTCATGCATGACGGCCTCGTGCCCTACTGGGCGGCGGAGTTCGAGGAGTACATCTTTGACGAACCTTACACCCGGGCGGGCAACAGGTTCTGCGGAGGCCCTCGTCATGGCAACTTTGCCGCAACCCAAGAGCAGACACGCAGGAAGACGGTGACCGTCTGTCCATATGGTTGGAGGAGGGCCCCTCCCCGATTACCTCTTGACCGCCTTGGGGAAGAGCAAGTAAATGCAAACCAGCGGATACAGACTTTTGGTTGCGCCGCCATGAATCTGTTTCACGAGTAAGTTCGCCGTGTCAGGAAGCTAAGTTGTTCGTACCTACTGGGACTGATGACGGTGGATAGACTTTTCCATGTCGTCGAGGGCAATGGGATCACCGACGATTCGCAAGTTAGCGCAAGTGGGTGTTCGGTCTTCATTTCCATTTCACTCCCCTGGCGGGACGGAGACGCCTCAGTGAGCCGTTACGCTAACCTTCTGACGCTGTCAACAGCCTCCAGGGATGTAATTCACATAGCTAGTATAGCCGCTGCGACATTTTTGGGAACCGGGAACCCCGCGGCTTACGATAGTATTAGAGCGGCACCGGAAACATATACTTGGTTCGCGCTCGCGGCATGGCACTATATCGATGGCCAGCCCCCAGCTTTCTTTCGAGGAGGCAGGGCTGAGGTGCTCCCCGGCACGCCGCCACCGTGACACTCGGGGCGTTCAGCGATCCCGATTCTTCGCCCGTGATGTCTAAGAGGCCAAATCAACGGAGGCGGGGAGCGTATGTCCAAGTCGCCCTCATTACGGGAATTTTAAATAAGAGACGCAGAAGGAATGGTGCAGAGGGCAGATAGAGACTAAAACCACCGAAAAGAGACCTCCGTGGGTCCAGGGTACAGGAGATACTTCATACTCAATATATTGGGTCAGCGCTCATTGCAAATGGCGACCTCTGCTACAACTTCAAAGGTATCTTAGTGATTGGTTCGGGAATCTTATCAGATCCTCACATTCGGCAAGAAAGCCACATATTCGTCTTCCCACCCAACCGCTCCGCTCTCCTTCAACTGCTCTTCCCAGAGTTCTTTCACACTGATGACATCCTCGGGAATCCACACATTCGGGGGCACAGCAGAGCGTGGCCGCTGACGTTTGACCCTTTCGACAAACCGGGCTTCCTCATGCGGACCCTTCCAGAGCACAACGTACATGAAAACATCACAATGTACCTGTCCGCATCTCACTCCATTATCACTAGCGGTGCCGGGAGGCCACGTCATGGAGCCGTCAAGCCACCCAGCCAGAGGCTCCATCAAATACGCCATGTATTGCCGCGCCGTCTCGCCGGAAATGCCAATGGCATATGGATACCGCAGCGCCTCGAGTCCTGCCACGGCAGCGCGCGCGGCGGGCTCCATGGCCGGAGGGAAGAAGACTCGCCGCAGCTGCGTGTGGCCCGTCAACGGAGTCCTGTCGCTGAGCGACGGACCAAACTCGCCGCCAGCAGCCGCCGAGGGCGGCGGGGAAGACGGTGGCGCCAGCGCGGAGAGGGCGCTAATCAAGTCTCGTGACGCCTGCGAGGCTGCGAAGGTAACCTGGGCCTCGCGGGTATCCCAGACTGAGAGTCGTTAATTAGGGCCGGGAGCAGTTCGTGGTCTGAGTGAGACAGGTAACACCTTGGGGGAAGGAGTGGTTGGAGAGAGAGAGGAGGGTGGGGGTGGGGGGTGGGGAGGGACCTACCCGTCATGAGCAAGGCAGCGCGCGGATGCCGGGGGCGGGATGAGCTTGAAGTGACGGGGCCCCAGGAGCTGCGATGGTGGCCGGGAACATTGCGTAGTGGAAGGATGGCTGATCCGACGCGCTCGGCGAGGTCAGCACCAACCTCGATTGATTCTGTCTCGGCCAAAGCCTCCGGGATGCTGAATCGGGTAAACGTGGTGTACCGTAACCGCTGAGATGCTTCCGCCATGGGAGCTCATGAGGTGCGCTTACTCCGTACGGCGGACGGGAACCGAGGTGATCGTTGACACCCCTCAAGCGGTGGGCGAGGAGCCACGGATAGGTACTGTAAAATTACACAGCCTAACGGTAGGAAACCTCCTATCTCTGATGTGTTACCGGTTGCAGACGAAATATCCGCTTATGCGGGGAGAAGAAACTGGTTTTACGCGAGGGAGTATGCCCCCATGATCCAATAGAACTAAGGCAGTACTAACTAATTACCTCGCGAGACTAGGCGCTTCCTTTAATTCTTGATTTAAGATCACGCGAGGATGACGAGTGCCGGCCTAAGGTTGGGGTGTTGCTTACTAAAGCACCTTTCTCTCCTATCATCTTTCCCGTGGACCGTTCGCCCAAATGACGGCGCATCACATAAGTAACACAACTCCTTTGGTAGGGACATCGATAGGTACTATACAGTACTATAGTATTACGCACTTTCCCGGGTGTGTGGGTATGGTACAGGGTGTTTCTTCATGTGCAGTTACATATCTTAATACTGTACCTATAGTCAGGCCCACACGACTAATCCTTGGTAAGAATATACCCCGCGCCATATGAACAAGCTGCTGATGTCAGATACACCCCGGCCGCATGCTTCCGGAGCTCGTTTTACAACACATGCTCAATGACCGGAGAAGAGCTTCGTCTACCGGGCTTCCGGCACTAATGGAAAGCCGAGCCGATGGTGTGGTCGAAGGCATGGGTTCCCCTTTCGATGCAAGGGTTCCCGCAATCCAATCCCCTCTCCGGGCAGTTCGCGAGCCCCCAGTACATTCCCATCCTCAACACAACAAGCAACTCTGATCACGTAGCGCCAGTAATCGATTAGCTCTGTCTTGTGCGTCACGATGGCACCACGGTCCACCGAAGGAGCGCAGTCACCATCCAGAGGGCATGCCGCTACCAGCGTTCTGCTTCTCGACATCTTCCGTACGCTACAGCGGATCGAGAGCCGCATAGAAGATCAAGACGGACGTCTTAGCATGATGGAGCGTTCCATCTGCTCAGTGCCACCCTCTCCCATTGAAGCCGGGAGCCTCCCTGATATGGCCTCTCTCGAGGGAGCGTCGCGCTCCGCTTCGTCAATGGGACGCGAACCTCAGCTGGTGCCCTCACGAGCGTTTTTGAATAGTTTCCGCAGTTCTCCACACGGACACGAAGCGGCAAGAAAGAGCAACACCAAATTCGAGTTCCATGACAGTAAGAGCGACTTGTTTCTGCCTGGTGAAAAGGTCCGGTCAGTTGATGTCGACCGGCTGGCAAACCGCAACACTCTGCAAGCAGGCTACCTTTCCACGACACTGGGGGAGCCGCCGCATCCCTACGACGATCAAGGCGAAGAGAGATACTCGGTCTCAGTCTACTCTGTACATGTGGCGGACTCGGTTCAACTCGAGCGCCTTGACATGGGCAATACTGGGGGCCGATTCACTGCACCGGAAACGCAAGGGGAGCGCAGTGGCAGCACCCCAATTAGCGTCGCCTACTCCGATGTGGAGAGCCGGGGTTGGTCCAACACCGACCCTCTGGATGTGACTCGGGCAACTACCGATGGTAGCCCCGCCAACAAGCCTGCACCACACGAGCGAGTTGCGATGGCCTTCTACGCGTACGAAAACTGGAAAGAGGGCCTGAAGGCTAAGTATGGCCTCCACCAGAGTCTCGAACAGAAATTGAAGTGGGTCGGGTTGGGGCAGGTTCACGCTTTGGAGATGCGGGAGAAGAGGCAGTCCGGTCTCGTGGGAATCTGGAAGTCGGTCTTAGCTTATGTTAGGAAGCAGACGGGAACAATGACAACTGGGTGGGTTGTTTGCTAAGGGCCAAGGCATCTATTGTCTTTCAACGACGGACGTTTTGTTCAGCAGACGGCCGAATACCAGTGGTAGCTACCTCGACGTTTTCCTATGTAGTGGAGAAACAGAATTGCTAGCAACACATATTACCAAAACCTCAAATCTACCGCGAAGATAGAACAGTTCGGGCAAAGAGACAAAGGAGCAAGCGGCGTAGCCAAGGTCACCCGTCTGATCCGTTCGCTCGGCGACACTGTCATCGAAGTGCCACCACATAGGCGATTGTACTTGGACCGACGACTGGCAAAAGTTTGCCAACCCTGAGCATTCAGATTGAACATCTGGAGCTCGATGCGGCTTTGTCATGTAAGCAGCTTGTTATGCAAGGCAACATGGTTACATGCATGAATCCCTGCGCGCAGTGCACCCTATTTTCCCGGGATCGCTATGGAATACTAGCCCGACAATGTCGTGACTTCAAGGTACATCCGCGGAACTTTATTGTCGGCCCTGCATATGGATATCGCTCCGAGCTCCACCGAACTCCGACAAGCTAATTCCACGCCGCGTTCCTCTATGCCTCGTCCTCGAACAGGATAAACGATCACACCAATCAAGGGATGTGTGATACATACTCGCTTGCAGCCAAAACCTGTTTCGATGGTCTTAGTCACGAACTGACCACCAATGCATCAGATGATCGGGTCGAAATGTTTGCTTACACTTGCCTTGGGGTGCCACGGCTGGGTTCCGATATCAGATTCACTTAGTCGGCAGTTGCTTGGCGTTGGAGAACCGAGATATATTGCGAAAGATGAGGTTAAGTGTTGTCCCGGCCTGTTCCCGAACGGAGGATGGCGACAAGGCCTGTCTCTCAGTGAAGTCGCTCGTCCATACCCCCAACGTCTCCTTCTCCCTCTCTCTCATCTTTCTTCCCACCCCTCTAGCCATCAGTCACTATGACACACCCTAGCAAGGACCTGAAGTTTAACCTTGAGTTTGTGGCCAAGCTCTGTCTCATCCTCGGAATACAACTTGCCTCCATTGGTCGTGCTGGTGCAACGTGGGTTGATGGGCACCAAGGTTGCGGCTTCACTCTCAGCTCCACGGGTAGCTTCCCGTGCGCCGCCGGGCAACTTTCTGACGGACAGATCCGGCTCAATGGGAGCGAGAGCATCGCGACGTTCTATATCGCTGACGGCAAAATCACAGACTCGGCTGGAAGGGGATGTATTATCACAGGTGAGATGGTCTCCTCTCTGCAAACCACCACTTGTTTTCCATGAAAGGCGACACGTTAGAAACACCGAGCATGGTGCCTAACCAAAGAAACAGAAACCCCAATCACCCAAGTCCAATGCGACGAAGGCAAACCCCCGGTGCAGGGCTTCTCTATCGACGCAAACAACGTGCTTCTATGGAAGGGCAGTCCGCACTTCTCCGCCTGCCCGGCCACCGATACCGAGTACAACATATACGTGGACCCCAACTTTGGGCAGGCAAAGTGCTTCGGAATCACCCTCACTGCGAGCGGCTGCGGTGCTCCGCCTCCCACGAGCAGTTGCCCGGCGGCGTCCACGAGCACGATTACCCACACGGACACGGTGACGAGCACTGTGCTCTCCGTGTCGACCATGACCAGCTTCGTCAGTTTGCCGTGCTCGTCAGCGGCGCCCAACGTGACCACGTCTTCCTCGTCCTCTAGGAACGTGTGCCACAGGTGCACGGCCTCGCCTTCCACCGCGTCTGGATCGGGATTGCCGGGGTGGTCGACGGTTTCCGGGATGGCGAGCTCCTCCAATTCTGGGATTTAGTTCTTGGGGTTCCCGTTTGATTTACTATCCTGTGTGGCATCAGCAGAGAGTCTCAAAGCCTCCTCTTCGCAGTTCTTCCTTAGAAACGGGCGTCTCTTGTGTTGATGCGGGAGCTGAGCTAGATGTCGATTTGTTACTTAGGTGCCCACCTACGTTGAGAACACTTCGTAGCGCAAACCACTATCCTGCCTGTGCTATCTCTCCTATTCCTGACGGTACTCGCCCCGTTGGTCTGAGCCGCTCTTCTGCAAGCCGGGGTCCTATGGGATTACAACCGGGGTTTTTCTCTTTTAGTTTGAACATCTGAGGCAAATCAGGCCCAGCTGCGTACGTACTGCACACTTGGAGTCCTTGGAGGGTTTAGCAGAGAAAGCGCTAAGGTGGGTATAGTGTATATAGTATTCTAGTATATAGTCCAAAGCAATGGGGAAGGTTAATTGTGAAGTCATTACCCGGCAATTTTTAACCGTTTCCCCCTTCGGGCCTGAGTCAATCTGACCTACCTAATAGGGGGTAACGGAGCAGGTATATGCTAGTTAGAGAACATACGTGGAAAAGGTCGGAGGTTGTAGGAGGCTTACTTTATGGCTACGGTGCTTCAAATCATTTCTTTGGATAATTCAAAAGCGTCAGAAATTCTAGTAGAAGGCTCTTGGCGGGGCAGCAAATGGTGCCTGGCCTATCTCTACGCTTGGGGCTGAAGACCGATGAATATTGCTCTGATTGAAGCTCTAGCCGCCAAATTCCACTTCGTATGCCCCAGCACATTCAATGCCCCTTCGTATGTACGGCAATAGGCTTTTGTCTTCGTATTCTCGCGGTTCAAGTTTTATTCCCAACAGTTTAAGACGTGCGGTAATTAGTTCTAACGTACCCAGCCACATACCTCTCTTCGCCCCTGTAGTACAGTAAATACTTTATTTCCAAACAATATAACATGACCATGAATGATACAGTACCAAGAAGTAAGCTTCCTACTTCTAGTCCTGCCCTATGTTCGCATAGCTAATATTATAATCGCAGACCGAGGTTGCCACAATCTTACTTATCTCGATTCTAGCAAATGTACTAGCCCGGGTACGAGTTATATCCCTGCCCGTACCTGAACGATAGTTAGTTAGTTGTCTAGATCGCGATCGAGGGAGCGACGCTCAGCCGGTCGGCCATTGTCACATTGCGTTGTGGTGAGTAGGGAAAACTGTCCCCAGAGGGCCACACTTACTGGAATGGCGCCCATGGGGCTGGGACTTGCCGTAGGCCCATTTTTCTTTTGCACCATAAGTAGCGTCGTCCTGGCCATTGTTCCTTAGACGGGAGGATCAATTCAGCACTCTTCTCCATACCTGTTACAGGCTCAATTGACGAGCTTCTTTGCGTGCAAAGCGATCTACCTCTGATCAGAGGGAGCTCTATCTGCACATGTTGTTTTGACCTTGTTTAAGGTACAGGGACCTAATTTGGGATGGTGTCGCCTGGCCTGTCTTGTCTAGTCTGTCTGGTATTTGGCCACCTTTACCCTTCCCCTTGTAACATGTGAGTGTAGATGTGTTTTTCTGCACCATTTCAGCCGAATGAACCATGAAGCCCGGATAAAGGACAATGCGAGAGCAATGTCTTGAGCTGAAACATCATGCGGGGGCCTGATGGGTGATTGGGTGACTGTGCCTCAGCCTGGCCTCTTCTGCCTTCCAGAGCCCAACTGGAACGAGTCTTGAGGGCATTGATGGAGAGATGAGGATGTATTCAAGAAATGGGAAAGCATCTAGAGAACCACCAAAAACTGTACGGACTCCCACTGTCAACATAAAATACCGGACGACTGCGACCCCCAGAGATGCATACCTCACCCACGCTCCACCTATACGAAGCAAGGTACGTATCTTATACCTAACAATACTGTACAAGACAATATATTCAGCCGCCTATACTGTTTTTCTCTGTGCAACCTTCCATTTCTCTTCAAATTCTCTCAAAACTGCCCCTGCGGCAGCGACACGGTCCTTCTCCAGGATGGCATCTCGTCCCATTGCCATGGCTTCGACTGATGTTGGCTTTTCGGTCAGGTAGCACTGCAACAAAACTGGCTCCTCCTGGCCTGGGAAGCTATAGTGCCTTCTGATTAGCGCGCGGTCTCTCCATTTATTTTTCTGTATTTATTTTATTTCCAATCAACCCCCCCTCCCCCCCCTCCCCCCCCCCCCCCCCCCCCAACAAAAAAAAAAAAAAAAAATTTTTTTTTTTTTCCTCGTGTGGCGTCGAGTTCCAAAAGACAAGACTTTAGCTCTGGAATCTGGGCGGAACTTACCGCCTATTGTGAGTTCCCGCTGGGAACGGTGGTTTGGTGCCGTCTGTGGAGAAGTGATGGGTATCCATTGGTTGCGATTGTTAGTGGGCTGGGGTGGTACAGAAAGGCTGAGGGGCTGTTAAGCAAATGGTAGTGAGTTGAGAGTTACAGAGAGACAAACAGGAATTTGGAGTAAGAAAGTATATATCTCCATTCCAAACCAGTTTGTCTTTTGTTTTTCTCTATGTTTTCGCTTCGAGTTTGAGCATTAACGCTCGAATTGCTGTCATCCGCATTGTCGAGTTGTGAGCATCTTAGCAGCGCAGTAAGAGGCTGCATCGATACATCGCCTGAGCACTTCCCCGTCCCGGCGCAATTGCGCATAACGCGTTATCCTGAAAAACCTGCCAGCACACAGCCACTCCTCTTCCATCCCGGAACAAGAGCTGCTTCCGGACCGAAGACTGGAGAGCCTCATGTCACTCTGCACCTCATACTTCAATCCTTCGCCACACAACATTCGACTATACGGATTCTGCGTTGAGCAAAACGCGTGTAGCGTTACTACAGTCACAATTTGACGGTTCTGTCATGGATATTGCGGTCAACTTTGATGAGTCGCGGCGTAGTTCGCCAGCCGTTTCTCCTGGGGCACCTATATTGCCATGGTTCGAGCAGCCTTCGCCGCCCGTTAATTCGGCGCGAGTCGCCTTTGATAGGATTCCACTATCGCCATACTCTGTCGCAAGCCAAAGCAAGATAAACCGCGAACTTTCGACCAATGGACTGTCTTTGACCAGCAGGAACACACCAGCATCGGGATCCTCGCCAACACTTGGATCCAACTCCTACTCGTACAGTGGTCGCAGCAATGCCCCCACATCAGGCCCCCCAACCGACTCTTTGTGCCCGCCGCCCTACCCTCAAATGCTTTCCCCGTCATATCTACCGCCTTGGCCAGCCGGCATCCTGTCTACACGAGACAGTTCCCCAAAACCTAGCCGAAAACTTCCTTCCTTGTCACCTCCTCCACGTAAAGATGACAAGTCCCCTATATCCACGGCATTTAGGAGGCCACCTCCGCCGTCAGAGACACCCGTTAATCCGTATCCCTATTCGCCTGCCTCAACCCCTTGCCCGCCAATGAATGTATCGTCTGGGATTTGTAGGGCGTTGCAACAAGACCGGCCGTTCAAATGCGATCAGTGTTCGCAGTCATTCAACCGCAATCATGACCTCAAGAGACACAAGCGAATCCACCTCGCTGTCAAACCTTTTCCGTGTTCGAACTGCGACAAGAGCTTCTCTAGGAAAGATGCCCTCAAGGTGAGTCTCCAGTCTGACCTATAAGAACCACGAACGTTGACGCACCCTACAGCGGCATAGACTTGTGAAAGGGTGTGGGCAAAAATCACCCGAGCCTGGTATCAACGACAGCACGCCGGGCGCGCTCACCATCTCTCCAAACCAACCGTGTTCGACTTCGGTCGCTAGGGATGCATCTTTAAATGGGGAAGGGATTGGCAGCGGGTCGTTTGGTAAACGGAACGCTCCCGGTCCAGCTAGTTCCGAGGAGGGGGGATCTAATAACGGTTTTAGCGCTCGTTCAAGTGCAACTGTTTTGACCTGCGCTACTTCAGTCTTCTTGCATCATGCTGGTAATTTGGGCGATAGCGGTCATAATCCCGGCGCCAATTCGAGCCACGTTATTGATATCAAGAAAGAGGCATCAGAACCGCGTACAGCGGACGATCTAAGTTGTTTGGGAGCCTGTGCATGGAAGGATAATATATCCGAGTCTTATTCTTCTTGTTCAACCCCAAAATCCCGACTCCAGCCTGCCGGAGAGGAAACAGGCGACTCGTTGTTATCTCAGACGCCGAGAAGCGATGACAGCTCTGTTCTCACTGAGACCTTCCTGGACGAAAGGAAGGCCAGGATGATTGACAGAATTGTGCTGGAGGTCACAAAAAGGATCAAGGCTATTTTTTTCCAAGTCAGGGGCGGTATTCACCCGACTGCTACCTGCCCTGGCCAAAATGGGGCATCCGCGCTATCTGAGGGCTCGAAGATGACAACTCTTGGCGTCAGCAACGATAGGAAGCGCAACCGGGATGACAGGGATGCAGGGGATAGCAACGACGACGAGGAGGAGACAGGGAACCCCAAATCCAAAGACCCTGTTAACTCCAAAGAGGAAAATGCAGGGTACGCCTGTCCGTATTTCAAGTACAACCCCGCCATGTACAAGCGCGCGCGGAACTGTCCCGGGCCTGGGTGGCCTAGTGTTCGCCGCGTCAAGTAAGCCATATCGCCCCCTTCGTCCAGTACCTCAAATACTAATTTGTCGCAGGGAGCACCTCTATCGGCGTCATCGGCAACCGAGATATCGATGCGGACGCTGCTGGCAACCATTCAAGGATGAGGTTGGTTACCTCGATCATCAACGGCTTCCCGAGCCATGTTCACTTCGGGACATGGAGCACGTCGAGGGCTTTGATGCCGCCCAGGAAAGAAGTCTGCGGTCTCGAAAGAGGACGAAGGGACAGACCGAGCTCTCCGAAACGGAGAAGTGGCGCGAGATGTACAAGATCCTCTTTCCCCACGTGGACTATGATGACATTCCATCGCCGTGTAAGTCTTTTCACAATGTTCAGGCGTCATCCTGTCTAACACAAGCCAGTCTACGAGTACGGAGAGCTCATGTCATCCATGAAAGCCAACGGCCCTCAGTCTAACAGTGGCGACCGCTTGAGAGAGTGCGAGGAGTTTCTTCTACGAGAAGTCCCGCTTCGTCTCCGCCAAGCATTGTGCCTCGAGGCCGAGAGAAATTTCAGCATTGTGGAAGAGACTCTGCGAAGGGAAGCGAGCTCATGTGTCAGTACGCTCATATCTCAAGTGTTTCAGGAGTTTCGCTCCCAGTCCTCAACTGCAGCTCAGCCAAGGCAAGCAACGGCAGTGGAACCGGGTGTTCAAACGAACAGCGCGACCGGTGAGGAAGACGCATTGGGTGAATTAGACTTTGGACTGTTCAATATGGACCCTTTCGCCTTGATAGGCAACGAAGAATACAGGTATGATGGGGATGCGCTGCTGGAGAACCTTATGCAGCCGACCGACGAGACGGAGAGCGGTAAGAAGCTGTCCGACTCGGGATATGAGTCTGGCACTCCGGAGGTACAGCGACAGGGGCTTCTGTAATAAAGGGGATTAGAGTATAGCTCGTTGATCTGTTCAAATATCTTTCTATGCTACGACAGTATTGTGAAGATCGGTAAGTAAATATGGCTGCCGGAATATACCTAACCCAATAATAGGTGCGTAGGAGCAGTATCACGAAGCACGATCCCGGCCGTTCGGGTGGAAAGATATCAGAGACTTAGATCCAATTATAGCGGATCTGATGGTGGGTGACTATAAGGATGCCTTTGATCGTTGGTCTGGCTCACATGCCGTGGACTTTGTCGCGAAGACCGTATCCGTATATTCGACAGCCGGCCTTTCACAGGTATGATTGGGTCTCCTAACGAGAGCGTAATCTAACTGTCATCTAGCGCCCGCTCTTGCAACTGCCTTGGAAGGAAGTAAGGGGTTGTTGAATTTCGGTACTTTAAAGACTCGGAGGGGATGTAGGCCCATCGTAAATTGATCGGTGCATATTGTCTACGGTGGAAGTTTCTTGACCCCTCTGGAATTGAATATTCATAATGTAGAGTGTATATGGTATATGTGGCAAGAGCGTTCTAAATATGGGTGTTCTGTAAGGCGTCGGTTTTGGGCGCTGGCGGCCGATGAATATACCAAGCTGCGAGCATTGAGCTTTATATAGAACCAAAGCGAACTATGAGGGCAGGTAGTATCGGAAGGCGGCAATAGCGAGAAAATGGTCGCAATTTGGTTTCACGTTATATACATAAGCTGCAAATACCCTTGCTCGGGGCTATTCTCAAACAAAATTAAGTTATAGACAAACGTGTTTGTATCACCAAAGAACCCTCAGATGTTCCACTCGTTACTGGTAATTAGGGATGACCAATGTCGCTGGCGGGCTGCTCTACATATGTGACTCCTATTCTCTAAGTAGCTTAGTGATCACGGTCTTGGGGCGTATAGGGGTCTCTGTCAAGGTGTCGGGACCGCTTTTGAAGCTATACTTTGGAGTCATAGAAGGAGTCTAGTACTATCGATTGCAAGCTGACCGGTATACGTAAGTCGATGGCTCAGGCCAAGACAGCCAGAGTCACAGGTATTAGATTTGCAATATGAAGAAGGGGCTTGCGAGATTTGAACCAGTGGCGTGAGCATCTCCCCGCGAGCTTATAGAGACTCCTAATATCTCACTGGATCCCCAACAGACGGTCACTGGGGTATCTCCGTTATGCTTTCTCCGGTGCATTTACAGCCAAAGTGAAAAAGCCCCGTTAAAGATACGTAGAGGATTAGGCTACAAAGCACGTCCTCCTCAGAGCATTCCCGTCGGTTCTTGAGCGCATTACAGTATCTAAACCCCATCCCTTGTCAACAAGAGACCCTACTTCCACACCTTTGGTCAATCAGAACCCCCCACTCCTACACCTCTGGTCAACCAGAACACCCCGCTCCCACGTCTCCGGTCAAGCAGAACTCCTACTCTCCCATTTGGCAGACCCGAAATCACCCACAGCCGTGCCACAGGTTACCTGAAACCAAACCAGGCACTGAGAAATGGCAAACCGTGGAGTAGGAAAGGGTGCTCTGAACCATAATCTGGGATACGGAAAATCGAGGTGGCTCAGCTGCCTGCTCTGTCCAAGCATTTTCTAACTAGCCGTGATTCTCCTTCTGCTATCTATTCAGTCCAATGTTCCACATTCTGCACGTTCCTGCGGTCTTAGGGTCTTGTCTGGCTAAATCATGACATTAGAACTGCTGAGAACAAGCATAGGAGCCGATTTTAGCGGTTGCACATTTAATAAGCTAAGCGGCTTCTATTGCTATAGAGCTTAGTTTACCTTTTATATTACAGTTCCGGACTTATTTGTTATCCCCATTATATCCTTGAAGCCGTAAAGTTCAGCTCTACGGCTTGGCTATGCATTTGGCTGGCTGCGCAGTTTGGCATGAAACGGGCATTTTACAATATGGAATGTATTTGTGATAAGCTCGATCGTGACCAGGATCAGGGAACGGCATCCCACCCTAAAGGGAGTGTTTTTAAAGAACCTAATCTAGTGTCTTTTCAACTCTGCTTTTGCTGCCATCTATTATTAGGAGCAGATTCCCTCATATAAATCGCATGACCTTACCATCAGTAGCCCTCCACTCGGTTTTCTATCTTTAACCCCCGCTGTTTTTTTTAGATCTCGATGTAAAATTAAGTACTACTTTGCCGGCGTTCCTGTACTTACAGCCTCTATCAATGCAGCTCTATTAAGGTGCGTCAATCCAGCTCCGAACGATGCCGCCGTTACCATCAACAAATATATCAACGACATAAGCGAACGGCGTAGTTGATAACACTATACTTAGACAGGACCTAGGACTGGAACATAAAGACGGATAGGTTCAACCAGTTAAATTTCTTAGGAACCATCTGTGGCGATGACGCTTGCAACACAAATATCCCACCATGAATCAAACGACCCAGCAGGTCTTGGGGCACGCTTGTGACTATTCGCAATGGTGTTACTACGATGTCACGGACTCTCCCTATCATTACTTGAGTTCGGTGTTGTATACTCTTACCGACTCTTGATAGGATTTTTGAGATTGCTGCGTCGACGATTAATGCCGGTGGGTATGCTTCTAGTTCACTACTCCCCTGCGGAAGAAGACATTTCGGAATCTCCTCAGCGCCAAGACAGGACATGAATCCCAGGTTTTGGGCAGCGAGCCGGTTATCACGGGAGATATAGTGAAACGAAATCAGCCATGTTGCAGCAACTGGATTTCGGGCGCTCTTGTAGCGGGCTCGGTCCTCAAAGTCCTTAATAACTCGATCAAGTGCTCGTCACTTGACCAGCAATAGTCAAGGTACTGCGTTATCCTTATTCCCGTCTTTGCTATATAGGCAGATGCCTGCTTAATAGCAAGCGGCAGATCGGCTAAAAAGTCCGCTGGCAGTCGTTATTGTCGGCGCTAGGAGGAATCCTCTCCAGGAGCTGCGCTAGAATCGATTCACGTCCTACAAGTCCCAGTTGCGTCCGAACGGGACAAAAAAGTGAGTCTGCCGCGGCGCTGCTTCGACGAGACGTCGAATCTCGGCTGCGGGCATGTACTGTTCCAGAACGGCCTTCAGAGCAGAAGCCGCGGTAGCCGCCGCGAAGTTCTGCCATTTCTTGTTCTTGTGACGGTCTGCATAGTCACATACCCCTTTGATTATGACACAGGGGATCTCTTCCACGACGCCGGCACCCTCTATCTTGAAAGCGATGATGTCTTTAGGTCTGGCGATCCCGTTACGATGCTCCCCGGACTTGATCACTGTTTCGCCTGACCTAATGGGACCGATATGGATGGCTGGCTCTTGCTCCTTCTCACTTTCCATTTTTTATTTCATGTTGTAGATATATGGTGCTTATGTCAATAACTCGGGTCGAAAAGCTTGTCTTCGGCCGCCCCAGGGTATTTATATCTCGCTCCGCAACCCTTTCTAGTGGCCTTTGCCTGGAGCCATGCAAGGAATTCAGCAGTCCTTTCTGAAGCTGCTGTTGCTCATCGGTCGTCCCGAACGTGCTCCGCCGGGTGCGAAACTCATTATACTGCCTGGCCATCTTCAGGACCATCCTTGCACTCAATCCTATGCGGATATTATCTGCCAAAACCGCCCTGTACGATCACCTTGCTGATCACCATATCGCCTAACAAGATTTCCTCGGCGCCGGACTGAGGGACACCGCCGTAGATTCCAACGAGAAAGGCGAGTCATATGTGGTGATATCTCGCACGGATGATTGCCGCTGTGCTTGCAGCGCTAGCTTTGCCAATGCCTGAGAGCAGAGCCAGGACGATATCGTGCTTCTTAATGTGACCAATCTTGTAGACACCGTCGCTTCCATTTCCGTCCCACAGCTCATCAAGCACAAGGAAGACAGCATTATACCTGACTGGCAACGCATAGAGTATCACGATCCCGAAGTCTTCGCGGCGACACGGTTGCGGGGCGGTTGCAGGACCGGTTGGGACTCGAGATAGTGGGCCGATCCGGGCGTCATCAGTTGTTGGAGGCACATCCTCGGGCCGTATGGCTCTCACACAAGCATCGTTTCGGCATGCCTGGGACGTAGTCCGTGGTTGGTCATTGGCTCCCGTATCTGTGCTGACCTGGGTCACCTGAGCCTCAGCGACTGCGTTGCCAGAACAGGCGTTCGTGCTGCGTTTGAGGGACTGGACTCCTGCCGGAGAATGTAAGTGGGAAGGAGAAGGGATACTGGGACCCTCGGACAAGGCAGAATCTCTGTCAGTGTTTGATTGCGGATTAGGCAGAGCTCGGCGGCGGCTTGTTTCTTGCGGCGGATCGTGCAGAGTCTTGCGCTTCCTTGACCTTGGTAAGAATCTATCCATCATCTCCAGTGCGCTATCGAATCAGCTAAAAGGGCGAGTCCTGACCGATGCGTGGATCACTATGCCGGGACCAGACTGGTTAGTCGCCGAATCTCTGCGCCGTCGGGTGACGGCAGGCGAGTAGAGGCAAGCTAAATGCTGCAAGCCCCTCCTCAGTTCGGAGCCTGACGGGCACCCGGTCAAGAACACAACCACAGCCAATCGTTTCGACGTCGCAGGTCGGGCCCGCTAGTGGCGTGAAGAGCGGATGAGATGCAACACGACCCGGCTCCGGACTACGTTGTTGCCTTCATCATTCTGTCGACCTTGCCACAGCAAGATGGACTTTCAGAAGCTACAACGCAAAGCAACCGCGAACATAGAACCCCCCCGCGTTCTAATTGCAAATACAGCTGCACGACATTTAACAGACTGTGCGGCAACGATATTGTTGACCTTCATGCAAAGCCATCAGAAACATAAGACTTCTCACCACGTTTCAGGGGCTATTGGTGAATGCGACGTCGATAGCTTAGCTTAACTCACAGCGCGCGATGCTCTGGACTATCAACGTCAGCAGGCTGACTTCCATTGCGCTGGCGTTTGTAACGCTGTCTTGGATTGCCAGCCTGTTCAGAATGTATATAATTACTCCCTAGGCTACAAGCAATTCTCGATGCGTTTCGCCAATGGTCTGCCGGTGTTATTTGTAGTCTTGCTTCTACCAGCTCTCTAATAGGGCCAAGGAGCGGAAATGCTAGAACTGCTCTGGATACTTTTGAGGTAATAGCTAGAGAGATAGAAAACCGGGGTTGAGTTAGCGCAGCTAAGCAGCATTTTACAGAAGAGGAAGAGCTCTAACACTAGTCTTTCTCTACGATGTAACTACTACTGCTGAAAATGGTACAGAAACACACATCTACACCAACATACCCATCAAAACAAGGGGGAGGGCAAAGGTAGCTAAATACCAGACAGACAAGATAGACAAGTCAGGCCAGGCGACACCACCACAAATTAGGTTCCTGCAGTCTAAACAAGGTCAAAACAATATATACAGATACAACTCCCTCGGGTCAGAGGGAGATCGCTTTATACGTAAAGAAAACTCTTCAATTAAGCCTGCAACAGGTATAGAAAAGAGTGCTGAATTGATTGTTCTATCTAAGGAGAAATAGCCAAGACGGCCCTACTTATAGTATAAAAGAAAGATAGGTCCACAGCAAGTTCCAGCCCCCAGGGCGCCATCCTAGTAAGTGTATCCCTCCAACCAGAGGGACCCTGCGCTCTGGGAGCAGTTTTCCCCAACTCATTACTAACGCCGCTTTCTATTCAAACGCATATAGCGGGACAACATTATTTACTTAACACGCGCACTAACAAAAATGATGTCGTAAGCCCTCTCCACATCTCTCTATTAATCTTGGTAATGAGATCGTAGAACCATTATTAGGCTCTTGCCTGGCGGTCTCTAAATTGGGGGTCAGACTTGGGCGGAGGTTGGCAGGTTGCCGCTAGCTGACCACAAGCCCCGGCCCGTATACATTTGTTAGCTAGATTGGGCCTTCAGCCAAAGACGCACGCTTGAAGCCCCGCCTATGGGTTTGAGGCTCTGTGATAGGCAGGTCTGGTACCCATCCCATCGACGCAGTCTCGCTGGATTTGGAGGGGGCTGCATAAATTTCGAACTTTCGTGCAGGTGGGGCTCAGAGGGGCCCAATAGTTCGCAGAAGTTTCAGTGCGAGCCTTTAGGCAAGCCACTTCAAAGAGCTGAATCACGAACCACAGAGAGTGCTAGAACGCTGGGCACGCGAACGGAAAATCTCGGCAAGTTACACGGAGGATGGAACTGAGACAGTGAATCAGTGGGAAGATGATCCACAGACCGACCGGTACAATGACTTTGGCAAGTCATGCGAATGGCCTGACGTAACGAAGAGGTGCCGGCCAGCTGATTCACAACCCAGAACGCTGAGGAGTCCACCCCCTCCGGCAAAATAAACGTTAGCGTGGCAGGGGCTCACTCTGTTATAATTCTGGAGCACTCTATGCCAGGGGGTGATTGTGCCGGGGGAGGCCTAAACTTCGTCCGGGGGCAGCCTGCATTGCCTGAAGCGTAAACTTGCACTCATGAGTGGTGGACGCTGTGTGAGCCTATTGGACCGGCTTCTCTCCACCTGCTGCCGGCCCCGCTCTTGCTGGGTCCGCTGTGAGGATTGACAACAGACTCGGCGCGACTCGCCAGAGAGTGTCGCCGGTTTCCGTGAGGCGTTATTGTGTCTGCTCAAGCTAAAAATCCCGCGGGGCGCCTATTCAAATTCTTCAAACCTCCTCTTCCATCCCTTACCCCAGGATACTACCCCTTCAACTTGTAGCCGTGTGATCACCACTCCTCAAAAATGGCAGAACCGGCTACTACCGCCAGCCCGAAAGCCACATCGCCAACATCAGCTGTCGAATCACCGGCGCATGCTCCGCAGCCAGAACTTGTTGCTGCCGACTTTGGCGTATGTTATACCCGCTCCTGCTGTGTCGCCATTATCAGAAAGGAAAAGAAATGAGCCCGCCTGGGCATGGGTTAACCGAAGACGGCGCTGCGCCGGCACCTAGGTCGAGGATGACGATGACAACGATGACGGAGACTCAGCCCTAGGCTCCAAGTGAGCGGACGGCCCTGCTGAAGCTGCAACCCAAGCCTGCTAGACGCTTCACCTAATACCAGCTGTGACAGATTTGACTCCACTGCATCTGCCTCCACAAGCATCTTCGAATATCGCACTATCCAGGGCCGCACCTATCACAGCGGGCGATTCAACCTCGAGTATTTTACGCCCAATGACGACCGGCATAACGAGTCTGATGACATCAAGTAGGCACTGCGTGGCAGCCGCCGTAGCCAATCTTGTCGTCAAGTCTCTGTCTGACATGTTCTAGCCACCATTGCCTGACCCTTGCCTTGGATAACAAGCTGTATCTTCCGCCTCTCAAGAAGGATATCAAGGTGAGGGTCTCCCTGACGCCTCCCTTATCACTGAGCCGCCACACTAACGATTCATTTGAAAATGTCCCAGAGAGTGCTAGATATAGGAACAGGCACAGGTGAGGCCTTCAATATCTCCCAAGAGACGTCTGGGGCTGACGAACTTCCAGGGATCTGGGCAATGTATTCCATAATCCGATAGCCCCCAAAACGCCCCCCTTCCTAACCAGGCCATCTTAGGGATTTTGCGGATGAATTTCCCGGCGTTGAGGTAACAGGCACAGACATCTCGCCAAGGCAACCGAGTTGGGTTCCCCCAAATGTACGCTTTGAAGTCGATGATGCTACAGAGCCCTGGACCTGGGATGACAATCACTTTGACTTTGTGCACCTGCGCTACCTGCTCGGCTCCATTGACGACTGGGGCCAGTTACTCAAGCAGGCGTATCGCGTCACCGCCCCCGGCGGCTGGGTCGAGAGCGGCGAGCCCGAGATCGATTTCCGCAGTGATGATGGAACCGTGATGCCCGGTTCGGCTTTGGCAACTTGGGGTCGCATGTGCTCCGAGGCGGGCAAGAAAACAGGACGCAGCTTTACCATCATCTCGGATGGGACTCAAAAGAAGGCGTTTGAGGAGGCGGGCTTTGTCAACATCCAGGTGGTGGATCGCAAGGTAATCCATCGTTCTATCTGTTTTCTCTTTATTCCTAACACCATCCAGGTGGCTGTCGGTGATTGGCCTCGAGATCCCAAGCAAGCTGAGATTGGAAGGTACTTGTGGATAACAATCGATAATGATCTCGAAGGTGAGCAATTTCTTCACATTGGAGGGAGATGCTTTACTCATGCCGTAGACAGGATATTCGTCTTTCATGTGGCACCAGGTACTGAATTGGCCTGCCGATGAGTACCAACCTTTCCTGATGAGAACTCGCAAGGAAATGAGAAACAAAAGCATTCACCCGTATTTCAGACATCGTTATGTGTACGGGCAGAAGCCGGAGTAGCCAAGCAGACCGTCATCCTGGGTAATTTGATAGCATATTCTCATCTACCTCCTGACCTACCAAGTCTGGCACATACAACAACGAGATTCATCCAGCCAATAAAATCGCTATACTGTCGACAAGTTGAATTGTACCCACCGAATTCCTGCGAAGTAGAAAAGAGCAACAGGCTTTCTCTTTATCAGCGTAAAAGCGCCAGCACCTTAAACACAATCACCCTCTTATTGATAAGCTCATCCCTCGGTTGACACAAGCCGGCCCTCCCTGTGGGCCATGTTCGGCCTACCACAGCCGGTATCTCTCGTACTACACCCGTTTGGTTCGGCCAGAATTGACGGGTTCGACTTCGACTTCGAACCTACAGCACGAAACACGGTCGTCTTCGCCTCGCGCCTGCGCACACTTATGGACACTACATCATTCGGCCTTGGGAAGCGGTACTACCTGACCGTAGCACCGCAGTGTCCCTTCCCAGACCGTGCCATAGACGAAATCCCAAAGCACGTCTCGCTGGACTTCCTATCCATCGAATTCCACAACAGTTACTACGGCGGCGCCATCCTTTGTTTCAGGCGCCACCGGGCAAGGCGACCCGAAGCCCCGCGTCAGGGTGTTACTCGGCGTGACCTCTACCGGAGACTTTTCTCCCTTTGCTGTGACCCTCCAGCGGATAAAGCAAATTATACCACATCTGTGTGCCAAGATTTGTGGCAGAGTCTTGAATGTTGATGTGTGGCTTGAGTGTTATTAAGTGGAATTGGGAGGTAAGAGAATCAATCAGCCCGTCACTGCTAGTGTGTTAGGATCACCTAGGCTCCGAGAAAGGAATCAGAGAAAACTCAGGGCAAATCAGCCACAGCTCAAAGATCACGAAGGATGATAGGAATTTTGAGTGACCAGATTCGTCCCATATAACCGGGCCGATGTAGGGTTTTCACCCGGTATATACGGTACGGCTTTCCTATGTGTATAGTGGTAGAATCGTTACTAGTACAAGCCCGAACAGGGACAATCGGTCTACGGGACTTCCTCTTTCAACGGGGGGGTTCCAGGCCTCTCTACCCCCTACTGCAGCTGTGGGGAGGGTGGGAAACAGTGGAGCACCTTGTTGTGTGATGCCCAAGACCACCAAAGCCTAGAACCTGGCCGAGGACGGATATTCGAACCCACCGGGACCTTAGCCTTGTATTACAAGGCTGAGGCCCCCGGAACCTCAGGCTATTGAGGAAGGTTTTGGGCTGGCTGATGGATTCGGGCCGCTTGATGGAATATAACCTAGTTCGACGGCTGGAACTGGAGACCGAGGAGGCTGAGGAAGTGGGGGAGGTGGTGGACGAATCCTAAGTCGGACATTAGAGATCTTCAAGGTCTTATATAAGGCCTTCTTTTCTTTTGTAACTAACTGGCATCTACTACTATTGTTTCCTATTACTTGTTGATATAGATTTTTCGCCCGGCCTATACAGTACGGTTTTCCTATGTATATAGCAGTAGAGGGTCCGACACACTCTATTTGGATAAAGCGGTGTAGGAAGAATAATAATATATGGTGGTAGAAGGACCTGCATTCCCTATTTAAGGTAAAGCGGTGCGGGAAGAACAATAGATTTCAATAACCGATGATGTGGGTACCCACATAATCTGGGTCACCTGAGGTCTTGCAGCGTGGTTTATTGTAGATAGGACGCGTTAGGAGTAAGAATTAAAGATCCGCTCCGACCGCGTGGCCCCTTTGATCCCTATGACGGATGCTCCATAATTCAGCCCCAATGAGTCAGCTGCCCAGGATTAGGATAGCCAGGCTACCAGAGAAGGACCGCAACGCTTGCCGGGACTGACCCCGTACGCTCCTGATATTACGCTGGCTTGCCCCGGACAATGTACCCAGGTTTTCGCCATTGGAGACACGATGCGACCCCTGCCGCTGTGGTCTACACTCGTTCGCCGGCCCCTCGAGAACCATATTTACACCTGAAAGCTGGGGCGGAACACCAAGGGATTAGGTCGGGACCGGGGCAGCTTCACAACACGACCAATGATCTGAACAACGTGGTAGGTGATCCGGTTGAAGAGATCACTACAACTTCACAAACGGATTACTGAAATGCTTGATGCAATTTCATTTTGTTTTTACTCTCGCTAAAGCATGGGAAAGCGTGCTAGATCCCACTCTCCTAGGGCGGCGAGAAGGCCGGGAAGTTGGCGTCGTCGGACCGCCGGCAGCCAGTCCTGGCGACAAGCTCAGCCGGGCACTGCACCTGAGTGAAGGTGAAGGACGGATTATCGGCATTCCTGAACCAATCGAACCGCCAGTTGCATCCGGGCTGCAGGGCTGATGGGAATGAGGCGCATTGGCTGCGGTCCGAGATGCCGCCGTACTGGGCTCCCGGGAGACCTCCAAACTGGGGAGTGCAGCCGTCAAAAAGGCCGACACCGCCACCGGGGATGTTCAGGTCGAAGTGATTGCTGCCGAGGTCACCACCAGTGCTGGTCGACTGGACAACCATCATCTTACCCGCCACTGGGCCCGAGGTGAAGGTGAGTCTGGTGGAGACGGTCAGGTGCATTCAACCTTTGAGGCGTTAATAGGTTTAAAGTAACTCACGCGTAGCAGGCACAGCACCACGAGGACTCAGTCCCTCCACTAAGTGCCGTGGCCGCGAAGCCATAGGAGAGGTTGTCGTTGATCGCCCATGGAGAATGGTCTGCGCAGGAAAAGGCCGAGCCGCCATCGCAGCCGGATCTCGCTCCGAAGTCGCTGATCCGTTGGAAGTTGGCGTCGCACGCGAAGACGGGCTGGTTCACAGGTGCCTTGCCCGGCCAGGAGCACGAGGGTTTGCAGCAATCCCAGTATCTTTGAGTGCGTTAGAACACACCATGCTCGATACGACGACATCAGGAGCAGCCATACCTTGTCGACTGACCGGATCCCGAAGCGGCGTGTGCGGCAAGGGGAAGCGCCGCGACTAGGGCCGTGCGGAGAACCGGGGCAGAGTGCATCGTCGAGTAAACCGCTTTGCGGGAAAACTGGGGATAATGGTTTGGTAGTGAGGCAACAAGAACCAGGAGGGAGCCGGGAGAGGAAACGGCAGCACCTTGATATACCCAATTCCTGGCTACCCTAGCTCCTAGCTAATATATGGAAGACCGGATAGCAGCCATCTGGGCGGCAGAGTGGGCTGTGCAGCCGACAGTTAAGTGGGATGCGAGATGGTGTTGCCGAACAAGGACCACGGAGGACAACGCCGTGTGGCAGCAACCCCACCAAGCTGCTACCAGAACCGGGATCGACATGTTTTTCATGAAACAGAGCCGGCCCACTTCCCCGGAACATTGGGCCGCAATCAACGTCTTCTTTGGGATTGGCGGACGGAGACCGGAAAGCCCACTGCCACCCCGGCTTCCCATCCACTCGGAGTGCCAGAAACGATTGCTCTCTGCGGACGGATACTGCACTGTACGTGTGTTGTTGCTGTTCGATGGATTTTCTTGGCGACGGACAGCTGTGGGATTTAAAGATGGAGGGTTACGCGTTGCATTCGCCAATGTCTGCACAGCCGACAGCCACTGATCGGAAGGCGATGGTACTACCGGATGCGCAAACGCGAATTACGGGCTACATACAGAAACGGGTCAAGATTCGGGAAAATCGAAACAGAAAAGACGGATTTAGAAAATTTTCCAGTTTTAAGCCTTCTCTCTAGAACTTTTTGGCAGAACTGTAAATGAGAATTTCGACTGTTTTTAGTCAGCAGTGTCGAGGTGCACGTTCGTCTGAGATTCAATTGCCACAAACAAGCATCTTGTTGGAGTGTTATTGCCACGTTCTTGGTCTAGAGGCGACAGCTAGAAATACCAACAGTATGCTGGCAAGAATTAAACAACAAAGGTAATAGGGAGAGAATTAGAGCACGAAGGAGAGAACGAAACTCTACAACAACTTAAGGAAATACCTCTATAGAGAACTTTGGAGCATAGTGAATGAACAGAGAGGAAAAGACACAAGACAACATCGATGTGAGGGAAAAGAGCAGCAGAAGCATTCAGACAAAAGTTTTTCGAAGATGCACAGCAGCTGGAGTTTGAAGTTTTGAAAGGACAAAAGCTTGGCTGTCACGCTAACCAGATCGGGACTAGCGGGGTTTTCCTGCGCCTTTCAGCCTCCTGCAGGGCCAGAAAATCGACCGACGCCTTCGTTCCTCGCAAACCCAAAGCTTCTTCAGCCTTTGGCAATCGCTCACACGCGGTGGCCCTCCAGAGCCGTTCTTTTCTACTGAGTTGCGATTGTCTCTTTGTCTCCTCACACCTGCCGACTCGATCGGTTAATGAGCTAGGTAGGGGCTTTGCACTCGGCGGGTTGATGCGCGCGCTCACCTTTGGTGGCGATTTCTAAGCACGCTCGCTCGCCCTCCCCCAGAGACTTTCGCTGCCCTCGAACCATCCTCTTCGTTGCTTCAACCGACCTCGCATCGACGGCGGCTTTGTCGTCCCGACGCCGAGATGGCCGATTACGCGACGCAAAGCTACGGTGGCTACGCCGATACGTACGACAATGATGACAATTACGAGAACAGCGCTGGTTTCGATGATGCCGGGGGCCTCAACGAGGACAGCATCACCCCGGAAGACTGTTGGGAGGTTATCTCGTCATATTTCGACATGAAGGGTCTCGTGTCGCAGCAGATTGACTCGTTCGACGAGTTCACCTCGACCACCATCCAGTCGCTCGTCGAAGAGTACTCGGAATTGACGTTGGACCATCCGAATCCGGGCGACGATGAAGGCCGCGACGTTGCGTTGCGGAGATACGACATCAAATTCCAAGACGTGCTGATTTCCAAGCCGACCCTTACCGAAACCACGGGCGAGACCACCAGCCTGCTTCCGTACGAATGCCGCGACCGCAACCTGACGTACTCTGCGCCCATGTACTGCAAAGTGACAAAGCGCGCGCGGATAGCCATCAACGAGCCTGTCCCTCTGCACGAGATGGACGAAGATCAGCGAGAGGAGATGGCCCGGACCGGCGAGCACCCGATGATGATTCGGTGGGAGGAGGAGGACACTGGTCCCCGTGAAGGACCGGCTCCCAAGGGGGGTGACGATGATAAGGGCGACCTCATTTTCTTCGGCAAGCTGCCCGTGATGGTCAAGTCCAAGATCTGCCATCTCTATGGCGAGGACGACGACTCGCTCTTCATGTTGAACGAATGCCCCTACGACCAGGGCGGATACTTCATCATCAACGGGAGCGAGAAGGTCTTGATTGCTCAGGAGCGCTCGGCGGCCAACATCGTCCAGGTCTTCAAGAAGCCCCCGGGAGGCAGCGTCTCGTACCAGGCTGAGATCCGCAGCGCTCTCGAGAAGGGATCGCGGCTCATCTCGTCGCTTCAAATGAAGCTGCATACTAAGGCGTCCTCCGACAAGGGTAGGCACGCGAACTCGGTCAGCGTAACCCTGCCTTATGTGCGCGAAGACATTTCGCTCGCTATCGTCTTCCGCGCGCTCGGCGTGGTGTCGGACGAGGATATCCTCAACCACATCTGCTACGACCGAACCGATACGCAAATGCTGGAGGCCCTGCGGCCGTGCATTGAGGAAGCCTTCGTCATCCAGGACCGTGAGGTTGCCCTGGATTTCATCGGCAAGCGAGGAAACGGCAATGCCGGTCAGAACCGTGTAAACCGTCTCCGCGCCGCCAAGGACCTCCTCCAGAAGGAGATGCTACCCCACATCTCGCAGCAGGAGGGTTGTGAGACCAAGAAGGCCTTCTTCCTCGGCTACATGGTGCACAAGCTCCTGCAATGTGCCCTCGGCCGTCGCGACACCGACGACCGTGATCATTTCGGCAAGAAGAGACTTGACCTAGCCGGTCCGCTGTTGGCCAAGCTGTTCCGCGGTGTTGTGCGGCGCATGACCCAAGATTTGATGTCCTACATCAAGCGCTGCATCGACAGCAACAAGCACTTCCAGCTCGCGTTGGGCATCAAGCATTCGACCCTCACCAACGCGCTCAAGTACTCGCTGGCGACGGGCAACTGGGGCGATCAAAAGAAGGCCATGAGCTCCACGGCCGGCGTGTCTCAGGTCTTGAACCGTTACACGTTTGCCTCAACTCTTTCACATTTGAGGCGGACCAACACACCGATCGGTCGCGATGGCAAGCTCGCGAAACCGCGTCAGCTCCACAACACTCACTGGGGCTTGGTCTGCCCTGCGGAGACGCCTGAGGGACAGGCTTGTGGCCTTGTCAAAAACCTTGCCCTGATGTGTTACGTCAGCGTGGGCACGCCCGCGGATCCCATAATAGAGTTCATGATCGCGAGGAACATGGAGGTGCTCGAGGAGTACGAGCCACTTCGCTATCCCAATGCCACAAAAGTATTCGTCAACGGCACGTGGGTCGGTATTCATCAGGACCCGAAACAACTGGTCTCGTTAGTGCAGAGTCTGCGCAGGAAGGATGTCATTTCGTTCGAGGTCTCCCTAGTCCGGGATATCCGCGATCGCGAGTTCAAGATCTTCTCGGACGCGGGGCGGGTGATGCGGCCGCTTTTCACTGTGGAACAGGACGTCAATGGGGAGAATGGCGTCGAGCAGGGCCAGCTCATCCTCACTAAAGAACACATCCAACGACTCGAGAGGGACAAGGAACTGGGCAAGTACCATCCCGACTACTGGGGTTGGGAAGGTCTCCTCAAGTCCGGCGCCATCGAGTATCTCGACGCCGAGGAGGAAGAGACGGCTATGATTTGCATGACCCCCGAAGACCTCGACATGTACCGCCTCCGCAAGATGGGTTTCAGCGTGGACGACAACTCTGGTCAGGGCAACAACCGAATCAGGACGAAGATGAACCCAACGACTCACATGTACACGCATTGCGAGATCCATCCCAGCATGTTGCTCGGCATCTGCGCCAGCATCATCCCCTTCCCGGACCACAACCAGTCGCCCAGAAACACGTACCAGTCTGCCATGGGCAAGCAGGCCATGGGTTTCTTCCTCACAAACTACTCGCGCCGCATGGATACGATGGCGAACATCCTCTACTACCCTCAGAAGCCGCTCGCGACCACACGGTCCATGGAGTTCCTCAAGTTCCGAGAACTGCCGGCCGGACAGAATGCCATCGTCGCCATCGCTTGCTATTCGGGCTACAACCAGGAAGACTCTGTTATTATGAATCAGAGCAGTATCGATCGCGGCCTCTTCCGCAGTCTCTTCTTCCGGTCTTACACCGACTGCGAGAAGCGCGTCGGTATCAACATTGTCGAGATGTTTGAGAAGCCCGACAGGAGCGACACGCTTCGGCTGAAGCCCAGCACCTACGACAAGCTGGACAAGGACGGTATCGTTGCCCCCGGTGTCCGCGTATCAGGCGAGGACATCATCATCGGCAAGACGTGCCCCATCAACCCCGACAACGCCGAACTCGGTCAACGGACCTCGCAGCACGTCAAGCGCGACGCGTCCACGCCCTTGCGAAGCACCGAGAGCGGCATCGTCGACCAGGTCATTGTCACGACGAACCAGGACGGCATGCGCTACGTCAAGGTCAGGGTTCGGACCACCAAGATCCCGCAAATCGGAGACAAGTTCGCATCTCGGCACGGTCAAAAAGGCACGATCGGTGTCACATACCGGCAGGAAGACATGCCCTTCACATGTGAGGGCATCACGCCGGATATCATCATCAACCCGCACGCTATTCCGTCGCGTATGACCATCGCCCATCTGATCGAGTGTTTGCTGTCAAAGGTATCCACACTCAAGGGCATGGAGGGCGACGCGACGCCCTTCACCGAGGTGACGGTCGATTCGGTGTCAGGCCTACTGCGCGAGCACGGCTACCAGTCGCGCGGCTTCGAGATCATGTACCACGGCCACACGGGCCGCAAGCTCCGGGCCCAAGTCTTCTTCGGGCCGACCTACTACCAGCGTCTGCGCCACATGGTGGACGACAAGATCCACGCACGCGCGCGCGGCCCGCTGCAGATCATGACGCGACAGCCCGTGGAGGGTCGTGCTAGAGACGGCGGTCTGCGGTTCGGAGAAATGGAGCGCGACTGTATGATTGCGCACGGCGCGGCGGCGTTCCTGAAGGAGAGGTTGTTCGAGGTGTCGGATGCGTTCAGAGTCCATATCTGCGAGATTTGTGGGCTCATGACGCCGATTGCGTAAGTCTCTCTGTCCTCTCTCTTCTGCTGTGCGGGAGTAGTGTCGTGATGAATGCTCACAATGTTATTAGTAACCTCACCAAGCAATCGTTCGAGTGCCGGCCGTGCAAGAACAAGACCAAGATTGCCCAGGTCCAGATGCCGTACGCGGCCAAGCTCCTCTTCCAGGAGCTCATGTCGATGAACATTGCCTCGCGCATGTTTACCAGCCGGTCGGGCATCACGGTGCGCTAAGAGCGGACACCAGGTGGATGAATGGGATTGCGGTGGGAATGAAGAAATGGAGGGAAGGCAGAAAATTGCATGCATGCTAGGGTCGTTTGGCGTTGTGTCTATATCATCAGGAAGCCGAACTTTGGTTCAGCAGCGGTTTTTGTTTCTCTTTTCCTCTGATCTAGCCTCGGGGTTTTCCGTATGCCGTGGCCCAGGCTTCTTTCATCGCCTACCGTACCTTAGAGGTGGAGGGGAGGGGCTGTTTTGCTGCGGTCTCGTTAATTGGGAGGTTGAGGGAATGACTGGCCTTCGTGCTGCGTCTCGGTAATTTGCGTTTGATAGGTATGCAAAATACAAATATGACAGGATTTGAGATACTCTATGTGCTGCTGGAACAAGTGTGCTATGCTACACGGATGATATTGTACAACGGGATAATACGGGCATTGGAGGGAAGCAGTCACATCTTCGCTCGCTGCCCCGCTCTCTCTTCGTTCTCCTTTTCCTCCTTTCCTCTCCCTTCCTCTCCCTTCCGCTCCCAATGTGTCTCCGGATGTTGTCTTCTCCCTTTTCTCCATCCCAAAGCCTCTTAGTGCTACCTTCCCAACCCTTGCCCACCCCTGCCCCCCGTATCATCCATTTCCGCCGTGGTATCCCGCACCGCCTGATCCTTCTTGTACTCGGCCTCGAGTGCCTGCTGCATGTCAAAGTCGGCCTGGCGCTCCCGCTTCAACCGCTGCTGTTCCATATCGCGGACCACGCCTTCGTGCATTGCCTATCGCAAGAATGATGGTTAGCTAGCTTTCCCGCCGTCCGGGTATCCAGGACCCGGGCTGGTCTCGGAGAGGAGCCGAAGAAACATACCACCCGCTCGGCCTTTTGCTGGTAGTGCACAAAGACCACTGTGCTCAGGGCGAAGAGGGAGGTGCCCATGAGGGTAAGCTTTGAGGCGCGGGACATGGTGGTTGGGTGGTGGTGGCTGTGGCTATTGCCAATGCATAATGGGGGGTTGCTAGCTAAGTGCTAAGATACCTTAAGGTAGGTAGGTTTACAGCGGTTGTTCTGCTGCAGTGTCAATTGATGCGCCGGATGGAGAGAGGCGGGTTTCTGCCGGGCTTCACCGTTTGATTAGATAAGGTAGATGGCCTTACCGGCAGGCAATCAGCTCGACGTCAGTGCATCAGCAGGGGGAAGCTGTGCCGCAGATGCGGGACCGAGCTGTTGGCGGCGGGACTGTCCCACTTCGGCATCCTCCTAGCATCGCCTTGCCTGCGTTGACCAGCTTCGTATCGCATTGTTTTTCGCATCCAACACCACACGGCGCACAGCTCAACTATTATTCGACCTGTGGGAAATAAAGCAAACCATACGACTCTCTGCTCTTTCCGCCTGAGATACGGTCCCTTGCTGAATTCCGTTCCCACTCCAAAGTCGACTCGGAAGCTTGGCTCACAAGATGGTACGTTGTCGCTATCCGCGGGGAGCACTGCGCTGGGATGCGCATGGCTCGGGCTTGATCAAAGAGCGGAGCTAACAGTCTGATAGTCGGCGCAAAACTCCGCAGGCATCCAGACCCTACTCGATGTACGGCCCCCGATCTTGAACTCGAGTCTATCGCCGGGCGCATCGTCTCTAACCGTAAGCATCATTGTAGGCCGAGAGGGAGGCATCCAAGATTGTCCAGAAGGGTGCGTTAGTATCATGAATACACCCACAGCCAGCTATACTAACGCGTGTCAATAATCACTAGCCCGCGAGTGTACGCACCCCGCAATCCGCAATTCAGCATCCACCCCGCAAATGCAAACCGATCATTGACACGAGACAGACCGCACCAAGAGGGTGAGAGAAGCCCGCGACGAGGCCAAAAAGGAGATTGAGGCGTACCGCGCCAAAAAGGAGGCCGAATACAAAGCGTTCGAGGCCGAGGTATTGTCCTTTGCTTGGTTGTAACCGCCGGGGCGGCGCGCTGACGGACAGCAGCACACACAAGGCAACAAGCAGGCCGAAGACGAAGCGAACCGCGAAGCCGAGGCCCAAATCAAAGAGATTAAGGAGGCTGCCAAGAAGGGACAGGACAAAGTTATTAATGATCTGCTCTCTGCTGTGTTTGAAGTTCAGTCTGTTCCGGCGTCTTGAGAAGTCGTACAGTGCGAACGATTGGGAAACAGTGGTGATGGCGGCTTGACGGGAGGTAAAGCCTGTGATCATGGCGGCACAGGAGATGGAATGCTTTCTGGTCGCGGAACCTAGCATAAACCTCCACCGACGCCGAGGCAATCATCCGTGTGGTAGGAACATACACCGCCTGTACACATAGAGCTCGTATCACGGCCGGCGCCGAGCGTCGTCAGAGAAGAGCCTGGCTAGGCTCAATGGTATCTTGGTATTGATTAGACCTGTTATACACATCGCCCCATCCATTATTACAGTCCGTTCGCAACTCGGTTACTGCAAGAACTGGGCCAGTGTTGTTAGCATCTCCTTTGTCTCCTTGCCCTGCTCCGACTCGGCGTCAATCCCGTCAATCTGCTCCTGGATAGTGGCCCTGATCACAGCAAGCGTCTCGGCCCTGTCGGCCAGCAACGCCTGGATCTTCTTCCTTGCCCCGTCATCCTCGGCAACCAGCCAAGCCAGGATCACGTCGATTGTCTGCAGACAAAATAGCCCCGCATCCAGCCGCCGTGAGAACCACTCGTCCGCCATCTCCTCTCTCTCCTCTTCGTCCATGCCCTTTTGTTCTTCTTTGATCCGCGCATCCACTGCAGCCATGCGCGCACCGTAATCCCGCCTCAGCTTGACCAGCTTCTCCGTCTTTTCGTAGTCTTTCTCGACAAACTTGGCTAGTGTGCGGATCCGCTCCGCCGAGTCGGCCGGGAGGAGCCGTAACATGGAGGCAAAGATGCCCACTAGGTGCTCTGTTGTCTGCGCATCGTGTTTCTTCATGAACAGCGTAAATGTCGTCTTTAGTCCTCCGGCTTCCACAATCTTTTGGCAGACGGCAACCCCAGCAGGCCCGCCTGCAGCGTGGTCCAGCAGCCTTAATGCAGCGGGCTTGCTCAGCTTCCCTTCCTTGAGCATGATCAAACATAGCTCGACGCCCTCCGCCTCGATAAACTTGTCCTTTCCGTCGGGTTCGTCAACAATACTCGTCAACGCCTCAAACAGATTCTCCATGTACTCCTCCTCTTCCCCGCCCTTTTCGGGATCCCTCTTCCGATACGCAGCCACCAACTGCAGCATCGCATCCACAGCATCCAGCGCAGCCAACTTCCTCCGATTCTGCTCCGAGCTCTGCACCAAGATCGCCAGAATCTCCGCGGCATACTGCTTGTTCTGCCCCACGGGCCTCTCACTCTTACTCGCCCTCTGAATCAACCACTTTAACAGGCCCTCGTCCCCACCCACCACCTCGGCCGTTTCCTTCTTCGAGCAGAGATTCTCCACGACTCCCAGCGCCCTATACACGCCCTCCCGGTCCGCCTCCTGGGCCTCCTCGTCCAACCTCCCCAGATTACTCACCAACAGCCCGATCAGATCCGCCTCGAGCAATGCATCCACCAGCGCACCCCACTGCTCCTCGGTCGCCGCCACGTCCTCGTCCGTCAGCTCCCCGATGATCTCGACGGCGTCGATGGCAATATCCGTATTCTCGTGCGCCAGCAGCGAGACCAGGCTGGCCACGCAGCCCAGCCGCGCGAAGTCGGCATACAGGGCCGGGTGCTCCGACAGGATGGACAGGGCCTTGATGGCGGCGTCGAGCTCGGCCTCGGAGTCGATGAAGCGGGCCGGGTCGTCCTCGAAGCGCGCGCGCAGCTCCGCGTTGCGCGAGATTTTCCGCTCGAACGCGAGCGCCGTCCGCTTGAGCCACGCCCCGTCCACCGCTTCCGCCCCGTCGCCCCCGGCCCCCGCCGCCCCGCCGCCAATCGCGCCCTCGGCGCTGTCCACAAAGTCCAGGATCTCCCGCTCCTGCGCCGTGATCCCCCCGCCAAAGAACCGCCCTTCTTCGTCGTCGTTGGGTAGGTCGTCATCTTCGGCGGCGGCGGCGGCGGCGGGGCCGTAGTCGCCGCCGTCGTCTTCGTCGGGTGGAGGGAGGGAGGGGCCCGCTTCGGTGTCGTCGTTGTCGTTGTCGGCTGCTTCTTCGAGGAGGACGTGGCGGTTAGGGAGGGCGCGGTGGCTGGAAGACACCTTGGCGGATTTGTAGATTTCGGCTTGGGGAGGAAGGGTTAGTGTTCGGTGACGGAAGAAGGCGGGGGACGGGAGTGTATGGTACGTACTTGGATCGCGGACGGGGTCCCGCTTTCGTTTGCTGGGAAGCCCAGATTTCTGGGAGTCATGTTAGAATATTCGCGGCAATTGAATAGAGTTTGCATTGAAGCATACCTGGAAAATCTCGTCGATGCTTGTCATCCTGATAAGTTCTAAAGGTGCTGTGGGATGCTCCGGAGCTTGTCGCGGGTCGTGGGAGATGGTCTGGGCCTTGTTCCTGCGCCAGCAAAACATCAACTTGTTTAATCGCAACTGTTATCAAGAAGGGTCTCGCACTGTATACGCCCCACTAGTGCCAAGCTAGCTGAACACAGTGTCACAAACTTGACTCACTCTAAGCTCCATCTCGAATTAAACGGGTGCAAGTCTTCCCACGTTTACGGTTCCTCAGCATCTCAGGTCTTATATTGTTATTTCTAACAAATTTACTTTCCATACTTATATATAAATATCTGTCCGTCATCACCCGCAATGCCGCCTACGCTCATCCTAGTCCGCCACGCGCAAGCGCTTCACAATGTTGACAATAAGTTGCCTCGTTGCTTTACTTAACCTTACCTACCGAGGTATCTGCTTGGTCTCTCCCGCTTCCCGCTAACATACGACACAAGACTATAACATCCACGACCCCTTGCTCTCCGAGCTAGGCCGGGAGCAATGCCAGAAATTAAACGAGAAACTGTCTCCGAGGCTAGGGCCACATGACCTCAACGTGGGCCTCATCATCGTCAGTCCCATGCGGCGAACTATCGAGACGGCGCTGCTCTCATTCCCCGAACTCATCGCAAGTGGTATCCCGATCATAGCACATGCCGATTGGCAAGGTATTGTACCCGAGGCTTTGTTCATAATCAGATACCCATCTGCTTACTCGTTTACAAAATCTTCAGAAAACTCGGACCAGCCGTGCGACATCGGCTCCCCCCTTGACTCCCTTAAGCTTGAGTTCCCCCAGGTCGATTTCTCTCAGGTGGATCCCGTCTTCCCGGACAAGCTCAGCCCTGCGGGAGCGCGCTACGCCCACAATCGACAAGCCATCCTCGTGCGGGGACAGGCTGTGTTGCGAGAACTCTTTTCGCGGCCGGAGAAGGCGGTCCTTGTCGTGTCGCATTCGGGATTTTTGCGAACTGGCGTGACAGGACACTACTTTATGAATGCCGATTATAGGATTTTTGAGTTTGACACCAGCCGTGGAACGGATGTGCCTGTGGCGCTCAGGCAGTGGGAGGAGACAGTCAGCGGTGGGATGGGTTGGAGTTGGGACCATACTGTTCCGTTGGGGGGTGGATTGCCCGATGGGGAGGCACCAGCTGTGGATGGTGCGGTGGTGCCATAGCTCTACGGCAAGCAGCACATGCCTCCGAAGTCTATCGCCGAGTAATACATCTTAGACAGACTCAAACGTCAACCGAGACGCCAACCTCCAGCCGTAACATAACATCGCCCCGATGGTAATCAGATTCAGATGGATGGTCATTGCATGGTTCCTGGAAAAGGCCCGCTTGAGGCGCTTCATGTCGGGCGATATGACTTTGTCGGCGTGATTGCGGGCTCGGGCTGGGTCAGCTCTGGTGTCCCGAGTCTCTAAAGCGGTCGTCAGCATTTCCCCCTTCAATTAATACCATGGATATCCTTGGTGTGATATGCTGACCTTGGTGAATGCAGTCAATCATTGCCTGTCGCGTTTTCGGCCCGTACATGAGAAGATTCAAAAGCGACGTTGTCCCTGCCACTGCATACGGTATCCAGTCGGCCATTTGCCGCGCCAGAGATGGCAACCCGTGGGGTGGAAATGTGACTGCGCTCAGGAGAAGCAAGACGGTTTGGCCACGGAAGTAAACTGGAAAGATGCGCTTCTGGAGCGTAGTAAACGCCGACCGCGGTAGTGCATCGAAGCAGACTTTGGTGTTGACAAAAGTCTGAAACATCTCGGTACCGAGCAGCGTCGAGTAGAGCAAAAGATGAAACGGCGCAAGGCTTTCAAACAAGGAAGAGGCGGCACTGGTGAGGAGATCCATACCGGCGAACTGCAATTAAGGTAATACTAGACAACAAGATAGTTTGGGTGTTGAGCATTCACAGGTCGGTCGCTCCCCATTGACGTGTTTTATAACACCTAATTAGATTGTTCTCAATGCCGAGTCATCTCGGCGACTATGAGATTCGCAAAGCGTTTGATTCATCTCGATGTTTGCGTGGCCTGGCTTATCCTGGTGAGCCAGGATCTAAAATCCGAAGTGGCTCGGGGCATAGGGTTATTACAGCCATAGCTCGCTTGCCGGCCTCTGTTATCACGGAGAGGCCGGGTTGTGCTATAACTCCGCCAACTTCTCTTTCCTCTTGAACCGACATACAGTCATTATTTTTACTAGCAAGTCAGTACAGACTCGTAATTTAAGCATGGGCTTTGGATCACGACGAACAGAATTGCTCGATGTAGGAGTCACCCTAGTCGCCCTCTATGCAGGCTTCCAATAATCCGTGCTGCAAAGCCATACCCAAATAGTTGCACTGCAAATATGCTAGCTCACTAAAGAATCCCGTTGCAAGGGCAGAGCGGCCGATGTAACATCCGTCAGCACATCGACACGCCGAACGGGCCGGGGGCTGCTGCGTTGCACAACGTCTGCAACTGCTTGTTCAGGGCTGCCATGCTGACAATCCCCGTCATTGATGTGGGAATCCCCGACTGAATTCACACATCTGTCAGCCATCTGCAACGCCGCCCCGCCAATCGCTCCCATTAACCTGTGCTTCTCCCTGTCCTTGCTGCATAGGGAGAACAGATAAGCCTGCCTGGCACACGGCAAAGAATGCAGGTGGTGGGTCATCCCGCAGCGCCATGGCATAACGGAAGAGCGGGGGAGAGGCAAGGTCGGATGCGGTCAAGATCTCTGCCAGACCGCCTTGTATCTGGTTCACATATCTCAGTCGTCACACCGTACCAATAATCATGGCTATTTGAAACAAAACCGCCAGCCATGTTGCTTCAACGGTTTGGGCCGTTCTGCCTGTTCTTGGCCAACCTAGCCGGCCGGGCCGCGGCCGGGGGATCATCACCGGACTGGGCTGGCTGGGGCGGCAACATTTACAACAACCGCTGGGCCGCGGGCGACGATGTCACAGCGTCCAACATCAAGACGCTCACCCGCAAGTGCTACCTAACCTACCAGTATGGAGTCAGTGCGACCCCCGTGATATCGGGCAACACGGTGTATTACCCTACGTGGAATGGCTCCTTCGTTGCACTCGACTACACCACCTGCTCTGTTCAGTGGATGCTGAACGTGACCGAGCTCATCTGGGATTGCGGCTCGCTCACCCCCGAACGCGCGCGCGCTCTCTACCAAGTGTCCCGCACCAGCCCCCAAATTGACGGCGACATCCTCTTCTTCGGAACCCAAGCACAGGCCCTCGTCGTAGCCGTCAATCGCCACACCGGCGTCGTCCTCGACCGCCTACAAATCAACTCCCACCCCCTCGCAGTCATCACCATCTCCCCAACCTTCTGGCAAGGCACCCTCTTCCTTGGCACCTCCAGCTATGAGGAACCCGCCCCATTAACCAACCCGGACTACCCCTGCTGCACGTACATCGGCAACGCCGCCGCCGTGACCTTCAACCGCCGCAGCGGCAAGCTCGCCCTCAAGTGGTCCGTCGCAACCCTGCCCCCGCCGGACCCCGACGCCACGGGGGTGGGCTGGTCGGGCGCGGCCATCTGGGGGAGCCAGCCGTCGATCGACCCGATCCGGAAGCAGGTCTTCTTCGCGACGGGGAACGTGTACAGCTTCCCGCCGGCGTACGCGCACTGCGCCAACGAGACGTCCGAGGCGTGCCTGCCGCAGGGCGTCAACCAGGAGTCGGTGCTCGCCGTCGACGCCGAGTCGGGCCGCGTCAACTGGGTACGCCGGCTCAACCGGATGGACGCGTGGAACGGCGCGTGCGTGACCGACCCCATCGACACGGCCAACTGCCCCTCGGAGCCGCCGGGGCGCGACGCCGACTTCGGCATGGCGCCAACCTTCGTGTCGCGCCGCACCGCGGCCGGCCTCGGCGAGGACGTGGTCGTCGTCGCGCAGAAGAACGCCGTCGTCTACGCCCTGGCCGCCCGGGACGGGAGGATCGTCTACGCCAGGAACGTGAGTCCCGAGGGCCAGGGCGGCGGCATCAGCTGGGGGATTGCGGTCGATGATCAGAGGGTTTATTACACGCTGCCGTACGGGACGAGGAATGCCAACTTTAGCGTGTCGACGACGATTTACGGCGCGGCCGATCTGATGACTGGGAAAGCGGCCTGGCGGACACCGGCGACGCTGACTTCGAATGGTATCGCCTTCACGGGGCCGACAGTGGCGGGGGATTTGGTAATCTATTCAAAGACCGGGGTGATCACGGGGGATGGGTCCCCGAACGATTACTATAATTCGATGGGAGCGCTGGTGGCGCTCAACAAGAGAACGGGCGAGGTTGTGCACGAGATGGTTTTGGATACAAATTTCTGGGGGGGAGTCGCGGTGCAGGGCCGGTATGTGATGTTTGGGACGGGCTACAGAACAGGGGTGACGTACTTGGGCAATGGGAGCTTGTGGGTGATGAAGGTCGGGCATCACTTGGAACAACATGGAGGCTAGAAGATACTAGTAGTGAGCCTACAGTACACACAGGAGAGCTGCTTCACCGGCTAAGTTCATACTAAGGTCTTAAGCCCGTCGGTATTCCCGAACAGTTTGCATGTCGCGAACTCGGCATCGATAGCAACAGAGATAGTAGCAGCTCCTCTTCGTTCTTTCGTCCTTTCCGGCAGATATCCCCCCACCTCTTTCCCGGGTCGGGGTGGCGTCAAGGCAAACAAGCCATGTACGTTCCGGCTTTGCCGAGGGCTTTCGATAAAATATTTCAAAATCCGCACTTGTCATGGAGGCCTCTGCCATTGCCCTGGCCGCTCCTTGTTATCAACCATCCAAAAGATATGCAGGAGAAAGTTCTCGAAGACGTCTCTCGTGCGGCGGCTTCCTGCTCGCCGAGCCAAGAGTATGGCGCTGATCCTCAGTCACTAAAAAGTGTCGAGAAGGACTGGCACTCTATATATTCTAGGGGCCATAATGCAACCATGTCAGTGTCTCAGCACCTCGAACAGATGAACAAAGATTGAACCGGGCTTGCCACGAGTTACTCGATCCATGCCGAGGATCCGGAATTACGTCAATGCTCCCCAGACAGTTGGCAGATTTTACTTCAGTTACGGTCATGTGGGATTCTGGGTGCCGAAGAAGACTGCCGCATGTGTGTATTCCAGTCCCTCGGCCTATAGCCTCGCCTTCATTGCATCTCCGCCCAGATCTTGACTTGGGCGTCCATCCGGCAAAATGCATGGAATTGACAAGCAATTCAAGCCTCGCCATTCTGATAGGCTAGGATAATGTTTGCAATCTTGACCCCACAAACAATACCCCGGAACCCGGCATTTGCGTTCGCCAGGTTCCAAACAAGGGGAGACAAGCCCGACCACGTTGTGTCTTCTCTCGCGGCTCTCTAAAAGAACGGCAGCGGCCCGTTCGGGTCCACTGGACTGCATTTCTTTCCTGATCCTCACAGACACGGCCAATTTGCCCGTTTTTGTTTCGACTTCAACCAGGTACACCCAAGAGTTGTGTCAACACTCGACTTACACGATGTTCTGGCTGGGACTCCTTTCCCTCCCTGTTGCCGTCCAGGGGCAGGGCTTCAGCACTACTATGCTGCGCTTCGGTTGCTCGCAGATCTCCATCGATCGCATCGACCCGTATGTTGACAGGGAGCCTGCTAAGAAGAAGATCGTTCTGACTTGGATCCAGCCTTGTCGAACCCGGCAGTATTCCGTCCTCGCACGTCCATCAAATCGTCGGAGGAGTAGGGATCCCTAATCTCGTCCCGTAAGATCTGACTGACGCTTTGAACAGAATGCTTTCAACGCAAGCATGCCTGTTAGCGATATCTCCAAGTTGGCGGACTGCACCTCCTGCACCTTTGACCAGGACCTCTCCAACTACTGGACCGCCAACGTGTACTTCAAGGCTCGCAACGGCAGCTACAAGCGCGTGCCACAAATGGTCAACGACGCTATCGGCGCGGCAAACGGGGGCATTACCGTCTACTACACCGCTCCCGGGCCGAACACAGTGACCGCCTTCAAGCCGGCAAGGAACCAACGGGCTCTTTGGAAAGGGGTATCCGGCTGACAAAATCTCATAGGGGTTCCGCATGTTCGCGGGTGACGCCACCCGCCGCACGCCAACCAACCTTGGACGCAACATGCAGAGCTGCTACCGCTGCTACACCGGCCCCAACTTCGGTGGCAATATCTACTCACCCTGCTTCGACCCCCAGCGGGATACCGAGGGCTTCCCATCGCAACCGTGCCCCGGCGGTATCCGGTCTAGCGTCATCTTCCCCATGTGAGTATCGCCGTTGAATGCGAACTTTGACCTGAACTGACACTACTGCAGCTGCTGGGACGGCAAGAACCTAGACAGCCCTAACCACGCGGACCACCTCGCTCACCCAACCAACGGCCCCGCTTCGTTTGCCATGGTCACCGGCACATGCCCTGCCAGCCACCCCGTTAAGATTCCCCAGGTCCACTACGAGGTATGTAGATGTCGAGTGGATGGTGAGATTGCCAAAGGCCGCTGCTAACATCCATAACCCCGAACAGATTGTCTGGGACACCACTCAGTTCAACAACCGGAATGAGTGGCCGGAGGATGGCTCTCAACCGTTCGTCCTCAGCAACGGCGACCCGTGAGTTCCCCTGTGTTTTCCGATCACCTCCCTCCGTCCCCGTCACACTATCAGATGCTGTAGTGCAACCATAACACAGCCGTAAATCGGTACTGACAACACTGCCTGCTATCCACAGCACCGGCTACGGTCAACACGGCGATTACGTCTTCGGCTGGAAGGATGACTCGCTGCAGCACGCCATGGACAACAACTGCTTCGGCCCCGTCTGCCGCGGCCTGACCACCCAAGGCTTTGACAAGGCCAACCGGTGCACTGTTAAGAACACCGTGAAAGAGGATGTTGATGGCTGTGAGTGCCCGCCCTTGTTTCCCTCCGTGCCTGGCGCCATTGCGGAGTCGTTCGTTGTGCCCGGGTGTTGGAATGAGGTAACGGATACTAATGCGTTTGTGGACAGGGCTGGATGCGCTGCCGGGTCAGCACCATATGGAGTAGACGTGGTGTCCAGTTTTACCAGTACAAGATGCAGCCATGATACGAGTGATGAGCAGATTGGAGCGAGCCTGTGTCTGATCCCAAATTCAGGTATCTTCTTATTAAAATCTTGGCACATCCGTAGAGCGTCCTTCGCTGTGCAATTACTACTTAGTCTTAAGTCATAGTGACACACTATCCAATATTCTGTGACGTAATTAGTATCTCAGGTACTTAGGTGTGCGTGAATGTGACCAGTGTTGGGGGGAGAGCTGGAAGCAGGAGGGTGCAGCAGGCATGCGCTTTTTCCGTGGGCTGCCGTGACACATCGTTTTCATCTCAAGTAAGGTAAACAAAATTAACGTACTTATATAGTATCCAGGTCAGAAATGATTGTAATACTTTCCGTGTCGTGCTAACGTTCTAAATGCTCAACTCTGATTCTTCCACCTAACACCCCTTACGCTGACAAGCCCTCCAACCAGAACCTACATCTCCCATTCGCCGCCGGGTCCCTCACCACCTCAAACCCGCCCTCCCCAGACCCAGTGATATTCATCACGTTCGCCTCGCCCGTATAAACCGGCAGCTCGAGCACAGCATTGCCCTCCCCGCCAGCGCCGCCTTCCGTAAACCCAAACATGGCAAAGTCCACAAACCACGCCTGCATCCGCCTCGCCACCTCCCTCTCAACCGGCACCCCGAACCCGTCCGCCACGTCCTCCTCCCCCCTGCCGAAGAAGGTATACGCGACGTCCTGCGCGTGCATACCAGGGAACACGGCGAACTGGTAGGCCCTGGTCCGGTTCGCGTAGGCCAGCGCGGTGCCGAACGCGAAGCAGTCGATCAGGCCCTCGGCGATGGCCAGCCTGGTGCGGCCGATCTGGTCGGTGTAAGGCAGGGCGGCGCCGGAGAAGTCGGCCGGGTAGACGGCCGTCGAGAGGTGGCGGACCTTGGCCGCGGGCAGCGACGGCATCAGCCCCGACAGGTACGCCTCGAACCCCGCCGTGTCGCCCACCCGCGGATCCGTGAACAGCAGGCCCTCGTCCAGGTTGTACGCTACCACCACCTCCACCGCAGAATCTACCCTTCCTGTGGCTAGTAGGCGGCCTGGGTGGGAGGGAACGAAGAGGCCGTCGACGTTGGGGCCTGGTTCGGGTTAGTAAGGCATGGAATGGTGGGGGTGGGTGGAAGTGAGAAGATTGGAAACGACGGGGGATGGGAGGAGGGCGGACCAAATACGGAGGAGGCGAACGGTGCGGTGCCGACCATGGCCGAGTTGACGCCCGCGAGCTGGTCGAGTGACAGTGCGCGCAGCTCCGAGTAACCTGTGGTGTTGGACACGGCGAGGAGTTGGTCGTACAGCTGGGTGTAGAGCGCCGCGTCCTGGAAGGGCTTGATGGCCGGGCTTTGGATGATGGCACGCTTGAAGGGCGACGTGCCGTCGATTCCGCCGAACGCGGACAGGTGACCGACGATGCTGCCTGCGCCGGCTGACTCACCAATGACCGTGATGGCGTTGGGGTCGCCGCTGAAGCGCCGGGTGTTGGAGCGCACCCATTCAAGGGCCAGCCGCTGGTCGTAGAGGCCCGCGTTGGAGGCGACGTCCCACATCCAAGGCTTGCGCGGAGGGAAGCCGAATAGGCCACTAAACACGGGCAGTTAGTTGTATCTAAAGTGGACAGGTACTGGCGAGGCGGCAGATGTACAGGCGATAGTTGATAGAGACAAACACGATGCCGTCTTGACCGTTGCGCCGGCTCTGGGCGATGAGCCCCGCAGGATCGACTCCGTCCTTGGATCCCTCGGTATAGGCACCCCCGTGAATCCAGAGCATAACCGGGAGAGCCTTATTCAGCGTCCCGGACTGTTTGGCATCCAGAGCCGGTTTGGGGACCGACACATCGAGCAGCAGGCAGTCTTCAGACTGGACCTGTGGCGTGGTGGGCGGAGGGCCCGGTGGCGCAGTGATCCCGCCCTCCGCTAACCTCTGTAAGACCAGCGGAATGGAGAATTGGAACCAGCCCGGGCCGGCCTGGGGACAGACCTGCGGGGCAGAGCCATCGTTGACGGTTCGGTTAACGTGGAGGTAAGGGATAGGATGCCGGAACCGCAGGTTGCCGACGGGGGGCTCAGCATAGGGGATGTTCTTGAAGATGTAGAACTCGCCGGCTGGCTGCATGGGTCAGCAGACGTATCCCAGGGTTTTGCACGCAAAGGACTTACATCTAACTGGGCCCGATGGACAGTAATCCCGAGGTCAACGACAGGGAGATTCTGCCCTGCGACAAGGGCGGCCCCAGCCGCCAACAAAAGTGGAAACGTGCTGAAGGAATAACTGACCATCGTTCAAGGGGCTTCTAGAAGCCGTGGAAACACATCAACGCGAGTCACCGTTGAAACGACTGACGACGCCTTTTATAAGCTGATGATGAGGCGACCTGCGCCATCGGCCAGTCCATCGTGAGCTTCGGCAAGTAAAATCGGCATAAACCTCAGCGTCGTACCAGAAATTATTGTTTCTGGCTGGGCTATCTGCCATGCGCGTCCATGGCGCGCGGTAAGGATCCCTGGACCTCCAGCCGTGCGCGCTAGTGTCTTGCGTGCATGGCAGTATCCCTTATTGGGCTTCTGTTGCAGCGTCTAGAAGCTTGCGCTGACCTTGGCAGGGCAGAACCTCGTGAGGTTTGCCATATTGCGACAAGCCCTGGCCATGGTTATCCACTTTCTCCCGCCCTCTAGAACATTTGAATCGCGGGAGACTGAGGTGCCCAAGGCAAAACAACAGATGCCCTACTGAGTGAACCGAGTTTTTCCCTAACATTTTGTCATTCCGTCATTTATCATTATGTTACCACAGGCGCAAACTGGTAATCATACACGTTCATCCCATCCCGAACCAGCACCAGAGGTGGGGCTCACGACAGCCGAGTATAGGCCTTGGGAGGCAAAGAAACGGATATGCCATCCACGTAAACACCGCGCTGAATCTGGTCTTCCAAGTCTTCCACATCACGCCTCTCACCGTCCTCAGAACTCTGGGAGCTAATTCGTGGCCGGCTTTCCGGCTTCACGTTTGTCCAGGAGCCGTTTTCAGGTCGGGTACGGCCCATGCCGTCTCGGCGACCGGCTGAAATGCCCGTTGACATTTGATTCGGAAAGCTGGCCGGCCCGAACGTCCCATAAGACCTGAGTAGCCTTGGGAATAGCTTAACTACGAGCGGTTTCAAGATCGTCAGGCACGCGCAGATAATGGCGAGATTCACCTCGACCGAGCCCCACTTGACAAGAGTGGTGAGCTCATACGTGAGGTCGGCAAAATTGAGCGACGAAATGGACACGATCCGGATGACAGATATCAGACAGGCCCTGTTCTCCTGTTAGCTGCTGCCTTTGCTCTTTGGGCTCTTTGGGTATCATAAAACAGGGCATGCATACACAAAAGCCACGGCAAATACCAGCATCAATCCGATCTTTTGCCGCCTCGGCAGCTTGAGCTTGACGACGACCGGGATGGGAAGGAGAAAGATGATGAAGTCGGTGGCGATATGGAGGTACCCGTTTGACGCCTTGATCTCGAGGGGGAGGCAGAACCCCTCGACACTCTTATCCCACACGGCTGTGAGGGGCACGCAGGCGATGAAGGAAGCCACAACGACCCAGATGTTACATGCGACAACGACAGCCATGACGGTGTTGTTGCATATGCGAGCAAGACCCCAGTGGCATGAACCGCCTATACAACAGCAGAATCGACATCTTGGTGAAGGACAGGCTCATGGCGTAGAACAGAAACGTGTACCATTCCTCCTGGACTTGGGTTAGTTTGGGCTGAATGGTATGGAGTTGCCTTGCCTTTTGGAACCCGGAGAACTCTTGCGGGGACACCAGCCAGATATGACGGCCCAGGCCGAACATCGTTTCTGCGATATGCGTCGGTAACTGCTCTCCGGGACCCGAGATTGACCGGAACGCTGAGACGCTCGTGATAAGTACTTACGTCGGACGCTCCCAATAGTCGCCCCGACCGAGAAGAACTGTCCAAAAAGTCAATCAACCTAACGCTCAGCCAGGCATCCTCGATTTGCATGTCTGGACATCGAACATACCAGCGCCACAACTATTAGCCAGTCGTCGGGTCCGAGAGATCCCAGGATCGCGTGCCGCGTGTAGAGTCGTGTGGTGACGGTCGCGGTGGCGAGAACCAGCATCACAACAGCGCATGCGACGATTGAGGCCTGGTGGCCCGAGTCGCCGTCGCTGTCGCCCGTGGGCGCCATTTGACCCTAGCGCTGCCAAAGGAATTATCAGGCCATTCAACAGTGACGGGCGGCGACGAGACGCCGTTGGTGTCGTCGAAGTGTAGTGCTTTTGAACACTTTCCCCGCCATTCTTCGTGGTGTGTCCATCCTTCATCGGCCTCCCCCACAGTGCTGAGATTTGATGCGCAGGCTTGACCTACCTGAGGACATGGGGGGGATCGCCTACCAGCTTATTGGCTTTTTGGAGCAACCCGGAAGACACTAGCGATGACACTTATGCATGGGGCGTCTGTTGGAACCTCAGCCCGAGACAGGGACACCCCGGGAGACGCGCCTCAGTGATGAAGTCTGACAAGTCATCTCCTGTGACAAAGGGTGCAGCGCACGGCCTGGGGATTTGGCGGAGAGCGTCGCCAGGCCGCGCAGATCTATGGGCTTTGGAGCGGCCAATATCTTGCCCATCGAGGGTTTGCTCAGACCCTGCCAAGGAGTTCTCAGCCGGCAGGGCACTGAAAAGGTCCAAGCGCATATGAAATTGGCTCGAGGCAGTCTTCTGGGGTCTCCGGCCTGACCCCTGCAATGGTTCCTGTCGCAAACTACCAACTACACTAAACACCCAAAAGGTGAGGAGCTCCACGATTGTTGGTCGTAGAATGCTAAACCTGCATTTTATCTGACAGTTCCTGAGTGGCTTGCAGTTCAGGGGTTCGTTCCCACTTGGACCAACTAGGACAGCTGAAGTGCCGAGGATATTTGCTGGCCCACGGATAGAACGTAAACTCGAGAGAAACAAGGGCTTTTGTGGACATTACTGAGACATGATCCTTGTGACGGATACATGTCCTGGAAGCCAAGGGGGTTCGGGAACCTGGGTTTCTTGACGTACGCATCGGGGTTATGGAAGCTTGTGAAGCACAAGTACTGCCGGGCAGCCGCAATTGGCGACAATCTAGCTAATGTTGTCAGTAGGGCAAGTGTTATTCGACGTTCCTTAACAACCTGCCGAAGGGAAGGAGGGTTCTCTTGGTAAATGGAATAATGAATTTATAAAAGAAGATCCTTTCCAACCCGATACCCTGTGTTGGCATTAAATGAGAGAATAAAACAAGCGAAAATATGTTTACGAGAAACCGACTCTTTTCGATGATCCAACTCCGCCGCCGCAAGCATTAGCCGCAGCGTCAGCGCCTCACCGACCATCTGGCCAAGGGCGTCATCCGTAATGACTGGCCTCCCCTCACGAATGAGCTTAGAGCGCTTCTTCGCTTTGGGATACCTCGTCTTGGTCTACGAAGCGGGCCGCAGCGTTCCTTCGTAGAATCATGATCTCACCGTCCGCGGTGGCGTCGTGTTCGAGGGATCCATCACCCAAATGGGCGAACATACGCCGCGGGACCGGCTTTAGGCGGGGGACATTGAGATGGACGCGGAGCCGCAGTAATGGCCCAGTGCTAGCTTCCACAACCCGAATAGACCCCACGCGGGTAAAGCGGTGTAGGGCGGCCCAGAACCTGTCCGCCGTGCAGACCAGCCGGTGCGGGAGCGCCGTTTCGGTCAGACCTCCGTCACTGGACAAGTAGCACACGAGCCACCACAACACATCCACCAGGGGCCGATCGAATCGAATGAGACGCGTCGACCGACCTCAGTCCTCAACCAAAACCCAAAATGCGTATCTAATCGCGAGCATGGTGCCCGTGACTGCAACAAACACAGATGAAGCGAAACCTGCCAACTCTTTTTCCATCTCTCAGTTGATGTCCAAATACCCTCACGAACGGCTATTCGTTCACCCACTGATGTGGACGGCGCGACACATTAGCCTTCTGGGTTGTGAGTTCTTCCACGATGGGGTCATTACTATCGCGCCCCTGCCTTCTCCGCAACCGGAGCAACCGGGCATCGACGTCCTCCCTGCACCGGCGACTCGCCCTCTCCTCCTGGTAGTGTGCCGGCGGACGACGATGGCGCACGTGAGCTGGAACGTTACTTTGCGAGGCTAGACAGCCCTATCAACCAAGCGCGTCGCCTCACGACATGTCGTAGTTCCTATTCCAAGCAGCAAGCCCTTTCTCAGCTCTTAGGAGGGCTCAAGTACTACAGGTTAGTTCCCCAACCCCGTTCTGTCCTCGTTTCCGCCCTTCCCTGCTTGGCTTTCCTTGGAAAACATCTAGTTGACCATAGTGGTCGTCTTCCATCAACTTAGAGAACATGTTCACTTCCTATCCGCCCGTCGCGCCGTCGCCGATCTACCGTGCTACTCCTTCTCCCATGCTCCGTAATCACCTTCCCAGCCTCCGCCGGTGTCGCAGCTAGTCTACGTCGACCCGTCCGATATCGCGCGACACCGACGGATCAAGCTCGGGCCGTCCTTGCACGGTAACATACACCGTCCTCCTAACGTGCCCGGTCTCAGCCGCTTCCAGAAGCAGCTACGACGTCTCACACCCCATGACCCCCGCGAGGACCCGTATATTGCGGCGCTTCTGATCGCACTCGCGCAGGAGCAGCGACTGCCTGATGAGGGTGGCGGCGGCAACCATAACGACATGAACCTCTTTAGCTGTGCGACTAATGCTGCTCGTTCGCAGTTGCTACTGGTAACTCGCCCAGGCGATACTACGTGGCTGCATATCTACACCACTAAGGTCTCGCCCGAGTTCCTTGAAAGAATCGACTGGCCCTTCCCCCCTCCACCCGCAGACGCGCGGTCTCGGCCTTGGATGTCGATCTGCCGGCGGCGACTGGCCTTCAAGCGGTATAAGACGTTGCCACGGCGCCTCACGGCCGTCCTACGCGATGCTGGTCTCGCTACCGAAATGGTACCGGAGAAATGAAGATGCAGAATGGTAGAGGCAAGAAGAGAAGGTGTTTGTTGTTGGTTAATGTATCATCATATAATTATCAGGGGGCCGGACCTCGGTAAATGGTTGTGACTCCGTATGTTTAGCGAAGGTAAGATAGCCAAGCGACTTTGCCATCCTAAGCTGTAAAGTGGTCATTTTTTTCGTCATTGTAAGATGGAAAGAGTGGTTGTTAACCATAGTGCAGATGGGCTGGGTTGCTAATTGATGCACCGTTCTCGCCGCACGTCAGGCTATCGGTTACATCGACTAATTACATCAATACGTCCGGTCACTATTACACATGTTCTCGTCACCCTTCGAACCGCTATTTAAGTCGGACCCTCACCGTGATTGCGCTATTGCAGCAGGTCTCAGGTGACGCATCGGCCAATAAGTACCTAAGGTACAGTACCTTAGCCATCCTTGGATACGATATCGACGACAGGGCCCTGCAACCCAAACAAGGTCGAAACAGCATGTGCAGATAGAGCTCTCTCTAATCAGAGGGAGACTTCTTTGCGCGCAAAGAAAGCTCCTCAGTGGAGCTGCAACTAGTGTGGGAAGTGTTGGAAATGAGGACTGTCGTCGCAAATGAGCGACCCACTTTGTACAGCTGGGGCACCTGCCGACAGGTGTCGGATCATGTGACGGGTGCTCCCAGGGGTCAACTTTCTGAGCTCCCTACTTCCTGAGCGATATCTGCAATGCAACCACACAACAACAGGGCGACTGCCCAGCCCATTGACGAAGACCTTCTAAATATATATGGATCTGTGCCCAACGAGCCTGACTAATTAAGTGGGTGCTACAGACAGTAGTTCCAACAGTTATGAGCCCGGCGAGCGATCTTTACTTCCACGATCAGGAACTTCAGTCAGATACGCACCCAAGACGCGATCAACACGATCATTAACAACTGTTGGAAGTGCAACGTAAGAGCAACGATTAAACTAGACAAGATGACCACTACGAAGACCGACGATACTACGGCCTGCTTCGCGAGCCTAGACGACTAGCGCGCGTAGAACCACGAGTTCCAGTCGAGAGCCGTAGCCGCCGATCTTTGGGACAAGATCAACCCCGACATGGATATTAGGGAGCTATTCTTGAGCCTCCTTCAGCTACCCGATATCGCGAAGTTCGAAAAGCGAGAGCTCCTAGTGAGACGATTAGAATGCTACGCGACAGCTTCCTCAGCCGGAGCTACGACGTCTAGTACGGCTACGATCGACAGCTCCTACGATCTCGATGCCTAGAGCCAGAGAGTATTGTACCAAGAGTATATCGATATCGGGGCTAAGCCCAAATCTATTATAGAGCTATCGACTACTGGAAGGAGCTCTTACTCGCTTGAGCACACCGAATATATAATGCAGCTACGGCGTTTCGAGAAAGAGAAGGACAGTATCAAGGAGCTTAAGGTATAGGTCAATAATACGGTCTCGAGCTACTTACGGCAGGTCTCCTGTGATTCTACGGTTTTGCTGGTAATATAGTACGTGAACCTATGCGATTAGGTTGGTATTACCGAGGCCTGTGAGAAGATAATTACGCGAGATATGTACTTCGAAGCGATTAAGCTGCTTATATACCTTCCTAAGGATATGAGTGTATGGTTTCGAACCTGGGAGTATGCGATAGCCTATACGTAGAACAAAATAGTAGCTGAGGCCAAGGGATTATTTTCCTGGTTCCCCGACTTTGAGAGAGTAGTAAAGGGCGTAGGATATGCCGATTGGTACTGGATCTACTGGATACTCTATTCGAAGGAGATCGAAAACAATACCCTGGAATACTGTAAGTTTAGTAACGACTTCTAGGACGAGATCTATAACGCTCAGAGGAGTAAGAGCAAGTTGTGTATTATGAGAGGTATGTTTATAGCTACTTTCGCCGATCAAAGCGATACTGATAATAGAGCTATTAAGCGTTTACGATCGAGAAGTAACGATACCTATATACGTAAAAGAGGATATACTAGAGGAGAGCTGTTAGGCTATAGGGTATACGAGCGCCTATATCACCTTGATTAGTACTTTTATGTAATAGATTAGCTACTACTACGGTAGTTCGAGAAAAGAGAGTTGTTACGTGGTGGGAGCCCAGATGGGCCAGATAGCCAGGATCCCAGGGGTCATGTGATCCCAGGATTCTAGAACCTTCCTAGGCACTGGCCCATTTCTGTCATATATTACTAGGCTCCCGTACTCATGACAATGAAGATAGATAACGCGAATTTAACCATGATTTTATCTTATTCTTGAAATCCCACGTGACAAGGGTACGTTGTTGAGCTCGTTAGACAGAACCTCGAAAGAGATCTCTAACTATAAAAGGAAGTTACCTAGCTTAATAAGAAAGCTAGAAGCTTAAGCTCTAAACCTATTAACACTGAGTGATAGAGGCTAAGAAGTGGATCGCTAGTAGGCTAGTCGATATAACAGTGAGTACGATCCCTTATATAAGAAAGTAGAGTGAAAGTGAGATTCGAGGATAGTAGTTAACTATCTAAAAAGATTATAGTGGTCAATACTGCCTTCATAGTAGTAGAATCAGTGCTGTTAGCAGTTACCTACCTACTATAGCATTCAGCGATCCTCGATTTAGGTGCTATAATCTATATTTTCAACGAGCTGAGTTGTTTTCTGTAACGAGAGTCTCCAGACGAAGGTCAGGAGGACCCGCCGAATGATGCTGGATGATGTCACGATATAGGATAGATAAGAACCCCGTGAGGGAACTCTCTCACGCGGGGCACTTCTGATCCGCAAGGATCAGTCTCTGTGTAGTCAATGACAATAGGAGGCTGTTCGTGAAGCTATCGCCTACTGATCGAACCCTTTTCAGTACTGAGACATTGTAGTCCATCTCCTTTAACGTGTTCCCAGAACAACCCCCTTTATAATTCTGATCCTTCTGTTCTACCGTTGGCCGAGATGGCACCTACGATGAGTACTTCCTGTGAGCTGGGAGCAGAGTCGAGTCCAGGGGAAAACACCCCCCAATCACCTACAAATCCTATGCGCCTTCATCGGTCGGAATCACTAGGATTTCGACCTCGCATATCTTCGTATACCCTTTCGGACTCCCGGGTTCTACGTCAAGCTCCTTACTATGATAACTTGTTGGAATTAACCCGTCTTCGGATATAGTAACTGGAAGCGCTGAAATAACTACGAGAATAAGAAGAGGGTTTACTTCGGAAGCTAGGCATCTTACTAGGCGAATCCTTACCGAAATGCAGGCGATATCGTTCTCCTTCAGTAGGTTCTAGTGACTATAATAAGGACCGAAAGGCGATCAAGGTAAAGTATCTAATTCAGTTCCCTGATAATACTACCTATCGACGCCGTTTGGAATGGCTCTAAGATCTACAGCGAGCATTTATAGGAGATCCGAAACAGTTTAAAACGGGTATAAACTGGATCCTTTTCGCCTTGGATTAAATAGAAGAACGTCTTTGCAATCGATAGTATAGTTATTGTAATAATTTTCCGATAGATATATGATAAGAGGCTGAAAACGACTAGAAAACGTTTAAAGATTGGATACTGAACTATATTCGAGATCTTGTAGATCAAGAATCTATTATTATAAAGTAGCTTAATAATGCTAAGTAACGAGAAAACTAGTCTCCTTTAGACTTTTATTAGTACTTAGAATCCCTTGAGGCTTAATTCCCGAAGTAGGATAAAAAGGCTTATACTCTTACCTTTTATACGAAGCTTTCGTCTATAATTAGCAACTATATCGACTTATACGTCTATAATAAACTAGAGACTCGGGAAGAGATGGTTAAACTCGTTACCTAAATTTAGTATAGTTTCCAGTACCGAAAACCTCAGGAAGCCCCTAAGTATTCGTTCTGATATCCTTCTTACTCTTCTCCTTCATCGTATTCTTTCCCAACCTACAAATCGTTATTTTATCCTCGAAAAACGTTATTATCCCATTATTACCAACGAAACGTATAGTCAACGACGCTATATATAAAACCTGATGACTACCTTACGTCAACCCCATTTTATTTCAATTAGCTGAACCCTATAGACAGTTAGGGAAACCCTTTAACTTATTTTGTTTATAGCAGTAATACCTATTTCGCTAACGACTGCCTACAAAAAGGAGTATCAGTGAACAAAGCTACTAGGTACCCCAGTTGCTGAGGTAGGGGATCGCGCCTAAATCAGCGGGGAAACGGCAGATACCGGCGGACGTGAACCCCGATCACGTCGGTGAAGACGATATACCAGAGGTTCTAGTCAAAGAACGAATATACACTTCCGCAACCTTGTTGAACTATACCCCTCAATCCATTACAGTCGATCTCGATACTGGAGTAGAGATTAATATTGTCAGTCTGGAGTTCGTAAAGCAGAGGAAACTCCGATAGATCGGGATGCAATTACCCCGTATTCGGTTTATAGACTATTATATCGTTAAAGCATTTGGTGTTTATAAAGTTCCCTTAGAACTGACAGACTGCTAAGGAATTACCAAAAGAATATACATTTCTTGTACTACTATCAATTACCCCCTTATTATAAACGATTCCCCTATTCTTCTTAGGATACTAAGTTTAATATCCTATAAGGTCTTGTTATACCTAGAAGAGAATTTATAGTGGTTTATAACGGAATCGGAGTATATTCGGATTGAAAACCCGAAGAAATTCTTAAAAATATATCGAGGAGAAGCTTATATTTACTCCTTAATGCAGTACCCAGATATACCGGAGGCGCTTTTTCTGGAGGAGGAAGAGGAGAATACTCCCCGAAAACCTGAAGACATCCCTCCTGAAATCTCAGACTTTACGGATATTATAAACTCTAGTAACGCAGATATTCTGCCTTCTTTTAAAAGCACTGATTATACTATTGATCTACTCCCTAATACTGTTCCTCCTATTGGACCTCTTTACCCTCTATTACGATATAAACTTTCGATTTTAGAGGAATATCTATACGAAAACCTAGCGAAAGGCCGTATTTGCCTATCCCAGAGTTCAGCTACAAGTCCTGTCTTATTTGTCCTAAAGAAAGATAGTACTCTATACTTATATATAGATTACCGCGGACTCAACCGGATAACGGTCAAGAATCGGTACCCTTTACCGTTAATCTCAGAACTCTTGGACCGAGTATCCGGAGCAAAGTATTTCACGAAGTTGGACCTGAAAGAAGTATACTACCGGATTCGCATCCGAGAAGGAGACGAATAGAAGACAGCTTTCCGTACCCGATACGGTCTATTTGAGTATCTTGTTATACCTTTTGGCCTGACAAATACTCCTACAACCTTCTAAAGTTATATTCAGACTACTTTAGACGGGCTACTGGACGATTGTTATATATGTTATTTGGATGATATTTTAATTTTTTCCCCAGACCGGGAAACCTATACGACTCACCTCCGACGAGTTCTAGAATGTCTAAGACAAGTGTAGTTATACTGCAAGCCCAGCAAGTGTTTATTTTATTAGGATAAGGTAGAATTTCTAGGTTATATTTTGACTCCCGAAGGTATCGGCATGGATTCGGCACGAATTCAGACTATCTAAGATTGGCCTGAACTACAATCCTATCGAGATATCCAAGTTTTCTTAGGATTTTGCAATTTTTACTGTCGATTTATTCGAGGTTATTCGGAGATTACATTACTGTTGAGTAATTTGCTAAAGGGGTTATAGAACGAACGAAAACCGGGAACTCTCTAGTTAGAGGCTGAAGAGCGTACAGCATTCGCGCGGCTTAAGAGAGCATTTCAAGATATACCAGTTTTGTATTATTTCGACCCCGAACTCCCTTGTCAGGTGCAGGAGAGTGTCAGGTGCAGGCGGGGCACTGCCAGGGTCAGGGGCCTATAAATTACTGGCTTCGCCGGAAGTTTTGGAACGTTCAGAGTTCAACACTGTCACCTACCACCTCCTTAGAAGCGATAGCTGCACAGACGCCGCTCCTTCAATGCGAATCATCCTTTCACTCTCCTTTTCTCACAGCAATCCCAATTTTCGATCTGACATCCCTGTTATCATTGAGACAGACGTTTCTGACTTTGTAATGGGAGCTGTCCTGTCGTAGGTCCTGAAAGGGGGCCGAAAATATTCTATTACGTTCTAGTCGGCGAAGTTTTCTGGACCGGCCCAGGACTATAGAACTCCTGATAAGGAGATGATAGCTATTGTAGAAGCCTTTAAGTATTGGCGATACTACGTTGAAGGGAGTCGCTATGAAGTCACTGTGTTTTCGGATTATAATAACCTATAAAGGTTTATGAAGTAAAACCGATTGAACGGCTGACAGGCTAGATGGTGTATGTATCTAGCAGGATTTGATTTCACTATCAAGTATCAGCCTAGGAAGCGAAATCCGGCCGATAGCCCCTCGAGAAGACCAGATTACGAGGACAAAGAACGTCCTAATAGACTCGAATGGATGCCTACTTTTGAGAGCAAAATTGCTCGGGCAAACCGGATTAGAAAGTTGATTGCAGAAAGAAATAAGATTGCCTATTACGTAGAAGAGAGCAAATTAGCTTGTATAAGAAACCCTGGTAAATCAGCTAGTACCTGGGTCGGAAAGACAATTGCGGAAGGGGTTAAGAGAGCCTACTGTGTACTAGAGAATGGCGAAGATACTAGTGTATAGGACTCTAGCAAACTAGCTAGTTGGAAACCCGAAACAATAGGTTGTCCTTTAGAAGTCACTGTAGGATCGCTAAGTGTTTACCTGCTAGGACCTCAGGATTACTAAGAAGTCGATTGGCTTAGACGGGAACAGATTATTACTCGTTAATGTGCGAAAGAGCACGTTCGACTGGAAGCGGTTTATACTGCAGAACCGTTGAAATCTATAAGAGAATTGATCCTAGAGCTATAAGCTACAGATCCGGTGACTCTGAAAATTAAGGAAAGGCTGGTAAGTCCAGCCCGAAACCAGAGAGTTTCGTTCGAATAGGTACTTGGATGCGAGTAAGAATTGCTATATCAAGGACGATTATTCGTCCCGGCAGAGTAAGCCGTTAAATAGGAATTACTCTAGCTTTTTTATAACGATCTATTGGTAGGTCATTTTGGTATCGAAAAGACTTTCGAACTGTTGTAAAGAAAATACTTCTGGCATAGTATAACCAAAGATGTCAAAGACTACTGCAGAACCTGCTATACCTACTAAGTCAATAAAATAAGATAGTATAAGCCGTATAGATCGCTCGAATCGTTACCGATTTCTATATGACCTTAGAGCGAAATTACTATAGACTTTATTGTGGGTTTTCCTATAGTGAAGAGTCCCGATAGCTCCGAGAAGGATGTAATTCTAGTAGTTGTTGATCGGTATACAAAGATGAACTGATTCTTCCTAGTATCTACCACTATCACTAGTTAAGAATTAGTAGAGTTTGTTTATAAAGAGATTGAACTCAAGTATAGCCCTATTGATAATCACGTTAGTAATCGAGGTTTTATTTTCATATTATAGTTTTAGAGCGATTTGTATTACCTGCAAAGGTATATAAATAGCTTTCGACCGCTTTTTACCTACAAACCGACGGGTAAATGGAGCGAGTAAATCAAATACTTATTTAATACCTCTGTTACTTCGTATACTAAAACTAAATTACCTGGGTAAATCTCCTCCTAGAAGCAGAATTTATTGTCAATAGTACTGTCAATTCTATAATTAAGATAAGTCCCTTTGAAGTACTAATAGGTTATTAACCTCCGATTTCCCGCTATATCGAGGGCGATGTATAAGAGAGGAGGATATCTAGTGTAATTGAAAGAATTAAAAAATTTATTAAGCTAAGAAAACAGTTAGAACAAAATTGGGCTGAAGTTATAGTAGTCCAGAAACGATATTACGACGAGAAGTATATAAAAAAGGAGTTTAAGAATAGAAGTTTGGTATTGTTATCAACCTGGAATTTAAGATTCAAGTCACCGAGAAAATTGGTACCCAAGTTCATCGGTCTATTTCGTGTTCTAAACCGAGTCGGATCGCTGGCTTATCATCTAGCACTCCCGGACAAGTACGATCGTTTATATAATGTATTTCCTGTATTAATATTGGAACCGTGGTACAGCCGAAAAGGAGACGATTCGTCTGTGATACCGATGCTAGACCTTGAGGACGATGGAGAATAGGAAGTTAAAGAGATTCAAGACGAGAGAAAATTCTAGGGTAAAACCTTCTTTTTAGTCAAGTGGGCAGGCTGGCCCTCGGAGTACAATTAGTAGATGTTAGAGGAGGATATAATAAATATACCTAAGTTGGTATTATAATTCCGAAAAGCATGCGAAAACCAGTAAAAGTGTAGGTAATAAGATATTAATTAATGTCTACCTATATAAAGCTATATCCCGGGGTATACCAGACGCTAACCCCAACTAAAATACCCTAGAAAAACCCCTGAAAATAATATAAACCTCAGAAAATTGAGGTCGGTACTAGCTCTAAGTTAGGAGCTACCTCTACCTAAATCTACTAGGCCTCTATATCCTCTATATTAATGGCAATCTCCTCTTTAACCTTCTTAAGAAAACGGTATTTAGTGCCTGACTAACCTACGAAACTAATATTGCTAAGCGATAGACGAGTGATAGATCGTACCTCCTAGGCACGTACCTTAGACTCGTACTGCGAAAAGTTAGCGATGATTTAGTAGAAATATAGTGATTGAGACTGATGTCGGTATTACGGCCGCGGTTCCGGCTAGGACGGGACAACTACTATAGGCGGAGTTGGCTATATAGCGCGACTATAGAGTAATATACTATATAAGCTTGCTGTCGAGATGTCAGCGATTTATATATAAAGATAAGCGAGATAAATGTACTTATAGAAAACAGCTTGGTAGTACCAGAAATACCGAATTGGCGGCGATAAGCAGTTTCGGCGGTGTCGAAAGCCCCGACTAGATCTTTAGCGGTAGTAGCGATCTTCTTGCAGCTACGGTAAGACAGTATAGAAACTTGAGGGCAATTACCCTCCTCGTCAAGCTCGCCCTCGGCGTCCTCTATACAATAATCGACGATAGCGCAAGCCGCGTCGATGAGGATTATAAGGTCGATAGAGTCGCTAACTATTCCGGTAGCGGCCTATAATCGTTAGCAAATCCCCTGCCAATCTGCCGAAAATGTATATAACTTACCGACGTACATAACTCTTTCTTTGCGTTGTAATAGGAGCAACGTAAGGAGGTCAACTGCTCGAAAGAACAGTCAATTGTAAGGACCTCGCCGGAGCGAGGGTTGGTATTTTTAAGTGCCGAGCGAATACATTTTATACACGGCGTGACCTCGGCGGCAGAGGCAGCGAAAGTGTCTATTACAACAGAAAAGTAGCCGAAGTGATGACGAGAAGAGAGAGAGAGAGAGAGAGAGGAAGAGAGAGAGAGAGGGAGAGAAAGGCGAGAACGAGCAGCGATCTATATATAGGAGCAGAGTGAAAAGCGAGTGAAATAACGTATAGAAGAGAGCCTGAAGAAGAAAAGTTTTAGAAAAGGTAGGAGAGGAGAGGGGTATTTATACCTGAGGAGAAACGGCTAATGTATGTCTGTAAATTTGTAACTGTATACAAGCCTTGCGATTGAACAGTCGTATAATCTTCATACGTTTTGAAGTTACGAGGACAACGTGTGAGTTTGGATGGAAATCTGGACGATTCGGCCGTGATTCGGATCTCAGGCCCGAACCGGGAAAGTGGGACCTCGGAGCTGCGAATCCCACTACGGCCCGACAACTGGCCGAACTTTTCCTGAAAACCTCCCGACTATAAGATAACTCACTCTTTACCTTAAACTATCGTTTCTCCTTTCCTACCATACAGCTCGTTAGAGCGGATAGACTATAAGGTCCACCAGTTCGACACTTATCCATTTACGCGGCTACGAACAGTACTCGACGTACACCTGATATCCACCTAATGTCATCCCAAGTCTTACCCCCTCTAAGTTCAGACGATCCTCAGTAGTAAGGAACCTGAGGACAGATTCCACAGAGGGGAGGATAATTTGTAACGAGAGTCTCCAGACGAAGGTCAGGAGGACCCGCCGAATGATGCTGGATGATATCACGATATAGGATAGATAAGAACCCCGTGAGGGAACTCTCTCACGCGGGGCACTTCTGATCCGCAAGGATCAGTCTCTGTGTAGTCAATGACAATAGGAGGCTGTTCGTGAAGCTATCGCCTACTGATCGAACCCTTTTCGGTACTGAGACATTGTAGTCCATCTCCCTCAACGTGTTCCCAGAACAACCCCCTTTACATTTTCTCAACCTTAGAAGTATGCCCCTAGGAGAAGAGATCTGGGTAGGAGATTACTGCCTATCTATTCTCGGATATAGGGAGGTGGATATCGAAGTTTACTTTTTATTAGGCTACTAACATCTCCTGTACCTATAAAGTATAGCGTTCTGTAAAGAAATGGTATGTAACCTAGTATCGCTATACCGCTTTAAGGAATCTAGATACTATTGGGATATACGTTTAATACCTATACTGCTAAAGAGAGTAGAGAGTATACTGTTTTATATACTCGAGGATCGCTACGATTAATTCGTACTTGAGTATATCGTAGACGAGATTACTAATGCCGCCTTCGTGGTACGTTATAACAAGTTCAATACCTAGACTAAGCGATAGCCTAGATGCATTGTAGACGTTATATAGTACCTACGAATAGGTTATCTAGGCCTAGGAGCACTAGAGTACCTTGTTAATGCAATAGAAGGAACTAAAATTAAGGCGCTCGCTACCTATAAATGCGATACCTGTACGTTCAGTAAGATAAAACGATAGATATGCTATAAGCCTAGAGATCTAGAGGGAATTCTTCCTACAAAACGCCTTACCTTTGATTTCTACGACTTTAAGCTTAATTAATAGGGATTTAAGACCCTGATACTTATTATCGACAGGTACTCTAGGTATATATAGGATTACTACCTTACTAATAAGGAGGCGTCTATGATTATAGATACCTTCGAGTCCTTGGTATCAATACTAGAGCTCCATTTTAAGATAAAGATTAAAACTATCGAGTCCGATAACGAGATTGTCAAGAGCTACGCGATTAAAGTATATCTTACCTCAAAGTCAATTAAGTCTAAGCCCTCGCCCCTATATATATAGGATCTTAATGGTATAGCCGAGTGCTCAGGAGATATATGTCACGGGGTTTCCGTCGTAGTCCCATAATTGGTGACTGTCAAAAGGATCATGTACCAAAGGATTAGGATCATAGGACCTAGTGCGGGAGCCAAATCCATGTACTCTATTGAGCTAAGGAAGACTGGCAGCTAACTGCGCCACTGTACAGACGTTATCCTGTACGCATATCTCGTCTATAAAAGGAGCAAACTCTCCAGCAAAGATAGACGGGACAGAAGACGGAGGCATATAGGGACAATAAACACAATCAACACAAGACACATAAAATCCTAAACTGTCATTTCCCAAGATTCAGAGGTGCCGTGTTTCCGATAGTTACCAGTCTGCCTTAGCCTAATAGAGTTAGTTTGGCTCTTGCACTAGATCCTATGATTCTGATCCTTTGGCGTCTGATCCTCTTGACAAGCACCTAATCCTTTTGACACTTGATAGTGTCGGAAACACGACACCTCTAAATCTTGGGAAATGACAGTTTAGGATTTTATGTGTCTTGTGTTGATTGTGTTTATTATCTCTGTGTGCCTCCATCTTCTGTCCCGTCTATCTTTGCTAGAGAGTTTGCTCCTTTTATAGACGAGATACGCATACAGGATGACGTCCATATAGTGGCGCAGTTAGCTGCTAGCCTGCTTTAGCTGACTAGAATACATGGGTTTGACTCCTGCACTAGATCCTGTGATCCTGATCCTTGGACTAGCGCCTGATCCTTTTGACAGATAGTAGCAAAGTACTAGAGGCTTTGGTGATCTATAATGACTTCGACTACTTCCTCGAGGCTCTGAAGTTCTGGCTACCACTCTTTGAAAGCCTTGACGATAGCGAGGAGCTTGTTATTGTAAATGTCGTAGTTATACTCAACTAGGATATGCTTTGCAGAGAAGAAGGCGATAGGGTGGTAGATACCCTCCTTATTGTACTGGGATAAGACCTCTCCTAAGACCTAGTTAGAGGTATTGATTTCGACTATAGTCCTCCTACTAGGGTAGTAGTAGGCTAGGACTAGTGCCTCGATGAAGGCTAGCTTGAGTTTCTCGAATACTACTAATGCCTCTAGGTCTAAGGGCTGGAATCGGTCTCGGCTCATTAGGCTAGTAAGGGGGCGCGTGATAGACGAGAAGCCTTTAATAGCGAGGTATACATCTACTTTCCTCAGACCCTACATGTTACGTGGGAAAATGAAAAAGAGATCAAAATTCGTTGTTGTCTGTCTTGTACTGTCAAGAGTGCGGGAGCCTAGTAATATATGACAGGAATGGGCTAGTGCCGAGGGAAGGTTCCAGAATCCTGGGATCACATGACCCCTGGGATCCTGGCCGTCTGGCCCGTCTGGGCTCCCACCACGTAACACTACAACCTTCTTTCTCAGGCCCTAGACTTCGATCCTTCCCAGATCGCGTCCGCGGCAGGCAATGTTGAACGGAGTTAGAGACTCCTGAGCCAGCGTCAATCTAATTCGTACGACGTTCAAGTACTTGAGGCCATCCGGAACTCCCAGGAGACCAAGGGCAAGGCGACGACAGGATTACTGTTGCGCCGCTCAGCTTCTTGACGCTGCTCTCTCGCTACGTCCCGACAGTTTCTTTTGAGCAGAGCATGGCGTGATTAGGCAAAATCACAATCCGAAAGCCACCAATCGATTCCGATATTCAGCTCCCGACAAAACTCGGGTTCGATAATTTCAGAACTACAATCGGCATAAATGAGCTCAACGTCTGGCACTTGACGCCAAATCCACCCGCGGCCTCACACAATCGTCATACCACTGGTGAGCGATCCAGTAAAGGGGTGCTCGAAGCCCAAACTTTTGTGCCAAGAAACCCAAGTGGATGCCAAGCTCAAATGGGCAAGCAAGATACTCCCGGAACTCCCCCGCAAGAGAGATCCGCAGCTCTTTGGTGGATGAAACCTTGATCCGGAGCCCGCGATCCATCAAGGTCTGCAACGAGACCTTGTGAAGCACGTAGTTCATGGGTATAGCCCATTCGAAAACAAACTCGTATCGGAACCGTTCTGCTTCCAAGTGAGGGCATCGCTCTGCTAAGGCTCGTGCGGAATGGGGTCCGGGCACAGGCATCTTGTTTTGGGGTTCGGGCATTCCAATGAAGACCACCCATATGTCTGCCGGGGATTCGCCGTCTTGCTGGTGTTTCTGAAAGGCACGGTGCACCCTGTAGGCTATACGGGTGCTAACCGACACGAGTGCGGTAGGCATTTCGTTCCATCGGTTTGCATGCCGGCGAAACTCGTCGAGCAGATCATCGTCCGAGAACGAGGGCCCGGTTGGACTTCTGCCTGAGGTGAGCTGGCCGACACTGCTGTTCGAGTAAACGCGGGTCCAGATCGTACGGTTTGGCATAGTGGATAGCGATGCGCAAGAAAGAACGGAGGAGTCGGGTAGTTGGGAGCTCCGGGCTCCCAAAAAGGTGAGAAGTTGGGACCCAACCGAATCATGAGAGGTTGGGCATGCCACCCAGGCTATGCACGGGAAACCTGCAAGATGCGGGAGCACATGAACTCTCCGCTAGATCACCTACCTACCTTAAACTCACTTAGCAATTACCAGGCAAATTCTTGATCGCCCTTCTGAATAGTAAATCTGCGCTACCGGTCGCTGTCAGTACTAGTACTTCTGAGGAGGGCAAAAATCGGGGGTTGTGCATGTTGAGCCCCGTGCCCCTTATCATGCTCCCATCTTACCGCCAACTGTCAGAGACCGGAGACAACCACCTACCTCTTCAAGTATTAAATGATCTAGAGGTTCGAAGCAGCGAAGGAACAGCTTCTAAGATAACTTCAAGTTTGTGTACCGGCCTATCACATCGTCCAATGGCCCCTGCTTCTCCTAAGTGAACGGTTCCAGCTTGTGTGGTGTGGCCGAAGCGATTGGAGCGGCACGTTCGTGGGAAGGCGAGGTGCATGCCTGGCGAGGGGAGGAGTAACCCTCCTGGACATCTTCGGTGGCTAAACGGGGGCTCGGCGCTGCAGGTGATGACGTTCAGACCAAGGTTCTTTTGGGGGGTTCAATGCGTGGTACCAAATAGAATCAACTCAGCTAGCAGCAGCAGGTCTCGGGCTTTGTTTCGGGGAATTAAACGTTTCGGTGTCCAAACCATCCATTTCAAACTCTCAATAAAGGCTACTTCAGCATAGGGAGGCGATCGACCCGACACTCGACGGGGAAAAAATGGGAGTCGGCAAACTAGGAGAGTAGGGTAGTACCTCGTATTAACAAACAAAGTCTTATTATAACTTACAGGTAATTTACCGGTTGATTATTAGTGGATACTCTAGGGAGTGGTAGGAAACCCGGATCAGGTACCTTAGCTTACGTATAGTATTGATCTGTACTTAATGTACTACTACTAGTAGCCTTACACCAAATACTACCTGACTTATGTAATCCGTACAAGGAGGCGGTTTAGGCGAGAGGCCTAGAGGGTACTCCAAATCACACCTTGAGTGTACTGCGCCGCCTGTCAAGCGGGTATCCCCGCCCTGTTGCCCGGATTCCCAGCAGACCCGGGGAACAGGATCGGATAGGGTTGGCCTTCTAGCGCTACTACCCTAGTGGAGACGGACAAGTTCGGTGGCAAAGACCATCACTTGGATGCACGTACGAAGGGGGGCTTAATGAGAAAACACTGGATGTAGTAGCATTAGGAGCAGAGGGAAACGCTAGGAAAACATGCCGTTTCCCTCGTACACTACTACTATGAGTTGTCAAACCGAGCTTCCACTACTACCAGTGATTTTCTTGATCCCATGTTCCCCCACCCCACGGCAATACATCAAATCACTTTCCCATTGGTACTGTCCGCGAAGTAGTCCCCTGCATCACTGCGGTGCAGGTGCCACCCTCAGGATGCGCGCAACGCCCAGGATCCCGCATATTTCACCCCTTAGTTGACCTCAGGCAGGAGCTTGGCGAAGTCGACCTCGACCTCCTCGCCGTCCTCGGCGGCGCTAGCGCAGCGAGCCGCGCAGGCGGCAAGGCAGACAGCGACGACGGGGAGGGGGCCCCTGCACCTGACGGCGCAGCGGGCGAAGCAAGTGGCCTAGACGCGGTCCTTAGTTAGTTTTCATGCTTCCTTAGTCCTTCTCTATCTCCACCCTCTGGGGAGTACTAAGGGGAAGTTACCTCGTCAGCGCGAGGCTCGACGGCAGCAGGGGCAGCCATGGCGACGGCGGCCATGAGGGAGGCAAAGATGACGGTGACCTTCATTTTTGATTGAGGTTTGAGATGCCGAAGTCTGGTGGTTTGGGCTTGGTCTGGTAAGTTGCGGTAGGCTTCTTGGGATATGCTGAGGTTGCTGGAGGACGAGGGGTTGCGAGATGTCGAGGGGAACACGCCCCTATTTATGCTCGACTCGAGATTGAACCAAGCACCTTAACGGCCACCCTCCAGCGCCAGTTGCACGAACTTCGGTCAGTCATTGACGAGAAGCTTGGATCGTTGCCCGCCTGACCCCTCTCTTGCTGTCGCGGCGGTCCCTTGGCGTGTGTTGGCAAGTCTCCTCGAAGGCACAAGGCGTGCTGGACAGTCGAATTTACTCCGTAAGCCATCTACACAATGTTGTCATTGTGCGCCGAGATGTTGTCTTGGGTTACAAGGCAAGCCCGGACTATTGGCCCGTCTTACATCTCACGGCTTATATACAATCCGATTCTATTATGCAGAACGAACCTTGGGATGAACGCGGAACGCTGAAATGCAGCATTCGACTGAGTGGCCGGAGCTTCAGCTGAGGAGGTGTGTCTCGGCGAACCTGATCACCGCCTAGCAATGACACCTCAATCTACGGACCGCAAATTTATTGGACGTCTGCTGAGCCTGGTATGCTCGGCATGCTCACAGCCAAGAGCATGCCGCGTCCCAAGACTCCCAACATGCGGCACGGTTACGGGCGACGACATGTCAAGTTTCCCCGCAGAACTTACACATCGGCAACGATTGGAATCTTGAGTGCGGCCAGCTTGTCAGCGTAACAGTGAAGGATCTGGCAAACTTGGATTGGCTGGCCCAGCTGGGCTGAGCATGACGATCATCAAGGCACCGTTCAGCTATTGCTGTCACCGGCCCAATGGTGGGAGAGGTGACATTCAGACATGGTTCGCAACGAGGTGCTAATATAAGGTATGAATATGTTTACAATCACCGGTGTTGTGGTAGCAGAATAGCTACTCAGGTGCTATTGGCATTGCGAAGAAGATTTGTGTCCTCGCCCATTACCTACTACTAGAGTAACGTTTACGATGCTTAGCCACCCTCTTTATCTAATGACTTTCTTGCTGGCCGGCATCGCAGCCGCCGCTGGCAGACAGGAGCTCTCGGTCCATGGGAGGCAAGAGCCAGGCGTGAGCACGCAATGGGAGCGTCTCTCTCGAGCATCCCCCGATTTGGTCCTTGCCGTCCAGATCGACCTCGCAGAGGCTGGCATTGAGGAGGCCGCAGGAGAATTGCTGGCTCTTGCCAACCCATCCAGCTCGTCCTTTGGAAAGTATTGGTCTCCCAGCGATGTAACCTCGGCCTTTTCACTCCCGGAGCAAGACATCAAGGCCGTCCTTCTGTGGGTCGAGAGCACAGCTGAGGTCCCCCCCTCCGCCCTCCGCGTCTCCCCATGTCGGTGCCGAGTTGACTTCAACGCCACCGTGGGTCAGCTCGAGACGCTTCTCAACGCCGAGTACTATGCCTACAGGCATATTTCCACCGGGGAAACGAGCGTGGCGTGCGAGCAGTACAGTCTCCCCAAGGACATCTTGCCCCTTGTCGATTTCATCATTCCCACCATCTTTCCCGTCCGCGACCTCCGTAACACTCAGCCTATCACCACGATTGAGCTGGACGACTCAGATGTAGCCAGCTTCCAGTTGTCCAAGAGGCAAAGGCAGGTTGACTGCAACGAATTTACCACGCCGCAATGCCTCCGTGATTGGTATCGCATTCCAGCCCGAGATGCCAACTACACGATACACCTGAACAGCACCTTTGGCATCTTCCAGCCGTCCGGGGCGGACTGGATACCCGAGGACCTGGACCTGTTCTTTAGCAATTTCGAGCCCTCCCTCACCGGCCAGCGCCCGGAGATGCAAAGACTGCAGGGGGGCCACCACAATCCCACGTTTATAGATCTAGCATTTCACCTGGAAGCAAACCTGGACTTTGAGTACGCCATGGCACTCGCCTGGCCGCAGCCCGTGGTCAACATCCAGGTAGGCGATGTATACCAGTCGGGCAACCTCAACAATATGCTAGCGGCCTACGACGCCTACTACTGCGACAAGCTGGACCCGAATCTTGACCCGCAATACCCCAACCAGTTCTTCGAGGATGGCTACCAGAGCCTCGACTGCGGCACCCACACGCCGCCCAGGGTTATCTCCATCTCGTACGCTTGGGCCGAGGCCGACTTCCCCGATGAGTACCTCCGCCGCCAGTGCCGCGAGTACCTCAAGCTCGCGCTGCAGGGCGTAACCGTGCTCGCCTCGACGGGCGACGAGGGCACTATCGGGCGGCAGTCGGAATGCCCGACTGACGAGGCCGAGTACCGCCCGTTGCACGTCTCGTTCCCCGCCTCCTGTCCTTGGGTCACCGCCGTGGGCGGCACCATGAAGCGGAAGCTAGGCACCAACCAGACCACCACCACAAACACCACGACAAGCGTTTCATGCAAGCATCGCCGCGAGACCGTCTACACGCGCCTACCGGCGGGCCGCACGACCAACAGCAGCTCGACGGGGGGGTTCAGCTCCGTGTTCGGCGCGCCTAGGTACCAGCAGTCCGCGACGGGCCGCTACCTCGCAGGCGAGGCAGACCGATTGGCGCGTCTGAACCTAACGGGCCTCTTCGATGCGGGCGGTCGGGGCGTCCCGGACGTGTCGGCGCTGGCGGCCGATTACCTGGTCGCCGTGGGCGGCGGGTTCCGGCGCGTCTTCGGCACGTCGGCCTCGGCGCCCGTCGTCGCCGCCATGCTGGCCATGGTCAACAGCGAGCGCTTTCTCGTCGGCAGGGGCCCCGTCGGGTTTGTTAACCCAGTCCTCTACGCTCATCCAGAGGTGTTTGAGGATGTGGTGCATGGCGAGAATGCGGGCTGCTTCAAGGGCCGCGGGTTCAGGGCGAGGGAGGGATGGGATGCCGCGACGGGGCTCGGGAGCCCGGATTATAGGAGGCTGCTGAGGCTGTATATGCAGTTGCCCTAGGCGGTAGGTTGGGGCCAGAGAGTTGTGTCGTGACGATGACTTCCGAAACGTAGACGGACCAAATCACAAACCTGAGACGAACCTCCCTCTTATAGGGAGGAAATCCTATAAATATAGCCGGACTGTGCATGGGAGGAAAAGAAAGAATGTTGATTGCTTGTCTCCCTCAAGTGGGAGGAACGGCCCTGATGGTCCAATTTAACGAATTGAAGAAAATCGGCCTATGGCTAAGACAAATAAACCCCTGAACCCTGTCCTAGAACGTGCTATCCCTCCGATTATAGGGATCTTAAGCCCCTAAACAACCTTCCCTAGTTTAATATAGGTGCCGGCAGTATACCGGTAGGCAATTGAACCTACACCCCAACTGCATTAGTTCTGAAAATGGAATGCTAGAATTCTAAGTCGATATATGCCTATGTCGGCTATACTATGGTGAGGGTGGAGACAAAAGTTTTAGATATAGGGTTGATATTATATGCCGCGTTATCGTTAGGAAATTGCGATTCTATATCTCGATAGCTATGGTGGACTATATCCCGGCCCTATGGATAATGCAAGTTTGCCAGGAGATATGCTTAGAGCACGAAAACGAGGATGATATCCGTCTCTACATTCGACGTGAGTTGGACAGCTCTATCAACAACCGAGATGAGCTAGAGGCTCTTCGGGACAGCATCGAGAAGCGGTCACAACACGTCTTTCAATGGGTTGTCCTCGTTGTGCCGAGAGTCATCTGGCTCTCTCAGGAAGGCAACTCACTGAAATAGATGTTGGCACATATCAACCGGATACCTGAGGAGCTACACAAACTCTACCAATCCATCTCGCAGGATATTGTGGCCAAACAACCAACGCAAAGTCTGAAGTTGTTCCAGTGGGTCTGCTTCAGTCTCAAGTCGCTTTCCATACCTCAGATTCGATGCGCATTGAACGTCGATGCCACTCTCGCCATGTCAGGCAGTACATTTGAGGAGTGGGCGAAGATGACGGCCATATCCCGACAGACGACAATATGAAGAAACTACTTCGCTCGCTTTCGGGAGGCTTGGTAGAAGTAACACAATTCGGAATCCAGCTCATTCACCAGTCAGTCCGAGACTTTCTCTTCGAAGAAGGGTTCAGCATTCTCGACCCCGCCAAGGTCTGGGTGGAGAAAACCGTTATCGGCGAAGGACACAGTCGGCTTGGACGCTCGTGCCTCGTCTACTATTTGGCAGTACGCAAGGAGTGTCTTCCGCGATTTCATCAATTGACGAGAAACGACGGACCCAGACTCGCGGGTCAGCATCCACTGCTAATATACTGCCTGGAGTACTGGCTGGAACATATCAGTATTGCAGAGAAGAACGGCATACCACAGCACGACCTACTGGAGTTCCTCCCCGGGCGTTCTAACCATTGTCTCGAGCAATGGGAGATTATGACAAGCTGCCTTGGTCTTCGAGACCGGGACTCCAACGCTACGCGGCCACATCCTGGTACGACCTTGTTGCACGAGGCTGCCAAGTTTGACATATTCAGCTTAATACCCGCAGCACTCAGTTGGATGTCGATAAATGTCAGAGACACGTTGGGCAGAACACCCCTTTCCGTTGCAGCACAACATAGCGGGGTCAAAATGGTGCGTTTCCTTCTTGCCCAACCACGCGTGTCTGTGAATGCGAAAGATTGCGATGGGAGGACGGCTTTAAGCTATGCCATGGAATCCGATAATATTGCGGTTTTTCGGGAGCTTCTGCACCATCCTAGTGTTGATATCGTCGCAAATATTCACCATGAGTACAACATGGGACGGCATCGAGGCTCAACAATTTACCATGCCGTACGCATGCTACGCCCAAGCATTGTGGGACTCTGCCTGCAACATCCGGGGTTGGACTCAATCGATGGTAACGCACTTGCAGATCTAGCAATTTCGCTTCCGACCTGGGCGCCTATCTGTCTCTCAGACCTTACTGAGACCCTCGAGCTTCTTCTCAACAGTGACAAATCCAGCTCAACAATCTACCTAAACAAAGCAAGAAACTGGGACTTCAATATCGACTGCTTGACCCTATATTAACCTTTTCTGATATGCCGCGTCTTCGCTTCTTTTTGTCTCGTCCAGAAGTCAACGTCAATATTGTGGACGATGCAGGGCGAGGCTTGCTTCACCGTCACCTGCGCAACGAGAGCTGGGTAGGCCTCAGGGGTTATGAAAGCGATAAGCAGAATTTCCTTGAGCTTATCGAAACTATTTTGAGCTGCAAGGCCTACAATGTCAATATGGTGGACGACGCTGGTGGTACAGCCCTCATCCCCGCAATCGGCTGGATTCTCGCGGATGTGGAGGTGTGGTTGATATAATCATGCTCTTACGACGACTTGGATGTCAATCAGACATCCGCATCTCGTTTTCATCCCATATGTCTGGCAGCCCAGCGTCAACTATCGGTCATTGTCGAGCTCCTGTTGTCTGACAGAAGATTGGTTCTCACCGACCCAGAGAGAGAGTACGTCAATGCATATCTCCAGCAATTTGACAGAGCTAGAGATGAACGACTTGAGATGCCCGACTGTGCAGCCGGAGCACAGCCCTTTCCTGCTCAAATACCCACCGATCAGATTGATTGGTGGAGCACTGAGGCGACGTACCCGTCGCCACTCCAGCCTTGGCCATCTCGGCCTTCATTGCTGGACTGGGCCAGATGGCGGCGAACTAAAGTGCAGTGCCAAAAGTCTTGTCCGATCGACCCACCTGCCCCACAACCGCGTCGCGTAACGCGTCTTCCTCCCAACCACCCACTCTCTTCAAACAACTATAACTTCGTCAATCCTGAGCCAAAATGCGAGCCTTCGGTATCGTTTTGTCGCCCAATGTCCGGCATATTCGAAACAACCGTCGGGAGCTTATAAAAGAAGAGCGATCTTCTATTATAACGGCTCGAATGGCTGGGGTTCCTGTCCAGACCTTGGCGGCCAATTTCAACTGTGCTCCTCGAACCATCTCCCGAACTTGCAAGCAGTTTAAAACCCACAATACTGTCGAATCCCGCCCTTGAAATGGCTGGCCGAAGAAGCTTACCGATATACAAGTCTGATATATCAAGCTTCTGATTAAATGGAACCTCTATATCAACTGCCTAGCCTTGTATTCCTAGAGCAATACTGGGGCTAGTGCCCGTACCATTCGTCGAGCTCTCGGGCCAGTTTTCCAACGTAAATAGCGGTCACTTAAGAAAATCCATATCACTCCCGACATAGCTGTCAAACGGCTTGTCTATATAAAAAGAACTAGGCATAACGAAGCTTTGTTGATGCAGGTATGCCCTTTAAGATAGAGAGGGTTAGTAGGTCTTGCTAACTGTCTAATTTAGGGGGGGGATATACTAATGAGTCTTCTGTCCATACTGCACCACACACACCTAATAGCTAGGTTTTTCGCAGGCCAGAGGATAAGTACAGGAAAGACCTCATCAATATCCAGGCCCATATCAAGGCAGAGATGACTTTCATAGTATGGGGGTGTATCTGGAAGGGAGGGAGGTCTCCGTTGGTTATCATAGAACGGGATCCTGAATCTAAGCACCAGGGATACTCAGCTAATAGCTATATCTGGGCTCTGGAGGAAGGTCTTCAACCATACTACCGTCCAGGTACTTTTTTTCTCCAAGACAATGCGCGGATCCATACGGCCAAAGAAGACAACAGAGTAGTTGGAAGAGCACGGTATCTGGGTTTTCGACCACCCTCCCCACAACCCAGATCTCAACCCTATTGAGCACGTATAGAAGGCAATGAAGGCTATCCTACGTAGAGACTTCCCAGATCTACACCTTCTGAAGGACAATGCCACGAACCGGGCTATTGTAGAAGATGTGTTGAGGGCCGCGTGGGAGAGGGTACTGTCAAAAGGATCATGTGCCAAGGATCAAGATCACAGGATCTAGTGCAGGAGTCAAACCCATGTATTCTAGTCAGCTAAAGCAGGCTGGCAGCTAACTGCGCCACTGTACGGACGTCATCCTGTACGCGTATCTCGTCTATAAAAGGAGCAATCTCTCTAGCAAAGATAGACGGGACACAGCAGACGAAGACAACAACAGGGACAATCAACACAATCAAGAGAAGACACATAAAAACCTCAACTGTCATTTCCCAAGATTCAGAGGTGCCGTGTTTCCGACAGGTACCCCAAGAGCTGATTGACAGGGTAATTGACTCAAGGCCCAAGCGTATGGCTGCAGTGGTCCGGGCACGTGGGTATTATACCAAGTATTGAAGCAGTGTCAAAGAGCTTCAATTTGATCCAATTGTATTGTAAATTAGCCTAGTTTTGATGGAGTTCTGGGTGTTGGAACATAGATGGTTGTTTTAATGGGGGGTGCCAAGAATTGATCGGACAAGACTTTTGGCATGGGACTGTAAGAACAAGCCATCTGATCGGTGGAACATTGCGGTGGCGTCCTCGTCGCCATCACGGTTTCCGTCATCACAGCCTTCGTTATCCCAGCCTTCCCCATCTCGGACATCCTTGCTGGACTGGGCCAGATGGCGGTGAACTAAGAAAGAAACCAACCTTCATAAACACTACACATGAGTCCACAAAAAGGCTGGTTCGGGGCGCAACAATCACTCGCTCGGGGGTCACTGCTGGATTGGCGGGACGGCGAGGAACGAGGGGTGGGCCAATGAATGTTCACAAAACACATGAGCCTACCAAATGGTTGTTTCAAGCGCAACAGTCACGCGCTCAGAGGTCATTGCTGAATGAGGCGCCCTCGAGTGATTGTCCCGAACGTTCAAGTTGGCATAATTTCTGGGAACCTGAGAATGAAATGGGGCGTGGCTCTTCGCCCGAGTTTGACGAGCGTGGCGAGTAGGAAGAGGAATCCCGAATATGAGAAAACGAGCGCGGGAAAATCACGCCGTTACGGGATGTGAGGATGCGGATTTGTTGTCCGATCAAAGCTGGAAGGGGATCAACGACGCGCAAAGGTACCAAGTTATTTTGATAGAGATGGAAAGATGGTACCTATGTACAGGTGACAAGAGAGATGGCGCATATTAGTAGAACTCAAGTAGGTGACGAATTATAAGACAAGCAGAAGTGACATGGTATCCGCTCTAACTAAATAAGCTGAAGGAGCGGTGGGTAAGATTAAGGCCCGGAAACTTGATTAGCATGCGTAGGCTGTAATACTTTAAAAACGCGCATCAGAAAGCCGTCTCGCTCTCTCCGGGCTCCGTGTTCCCGATTAAGTAAGAGGCCTTTCTATGGCAGGTGCGTTTTACCGTGTGTCTTGCGCTGTCAGTTATTTCGTTAACCCTTTGCCACGCGTGAAAACTTATGATGGGGCCGTTGTGTAGACATTTTAAGTTATTAAGGACTAAATACTAAAGTGTCAGGAGCTGGAAGCATGTGCTGGAACTCGCCCACTGCTTTCCGATCTAGTGTCGATGTCTCAGGTAATAAAATTTTTTAACGACAAATCTAGCTCTGGGGCCGAACGGAATCCACCTTCAATAGAATACTTGTAGACGCAAAACTTGGTGGGGGGGTATCATGTCTGCCAGAGCAAACAAGTTGCTCGGATCGTATGTCGCCTTGAGCGCCATCAATTTGTCCGCGGTCTTCTTCCCATAAAAAGCGTCAGTATTGATATTGGACTGGCTGAAGCTCACGTAACTAGGCGGCATGTAATGCCCACAGCCTCGACGCTGTGAACGCTGTGCATGCCGCCGATGAAGTGGCCGTTAAGCGGGACGGGCCGTGAGCGATGATGCGGCCGAGCTCGCGGGTTTGTTAAGCAGCTGTGGGAGAGAGGAGATAGAACGGTGCACTGGTAAAGTCTTTGACCGTGCTGTTGAGCGCGCGCAAGAACACGGCTGGTATGGCTATTTCGGATAGGATTTAAGTACTAAGGTGGCCTGACTCCCTTTCCGAAAGCGAAGAAGGACGAAAAAAAAAAAAAAAATTATAAACTAGAATTTTGAAAAAGAGATCGACAATGTTCATTACCACGATGCGGAAACACCCAAGCTTCTCTAGGTATGTCCACCTGGGGTAAGTTCACAGCCATTCTTGGGGGTCCATCGAACATGACCCTCACAACGGGCCCGGATCGGCGCCCATATGATGTCCCCATTGAACTCGCCGGGGGATCTCGCTCTCGTAACGCGTGCCAAACGGATCCAGCACGCGCTCGGCCTCGCCGTTGGAGTAGCAAGGGTAAGCCGCCCGGCAAGCTGGATTGTTGGGATTGACCTTGGCACGCAGCTCAACTACTACGCTGAATCTGCCACCGCCGTCACCGTGCGGGCCCCAGAGCAGTACAACGGATGGAGAGCGGGAAAATAGAATCTCTCTTCCGATCCCGGCTGGCGGTTCACAGGGACTTGGTACCTTATCAGACCGACCGCGCTCCGAATCCAGCAGTAGTAGTATGTCACATATTGGGGAACAGGATTCGAGGCTGTGACGACAGAGGCGGATGATGTAGATACAAGCTCCAGCTCTTACTATACTCGGCTGAATTTCTGCGTTTGCAGCATGCAAGATTGCCCGAGGGTGTCCTGCGAATTTGCCTTCGTACTATAGGAGGGTCGACGAGATATAGGTTGTACGGGACATTTAACTCGCCTCAGCTTCTCTCCCCAAGAGTGAGGAACATCCTGGATGCTATTAGCTAGTGGGAAGCTGCTATGCCGTCAGCATGACGAATAGGAAGGTGCTTATCAAGAATGAAAAGTTGCATAGGTGACCTTATGTTGAGGGATCACTTAGTGATGTTTGTTGTATGTAACTACGGGTTATAAAGTGCTTTTTATGATAGATAGATTCACAAGTGCTGTTCAACCAGTGATGACGGGATGGAAGAGATCCGGAGGGGTTCACGCACTATTACGTCAAAGGATCTGCCTCCTCTCCCCCCCACCCCCCCCTCCTCCTTTCTTTTTTTATTTTTATTTTATTTTATTTTATTTATTTTTTATCTTTAACTTTTTGTATTTAGCTGCTCAGGAGTGTCTGACACCGAGCGGCAGATGCGGCTCTGACGAATCATAAGCTGCAGTGATCGGAACTGCATAGAAGCTAGACCTCTGCGTTGGCTTTGGAAATGAAACGCAACGAGGAAGCCTACCCGCCAGGTATCTATGCACGTCAAGACATTAGTCTCTAGACAGTCCGGCCGACGAGTCTTTCATGTCCGGGTAAACAAGACATGCAGGTAATATGCATCAATAATATGCTCAAGAGACTATAAATCGGCCGGGACGCGAGTGCGGGCCCGAGGTCGGGACAATCCTGGACCGCTGCACTTAGACAGCGGGCTCCCTGTCTGATGCCGAAACCAACGGAAATATCCAAAACGACCCAACAGCGCGCTGCGAATCAGAGCTTTCGATGGTACTTTGGTGCAGCTGCAAGAGCAGCTGTTGGTTTCAGCAAGCACGGCGACTATCGAGAAGTAGGCTGTTGGCCTGGACCTGCAGCCGCCACGATCAAGCGGTATGTTGGGTTCCGACGGCGTCTTCCATGGCTCTGCTTTGGCCTCATATATGAGCGATCAGCCTAAAACCCTCCGCACATTTCCGTGGTAGGGTTTTACGCTTTGGTGGCGTCTCCAACTCAACAGTGGACTTCGCTCCATTTCTCCCTTGAGATGGGCACATAAAGGCCACGGGGTCCCTCATTACACAGCCAATCACATAGGGTTGGTCAGAATCACCTGCAAGCACGAATTGGCCCGAGACGAGTGGGCGCCGGCGATGGAGTGATGCAAATCAGCTTCAGCGCGCCAAAGCCTGGGATTGTGTCGTCCGGGGCCGGGAGTCACCCGGTGACCAACCCCCGCGCCAGCCTTTTCGGAATTCGCCCGCGGATGTTGCACTGAATGGGCCAGCTAGGATAACATGCGGGAAAAGCCTTGGCGGGAACGGCCCCACGAAGCACGTCGAATGCGACGATCCAGAATCCCGGTCCCCTGCCGCCGCCCTGATTTTCCGCTTCTTTATCAACCTCAGCAGGGTGAGTCTCTTCGATATCTGAAACGAATCAAGACGCCTGCATCCTGGCAAAGTTGTGCAGCAGCGGGTTGGGAATTGCGTCAATTCTAGCCGAGCGGAGCCAATATTGGCCCCAGAAGGGCTAAAACGTGTCTCCTCTGCGATCCCCCGGTTACTCCGAGCCAGATACTGCGGCGGCTTCCTCCTGCTGCTCTCGCTCGGCGACGTCTTCTGCATCCGAACTCTTCTCTCCGCCCTGACAATGCTCACCGCCGTCACCTAACTCGGCCTCTATCCCACCCGTAACTTCGCCCTGCTCACAGCACTCCAGTTTCGTCACCAGTTTATTACCGTCGGTCCCCAACTCCCCTTTCCACTCGTCGGTTTCCTCATCCTACGTAGTCGGCATACCATCGCCATCTCCATAGGTAGCCTCAATGGCGTTAGTGATGAAACTCGTAACACCTCCTGCTCGTCGCGATGCAGCTTTTCTTCCCGGACTTGCCACGTCTCAGCGTAGGGAGCAGCAACTTTAGGCGTGGCCCGTTCTTGATACGATCTATGTGCAATAGGATGTGACTTTGCTGTTGTTAACTTATACCTATGCCTGCCAATATCACTTGTATTTGCTCACAAGCGACATTGATCGAGGAAATGAGCTGGCGGCTACCTTCTGTCATCCTGACACAAAAGTCTAAAACAGCATTAGCATCAAAGTACCAAACAGTGCTTAACAGTACTGATTAGTTCTCATGTCCTATAAGGTCAATAGTAAGTACTCCGTTTGTTTTTGCTGGCAGCTGGCAGGCTCCGTCCTCGGATGGATTACATGTAGGCGGCGCGTATAAAGCGTCGACGGAGCGGCGCGTGACCTCAGCGGAATTGATAACATGATGCTACTAGCGATGGTGGCATGTGGTGTCGTGGGTAGTGTATCTAAGGCCTTTGGGGCGCCGTCCAGATCATGGACTGTCGATATCCTTAGATCCGAGAAGGTCCGCAACCTTGAATCGGTTGGAGCGACGGACAATGCCGTTCGAATCGGGCAGGTATTACGTACGGCCTTTTTTCCCTACTAGGGTTCTCCCTATTTCACGATTTCATTGGTGAATACCCCTTCCAAATGTCGGTGACTGCCAACGGTGATTCGACCGAAAAGAGAGCCCCGACAAAAAGCGCTCCTACGGCGCAGCGACCAAGGATAAGTAATAAATGGCGAGGAACCCGTGTCGCCTGTACCCAAGCGCGTTGATTTTCGTCATCGGTGTCGATGAGCGCTCTGCCGCCGTCCTCTTCACGGGAACAATGGCTGTTGTTAGAACATAGAGGTGAAGGACAGACTGGGTTTAATTAACCACATCGTTCAAGAAGAAAAACCCCGGGATGGACATTTTTAATACCGGTAACCTTTTGTTGCTCCCCGTCTTTTTTACCCTCATTTCCCTGTCACTGCCCACTCTTGAGGCTCGACTCCCCAGTCAACATCGTAAGCATCATCATTGACCGGGGATACGTATACAAATCTCACTCGGTGGTTCTCTGGACCCACAGCGAAGCCGGTAACGAATCGGAAGGGTGCCCTCACTACGCCGCAGACAAACTTCCGGAATAACTGCCCCGGAACCCGGCCATCCTTCTGCCGGGGTCAGAAACCGAGCAGCCAAGGGTCCCGGCCGACACCCAAGCACGCGTCTCAGCGCTGATCGCAGCTAGCCACGCAATTGAGTCCGACATCACTTTTCCGATGTTCTCTCCGGAAAAGCTCTAGCAAGGTAACTGTTTTTTGAAATGCCATGGGTATTCCGGGTTCAAGCTTGGATCTTTGGATAGAAGGGGGTGAGAATACGATAAATTGTTGCTCTTTCAACGCCGTTGTGCCCGGTATAGGTGTTAGCTACTGCGTACGTACCTTGCTCTGGTATGTTTGCGTGGATTTCGGTGGCTTGGCGAGCAATGAGCTGTTCAGGGATCAACGATACACAGTCGACACGCCGCAACTCGCAGCCTAGGTAAGGTACCCTACCTAGACTCCCGGGGGCGGCACGGCACGCCGCTAAACTAAGGGCATACTTGCAGTAGTGCCGGAAATTGCCGAATAGCCCAGGTCCTGGATATCCAGCACAGGGTTGCGGCTCCAACCCAGGAAAGCGATTCCACTGTACTATGTATGTGTGAGACTAGTTCCCCTCGAACCATTTTGTACAGGGGGAGTTCGTTTCGCATAGCATTGCTATTGGTTCCAGTACAGGATCAGTGCGCCTGCGTTCGTGGGGCGAACACCATGGACCCAGGGCAGCTGTATGGGATTCTGCCAGGGGACCCTGGGCTCAACCCGCAGGGGTCGGCCAACGCCCTCGGAAGCGTGCAGGGCTGTGATTGCGGGACGTTTCCCCTGGATCTGGAATCCTTTGTTCTGGATGTCATCGGCAGCTGAGCGAATGTCGATAAAGTAATGCAGATGCCGACGACGCAGACCTTTCCCTTCTCCGGCGGTAGCCTGTAAGGCGAGCGCTCTTGCTCAACACATCAATCTCAGCAGCGAGATCTTTTCTCCGGCCTCCAGCCAATGCCATGGCCGGCGACTTCGGAATCGAGGCTGGCAGCAGAAATGGCACTACGCTCGTCGTTGTCCTTGTCTTCCTGTCCCTCTGCTTTTACAAGTACGGTACCCCTATATGTCTGTAATCTTCGTGCTTGTCAAACGTACGCTGACTTGGGAAACCATCCGTAGTGTCCTAGAACTCACGCTGATCATCTTCACCACGTTCAAGAGGCGGTCAGGCCTCTACTTCTGGTCCTTCATCATTTCGACATGGGGCGTAGCCATCTGGAGTTTGGGCTTCCTGCTCAAGAACACCGGCGTAGCCTCGCACATCCCCAACGCCTATCTCCTGTACATGACCTTCGTTGAGGTCGGATTCGTGTGCATGGTGACGGGACAGAGCGTTGTGTTGTACTCGCGTCTGCACATCGTGTTGCACAGCCGCAAAAAGCTCCGGTTCGCCCTCGCCATGATCATCTTCGACGGCATCATCTGCCACGTGCCCATCATCGTCGTGGCATTCGGGACCAACTCACCTAACCCGGAGCCGTTTATCGTCCCGTATTCGGTCTACGAAAAGGTGCAGGTGACCATCTTCTTCATCCAGGAGCTGATCCTGTCCGGCCTCTACATCAGCGAGACAGTCAAGATGATGCGGATCGAGCGCCACATGGGGGTGGAGATAGGCCACCACGGAGGCTCCCGGAAGCTGATGAAGCACCTGGTGCTGGTGAACGTCATCATCATCGCGCTCGACATCACCATCCTCGGACTCGAGTATGCCGGCTACTACACGCTGCAGACGGCGTACAAAGGCCTCGTATACAGCGTCAAGCTCAAGATGGAGTTCAGCATCCTCAACCGGCTCATGGAAATGGTGCGAGGAGTAGGCGCTGGTGGCACCTCGAGCGGCAGGGCGCACACGATAGCCATCAGGTCGAGAGTGGACAAGGTGGACAAGGGAGACAGGGTGGAGGCGGGGGACATGGTAGGCGGGGTGGACAGGGTGGACCAGGTCGGCGTCGCCATGGACACCCTTGACGGGGCCGGGTCTGCGGTAGCTGGCAAGCGGCGGGTCCGTGTGCAGGACGCGGAGTACGGCGGCATTGGGTACAGCGCCTCTGCGTACCGAGGGGAACACGACGACTTCGGACGCATAGGTCATGGTGTCCGAAGGGACAACCGACCCGTCATCACGCGCACGACCGAGGTCATGGTACACCGCGACGACTTGGACGATAGCGACAGCATCAACACCGACAAGCACGGCAACTATGATACCGGTCGGGCCGGCGGGGATGCCAGTGTCTCTACCTCGTCGTCCGAGGTGCAGTTCGCCAAGGCTTAATATGAACTTATCACTATGTTTATTTACGATTATTATGTTATAGAGCGCTTGGTACCCTTCCAGTTCGGCTTCCCTGTCCTGGGCTGGCTTGGGCCCTAGCCGGAATGATCTTGGGTGAAATACCCGAGAGAACACGCAGATCCCGTTCTCGAAGGAAACAGTAGGGAGATTCCTCGTCCGAAACGTTAACTCGTCATACCCAATACGGGGCAACTGTCAGCTGTTTTATGTCCCGGCATGGGATCATCGGCCGGACCACCCGGCAGGCCTCCCTATTGGTCCGGAGACTCTCAATAAACGGCAGGACAATACCGGCTCTTAGCACCATACCCGATGCATGCAGTTGTACAGCCAACATGCAGAATATTGCAACATGAGCGTCAACTGCGCGATGATCCATGCGATGTCCAATCTCTTCTGCAGGAGTGCTGTCGCCGTCACCGCTAATTTAGCAGCCAACTGCTGAGTGAGATTCCCTGGGCCTAACAGATAACCATACAATTTGAGTGTTGGCGAGTTACGTACCATCAAGCTCGGTGACGGCAATATACAGCTAGTGGCGGAGGTCTTTAGCCCGCCACACTCTAATGTCTCGGAGGTGTCTACCTTAAAAGTCCATGTCCTGCGCCGTGCACATTGAAAGTTCCCGAAACCCGAAACCCCGTTCTGGCCTGATTTCCCCTACAAGCCACGTAAATAGCAGCTGATCAGGGATTCAGCGCCGTCTTGAGACGAACCCCGGACTCCGGAAAGGTCGAGTGGCAGCAAATATTGCCCTTCTCACCCTGAGGTCAGGTCGTTCGTGGGATTGCCGTTGGAAAAAGAGCAGTCCTCTTTCAGGCTATTGCTCCCTCAGTGTAATACTGTTGGACTGCGCCCCCCCCGCGCGCCCCGTTCGTTCATTCTTGCAGGCCCCCCCACCCTTGCAACCCGTCCAGCATCCATCCCGCCCGTGCGGGGTTGGCGCAGGAAACAGGAAGAACTTCCCTACCGGTAGCCCTGTAGTGTAACTGACACTCCTCTGGGGAAACGTGGATCGTTATGTAGAAAAGGCTGGGGGTACTCCCCGCGTAGTACCCTCCTGGCTGCCCATCAGCAGAGAGAGGGCTCCCAGAAATTTGTGTTGTGCCGCTTGAGAACGTCGCACAGGGGTGGCTGGCCGCTAACGAGTGACAATAACGATCGACGTCGCGATAATTTGGGAGCATAAACTTTTGCTCTTGTCTGCTTACAAGACGTCTTTTTATTCTGCACCCTTGGAACCATGCTACCCGAGAGAGATGTGGACGAGAACGAGAAGAAAGAGACAGGAGGCTCCACCCAAGACTCATCCTCGGTGGAAGCCGCTGCTCACGAGGATTCTGAGAACAGAGGTCTAACGAAGAAGTTGCTGTGGAAGTTGGACACCAGGTGCGTTTCCCCCTTTTTCCACTGAAAAATTCTTTCACACGAAGAACGTAGGTAACTGATCCAGCCCAAATCAGGATCTTGCCAGTATTCGTCCTTCTCGTTCTCTGCTCATTCCTGGACCGCACAAATGTCGGCAACGCGAGAGTATACAATATGGACAATGAGCTCGGCTTGTCCGATCGCCAATACCAGCAGGGCCTAGCCGCCTTCTACCCGCTCTACATCGCCGCCGAGATCCCTAGCAACCTTGTGCTCAAGAAGGTCACGCCAAGGATATGGATCGCGCTCATGACCTTCCTCTGGGGCCTCCTCTGCCTGTGCCTGGGCCTCGTCCACAACTTTGACCAGTTCATCGCCCTGCGCGCCCTCCTCGGTCTGGCCGAGGGCGGCCTCTTCCCGGCCATGGTCCTCTACCTGTCCACCATCTACACCCGGTCCGAGCTCGCCCTGCGCATCGGCGTCCTCTACACATCCACCTCGCTCTCCAGCGGCTTCGGAGGGCTCTTGGCCCGCGCCATGGGCGCCATCGGGGACCGCGGAGGTCTCACGGCCTGGCGCTGGATTTTTGTCATCGAGGGCTTGTTCACCATCCTGTGTGCCGTGTTCACCTACGTCATGCTGCCCAACACCTTGGCCACAGCCAGCTTCCTGACCCAGGAGGAGCGCGATCTCGGCATCGCGCGGCAAGCCGGCATCGAGCACGGGACCGGGAACGGGGAGAGCAGCGAGAAGTTCTCCCTGTCCGAAGTCGGCAGGGCGTTCCTGTACCCTCTGACCTGGCTGACGGCCAGCGCCTACTTCGGTCTCCTCTCGGCCATTTACTCCATCGGGGTCTTCCTGCCGACCATCATCGTGCGGCTGGGATACACCGCCAACGACGCGCAGCTGATGACGGTCCCGCCGTACGCCGTGGCAGCGATCATGACGCTGGTCGTCGCTTTCGTGTCGGACCGCCTCAAAGTCCGGGGCGTCATCATGCTCTGCACCATGCCCATCGCCATCATCGGCTACGCCGTGATCGCCAATATCGGCGACGACAAGCCGACGGTCAAGTACGGCATGACCATCATGATGGCCACGGGCATATACAGCAGCGTGCCGCCTGTACTCGCGTGGCTCTCTAACAACTCGGCCGGCCACTACAAGCGTGCGACGGCCGCCGCTCTCCAGCTGGCCATCGCGAACTGCGGAGGGATCCTCTCGGTGTTCCTCTACCCCAATTCTGACGGTCCCGACTTCTACCGAGGCCACACCGTCATCCTAGGTCTGCTGACCGTGGGATGGTTCTTGTAGGTTTTTTTTTTTTTTCTTTCCAGTCTTCTCCGCTGTCCCTGCTAGAGACACACTGCTAACTTCACAACCAAGCATTTTGACCAACATTCTTGTCTGCATGAAGATAAACAGGGACAAGGCGCAAGGGAAATACGACAAATACATTGGTTACGGCGACGATAGAGAACCCAGCTTCAAGTTGGTACTATGATGTAATTCTTAGTAAATTTAGTCTGGTATGTACCTTAGCACCTTGGGTTGGGTTCATATGGCGGTGGCCCACGGGGGAAACACCTCATCCCGGATGGGAACCGAGGCCTCGTCTCGGTCACGGATGTATTCCTCCAGGGGCAGGCGCTGGTGCTGGCTGCGCTGGCCCATGTCGACGCCCCTCTTCTGTATGAACCGGGCGTAGCCCATCGTCTGCCGCCTCCACTCGTCCCGCCCCACCTTGCCCGCGACGTAGTCGGCGTAGATCATGGCGTCGAAGGCCGCCTGCGACGTCGACGCCACCGTGTGCGGCCGGAATCCCGCCAGCGCGTCCCCGATCAGCACCACCCTGCCGCCGAGGAACTCGTTGGCGGGGCTGATCACGTCCGTGACGGCCTGCACGAACGGCCGCTTGGCCTTGCACACGATCTCGGCGAACTGCGGCGGTAGACGCTCTCTCGCGATCTCCTGCTGGCGCTTCCACGCCTTCGGGTCGGTCAGGCCGGGCGGCATGGTGATGCGGTGTCGGCGGCCGTGGCGGTCCGTGAGGATCTCCTCCAGCTCCGGCGACCCCTCGGGGAAGTTGGTGTAGTACACAAAGTTGATCAGCCGCTGGCCCGGCTCCACCGTCCCGTGCAGCCCAGGGATCAGGTAGGCGAGGATTTGGATCCCCGGGCCGTGGTAGAAGGTGAAGCGGTTCGCGAACGTCGCGTGCGTCGCTGCGCTGGCTTCGTGTTCCACCACCGTGCCCCGCAGCGCGCAGTAGCCGGCGTACTTTCGCTCTAGGCCGGGGGCGAAGATCGAACGGATGAAGGAGTTGGGGCCATCGGCGCCGACGAGCCGGTCCGCGGCAAGGGTCCCGGTAATGGAAGGGTCGCTCGTGGATTTCCAGGACACGAGGACGCCGTCGCCGTCTTCCGAGACGCCGGTGACGGTGCGATCGTGGAGGTGGACGGCTGTGCCGTGGCTCGGTTCGGGGGGCGGCACGTCGCAGTACGGGCTGGCAATGCCGTCGTAGTTTGCGCGCATGAGGTAGTATGTCAGGTCCCATGAGCTCATGTTGTGATTCGCGTCGACTGTGTGGACGACGTTACCGGCCTTGTCGAGATACTGTCTCCTGTCCGAGTGGACGGCTATCTCTTGGCGTTGGCAGCGGTTATATCGCTCCAGGAACTCGAGAGCGTGACCGCCGGCTACGATCCCGGCACCTTGGTCGTGCAGCAACGGCGCTGTGTTCCGTTCCAATATGGTTGTGTCATGCCCCAGCGCCTTCAGTGCAATGCCAGTAGCCAGCCCTCCGAGAGACCCGCCGACCTATGTATCGCTTGCATGTCAGCATGCCCGTCTCAATTCTTGACTCCCCAGCTTACAATTACGAAATGCATTTTCTTGGGCGTGCGCTCCCCATTCGTTATCTCGCTGGTTGTGGCCATTTTCCTTCCGGAGGTGCCACAGTAGAGTAAGGTAAGGTAAGGTAGGTAGTAGTTGAGAGGGATAGGAAAAAGATTGGCCGATGACACTCATGTGGCGGCTGCAACCCGGGCGGGAAAGGAATCCATTTGAAAGCAAAGGTAGGAAAGAATTGCAAGGAATATATGTCCCGCGGAAACTAACCGCTTTTGCGCCGGGGTCATAACTGTGAGGCGGTCCAAGAAGGCCCCGCTTTGACACCTCTCTTCCTGTCCCCCGCCCCCGTCTTACCGTGCAATTGGCGGCATGTAGAGTGCCAGGTCCGCATTGGGTGCTCCGTAGCTAGTAGGTGCAGTGCATACCGCGAATGTTAGCAGCAATTGCCAGCATCAATCAATTACCCCTGAACTGGTCACACCCACCGATTTGTAAGCCTATGGTCGTGTTTACCGTATCGTTAGCAACCTCATCACCTTCCCTGGGCACAGCGTCTATCGCAACAGCTACTGGTTCTTTAGTGGATGCTACAGCTCAAATCGTCCAGCTCGCTATCGCTAGTTAACACTACGGTCTCTTATATCTTCATCAGTCTATCTCACTGTATACTACTACCCTTGATCTGTCCATCGCATCCGAGATTATTTTATTGAAACTGGATAATACGGCCCCGCCATTGAAAGATTCCGAATCGGAGAGACCTGAAGTCCATCGCTAAGATTCTCTCGGTTGTGTGTGTGTGTGTGTGTGTGTGTGTGACTCGGATCGAACCGACGAGCGACCATGCCGGCATAACTTTAAGGTTCCTGACCGCGATACTTCCCTACAGATGATTTCCATCGGACCGTCAACAAAGCAGTGAACGGAACTTCTTCTCTTAGTGAGACAGAACGAGAGAATATGTAGGAGGATCTCGAAGTTGCGGGCTCCGCGGCGACTAAGGGATTTTCCCCGTCGATCCTCACACGAATGTCTGGTTTCCGTCTTTGAGTCTTTGCTAAGCACCCAATATTGCGGATCCACCAAATAAGTAACTAAAAAGTATATCTTCGGGTCAGGGTAGTCTTTGACAGGCAGCCTCATTCCTCGCGCTGGGAGTAAGGTGGTTAGTGAAGATGGGTATAACCTGAGCGTTGTTGAGTGTTGGTGAGGTACTGGAACATTTCCCTCCAAGATTAGCCCCAATTTTTTTTATTAATTAAAAAATGAAAATGAAAAATCCAACATATTCAAACATCAGTTGTCGGTCTACTAAGAAACTAGATACTGTATAGAATATATGAGTTTGCTTTGAAAGCTGTATCCAGTAACATACAATCATCTAAGTTATCGCTTGGCTTTTCTCCAAATGTATGCTAGCGAGCGGCGATACTCTTGTATCATCCCTTGACAATTGGATAGGACAGGTAACCCTAACCTGATCTATCAGTATTAACGCCACTACAAAGAAGCTACTTGAAAAAGGCGATTCTACCGCTATATATAGAGAGAGTAGAAGAGCAGTTAAGTATTGAGATTAGGAAATTAGATAATAGAAAGGCAGTGGAAAGGAGGACTTGAAAACTATATTGCACCTCTCAAAATATAGAGATATATATTCTGCTGCAGAGAGCTCAAGGAGACGATCCTAGGAGGACATATAAATAGAAATAATAGCGCTACTGTACCTTATATAGAGTTCACTAGGAAACTATCCATTAAGTCTACTACACTAAAGGTCGAGGTGTAATCTTACTTTGATAGGCCATGATTAAAAGACGGATCTTGAAGAGCTAGTTTTAGAGACATATAAAGCTACAGAATGGGATACGGTATTTAGTTATGCAGATTCAGGGTCCAAGAGGTGGAAAGACCAGAATGTCCGGGTAAAAGCAGTGCACGCGCAACGGGAGAGCAGGTTGCCCGTTAGGGGTAAGATAGTGATCTCATTGAATTTTACCTCCTACCTAAGTTCTGCCCTTCACCCTCGCTCATTTACGCCCATGATGAGGGCAGTTGGGCCTGCTTACCCCGCGCCGCTACCCTGTTTTCCTCTTTGCTAGTGCGCTCCTTTAACGCTGCTCTGACGCTCTAACTGCGCTAGTCCACCTTAGCGTGTTGTTGCTCTAGAACCCCGCTCACGCTGCGGCCCCGAGCTCCCGTTCCGTGCCAGATCCTGGCCCCGTCTGGCGGGTTTTCACAATAGTATGGTAGTGTCAGCCAAAGATCTCCCCTTTCTCCCTTCCTCTATATTGTAGGAAGGTCAACCCCTACGACTCTACTGATACATGTGCACTTTGACGGGACCGATACCACTAGTTAGGCTGTGGAGACCGCTATCTGGCAGTGCCAATATCATTCGTCCTGCTTCATGTCTTCTGCTATGCTGTAACATGAGGGCCGGTTTGGTTCCCAACGCCCCCAGATCAGTCTGGCGTGTTTTGTCTATGCGGTTTGATTGGCTTGTCGAAGTGGGTTTATGAAAGTGGGTTTATGAAAGTGGGTCAACGGGTACAAGCGGTTCCTCACGCCCAGCGGGATGAGCACCGGACACTGCCCCTCGCCATGTCGCTGGGCCGCAAATTCGGTCGAATACTGCCCGCAACACTCCAGGGCCAACTGGGAACGGCAATGATTATGTGCCGCAACAAGCGGCCCTTCTTCCATATCTCTGAGCGGCATAGACCCATACTCTCTCTCTCTCTCTCTCTCTCTCTAAAGACGGAGAGCAATAAACGTCCTGACTCGCGCCTCCTGTCGTTGGCGGGCAAGCGACTATGCCTGAGATCCCCACTCTCCGTAGCTTCGTTGTGGTTACTGATGGGTCACTTGTCACATCCGAGGCCAAGACAGATAATTTTCTGGCACTATTGTTACTAAGTTCCCCGCATGGCATTGAACCTTGATGTATCATCTTTACCCTATATATAACTAAATGTTTTAATGAGTATCCTGGTGACAGAGCCTTGCTCTGGACCGCGGTTGGCAAATTGGTTCTCGTGTTCTTTTCGGAGCGGCTTGTTGGTCGCGAAAGGCTCGGCGTGACACCCTTGGCTTACAAATAAGACGTATCACATCTGTCGTTCCCATACGCGCTATGCCGACCAATCGAATTAGCGTTGAGGGAGGGGGTCACGACGATCATATCTAGTTCACGTAACCCCGCAGTCAGCCGAGCCGATTTCTTCCCAAACTTCAGCCGTCACCAAAACCGATTGTCATGGCGGATCCTCTGAGTATCAGCGCGTCGGTGGTGGCTGTCGTTACAGCTGCCATCCAGTCAACGAAGTCGCTCACCGCGACGGTGAAGCGCTACAAAGACCGCGACAAGACGCTAAACAGGCTGCAACATGAGCTTGAAGACCTGACCAATGTCCTCAGCTCGCTGAGGGACGCTGCCACTTCAGACACGTCGGTTTTGAATCTTCTCGAGGGCCCGGTGGATCGATGCAGCCAAGTATGCCGCGAGTTCGAAGACGCCATGGAAAAATTCAGCGGGAAGTCCAAGACGGGATTAAGGGACTGGGCAAAATTGGAATTTATGAGGGGTGACATCAATGATTTCATGGACACCCTTGCGAACTACAAGGCCACAATCATGGTCGCCGTTGGTACTATCACCATGTGAGTTGCCCAAGGTACCTTACCTATCCGGACCTTCGGTTAACCATCCACGAGGCATCACTCCAAACTCAGTTCCGAAGTCCTTGAAAGCTACGGTGAGATGATCAAGGATACGGCTTACAATCTCGAGCTCCGACTTCAACGTATCGAGACATATATCGCTACACAAGGCACAACTAGCTTGGACAGGAGCATCGATTTGGAGGATGAGAGAGAGGTAACCAGACAATGTCTCCGCATCTGCGAAGACGCTCGGTCCTATCTCGAATCCTTGCAAAATCGCCCTCCCTTTTCGCGGCAAGCATCGACTCCAAAGCCGGCGAGTACCGTGCAGAGCCAGTTCGACGCGGAAGTCCTGACAAGTCAGGCGCTAAACGAAAGCCGAGGCAAGGTCATAGAAACCATCAACCGCCTTCAAGAATGCCTTGCCTCTGTCACCTCAAACCACGGGCCTGAACGTGAACGTCAAATGGCACAATTACTAGAGGACATCAATATCTCAAAGCAGTGTTTAGAAGTGTGTGAAATTGCGTCCGACCAAGTCAAACACCGGAAGATACACACTGTTGGGGAGGTGGTTGCCAATGATGACACCGACCAAGTGGTGATCACAACCCTCGCCGACCTCTTTGATGTCAGAAAAGTATTGGCCAAGGATAGGTCGGCACAGCTAGTGGGTTCGATGATGGACGAAACCGTCCAGAGGGTATCCAGGGACCGTTATAGCAGCCGGTTCGGCGCCGTGACTGGCAACTTGGGGCATGTACAAACCGACATCACTGCCTCGTCTTCGACTCTGGGGATCTGGGAGGACAGCACACGACGTCAGGATCACACGTCGAAGCAAAGACCGCCGGCTAAAGCTGAGCTGAGACAGAACAGGCCAACCCCTAATGAGGTCAGGAAACGTACTGCTGAAGGTGAAGGCGGTGCATAAGGAATGGTTAGCGAAGCGTGTATGTATCGTCTCCATAGAGGTCATTAAGCGGCATACCACAGGTTGGTAGCTATGATTGTATGGCAAATAATAGTGCATTTGATCCGCCTTCCTTCAATTTGACCGTGTACCGGAACTCTATAGCTGAACAGGACGTGGCGAATCCGGTACTAGTACAGTAGTAGCTTACGATGTGTTGTCTCCTTATTGTTTTCCGTCGCTGCGTAAGACAAATCCCATTCTTGATGAGTCATAGGGGCCATGGATCACAGTGAAAAATTAGCCCGTGTTGAGTTGCGGAGGACTGTCCCAAAGGATTTTGGGCCTTCCGATCAGAGCGAGCCACTTAATGGGCTGACGCTCTGGAAGTTGCATCTTACGGAGGACCCATTTTCCTTTTCCATCTTACGCAGGGCCGTCTGTGGCATTGGTCCATAGACAACTCGATACCTTTTTCCACAGTTGTTGCTGCTCAGTTTGAGAGCTTTGCGTGCAAAATGGTCTCCATCTGATTAGAGGGAGTTCTACCGGCGCATGTTTGTTTTGAACCTTAACTGGGCTGCAGGAATCTGCGGTTGGGGCTGCCTGGCCTTGATCTTCGGTTTTTCCGCAGCCTTGTGCTCTCTTTGTGTTCTGTGGATATATTATACCTCACCCCCAGCAGGCCAGAGTACCTGAGACTACGTACCTGACCATAGTTACCTACTGCCTACCTGTTCTTCAGTCTCTTCAGCTCAGCTTCTGGTTCGAGCTATCTAGCTAGGCTACATTCCACTAAAGATTCAGGTCCATCATCTAGTCCAAAACCTTCCTTGGCAGTCAGTAGTCTACGATTCCCGCCCGCGTAGTACAAAGGCCAAGGTCCTTGTAGGTCGAAGTTTCAGTTCTAAGTTGGCTTCTAGGGTGTGTTGCGCTTGGAAATCTGTTCATGGGCTGCATAGGTTGTCGGTTCGAATCCGATTCCCTTCACCTCTTACGCTGGGGCCGAAGGAGTCACTTCTGGGCTGCCTGTGTATCGGCTTCTCCGAGGTATAGCCGTCGTCTCGGAGGCCGATATCGGCGGGGGCTCCCGACATCGACCGAAACAACAAACCGGGAAATCCCGTAAACCCTCCTGAGCGCTGGAGCTTGAACCAATTCTGAGAAAAACTCAATAAAACCTAGAACAGGCATGAAGCAGTATACGCAGCCAACAGGATTCACAGAGCTGGAGGAGGGTGAATTTCGGGCCCATGCGTTCATCCGGCTCTTTTTTTTTTTTTTTTTTTTTTTTTTTTTTTGGCTCGAAGCAAACAGAACAAACTAAGATAACCGAGGTATGTATAAGAGCTATTTTAAGTAAGGTAGGCTACCCTTAGAACCAATTCCTAAGGCAAGGATCCACGATAGACTCATTGCAACAAATGATCAGGTTGATCTAAGCCCTAACTGCCATCATCAGGATAAGTACCTAGCGATTACCCATACATATATAAATACCTCCCTTTGCCTCCGGACCTGAAACGACGTCGGTTCATTAAACCCCGGCTGTTTAGGTACTCAGTGCCCTGGGCAGATCGTAATTTATTCGCAGATTCCGGGCCCGGTTAAGGCGTATCGATCATAGGTCTTTACCGGTCCACGGGGCCGTCCCCCACCCCAATATATTCTTTCGGGGCACGTTTGGTAGATGAAATGAGATATTTAGATCCAGGGTTCGATAGTTACTCGATCAGCAAATGAGTGAAGATGGGCTTGTAATTTGGTCCTTCACGATCAGTACACGATGTACCGCAGTCTTTCACCAGCAAAATTAATGCTGCCTTAGGTGCGTTCCTGAAATTGCAGCATAAGAGGCCGTAGTTGGCCGGGATCGACGCGTCTATGGTGCCAGTGGCGGGGAGGCCTTCTTGTCTTCACGGCATTTCTTTGGAGTGAGGCGCGAGCTGATCCAGGGCTCCGATTCTGGTTCAGGCTGATTCTGAAATAGGCAACACTCTGGCAATTGATGTGGCCCATTGGCGTCGGAATTCTGTTGCCGCTAAGATTTGGGTATGTCAGGAGCAGCATCTTGATCAAAGTCCCCGTGGAGCAACCATTTCCTTCTCCAACATTACCCCAAAATTGAGCCACGAAGTCTAGGATCTGGCTGGGAGAGTCGTGCGTGTCAATGACAAGGATTATCCGCGGTACCTTGCCAAGAATTGTGACGAAGAGACGGATCCAGTCCACCTCGCCCCGGCAAGCTTCAAGAATACTCTCTCCTCCGTCGTGGCGGGTAAGAACATCACTGTGCTGATCCAACACCTGTTGTATCAACGAGCGTATCATGTCTTGGACCAAAGGTGTAGCGGATCCAGACTTATTGCGAGACACTGGGTGACTGAGAAACCAAGCCAGAGGTAGAGGAACCGACTTCGCCAGTTCTATCATGTCGAGTGCAAAATCGCGTGATGCCTCGGCATTAATGAGAGACCCTTGGATGTCAACTAGTGCCGAGCCGGGTTGCGAGATCCATGTTCGCAATATGTCCGAGTTCCATATCCGTTCCAAGCCTGCGGACTCGCCCCTGGCTCTACGGCGGTTTCGGAGCACCGTGCCAACCTTAAGGATAGCTTCAGGATCGAATGGTATGGAATCGAGGCGAGGTAGCACTTGGTCACGAACCCAGAGTCGACCCGAGTTTGGGACTTGTTGATGGATTGTGATTCCTTCCCTACCTATTACCAGGGTTAGCTCGGAGGAGAGAGATATATGTCTTGGCAAGCCTCTTACTTCTAGCTCTGGATAATCTCATGAGCTCCGTTTTAATTTCCGATACCATTGAATTCATGTGCCTCGTTTCAGCTTGGTGCGCTAGTGCAGCTTGCTCGCGCAGCCTCGTAGTCGTATCGGTTATTTGACGGACGATGTGCTCAAATTCTAACGGCCACGGGCTCTTGACTGCTGTGAGGGCCTTTTTGAAGATGTTTCCCGTAGTTTTATGATACCACTTGACCGCTGTGACACAGAAATCTATCACATGCGTATACAATACAGCCAATGTGTGCTGGATGGGAGCGATCGGATAGAGCTCTGATGAGATGAAGTCCATTTCTGGTAGTGCACTCGCAATGGTTGCGAAAGCTTCGGCGACCTTGGATGAAAGTTCCTGATGGTTCATCGTAACCTTTTAGGCTCAGTTTAGTACACCGGAGGTTGATGTCAAGAGTACCCGAGTTCGGCTAGTACCTGAAACAAGAATTTCATAGTTGCCCACACCGGTGCGGCATACTCGGGATGGGATGAGACGAGTGTGTCGATGACGTTATTGAAGTGATGTATTCTAGATATAGACTCCGTCCACCAAGAGTTGATAGCTGTGTAAACGGTTGAGCGGCCGCTGTTCCGCATCGCGAATTTCTGTTCAGCCTGTTTTACAACCGAGAGAACATCTTCCATTGATGTTGACGTTAATAGTATCCCCGAAGGCGCCTTTTTCCGGGGCTTCTGGGATTGTTCCTGATGAACCTTGATAGCTCGTTTGAAGGCATTCTGGAGGATTTCGGACGACTTGGGCCTGATATATCGGTTCAAGTTAGATTGTATTCTATGTCACCAGCGGCGGCGCAGGTCCTGGGCATGGCACATACATGTGCGTTGGATCTGAAGGCCGGAGCCAAGCTACTTCGTGGTTCGCCGGTTGACGGACGAGAGCCCCAGGCATGCCAGGCAGCAAACTGCCTTCCACAGTTTGCTCAGCCGTTATCTGGCGCATTTGATATGCCATTAAGTATGGTAGCACCGATGTTGCGACAATGCGACAAACAGAACGAGCTCTTTGTTTCGATGGAGCAAAAAGCGATGGTGAAATTTTAGGCGGCGGCACAGCCTTGGATCTCATGATAGGTCAAGGCAAACTAGCTGGCGGCCTCCCCGCCCCCAACTTCGGGTGTGACGTGACTGTCGCATCCCGAGCATTCCCATTCCAACCTTACCCAACCTACTTCTTCCCCGCATGCCGCCGCGTCCGCTCTAGTTCTTGCGCATCTCTCCTGTGTGCAGGCTACTACCGCTCCTTGAAGCCGGCTCTACGTTTTTCTCCCTACTGTGATTCAGAACGGAAGCTGTTAATTAATCCTGTTGGTGCTGGTCCCGCGAGAAGCGAACAAAGGTAACATGTCACGGGCAGATTCCACCGGCCAACGTGTTACTCGTGACACGGAACAAGAGATTGCTGCGCGGACGCTTGAGGTGGACTACACCATTTCAAAAGACAATGATGGCATATCAACAGGCAAGCCTCCACGTCCGTAATTCGTGCAAGTGCCTGAAAGAATACTAATGACAACCTACGTCATGCGCAGAGATGCGTTACAAGAACGGGCCTGATGAAGACAATGACGTATCGTCCTCCAAAGAGGAATCTAAAGACTACCGAACGGATGAAGACAGCCAAAGCAATATAGAATATAGCGATACAGATTCCGGCAAGGAAGGTTCGTTTTCGCACAGAAGCTTGCCCTCACTTTAATCGCGACATGGGAGGGGCTTACTCTTAACCCAGTCCCAACCACGCGCCCCATTGCGAGGCCGTTCGAGGAAGATGAATGCGTAAAGGCCCTACATAAGGCACTTCGCAAGATACCCGGCCTCGAACCCTACCGGGATCCAAAAGCCGCTCGTGTAATCGAATACCTTGCCTCAACGGTCGCCCGACTGAAGGTCGAGAACAACATTTTGAGAGAGGAGCTCGATAATGCCGGGGAAACAGGGAAAATAAACCCCGGAAACAAAACGCCGTCGCCGTTACAGAGCAGCAAGGCAAACAAGAAGGACCCGGCCGCGGTTGGAGCTCCGACTTATGAGACCATTCACACAGTGTTTTGCGAGAAAGAGGGAACCAAAAATCACTTTCGAGACCTGCCGCGGCTTTTCAAAGGGGACAGCATCGAATACGATCATCTAAGAGGGCGTATCGATACCGAAGACACGTCGGAATACCTCCAAAACAACCTGAAAACGGCTTTTGTTCTGAATCCGTTGTACACGTGTAATTCACGCTCGAAACAAAACCTATGCCGGGACACGGGCCACAGAAACGGCAGATGTATCAAGGACTCCCCCCCCGCCGAAAGCGACATAACCGATATTGTTCTCAGCCCGGCCATCCACCAGGCAATCCGAACCGTCATGGAGGCACATCCAGAGCATTTCAACCACTACAACTCGGCGAACCTCCGTACGCGGTATAAACCCCCTTATATTCTGTTCTACATCCACAACAGGACGTTCTTGGAGTTATCAGGTTCTAGCGGTCTCGATGACTGGGCCGAGTCGAGTCTCCGCCTGTTGTGCACCTGGTTTGAAGAGCATTGTAGGAATGATTGGGATGAAGGTGACGCTCTTATTGCGAGGGGAAAGTACAACAGGAAACATTACGGGAAGCTTTTCCGACCAGGAGAGCTAGTTGTTCTCCCCCGAGACCCGGACGGGATGGACTTCATGACCCTCGGCATGGTCGCCGATTACCCGTGGAAGAACGAAGACCCATATGATACCGATATCGTCACTTGGGTTTTCAACGGGTCCTTTATCAAACTGAGGCGCGTGATCAGCTTAGGCTCGGATGATGACATTGAAAAAGATATCGCCACAAATCTCAGGCATTACCCGTTTCGCTTTGCCGAGAAAGGTATCAAAGATAAGCTGGTCTTGCGAGGGGCTAGGTTCTGGGCCTGCAGAAAGAAGAAGCTTGTCTGTTATGAGGAAAGTGTTGACAAACTCAAAGGGCAGGTGAGAGGTCCGAGAAATTACGCACCTTGAATCGACTCCCCGGCCCCTGCATACCTACTGATCTCTTTGGATTCTAGGGTGAACGTAGGGTCATGATTGACTACGACATGTACCGCCGTCTTCATCCGGGTAAACAAATCTTCCGATGGGTAGCCACTGAAGAGGAACGGAACATCACGGATATGGACAACCCTCCAAACGACGACTTTCTGGCTTGCTTGCCACCTGGGATCCATGGATTTGATTTCTCTACTAAATCCTGGGGTAAGTCCTCTTTATTGCGGGTACGCCGCATTAACTCCTGACACAGGAGCAGTGCTTTTAAGAGTAGACCGCATAACCGATGTCACCTGGAACAAGACGGCATTCAAGCAACTCGTTGCTCCCAGCGATACAAAAGAGCTGATCTAAGCTCTGGTGACCTCTCATGGCCAGCATATCAGCGCGTCGCCCGACATTATTGAAGGGAAGGGCCAAGGGCTGCTAATTTTGCTTCATGGCTGTCCTGGTACCGGCAAGACACTGACGGCGGAAAGCATTGCCGAGGAACAAGAGCGGCCTCTATATCGCGTAACCTGCGGTGATATTGGAATAGAGCCGCTATATGTTGAAACGGTACGTTGCTATACGCGCCTGGTCTTCTCCGTCCTGCTCGCTGACGCCCATTTGCGCAGTATTTGAGCAATGTCCTGGAAATCGGTAAGACCTGGGGCTGCGGTAAGTTGCATTCTGTCCACAAAGTGCGTAGTTCAGTATTGCGGAAGCAGGTCACTTACATTGAAGGCAGTTGTGCTCCTTGACGAGGCAGATGTCTTTCTGGAAGAGCGATCGTACGCCGACCAAAAGCGGAATGCAATTATCTCCAGTAAGTCCGTCCACTATATCTTCCTAGAGCCCCTAGGTTGCGGAGACAGGTGTCTATGCGTCACCAAGCCCACGTGCGATCAAGTTAACTGAGCCATAAAGTCTTCCTTCGCTTACTCGAGTACTATTCGGGAATACTCATCTTAACGACGAATCGTATCGGTGCCTTTGACGAGGCCTTCAAGTCCCGAATTCAACTGGCCCTTAGTTACCCCAGGTTGGATGAAGAGAGCAGGCTCAAGATATGGCACAATTTCGTTCAGATGCTTCGCAAGACAAAGGATCGCATCGACCATGAAGACCTTGAGATGAACCTGCACAAATTAGCCAAAGTTGAGATGAACGGGAGAGAGATTCGCAACACAATCACCACGGCGCGCCATCTAGCCAAATTCCGCAAGGAGATCCTGCGCTACAAGCACATGCAGGACGCCGTAAAGTCGGTGCAGAGGTTCAACCAGTACCTTGAGGAGGTCAAGGGGGTGTCGGACGATGACTGGGCGCGTGCGGACAGACTGCGGTGAATTTGCACGTGCACCCCTTTAGGGAACAGACACGGGAGAAGATCGGAGTCGTGCGGGGTCAGGACAACACTCGATGAGGAGTGCTGTGCGCTTGACTAGCGAGCGCCTCCAAGTTCCGATTGGGTTGAGTAGCAGAGCTGAAGAGCAGCATGTCGGCGATGATAGCTGTGGCTTGCATCAGATCCACTATTTTGACCATCTCCCCGAAAGAGGAGGTGATCTAGACCGGGCAGAGCACAGATTGTGATGAATGAGTATGTCTAGGAACTCCTGCGCCTCAGCAAGTAGAAACAGAGCGACGGAGATCCCTTCCAATTGGGAAGAGAAAACGGAGTCTCGGTTACATTACTCAGAGCTCTGGAGCTGTCTGCGGTACTACCCCACGAGCATACGCCGCTTCAATAAGTAGCTTCTTCGGTCCATCCAACCAGAGATATCCTGCTGACTAGGTAGGCAAAGCTGTACCTATCCAAATCGGGATACGGTACATGCGTTATGGCTTATGGCGTTCAGATCAGCCAACCACGGAGCGCCTGTCAAGGCCCTTCTGTAACTCAATCGTGTGAGAAGGGAGGGAGTTCTAGTGTGTTAAATACACCCCAGCCAATTTTGACTTCTGACCTGCAGTGAGTGTAACAAGCTGAAATCGCTCAAAGGAGACATCCGTCCTTATAAGCGACCGGCTTTTCTACATGTGCAGACCACACTGGCTAGGGCCCGGACTAGCCGAGGGGGGATTGGGAAGATGATTAACTAATACCAGGTGGGCAGGTATGAAGCTCTGGGGCTGGCTGAGATAGAAAGGGGGGGCGATTATGGAGTATCGGGGCTGCGTTGTTGACGCCCGATGCCGTACCCGCTAGTGGGCGAATGTACGCCGTCCCAGGGCCAGGCCTAGCTCTAGACCTGCGGCCCAGATCACTTGCGCAAAGCGTCCAGTGCAACTGGCCGTCGTCGCATCATCGCCGACAGGCAGACACTGAAGTATTGCAGCAGCTATCTAGTGCTCTCAAACCGTTATCGCACCGTCAAGAGGAGTATAAGTACCCGCCATTTGGCAACTTTATTCCGTTACTTTTCCAGCATTGAGCTGGACGAGATTCGACCCAGGCTCGGATATCCAAATTCAACCAGCTTCGCTAACTTCTTACAACCTCCCGCTCGTCTTGCCCCGTTGTTATTTCTTCTCTCTTATTTCTGGCCTAACCTGCTTAATCTTTACCTCGGTTCTTACTGCTCTCTGATTGTTTCACACTGGTCTTGCCATGTCTACTATTACCTTGGCCGAGCAGCTGGTAGAGGACGTGGTCGCAGCCGTGTCCAGTCTGCAGCCGTTCCCGGTGCTGCCTTTCATGCAGCGTCTGTATGACAAAGCCCGCCAGACGCCCAATGCCGCGTCATTCAGGGACCAACTCCCCCTTGAGGCCGAGTATGGGCCCAACGATGGCCTTCTCCTGGACGGCATTGACGAAACAGACCGCCTCCAGAAGCTTGCCCTGCAGAGCATTGTCAAGGTTGTTTCCTTTCTGGACGACGGCACGGACAAGGCCGGCTTCCGTGCCTGTGTCCAAGGCGTAAGTATATCTGATACGAGGTTCTAGCGCGGCTCCAATCCGTGACAAGTGTCCCTCCCAACTGGTGGTGCGATCCTGGGATCACTGCTGGCCATGGCTAATATTGTTGCATACAGACCCTAGCTACCCAGGCTACGAACAGTGACATGCTCTCGTTGACCAGCTCTCTGATTGCCGAACACATCAACTGGCACTTGGCAGGCAATAGCCACAAGCCTGTCCCGCCCCTGCGTCAGCTGAGAGAGACGCCGGGCTTTGCCGATGCCTTTACGCGGAAGCTCGCGAATAGCAGATTCATCATGGGCGAGATCTATAAGGACATGGCTCAAAGAAATCGTACGTTTGATTGCGCTCCTTATCGTCCTTGTCAGCTGTCTCAAGAGTCAAGCTACAAAGAAAAAAAGAATAAGAAAGAAAATAAAAGGAGCGTTTGCTCCTAAACGGCTCCTGAGATCCACCGAAGTAGAAGCTTAGTACTGACATTGTTGGACAGACACGTTTAGCATGGCCCTGCTGTTCATCACCCAATACCTTCATGAAGGCCCTGGCTTCACGGCCTTGTCTGCTCCCTCCTTTGAGTCGTCTCCAGCTCGACAGGTGCTGTCACAGTGGACCTCCGAACTAGCCACCGTGCCAGGTATTAATGTCAACGATCTCTTTGCCTTCATCACGCACATCGCCTCCGGTGTCCTGCTCCCGGATACTACCGTGACTCCGATGAAGGCCACGGTGGCGTTTATCGGACGAGACCCCTCGGAGGATTGGACTAGACGTGGTGCTGCGTTCCCGGTTGGAGCACTTAGCAGAACCATACTAAACTCGGTCTTTGATCCCCACCTTGACGCACTCGCGCAAGACGATATCGTCGAGTACCAGACGATTGCGATGGCCAACCAGGCCCAGTGGGACGGCATGGGAGACCGCTGGCTCAAGGCCGTTGGCCAGGTGGCAAATTTCCAGACCCAGTCGTCCCGCATGGAAAATAACGACTTTGGACATGGTTTTGCCGAAGGTCTCTCGCTTGGACTTGCCGGTGGAGCGGTACGTGCGACACGCTTAATATGGCGGACCTGCGATCTTCAATCATCTCTTTATCTTTGCTGCGTGGCCGTGCCGGCTAACTGGCTGATTTCTCTATCATGACACAATAGGACGTATACGTAACGACCGTTACCGGACAGACCCTTGCCGATTGGATTACATCAGGTTCGTTGCCTGCCCCGGCAAGCCCCTTTCGCTGTACGTAGTATGCAAACTGACAATGCGCCGCTTGGAAGTCCGCGGTTCTCACCCGACGCTGTTCACAAATAACACCCCGAACACGGTTCAAGTGGAACACCACCGGACTACTCCCGCCGGGAACTGCTTCGTTGCGGGCACCAAGGTCGCAACTGACAAGGGCGATATGAGTATCGAAGACATTACCGAGGGCAGTCGGGTCCTAACCGACGCTACCACTAGCCGGTATGGTATTGCTTCGGATGAGGATGTCGTCACGCCTCCTAGTGAGGGAAAGACTATGCTAGTGGGCTTCAGTATGTCACGCCTAGGAGCCGCTCATTTACCACTGAGACATCCAGTACTAGCATTTGGCTGCTCAATTTCTGTAACTGACCGCAACACCGCGTAGACAACGAGGGCGTCTTTGCCACCCCAGGCCACATCTTCTTCACCACTACTGGACCGCGTGCTGTGGAACCGGAGCTCGCAATGCGGGAGAATTCATTTGCCGACGTTGGCCGCTTGTGTAAAGGCCATGCGCTCTACCGGCTCTCCGAAGACGGCAAGTCCTACAAAGTGGTGCCTATCGAATCCATCCAAGTCGAGTTCGTACCTGCCACCCACGTCTACGGAGTCCATCTCCGCGAAGGCGACAGATCGTACCACGCCAACGGATACCACGTCGCCATCAACTATCCAGAGATTACCATCAAGTCTATCGCTCGCGCTTTGTCCAAGGTTCCGAGACATCAAGCTGTTAAAATGCTGCGACATATAGATGAGCTCGCCCCTGTTTTTCATAAGATCGGCGTCCCTGGCGTGGCTACGCTCCTGAGACAGGAACTCAAAGACGCCAGACGCAATAAGCTCACCTGGCCTCTGACACCAACACATAAGAGGCACGCCAGGAGATACCAGGGCCTGAATTTCAAAAATCTCAAGCGGACTTTCATTCTCGAAGCCAGGGACTCGCCACTGACAGACAAGAGGGGCCCTAGGGGCTACAAGCTGCCCGTACTGAACATCCACGAAGGGGTTCTTCACCTGGACCACGACATTGTCCCTCGCGTGGCTTTCGACACCAAGGGCTCGAGAGTCCGTTGGTCTCGAGCGCTGGGGAGAGGCCAAGGTTACGAGCATGGAGTGCTTAACTTTACGACTCATGGCCTGCTGGGCCACGGTGCCGTCTACGTCAGCCAGGATGAGAATCCGTCCGACCTCCCGGAGACATGCGAGACCATTATTCCTTTCGTGGCTCAGAAGGCGACGTCTACCCGCTTAGTGCGCAACAGGACCACCGCTGGGTTTGTGCATGCGACGGAGTTCATGACTAGTACTACCGCCCACCCACTAGTAGTAGCGAACCACATTGGGGGTCCCGCCCCGTCACCCATCGCAGATCCCGGCACCATCGACAACGAGGACTTTTATGACGTTGTGGTTGATTCGGTCGACTGGCCAGCTGACACTGCTAAAACTTCTGCCACATCGCCGGTTTCCATGGGCCAGGTTGCGATGGCTACCTACCACTCGGACGGTAAAGGGGGACTCGCCATACCCGTAATCGTACTGCCTACCCTGGACAAGCTGCTTAGTGACATCAACAAGAGCCGGTCGGCGGAATCCCAGCTCGAGCCGCTCTATCAGTCGACCGTCTTAGTTAACAAGACAGGCACCCTAACGGGCACCGTGACCTTCAAGTCGGCGAGCGCCGTTGCTCGCCTGTCGGACCAGGCGCCCAAGACAGAGAACGACCAGCTGCCGACCAAGAACCTGACATTTTCCAATCTGGATAGCACCGTGACGATCCCGATCCTCTTCCAGTCGGCCCAGTTCGCCTTCAGTTGGGACTTCAACGACATCTCGGGAGCCGTATACGAGTTCAACCCGGCTATGGTGGGTAACACAGGGCAAAGGTACGTTAAATTCCTAGTTAGACGCATCATATCTATTCCAGGGGCATTTTGTCGGAGAGAGCACGCTGCTGACACTGCGCGGCACCTATCAGGTACTGGTTTGGCACCAGTCCGACCACGGTGCAGCCCACGTTGATGAGGTCCGCCTTGGCCGCCAAATCGGCAGATGCTAGGACCGCTGCGCATACCGAGGCGACTCTTGTCGCGCTACCCTCTGGCACTCACGTTGGCCCGGTCGTGGCAGCGGTGACTGCGAAGCCTGCTCCTGTGACGCATGTCCTCATGGCGGCACAACCGCTCACCATCCAGGGTATTTCGAGCATCCCGGGATACTCAGAGGATGCGGTACACAAGCAAAGCCAAACGTTGCTGCAGAACATGATGTACTACCATATGAACGAGAGCGATCGCACCACGTTTCTTAGCTACCCCAAGCCTAAAGACCTACCCATTGAGCTGGCCGACAACCTGCCCGCTGACCTTAAGACGTGGATCCACGACACGTACGCGCCAGCCTACATATCCTTCATGTTCTCTCAGGTGTCGCTGGCGGACAGCAAAGGTTGGCGGGTCAACTTTGACGACGTGGAGAAGGACAAGATCTGGTATTGGTGGTCTGGCTCGGTAAGTTCCCCGTGCCTCTGTCATGATCAGTGCGTTTCGCTGATGGTCGCCGTCACAGGGAACCAAATGCCTGTCGAAGGCGCCCCAGTATCAGACACTAAATGAACTTACCTCGCGCGCCGGTATGATTGCGCTCTACGGAAAGACCATCAATCCATACCTGGCCGATGGCGCGAAATGGGCCGAACAGCTCTTCACTAGCTGGACAGGAAAACACGCGCTGCATGCGCTGATGCAACAGCCCATCAACGATGCCGTATGTTGTCTCCCTCCTCCTTCCCCTTCCGCTTTAAGTACCCCCTCCCTTCGTATTCCCCCGATGGAAGGCTGTCGCTGAAACGCAGCCATTAGAATGTCAACCTCTTGAATATGTACTGTAACATCTTGCATACTCTGGCACCGGTTCCTGGAGCCCTGGGTGGGTACGCCGATCGCCTCTTCAACGCCGTCCTGGCGTACGCACAGTCAGAACAGAGCGATTCCACAGCCACTTTCACCGATCCGACGGGCGAGGCGGGCCGCCAGTGGCTGTACGACGCCATGGCCAACCTGATCCAGGCGACGCTCAACAACGACCCGTCCCTTGATAGCTCGGTGCGCAAGGACCTCATGGACGACCTCACAGAGCTGCAGAAGGAACTGGGCATCGACGCACAGCAAGAAGCGTCAGTGAAGACCCGCATTATTCTCGCCGAGACGAATATTCTCATCGTCAACATGGCCAAGTGGCTGACCGCCATCGGGACTGGTATCTCCAAGCTGTGGGGTATGTCGGGCTTCAGCCTGGCGGGGACCATTTTCCAACGCGCGGCCGACGCCTCCTCAAAGCTGAGCGCCAAGACGGTTGCGCTGATGAAAGGTTGTGGAATCGTGGCCCTGGTGAGTGATGCTACAATCAACTTAGTGTTTCTCTCGACCTTCCCTTTCATGAAGTGCTTACCAAGTGTCGCAAAAAACCATGCAGACGGCTGTCTACGCGTACGCAGCCTTTAATTCCTTCGTCAACTGGGACAAGCTTAGCACCACCGGTCGGGCTCAGGCCATCCTGATTACCATGAAGATGGTCACAGACGTTGCCGGCAGGTCGTTTGCGGTGTGGACCGACTACAAAACAGCGCGAGCAGCGGAGCTAGAGAAGGCGGCCGCCGACGGTACGGCACTAGACCAGGGTTTGCGAAACGAGATCCGTGGTCCGAGCGGACAGAACACGAACATCGAGTTGAGCAGGGCCGAGCACGGCCCGGAATCCGGTATATCCGAGCTGGTGGACGACGTGAGCAGCGTGGCCACGGTGGAGGGAAAAGTACAGAGTGGCGATCTAATCGAGAACCCCAGTTTCAACGAGAAGGTTCCGTTAGTTCCGCCCAGGCCTAGCGGCCCGACAGCGTGGAGCCGCTTTAATACGCCGGCCAACTGGATGCGCACTGTGGGCATCGCCATCAGCGTGGCGCTGGTCGTCGTCATGAGCATTAGCCTGGCGCAAAACTGGGATGACCTCAACAAGACGGGCAAGGCGCTCGGGGTGATCCAGGTCGTCACAACCGCCCTCGCCATCGCCGTTGACGTCGCCGTGTTCGCAGGCGAGATGCTAGCCATGGAGACGGCCATGTTCTTGACGGTGTTACCTATTGTCGGCGCGGTTCTAGCAGTCGTCGGCCTGGTGGTTTCCATTCTCATGATGGTCCTTGGCACCACCGAGGAAAAGGAGCCGCCGCCGACGCCCGTCGAGACCTTTATCGGCAGCACGGCCAAGCCGCTTGTCGGCACCTGGGACGCCATGCCCAAGCCCGCCCTCAGCTACTCCATGCCCACCTCGGTCAGGGAGGGCGCTACCACGGCCTTCGCCGTCGCGGCACAGAACGACTCGGGCGCCGATGTGGCCCGTGCCTCGATCAAGGTCACCGTGCAGGGCGGCTCGGACCCGACCTGCCTCTTCACCAACCTCACCATGACAGACCTAGGAATACGGCCCGGTGGCGCTGCGGCTGCCTCGGCTCTGACGGACGGCCAGGCTGGCGCTCTGGCAGTCGACGCGGGCCCACCGGCCACGGCGCTCACGGAAGCCATCACGCAGCTACGCCGCAGCGACACCATCACGTCGTGGGATTCGGTCGTGCAAGGTGTCGCAGACCCAGCTACCAACCCGCTGGGCGGCTTGACGTTGCTGGGCACCGGGGGCGCCAAGCAAGGCTTTATCGTGTCGTTCTGCGGTGTTGTCAACAAGGCCGGCTCAACGGTTGTGCAGATCGTCGAGACGCTGACGAACGGTGATAACTGCCGGGCTATATTTACGATCACGAGGCAGTGAAGAGAGGAGCTGAGGTTATGTGGAATAGCAAGCAGGCAATAGGGATTAGGGCGAGAATGATTAGGATGATTCAGGTAGGACTTATGAATAACGTGATGAATTGAACCAGAAGTTGGCCTTTGGGCATGGCAATGTGAGGAGACCGTACCGGACCACAGAAGAGATATCAAATTGCATGACGAAAGCCACTTGGGTTGCGCCGCCTAAGCCTCACTTGTTTCCATCTGTAGCTTATGAGTTAGGAAACCAGCGGACCTTGCTGACTTGGTGTTCCTATGTCAACGCCAAGTCCGCAACCACGGCCCTGTGATCGCTAATGTACAGACCCGAAACAACATTCGTCAAGATCTCATAACGCTCCACGGAAAAGAATGTCTTCGTCCCTTCGGGCCCGAACCAAACGAAATCGATAAAACTCCCCCCGGAGCCCGTAAACCCGGTGAACGTGTTCCTGTTCGTACCCACCACCTTCCCCACCGCGTCCGCCACGGCAAATGCCTCCTCCAGATAGCCACTATCCGCAAGTACCTTGTGCCCGTCCCTCCCGGGTCCAGAGTTAAAGTCCCCGGTCAACACGACGCCCATGGGGCCCCACATCTCCTGCACCGCGCGGATGCGCTCCAGGACGACCTTGGCGCCCTCGGTCCTGGCCTGCGCGCTGGCGTTGTCGAGGTGGGTGTTGGCGACGATGAAGCGGGCCCAGCTGCCGAGCTCCTCGAAGACAGCGATGGTGACGACGCGCCGGCTTCCCGCACCCCAGCCGTACGACGGCCGGTCGGGAGTCGGCGACAGCCACTTGGTCTCGCGGTACAGCAGGCGGAGCACGTCGGCGCGGTACACGATCGGGCAGTACTCGCCGCGCGCGGCGCCGTCGTCGCGCGCCACCCCGACGTGCGCCCACGAGGCCCCCAGCCCCTCCTTGATGTCGCCCAGCTGCCCGTCTAGCACCTCCTGCAGCCCCAGGATGGTCAGCCCGTTGGCCGGCCCGCCGCGGTCGAGCTGCGCGAGCTGGCTGATGAGCGGGCCGCGGCGCTCGGACCACGGCCGCTCCCCCTCCGCGAGCGACGTCGCGGCGTAGCGGATGTTGAAGCTGACGGCGCGGATCGGGAGCGTGGTGTTGGCTTGCGCAAGGGCGGAGGGGAGGAGCAGGAGGAGGATGGGGGTCGTCAGGGCGGGGAATCTCATTTTGTCGGGATGGATGTGGAAGGGAGGGGGGAAACCACGGGATTGGTCCCTGTCTGTTCAAAAGGGTCCAGAACCGGTAGCTATGGGGACAAGAAACCGCACCCTTTGAATGACAACGAAGACCAAAGGCTGTCGTTATTGTAGGGAGGCTAAAAAGTGGCTCTGGACCAGGTACACTCCTAAGTGGTGCCCCAAATGACTAAGCGAAATAAGAGGGGCGTGGCACGGGTGAGGTAGTAATTAGTTACCTTCCTTCCTTTTTCTTTCTTTCTTTCTTTTTTTTTTTTTTTGGCCCAAACTGTTGACTCGGCGGAGTTTGGGGTACGTTTTAGAAACGGTTTCTGAGGATTAAAACGGTGGACCTCGTACCGCTCGGTTTCTTACTATACTGTTCCCAACTCCGTTTCCCAGCAAATAATACGGTATAACTAATCCTAACATCGCTTTGTGACTACTGATTCCGCCGACGCGCTACAAATTTTATTCCTAGCTAACAAAACGCGTTTACGGCCCTTTACAATACTCTAGTACGTCCTAGTAAACGTCCTAGTAAATTTTCGAGACGACAGAAAACGTCGAGATACAAGCGGATTCCCGGGAGTGCCACGTATACACATCCCCAGTATAAACCGGTTAGCGGAGATAGCATAAACGCACAGCTGAACGCTACTCACCGTATTCTTCGAGCAACCCTGGTATCGCAGGCGCCACAAATGCTCGTTCGACATCTTGAAAGTGCGTGGGAAAGCGGTTGGCGTCCTCCAGCGGTGTTTGCAAGGCGCAGCGGCTAAGTTGCCACCGGGCATACAGGGTAAATTCACAACCAGGACAACTGACGGCATTAGCCGTAAGGATGACAGCCGCCTTGCGTTAAGAAACGAGGAACGAGAGACGAAAGGTCTTATACCTTGAGTACCTAACAAAAGGCCACTAGAGGATGTGAAGAAGGGAAAACCCCGCAACCCCTAGAGATCTACAGTTACTCGTAAATTTTCGCAAACGACCAATCAGAATTACGCGCTAATTTTGCGCCCTGGTCTTGCACTAATTAGCCTGTCCCGCGTCACGCCTATGCCATACGAAACCTCTGATTCAAGGGTTTCGAAAACACGTCTCTTCCTCTTCCATCCAGCCTTTTTATGATGAACGGCTACCCTGACATCTCTGATAAACCCTTTATTTTGTCTGATGTCCCTGCTAACCAATTCCTAACCGTAGCGTCGCTCAGCGCATTATTCATTCCTCACATTACCCCTTTTACAAATTAACCCCTCCATTGAGTTGAAAACTTGGGAATAAGCTGTCCCAATTACCAATAGAGTCCACTCTAAGAATGTGAGGTGACGCCGCAATTGCTGCTTCAGCAATTGCACCTGAAATATCGCAGAATGAGCAGTCCATCCTCCGATGCAGACTGGCTGGCCCCCCTACAAACAAGTAGACCATACTCTGTGGTTATGCTCCTCATTGCGAGCTTCATATATAATTAGACGAGGCTGAATATGCCAAACTACTTTCAGAGATCGTTGCTGATGGGCGCTTGACAAAGCGTCTGAATCACGCTACTATGACCGTCAATAGATTATCTCTAGAACAAGCTGTCAAGGTGGCGAAGTCCTTATTTCCTCAGCTTGGGTCCAGGCTGGATCCAGATGGCGCCCACGATCGATCTGCCCACACCGAAAGGTCGACACTTGAATGGAAACTCCGGAGCGACGAAGCGACGCATTTTGTGCATCTCGCCGATGATGTGTTTTGTGGCATACGGGATTGGTAAGACCGGACTGTTGCTGCAGCACGAAAGAAAACTCTAGCATGGTCACAGAATGGGATCTTACCCAAGAGTTCCTGGGCACCCCCAGCGCTCTTTATCCATAAACTCGAAACTTTGCGAAACCGACTAAATTATTTACAACCCCGAGGGCCAACCCCGGGGTGAGCATGGCCGACCCCGGGGTGAGCATGGCCGAACCACGCCCGCGAAACCAAGCCTTAGGGACCATCAAAGCCCCGTAGAACAGTATAACCATCGCGTTATGGCTTTTCCAGAGGACGCATTAGACACATTTGGTGGTATCCTTAATACCCTCAGCAGCGCAGCATTCGTCGGCGGGTTCATCTACGGTTTACCTATGATGTTCTTCGATGTCGCCTTGCTGTGGCACAATAAGTCGCACCTTGAAAGACGATGTGCTCGACGGCGAGACGCTATGAGCACCTTGCCACCAAGTTGGACATTGGCAGCCTGGGGAGGAATGATAACTTTCTCAGACCCTGCTCGCCGTCATCTACGGCCGCTTGTGCAATGGAAGTATTGTGCAAGCAACCAAGAACACTGGGAATCACTACCGTCGCACGACTATCAGCAATCATCAGATATATTGATGAAAGTGGATGAGATTGGGGCATCTACGACAGCAGGCGTCCCGGCCAGGCCGGAACGTGACAACAAAGGAGATGTCGAAATTCCCTCAATTTTGAGGGAATCTGATTCTCATCTACTGTTTGCACGGCCCCTGAGATCGCTCTTTCGTGGAAAAGTCCATCCGGGTGTGAGTGTGACAGTTGTTTTGGTTGGGGAGTCAGGCGATTGTGTCGGGATACCCACATCATGCGAGAAACTGAATTAGGGTGATATAAATGCCCGAAAACCCCTCTGTGAGGTTGTCGCAATTTCAGAGTCATCTAAACAGGGCCATAGGGCGTACAATATAGTCTGGATTGAATGGAATGATGCCATTGCATATAGAAAGGGCGCTGGATGGGCTTTCAAATCCGCCTGGACAGCACAGAAGTCGGAGCGCATTGATCTCATTCTAGGATAGCACTAGAATATTTCAGCCGTTATGTACAGAGTACGCTACTTGCGCTTTCTCATTAGGATCGCTCAGCTTTCCCAGTAGAAAGAAGGTCGAGGCAAGGTTCTTCAACATCCGCGGCATCACCCTCATCACCGTCCACAAAGCACGATAGATGTCTTGTGCAAACTCTGCTCTTCCTTCCAGCCGGTTGGGTCAGGAGTCGCGGCCGCCCAGCACCGCCAGATCACGGCCAATATCTTCTTGTTGATGTTGGTGCAGAAGCTGGGCGAGCTGGTGGACCCAGATTTAGTCATTGTCAACAAGGTTGATCCGGTTACGTTCCACTCGGTCTAAGTTGACCTTTTAAAAATCATCTAGCGCTGACTACTAAACGCGGGGCACCTTACAGGCATGGTCAAGGGCACCGAAGTGAGCCGGCGGCTGCCCCTGTTGGCCAACGCCTTTGTGTGGGTCTTCTTCACCCTGCTGGGCCGGGACCACGAGCAGGGTGCGTCGACATATCTCGACGCCGTGGCCGGGCCACGATGGAGCGCGTGTGGCACGAGACGTTGCGCGACTTTGCATTCACTGACGCCCTGGACGCGCTAACTTCCGTCCGTCGAGGTTCAAAAGGGGGTGGTGAGTAAGAGGGTGGTGATCACTTGTAATTTGGGGGGTAGCCTATAGTAAATAGGTATCTAAGGTACCTTTCACTCACTGCTCGAGCCCAGACTAATCAATGTACCTTGTATTTTAACGATCCGCAAGCCCATAATTATACATCTAGAGGGGCATGCGACATATGCACACGCACACAAAGAACAGTACAAATTCTGCTCAATGGAAGCCATGCGCTCTCTGGCTATATGGTGGTCCTTGCACGTGCGTCTCGGTCAGCCGGACCAGCTCGGTATCGACAGGGTCGCGGTCCTCCGACTTGCCCCCTGTAATGACCTGCGGGTGGCCCACCAACGCGCCGACCGTGTCTGGGTAATAAAATGTGCCTCCTCCGGCTTTCGTCGTGGACGCGATGGTGCGAGAGGAATGTTTCGGGTCTGGCTTGGGCTTGCTCGAGGAGTAGTTCGGTATCGTGTAGGTGGCAGTGCCGTAGCCCCGGCGGCTGCGTTGTTGTCGGCCCACGAAGCGGTCCCACAGCGGTACCACTGCGGTCACGGAACCGCAGATGACGATGAGCGCGATCTCGGCCGACGCCCATATGGCCAACAGATACAGGTCCCAGGTGGGATCGGCGGCGACGCCGAGGTTCTTGCTGGCGAGGGATGTCTTGACCGAGGCGGCGACGCCGGTGAAGGTGGTCAGGCCCAAGAGTGCCACAAGGGTGAGCTTGCGGCCAAGGCGCATCTGCAAGCCCCAGATGATGTGCATGGGCAGCAGCGCGAGGAAGAAGTCCGCGAAGGCCTGGAACGAGGCCGTAAACGTGTTGTAGTTGTAGACGGCACTCCTGTCGAGGCACGACACGGTACCGGTCGCCTGGCCCACCAGGTCCCAGAGGTGGGCCGGCGCCCCGCACTGGAATAGCACCAGAAACACGTCAAGGGCCGACGTGACAGCCGTGAGAATAATGAGCGCCCACAGCGACCACACGTGCCACTTACACGACTGATTGATGATGCGCAGGATGGTGAAGGCGACGGACATCTTGCCGAAGGCCGTGCAGGGGATGCTGAACATCTGCAGCACGACCTGCAGTTTGACCTGGTGCTCCTTCTGCTCCAGCGTCAGGTAGGCAAAGTGCCGTGTGCCCCCAGACTCGGCGATCATGGTGGCTATGACAGCCTGGACGACAAAAGCGAGCTGCGTGCGTGGTTGTGCTCGTTAGCCATCAGGACAGACACGAGAGCGGGGTAAATCACGAACCCAGCATGCGGCCATGTACAGGTCGTCGGTGCCCATGATGCGGGTGTATGTTCGTCCCCAAATCCGTAGGGCCATGAAAACGGTAGAGAGTCCCACCAAGGTCCAGACCACGGCCTCGAGCGAGATACGGCGATCCGTGTCGGGGCCGATGGCTGGCGTTTCCGGTATTGCGACCATTTCTTCTTCGGCTAAGTCTTTTGTGGCTGTTTGTGGCTAGGCGCTTGAGCTCTTGTCTTGTCTAGCTTAGAGAAAACAAGGATGATTTCGTGCTTCTTGTTGTACGTGAGGAACTCGAGGTGGGGCATGTTGGCCTCCATGAATTGTCCGGGGTTTGGGGGGGGGCATACAGAGTACAGATACAAGGCCCGGACATACCTCACCGCCTGAAATCGCTGCCGTGCATTGGGGCGTGCCGTCAACATGCAGAATTCCCAATGCTTTCTTGATTGCCGACGGCTGGAAGTGCTCGGTTTCGTGGCGTTGTTGGAAAAGCACCAGATGCAAGGCGGAACAAGCATGTCGGCATGAAGCCAGCGTAGCTCGTGCATTAATTACAAATGTCACACACTACTATAAGGCGAGTGCTACCAACCTGCTACTCTCGCCTCTGTTCAGTGTGATCATTCGGCGCTGCCCTGGAAAACTTTGCCTTTCGACCCGCACGTTTTCTTATCTTATCCTCAGCAGACTACACATAATTATGAGCGCCAAGCCCAACGCTATTCGTCCCTCCCGGGATCTCACGCTTTTCTTCGCAGCTGCTGCGGCGGCGGCCATCGGCGTGCTGGCCGCTGTTTGGTCCGGGGTTGGCCTCCACATCTTCGGCACGTTGGAACGCGATGTCAATTTCGCCCGAGGACCCGAAGCGCTTGCTTCGGCCACCTGCCACCAGCTAAAGGCTAAACTAGGGTCCATCATCACGCTGCCGTCGGATAGTTCATACGCGAGCCTGACCGAGGAGAACTGGTCGCAGTCATGCTGGCTACCGGCTGCGTGCGTGGCACAGCCCACGTGCGCCGCCGACGTGCAGCACCTCGTTACAGCGCTCGTCGCTGCCATGGTCCCGTTTGCCATCCGGTCCGGGGGCCACTCCCCTAGTCCCCACGACGCATCCATCGGCACAAACGGCGTGCTGATCGCCCTAGACAAGCTGGGCCAGGTCACCTACGACCCGGCAACGACGCTTGTAACGCTCGGCGCTGGTGCTAGATGGGACGCCGTCTACACGCTACTGGACTCGCACAATGTCACTATGGTCGGCGGCCGTGTCATGCCCGTGGGTGTCGGCGGTCTGACTCTCGGCGGCGGCTTATCCTACCTGTCGGATCTCTACGGCATGGTCTGCGACAACGTCGCCAGCTTTGAGGTGGTACTGGCCGACGGCAGACTTGTCGAGGCCAGTTCGACGTCAAATCCAGATCTGTTCTGGGCACTCAAGGGCGGCTCCAACAACTTCGGTTCGTCTGCTTACACCTTGCCTACTAAGTAGTGCTATGAAACGCGCCCGCTAACCGCGCTTTGATGATGCAGGGATAGTCACGTCTTACCGGGCCTCGACCTACCCCATCAAGAATTGTTGGGGGGGCATGCAGGTGTTTAGGCCGGATCAGCTTCCCGACGTACTGCAGGCCTTCAACGAGTACCAGCACACCCCTGACAAGGACCTGCACGCCAACCTGGTGCTTAACGTTGGCGTGAACAATGCAACGGTGCTCCTTACTTTGATCTATCTGCAGCCGGTGGAGCGCCCTGTGGCGTATGCTCCCTTCTTCAAGCTGACGCCTGTGGCCGATCTGACCGGTTTCTACACGCTGCATGAGATCATGGGTATGTTTCCCCTGCCGAACGTCCAGAGGAAAATGTGGTATACCAGCTCCTTTGAACCCAGCCCGTCCATGTTCACGGGGCTCGCCGACATCTTCGAGACCGCGCCTGAGGTGTCGCAGCTCGCCGCCCTCACGGCAGGGACTATGATCCTCACTCTGCAGCCGGTTCACCCTAACGTCGTCCTGCAGGGGCAAGCCAAGGGCGGCAATGCGCTCGGCCTTAAGCCCCGCACGCAGACCTGGTTCGGTCTCAACTACGGCTGGTAGTATGCCGAAGACGACGCCACCGCCCTGCGTCTAGTGCCGGCCCTGCACAGCCGTGTCGAGGCACTAGCCAAGAGCGAGCACGTCTGGCTCAAGTTCATTTTCATGAACGACGCATTCCACCATCAGCAGGTTATTGCCTCTTACGGGCCGGACAATGTAGCACGTCTCCGGGTGGTGCAGCAGAAGTATGATCCCGGCCGCATCTTCCATAAATTGGTGCCGGGGGGTCAAAAGATACCTGCGTGAACCCTCCATACTCGGGATCCAGTCAGGATGAAGTACTACATCAGTGATGTTCTGGACGACGTATAATGAATATATGAACTCATAGTCGGTACCTTCTATGTGCGATGTGCATGCCGGCTCAGTTTGCGCGCCGCACGCTCGCTCAAATTTCTTATTTCTTATCTTCCAAGTCTGCCATGGGCACGATGGGTACAAGCACAATCCGGCTCCGCCGTGGGTCTCACTCCAAACCCGAGCGAGCCCCCGCGACAGCCCCCTCCGTCTCGGTACAATACAGCAGCGGCCCTGCTACCGGTTGGATCCCGCATCTGCCGTCATCCTGGGTTCCTTACGTCCAGCTCGAGCGCCTCAATCTGCCGGCCGTCCTCAGCCTCATCTACCTCCCCACCCTATTCGGCGTTCTTCTCGCCGCCCATCCTCACCCACGGTGCCGGCGGTGGTGGCGGCGAGTTCCACTTCCCCACCCCCCCCTTACACCTGCTTCCTGTTGCTTGTCGCCTCCTTCTTCTTCTTCTCCAATGCCGCGCACGCGTGGGACGACCTCATCGATGCGGCCGTCGACATCCTCATCCCGCGAACGGCGCACAGTCTGATTCAGCACGGCGACGTGCCCGCCTGGCCGCCTTGGCCTTTGTCGTGGCCAACGCCGTCGGCGCCGGCGCCGCCCTCCTGGGGTTCCGCGACCCGGCCGGCGCGTTCCGCTATGCCCTACCCAACATCCTTGCCACCACCTACTACCCGTACGCCAAACGTCACACCAATTTCCTGCAGCTGGTTCTGGGTTTCTGCATCGCTTAGGGAATCGTGATGGGTACTGTGGCCGTTGGCTGCAAGCTGTTCGCGCTGGAACACGCGCTCCGATTGCATCTGCGCGACCCCGGCCTGCGGCACGTCTTCTCGCCGCATCATCATTATCACCCTCATCATCATCATCATGACTGGCTTGCTAACCCCACCGCTACCACCCCCATTCCCATACGGGTGATCATTGCTGTCATACTTAAGGTGCAATTGCTGGACAGCAATTGCGGCGTCGCTTTTGCGCGACAATTGCACCCACCATGACCACCGGCCTGCTCACCCTCTGCACCGCCTGCGCCCTCTGGTCTGCTGCCGGCGGGACCGATGAGGTCGTCGACTTCGCCGAGATCTTCCCTGAGAACTAAGGGTCGAGTGAAGAACCAAGGAGACTCACGGGGCTAGTGGTGAATCCGTCTCTGTGAAGCTGGGAAGCGCTTGTCATGTTGAGGACCGCTGTGGGGAAGGGCTTTGAGTCGATGGTTGTTGAGTAGCAGAGAGCAGTGCCTTGGTACTTTTAGGTAGCTAGCTCACGCTGCGGTATTATTTTCCTTACCTTTTTATTTCGATCGTTTTGTGAATTATGCATCAATCGTGATCACAGCGCAGCTCATCCCTTTTATATGACATCTTCGGCCGTACTTCGACTGTAAACATCGTCCGCTGGTACATTCATGATGGCGCTGATAATGATTGTTAACCCGACGAGGCACACTGATAGGACCTGCGCCAGAAGTATACTGTAAATAAACCGTGACCCCTGGACAAAGTAATGACGCTATAGGTTTATCTTCCGACGATCGAGCCAGGTTGGGTGTTGCCAAGTGGGTAAGGTATGATTGGCCCAGGTAGCGTTATGGCGGCCCGGCTAAGGTATGTACAAGTGACAGACCTTGTCATTTTCTGCGGATAATGTAGAGAAACAGTAGCTTCTGTGTCGGGGCGCAAATAGGGCAGGGAGATCATGTGCCTCTAACGGGACCTTCTCGGTATGCTTCGGACCGAGAAATTGAGAAGGAATTGTTTAAACCTAGAACTTGAAGTGAGTTAACTCTGGCGCGGAGGCTGACTACGTTTTCACTTGCTAATCACCCTACCTGCTATTCCTAGTGTCTCGGCTCATAAAGAGCAAAAAGAAAATTTAATAGGTATCACAAAATACAAGAAAATCATCGTCTAATAAGAGAGGATGTACATCTTGCAACTAAACTGCCCACACGTAGGGCAAGTACCTTCGGGAAACTGTTGTGAACTATAGATTCTGCAACATGGGATCCCGGGCGACATGCTCCTTGATTAGCTTCATGGTTTTGTTGCTGACCGCAAAATCGACAAAGTAGCCTTCGTCTGTTACTTGCATGACCGTACAGGCGTCTGCAACATATTAATCAGTCTATTTTTCATAATGGGAAGGAGGAGGGGACTTACATCGTCCTGGGGTGTTCATCTCCCCACCCCTACCATACACCCTCAGGTTCACTTTTTGGCCCTCCCTCCCATCCTTGACACCCCCTTTCACGGCAGGCGTCATGTCAATGCCTCGCCAAATCTTGGACCAGTTCGCTACGAAATACGAGCGCTCGAAGGGCTCGCAGATGTGCGAGTTCTGGCCGCGCCGTATCACCTCCCGTGTCACGGCCATGGCCGTCTCCAGGAACTTGGGGTCGGTGGTAGCTTCGGCGATGGCCTGACGAGTATGGTAGGCGATCTCCGCAAGGGGCGTGTCCGCATTGATGCGGAATCGTGCCGAGGCCAAGTAAAGGGCGTTGTGGATAAAGCCCTCTATTTCGGGGCCGCGAAGTTTAGGGGCGCGGCCGCGCACTGCGTATAGTACCCTGGGTTAGTAACCGGCAATCTTGTCAAAAAAAGAAAAAAAAGGAAGGGGTGGGGGGGGGGGGGGGGGGGGTTTACGGTTCATCGTTTGACCGATGGAAATCATGCGGGTTTTCTTGTCGTGCATCCGTTGAAGCTAGAACTCGTGTTAATAACCACCTGTTGGCTCATAAGGATAATGCTTGCCTTGGTGAGAATGGCACAGAGGATGTCACCATCCGTCAAGAATACCGAACCTCCATGCGCATCTTCGAGCTGCTTGACTGCCCGCTCACGCAGGGCCTGCACAAGTTGGCGCGGGAAGAACAAGACGTACGCTGTCTCCTTCGAATGGAAGACGAGCTCGGGAATGAACCCCATGACACAAAAAAGATACTCCAGCGGTTTTCGGACATGCAACTTTCCCTTCCTGTATAACTCCTCCTTCGGGATCTGGTCGAGGGGAGTCTGCCCAGGGACGACGTCCTCGTTATAACCATACATTGCTGGGGGTTCCCTGCCCTCCACGAGGCCCAACCAGGCCCTCACGAGGCTGGCCTTGCCCATCTGATCGCCAAGCATGTGGGGCATGCTGAGAAGGATAACCGTGGCGTCGGTGAAAAGGGACATATGTACATACAGCATCGGGGCGTTGGGGGGGTCGTCTGACGCGTGGTACGGTACGTCTGCAGGCCTGAACCAGCTGTCGATGTCGTGTATTGAACTGAGGAACCCCACCCCTTTTTGCTGCATGTCAGCTGTTGGTGTCATCTTGGCCTTGAATTTGTCAAAAGATTGGCCATATTCCTTCGAGGACCACTTGAACAACTCGTAGCCGTCCGGGAACACCTTCGGGAGATGGTACTCGAAGAAACGCCCCTTGTTGTCCTTGCGAGGCACAATGCGCGCACCGAGTTTGCGCCAGTGGTCGCGGATGAGTCGGTCGAGTGCATTGCGGAGCACGACTTCGTCCAGAACGTCGTCAACGACGAAGAAGGTCCGCGTGCGGATGTTGGGCACCGGTCTGTGTTGGTCCACTAAGGGGATGGGAATTACTTCCATTTCTGTTCCCTTAATGACACCCATCCTGCTTCCCGTTTGGCTTCCCTATGAAGGAGGAGACGAGAGGATAAACAACTAGCACGATGTCGTGGTGAACTCTTTGGATAGCAGAGAAGGGAGACGGGGTGTAACAATGATTTTTTTAACAGGAACCGTGTTAAAAGTGACGCGAACCGCCGGGCACCAAAGGGGTCCATTTCTCAGCCGGTAAGGATCTTGCTCCTACACCTAAATACGGAATCTCGCAGCCTATTTGATGAACCACTGTTGGTTGGGCGTCATCCAAGGTCCCACTGATCGGACCTATCGGGGACGTACCCAAGCTCTTGGCCCAACCCGCGTATTACCAAACCGGATTTATTCTCACCCATCTTCACGGCTCCCCCGCCGAGAACTCCCCGTGGAGTCCCCCGGATCAGTATTAGAGTTAGTTAAGGCTTAGGGGTAGTTAGGATTAGGGTGTCTCTATGGAGAAAACCGTTTTTCTTTGGATTGATTTTGTTGTGTAGTGGTTCTGCAAGTTCAAGAGAGATCAGATAAGTCTTGAAGGCTGGGGGTTTTGTTGGGGCCTTGCGCTAACAGTTGGCCTTGTGGAGTCTGGGCTTTCCTGTCCCTTGTTAAGCGAGATTTTTTAGGACTGGGCGCTAAAGACGGAAACGACGCCGTTAGATTGACTGTGTCCTCTCATTAATTTGAAGGATTTCTAACTGTATTTAGTCAGGGACCCACTACACCCCGATTCTCGAAGAACAAAGATTTCCAAAACGCGCGTCGCATTCCGTCTCAAGTGTCTCCTTTGAGAAAGAGTTGTTCACACCGATAGAGGTGTAGGGAATGGTAGTTTAGGGTAGTCATATACCTCGGCAGCGACGGGTAGTTAGTATGCTGGGGGTGGGCAGGTAGAAGGTTGAGGCACGTTGGCGAGGTCGCAGTTGTTGGACGCAGGGGTGGTTATGTGTGGCTAAGTGTGGCGAGGTGTGGCAAGTATATCGGGCAGCCCGTCAAAATACCTTAGATAAGTCGTCGGATGTAGTAGCAAGGTAATTGGGTCGGACCAAAATATTCCGGCGCATCCTTACGTCCCCGCCGGTCCATGTCGGGTCTAGTGTAGTTGCAATCTTACTAAGCCAGCCTCAGCCTGCAGCACTAGCGGTAATTAGCCCCCTCACCCGTGCCGAAATGTTCTGGACGTTAAGAGACATCGAAATGATGAACTAACTGCAGATTACTTAGTGCATCCCGACAATGCCGACGACGGACACTCCGCCAGAACGGTCCGAACATGCCGTGTCTCTCGGCATCCTGGGATGGGTGCGTGTCCTCTCCCGGTCGACCTACATCAGTGAGTTCGCTTCGGCCATGTTATCTTATTTTCTAATTTGATCTGACACGTACCACAGCCTCTAGTCTGTTGCGAAAGGCAGTGGTGGCGGTAGCCCGAGGCAAGGGGAAAAGGGGCGGCCTCTCCCTCTATGACTATGTCACGTTCCAGGGCATGCGTGACTACCAATGTGGCCTGGGTGCCGTCGGGATCCAGAATCTGCTGCCCGCGACCGCCACGACTTGCCGCTGGTTCGCCAGACGACACGGCCTGCCGCATTCCAAGATCGTGCTTGCCGATGGCACTATTGCCGTGTGGATTGGTCCGGCCGAGCCGGCCAAGGTAGTCGTCGTTTTTCATGGAGGCGGATACATGGCTCCCGCGCTGCCCCAACACGTTGCACTCCCCTTTGGCTTCGCCAAGTCGCCGCGCAGGGACAGTGCTGTCGTCGTTCTCCAATACGGTAAGCTCCCCTGCTTGGAGTGAAGGTGGCTCTGCTAATGACTGGCAGATCTTGCATCGGAGAACGCCAACCACTACCCTAATCAGCTCCAGCAAGCAGTCTCACTCATAGACTACCTGCTCCACTCCCGAAAAATCTCCGCGTCAGTCATCACCTTGCTCGGTGACTCTGCAGGCGGCCACCTCCTCTTGGGTCTTCTGTTGCATATCAATCATCCCAACCCCAAGGCACCTCCAGTCAACATCGGCGGGGCCCGCTTCTCCGGCGCCGCCCTCGTCTCACCATGGGTCGAGCTCAACTCTACGTGTGAGTCCCTAAAATCCAACGAACCGAAAGACATCCTCTCCGGCACAGCGCTCGCCTACTGGGCACGCAACCTTCTCGGTGACGCACCCCTAGACCATTGGAACTCGCCGCTGACGGCGCCGGCGGCGTGGTGGGCCGACCTGCCGGTCGAGAACATCCTCGTTACTTACGGGGAAGACGAGCTGTTCTGCGACGACGTAGCGAGGCTCTGCGAAGTGCTGCAGCGCGCTCATGGACATGCACGGACGACAACGGCGGGATTCCCCGGCGAACTGCACGTCCACATGATTATCAACCGGTTATTGATGATTAATAAACCGTGCCGTTCCGAGAGTGTGTTTGTCGAGTGGCTGACTGCCTGTTTGGATGCCCCGGCGGCGGAGGTGGAGAGGACGTCGGCATAGCACAGGGAGATGCAATGGAGGGAGAGGGACCGGCAGCCGTTTTCTAGCTGGAGCCACGGTCCGATGACGCGTACTGGGTCATATATAAGAACGAGAAAGGAGGCAAGGCACGCATGTATGTTAATTGGAGCAGGTCCAGACGTTCCAACCGGGCCGAGACAGACGATGAGTAGGATTGGGAAGTCGGTTGGGCCTCCTGCAGGGAGGGCAAGAGGGGGAGGTTGTTCGCAGGTGAATGGGAGAGAGGGGGTAGAAGCTTCTGGGTGCATACCTAATAGATAATTTATTCCAATCGGAGCTTGGGGTTCGATACCGATAACCGACAGGACGCAGCCGGTACGTCATAACACCCATGTATTGGGATATGCTGTTCATCAGTTACAGAACCCCAGAGTGATGAAAGTAGTGCCATACAGGAAGACGCACGGCGTCGGCTAGCAGAGCAGAGAAAACGCGAACTGGTACCTCTCTCAGCAACCTAGCTGGCTGCGCTCTCTTGACGATGTTTTCCTCGCAACCCTGAGACAGCTCTGTCAGGAAAGGCCGGATGCACTTACCGAGTGTCTCTTGATAAGAGCAGCCGCGTTAATCGCATGGCATAGCATCTTTGCGGCCGCCCTCAAGAGAGCGACAGATCTTCTCACCGTCATCGTCCTCGACCTCGGCAGTGTTGTTACACTGGTATTTTGTCAGGTTGAACTCATGCTATTTGCGAAAATTGCCCGGATTGGCCATGATTCTACCACAGAAGCGCATGTTGAGGAGAAATAACGTGCTGGCTCCTGAGAATGGGGCCGGAAACCACTTTCTCTACTGTACCTGATTGGCTGGAGACAGCCGCGTTTGGCGAGAGGCTCCAAGGGGAATCGTGGGGACTCCAGGAGTCTAGAATTGCTATTCCAATTTAGGCATAGTATGTCCTGCTGATGGGCTGAATGGGTCGAGATATCTGCCACCCCTCTGAACAACACCACTCGTTTGGCATCAAGCCCAGGAACACCCAGGAAGTCTGAGAGTACGCAAAGTGAAGCTCCTCAACACAAGCACCCTTCATATCCAAGAGTTTTTTGGCAGCGACATCCCACCCTACGCGATCCTCTCGCACACATGGGGCGACGAGGAGATTTCCTTCCAGGAAATGGTGGATGCCGCCAGGCATCCTCGGACCAAGGAAGGGTTTTTCAAGATTATCAAGGCCTGCGAGATAGAAATTGGCAAGAGATCCGATTGGATTTGGATCGACACCTGCTGCATTGACAAGTCGAGCAGCGCTGAGCTGGTCGAGGCTATCAACTCGATGTACAACTGGTACGAGCGGGCACAAGTCTGTTACGTCTACCTCGAGGACCTGGAATGGGATGACTCGCTAGACCCTCTAGACGAATCTCTCCAGCTTTTGGGCAAGCTATCGCGTTGTCGCTGGTTTACGCGCGGGTGGACGTTGCAAGAACTGATCGCTCCGAAGTGCGCGCATTTCTTCGACAGGAAATGGAAATGCATCGGAACGAAAGGTGACCTCGCAGAAAAACTCTCAACCATAACGGGCATTAGCAAGAAAATTCTTTTGGGCAAGCAACGCCTAGACACAGTGTCGGTCGCGCAGAAGATGGCTTGGGCATCGGGCAGGACGACAACGAGAATTGAGGACACGGCGTACTGCCTGCTGGGCATATTTGGAGTTCATTTGTCTCTACAATACGGCGAGGAGCACCGCGCCTTTCGGCGACTGCAGGAGGCGATTATCAGCACCATCCCCGACTTGAGCGTCTTTGCCTGGAGACAGCCTGCTCCAACCCCGGAAGTCCAGACCGACAGCCCACCACCCCGCAAATACTCCGGCGTTCTCGCTACCACGCCCCGAGACTTCTCTCGGTCAGGCTCGTTCATCAAGAAGAAGCCGTCCGCTCGGTATGAGCTCCTCCCTCTGAACGGTGCTATCATGGCCAGGATTCAACTCTTGATCGAGATGAATCCCCAGAGTGGCGGCTACCGGTACCTTCTGCCCCTGGATTGCTTCTGCGAGTTCAGACCAGAAGCTAGGCTCTGTGTACGCCTCCGTAAGTGCGGCTACAACGAGTTTGTGAGAGATGACCCTTGCGGAATCGTCGAGGTTACCACACCACTGCTCGGCCGGGTTCTCCCATCTAACCGCTACCTCATACCAGACATAACGACGCAGGAGTGGATGCATGATGCCGAAGTTGACAATCCTACTACATGGAGTGCTATCCCAGATCCCATTGCCCGAGATCGTTCTCACGCCATCCAAATTCAGCTACCCGACGACATGTGGCTGCACATGGTGGACATTTGGCCTGGCTACCGCTTCGACGGAGAGGACCGAATCTTCTACCTGACGGGTGACGATACTGAACATGACGCCGCCATGGTACGTCTCAGGAGAGGCGCCGTGTCGCGTTTTGGACAGCCCATCGAAGTCAACTTCGAGTGCGTATTTTGCGCTCTCGGTTGGTCATCCAGAGACGAGAAAAGGCCGCCTCAGTGCACGTTGCTCGACTACTCAAAGTTTGCCTCTGTCTTGACCGAGTTTCGCGACGAAGTCCGCGGGTGGGATTTCCACAGGAGCCTCGTGCTGGAACGGCTCAAATTCCACAGCATGCCAAGGGCTTCGTCTATCGTGGTCCAGAGCAGGGGGTCGTTGGTGCGTGTCTCCTTCGAACTGAAGCGGGTTACTGACAGGGAAATTTGCCATGGCAGTTTCTGGAGAGCTATCTTCTCCTGTGAACCTTTTGACGGGGGCTATATCCAGAATTGTGGCGAGGATGGAGTTTTGAACCACTATAAACTTCTATAAACAGTACATACAGCAAGGCGGAAGTTGTTATGGCTGGTCATTGGCGGAGCACTATGGTGATGGATACCATAAGGTTTACCCCAGGGCTGTCTCGGGGCTTCCTCGGAGTTTGCCCAGTGTTGACGCTTTGGGTGTCACCTTGAGTGAGCCGGACGAGCTAGACCTCCAAGCGGGTGACGATCTGGGATGAGCTGGGTCCGTCTTAGATCAAAGGGGAGGTAGTGTCACGAGCTTAAACTTCGCCTTGTACCAGTCACCTCTCCAATCCTTCCCTTCCCCATAGCATAAAAAGATCAATTATGGCATCCAAGTGCGTTCCGTGATACACAAGCGGGTTGTTTTGATAGGTATATGAAGGCATATAGTTACGCTGTGATACCTGTCCCGGCGATTCTTCGGAGTCTCCGCCCCTGAGTTCAGCGCGGAATTATTACTTGGGCCCTATATAGTTGTAAACCAGTCTGAGCCTCTCCTCTCGACATAATCGTACCCCAGTCTGATCCACTTCTCCCCTGCGCACCACGATATGCCTGGTGTGGAACCTTGTACCACCAATGTCCTCGAATCCAAAGACTTGATGAGTCACCACATCAATATCTACATGCTCCGTCATTATGTGGATGTTGGTCCCGTCCTCAAAACCTTCGGCCAAGAAGGCGGCTATCTCATCAAGCTCGTCGGCTGTTGCCCAGCACATCCACCGCGCAGCTTCCCAAACATGGGGACCGTGAGGTCGTCGCCCTTAAAGTCGAAGACTCGCTCCTCTCTGCAGCTCAGCAAGCCAAGGGATACCCTGAAGCGTGAGCATGGGGTCGGTATTGTCGCTGAGATCATGATTCTAAGGCAGCGATTAGTCTCCTAGAGGAAAAGAAGAAAGCGAGCGGGACCGGGTCGGATGGATTGATGAGAAGACTCATTACCATGGCCCACTGGCCATCCAGCTTGTCAAGCATGATCTCTGCAGGAGTAGCCATGGTTCTGGAGTGATGAGCCAATGCCGCGTCCTAGACAATTTCTTGACTGTCTCTAGAACCTACAAGAAGTCGAGCGACCGCACGAGGATAATAGCACCTCTTCGGAGATGGCAAAACGCTAGCAGCTTCCGGCATCGGCGTCGGGATTATCGGAATGTGAAGGCGAGGGCTCGGGCTGCATAGCTGCAATTTGGCGGTGCTAATGCAGGGGGCCTGAAGCTAGAGGCTCCAGGGACTTCTTGCCTGGGAATTCCAGCTTAACCAAGGTATCTACAATAGGCACAGTACCTCGCCTGACCTTTACAATCTCGCTATGGTACCTGTACCCCGTACGCTAGATGACTTAGAGGAATATCCGCACAGATTGTACACTTCTTTCTTTTTTTTCCTCCCTTTCTGCCCATCGCACTGGCAGCAACGATCCCTTGTCTGAGGTCAAAGCGCTGTTGTTTTCACCCATCTGAGAAAATGGAACTCAGCATTTTCTGCCCTAACGTGATATCGGATCGAAAGCCTGCTGCCCATTGCTCCCGCACCCGCAACTTTGTCGTTTGCCCAGACACGCCACAGCCGATTGTTCATCACATTGCATTTCGGCTGCACCTGTAATAGGGCCGACGACTCCTCCGAGGACTGCAATCCGTGAATGGCTGGTTGTATTCGTACGCTGATGTCCCGTCTTCCGGGCCTGTAGTGTCACGGCCGCTTATTCCAGGAGCCCGAATAGGAAACCGTGATGTCGATGAGTAAATGCCGGCAGTGCCACCGGCTAACAGATTCGCCGGTGGCCCATATCTAATAGCCAAAAGGCCGAAAAGACTAGATTGAACGACGAAGAAATTGCCTATATAAGGCCCCCCCCCTTCACTCTCAAGACTCGAATCCATCTCCATCATCAGCACAGCTCAGTTTTACTTCCAACTCAGCTCACCTGCAACTCGCACAGCCACTTGCTTTCCTCGAGCACAACCTCCACAACCAGAAATATGCAGCTCAATCCATCGTCTCTATCCTGGCTGCTGCCATGACTGCTGCCGCTGCCCCCTCTGACGGCGGCAACACCGTCAGCTACTGCTCCAACCAGCAGACCCAGTACTGCTGCAACGGTCTTGTTTCCTGCGTGTCGGTTGACACCCTCGCTAAGTTGCTCGGCCAAAACCCCAACTACCAGGGCCAGCCCTGCTGCTGTGAGAACAATGACGACCAGGTAGGAAGCCCTTTCTTGATTTCTCTTGGTTTCTGTGAAGCTGATAAGTAATTGCACTCCGTAATCTGGCATCATCAACGTCGACCTTCTCAACTGCGCCCAGCTCTTCTTTTAAGCGGAGGCGCGTCTTAGATACATCCAGCGGTCTGGTGCTGCCGGGAGACTGTCAATCAACCACAGCTCGGCAGCATGGTCTGAACAGCGTGATGGCTGCGACTAGGAAACCGAGGGCATTTGTTCGGGCGGCCTTCGAGGGATAGATCTTGTTTTCTTGAGTGTATTTATTGTTGTTCTCTCAGATATAGGGGCAGACCGCGAACTATCATTTTATGATAATTAATATCCTCGGGCAATATATTAGCTCACTCCGGTGACTGCACCGTCTCCTAGTTCCCGTAGTGCCGAATGCTCTCCTGGTTCGCTTGCTTGAGCTCTTGTTGAGCGGCTAGATAAGAGTGGGCCGTGGCCGGGAGCAAGCAGCAATAACAGGGCTAATTATCGAACATCGGTGTCTTGACGGGAAATTCGATTTAACTTGTCTAATGAACAGCTAGCACGCACAGAGAGTCCGGTTCACGCCACCGGACTTCAGCGGGAAGGTGATGTCAGACTCGAGGGCCGTAGGGCAAGCCCAGGGCGCGAATCGGGGCGCGCGCCTTGGGCTGAAGTCACAGCCCGGTCCGCTAATGCCGTTTCACACACCATGCAGCGCACTTCCACCACTCACAAGCTCGATACGGATACATCTCAGACAGGTTGCCAACACGACAGAACCCCACCTTGAAGCCCCTTCTACCAACTCTCTCTCGTGTCCAACTCCCCATATCCCACTTCCCCATGCGGCAGCAAGCTAGCAACGCCAATCGGTTGATACTCGTGCTCCTCAAGCGAGCCGGGCCAATACTCGCTGATTCGATTGGCACACATGTCAAGGACCCCATACTCGCCGCACCAATATGCAAGCCGAAGAACAGATATGGTCGATCGGACGAAGTAGAACCCCCTTTTTCGGTCGAACCCGTTAGTTAGCTCCTGGGGTCACGGCGACGACGACCCAGAACCGGGAGGGGCAAGGGGGAGGCAGCAAGACGTCCCCCAAGATAGTTAGAGATGGCTAACTCACATGCACACTACAGCCGTAGCTAACGAGGCTTTTCCATATCTGCAAATGCTCCCGTCGCATCCAAGGAGTTCGACACAGCTTCGTTCCAAATACCACGGATGAGGACTTGGATGTAACGGGTCTGTCAGGTCGCTGGAGGACTGCGCATTCACACAGAACATCCATAGCCCCGACAACAAGATATCGTACAGGGGGCTTAGAAAGGGCAGGCTGATGCTACTGCAGAATAGCGCGAGCCTCACAGCCCAGACGGTGACGCTGACGATGGAGACGCCGAGGAGAGAGGCACCTAACCTGATGGCCGAGGATGTTAGATCTAAGGTGACGTCCAGGGTTCTGTGTCACATTTTCTCTCACCTCTCGGTCCAAAGATATGGAACCTCTGGCGGCTCCCGGTGGTTTGCGTAGAAGTAGATGCGTAGTCGTGGGTTCGAGTTCCATCCCCGTTCCCCCCCAGTCGTCCACAGTGCCGTTCTCAGGCTATTCGTGTACCCGTGAACAAAGATGCCAAGTGCGGTGGCGACGACTACCAGCTCGATAGAGAGCACGAGGAAGCGCAGGATGTTTAGCCGCGGCATGGCGACAGTCCGCATTCGTTAGTACCCTCGCAGTCTGGCCGAGTCGAGGCCCTCAGCGAGGTGACGGGACATCATTTACATGAGAACGACGGGTGTTTTTGCGGGCCGCAAGGCGCGGTCGGCGGTCATACAGGTACGGTAGTCCAAGGCAGGGCAGCTGCGTGAAAATGCTCAAATCTGCTCAATCAGCCTTGCTCGCATCCACTGGAAACGCTGCTTAGGTAAGCGAACCTAGAAGATGGGAGGTCTACGGGTACTTGTGAGGATGATTCAGTGGTGAGACGTTCTAGGTCGGTCATCGCATGGCGCCATATATAGACCGCCCAGTGGCCAGCGCAGGGAAAGGATATTAAGATCACAGAGATCTTAAATGTGGGTTGTTGGGGTTATTAAAAATAGCTTTAAGTATTTTAAGACAAAAGACATGAAAGGGAACGGGACGGCACAAGACGCGAGGACGGATGCTACGCACCGCCGACTGTTCCCGGACAAAGACAGTAGGAGGGACGGATGTAAAAGCACTAGCAGATGGACTAGGTTGTACTACATGCTGAGAGTTTGTCCGCCGTTCCTGTCCTTTCGTCGCCGTCGGGCACAGTATCGAGCTGCCCGCTATGTCGATCAGCAAGACAGTATCCGACATCTACAAACACTATCTTGTCGGTGCTCTTACAAATGACCTATCGCCTACAAATATTGCTTGATATTTCCTTCTAGACATGATTTTACCCTAACAGCGCCCTTCAGGGGTCTGAACCTAAAGACCGAGTTGTTTGCCCATCGACCAGCATCTGGACTTGAGGCCCGCAACGAGCACCCGGCCTCGGGTGCGTTCGCGAACGACGGTAAAGCCCGCCACGAGTACAACAAGAGACACATGCTCAATCGAATGCTGTTGGCTTGCGCGCGGGACCCCTAACTAATCTCTGCGAGGCGATGACTGCGAGTTGCGCAAAGACTTCTGTTGGCCAGCACTATGGTTTCACAGCAGGGTAGAACCTCGCCATATGTCTGATTCTAGTGAGATAGCAATCGGCAAAAGGTAACAGTGTTCTCAAAAGCTTGGTCGCGGCATAAGTTGCAGGCAAGTATCGAACTTGAGCACCGTATGAACGAGCTGCTCAGATCACCAAAGTAAAACAAGTGGTTTGCAGGCCGTCAAGAGTCGAGCCCCGGGCTTTTTATTTTATTTTATTTTTCTTTTACTTTTTTACAATAAACCCCATGCTTTGCCAGACGTGCTAGTGAGCTACCCGACGCTAAACCAAGCACACGTGGTCTGGAGAAAGATTTCTTTCAATGAGAACGTTAGTCTAAGCTGAGCCAACGTATTCCGGGAACCAAACGTACACTTCTTGAGGTGAACGATGCGGCCCTTGGTGTTGGAGGCGTGGCTGCCGAAAGAGCGCTGGTTGGTCATCTCTTCGCGCGAGAGGTTGTCCGGGATGGTCTGGGCTTGATCAGGGGCACCGGCAGGGGCGGGCCAGACGGTCTTCCAGGGTTGCTCCATTTTCAAAAGAACCTCTCTTTTCGGTATTGAAGTTAGTTGGAAAAAACGAGGCTTGACAAATCTTTCATATAATTATTAGATGCTGTAAGTGTTGCGGTTCTTGTCGACTCAGGCTTAACTGGGCAGGCGGTAGAGTCTGTTGCTATATACTAGAGCCCCATCAAGGTCCCCCCGTCTACATTGGAAGATCGCCATGCCGCAACCTCAAACCGAGCGGGGTTGGCTTACACGACCTTTCTTGCCCACCCTCCTTCTAGTGAAACTGCATCGCATATGCTGCCTCCACGCTGGAGGCACACCTCTATGCATAACACGTATGGGAGGCTATTCTGCAAGGTAATATGCTTTAGAGAGGCAAATAATCGGCACGAGGGAGTGCAGCTTTCCCAATGCGATCACGCCCGAGACCTACCACTACCGCTTCCTGGAAGTTCTTCCAAGTTATCTCGTGCGACCCCCGCGTCATGCCGCCAATCGCAACGTGCTCACTGGCAAGCGCAGTGGAGGGCTATGTCTTTTCATTGAGGCTTTTTGCTCTGTTTTGACGCCCACAGCGGTTGACGATAGGCCAGGGGGGAGCGCCAAGTTGGGCACGGCCCGTGTCTCGATACGTGTCTGCTGCGCCTCTCCCCGCTCATTCCGCAGGGCCTACAAGTGGAAATTGTGGAGGACGATAAGTGGAAGGTATCCAAGGCCTTCGCCTTGTATCTGGTCTTTCCGTGACCGTCCGACTTTTCCCCAGCCCTTCACTACCCTTGGTTAGTCCGGAAGGACCGAAACAGCTCTTCTTCATTCATCAACATGACGGTCGATAAGCCTTTTGTCGCGACGTGAGGTACGTCAAGCGGGATGAAACGAGAGATGTCTATGTCAAGCCGTACATCCTTCACTACGCAGCACCCAAGGAATTCCCTCAGAACAACTTCGTTATCGAGCCGGTTCACGGTATTGAGATCCGCAATCTGCGTACCGCCGGTCTCCGCTACGAAGACCATGGCATGGTCATCGCTTCGGTAGATAGTAGCGGTATGCGGCCTGAGTACTTTGACAACGACGAGTGGATCGAGAGTGTCTACTTGCCTAGGCTCCACGATTCTGTGTGTCATACGCTAGGGGCCAAGGAAATGACTGTCTTCGACTGGATGCTGCGGAAGCGCGCACCGTCGTTTCCGAAGCGGGCAGAGGGCGAGGAAAACGTAGATGCGCACCAGCCTTCGTTATCGGCGCATATTGGTATCCTTCTCCGCTTAGGCCGCAGGTTGCTTCTGGCTATGCTGATTATGGATTGAGCAGATTATACAACAGTCGAGCTTAACTCGAGAGTAGATAGGTATTTCGGCGAGGAAAAAGATCAGATGTTGAGCCGCAAGTACCAGGTCATCAAGTACAGAGGAACCTCCTCTCAGTCCCCCGGTCAGGCAGCTAACAAGATGGAACCCCCAATTAGCATCTGGAAGCCACTCTCTGGTCCGTGCCGGGACTTTCCCTTGGCATTCCTTGACCCCAAGAGTGTAGACCCGAATAAGGACCTTCTCAAGGTGGACGAGGTCTTCCCCACAGTGGCCAACGAGGTCTTCCAAATCCACCACCATCCGAACCACAAGTGGTATTACATCCCGGACCAGCTGGACTCAGAGGTGGCCATCTTCAACGCCTACGACTCGGACAAGGGCCAAAGTCTCGCAGTGCCTCACTGCTCGTTCGACCTAGGAGAGGCTGGGTCGAGAGTCCCACGCCACAGCATCGAGGTCAGGGCCTTTGTTTTTTACTGAGACGGCTCGGGCTAGGGACAGGGTAGATGCACATGCAATGCACAACGCGTGGTATTTAGTGCAATTCCCAAGTGGTGTCTGCTATGCTCCGCGTGAGTAAATCTCTCTTGGGCTGTACAATCCCGGGAAGTGTATACGTACCACAATAACCACAATAGGGCAACGGGCCGGGCAGGGGTATGCTAAATGTAATTAGCTGGTTGCATCGTAGGCTGACCTGCTGTACTGTACACCTCACCGATTGACATGGTAGTGCCTGTGCTACGGCCCCATTATTTAGCCTAGCCTTCTGCCACGCTGTATGAGGGTACAACGTCGGGGTAATTATCGTGAGGCGGATTGTGGTTGCACGGAGGGGTGCAACGGCGGGGCAGGCTGGGCCCACCTATCCATAGCATATAACCCCCTGAAAGAATGGAACGAGCAGGGGTTAGAGACCATTTGAGCAAGTTTTATTCAGCAAGGTGCATGGTATCAAATGCACTCATCTGCCTGCCTCGGCGCCACAATCTTTCACACAAAACCATCCCGCTTAAGGAGTTGATAATTCACGATTCTAATCCCCCACGTCTGGACGGCTGCTACGGCTGTCTAATATGCCACGGGGCCAATCGAGGTGAATGAATGATCAGAACCTGTTGATGCTGCTCCTTCTTCCAAATGGGCCAGCTTTGTGGTTCATCACGCTCCAGCTGCTTTTACCATGCCGGCATCTGAACAAGCGAAGGAAGACTACGACAAAGCCGCCGACGCCTATGATGGCTATGCCGAGGTCCCCTCCGGGCGGCTCGAGTCTGAGCTCATCCAGCTCGCCCTTGGCGATTGCACCGGTTTATCTGTCCTCGACCTAGGCGGCGGCACGGGCCGGCACGCGCGCAAGGCCCTCGAGCTAGGTGCTGCGGGAGTCGATGTCGTCGATATATCTGCCGGCATGCTTAACGCCGGGCAACGTCAGGCCGAAAGGGACAATAGTAGCGGCAACTACAGACTCCGGTTTTTTGAAGCCGACGTCGCCCAGCCCCTTGACCACCTGCCTCTGCTGGCAGAGGGCTACGACGTGGTTATGGGCAACTGGATTTTCAGCTTCACCGGCTCGATTGTAACGCTGGAGAATATGCTTCGCAACATTAGGAAGTACCTCAAACCTGGCGGTGTTTTCATCGGTGTACGTGATGCGGATCCCTGGAGTCCGGTGCTCCAGAGTGGCAAGTACGGCGGTATCTGCAGAGACATAAAGAAGATTCCCGGAGGTGTAGAGTACGTGTGTGTGCTGCACTCTACGCCACCGGTGGAATTCGTGGGGAGGTGCCTGGAGACCATCTATTCAGGTTCCAAGGAAATGTACGAGAAATTTGGTTTACAGGCGGTGGAGATTGTGCCCTACACGAGCGCTCCGGTGGTACAGACCGACCCGGATTTCTGGGAAGAGTTTCTCCAGAGGCCGTGTCTGGCTGTTGTGAAGGCTGTGGCTAGTACTGGCGTCATCGAATAGGCCCCGTATGAAAACTCGAATAGAACAAAAATAAAAACAACATTAATATATTCGTTCCGTAGCCCACAGGTCGTCATAGCCTTTCCAAATGTCCTCTTGAACACGAGGTCCAAAAATCTTGGTCGAGTAGCACATGGTTATATACACCCCGGTCTCGGCTGTATACGCGAACGAGACAAATGTGTGCGTTCCGTTCGTCTCGTCGAGGCCGTGTCGGGGGCTATTTTCCTCCGTCAGCGATCAGCACTCGAGACTTCACGCACAACTATCATTGGAAGGTTTTACGTACAAGGCTTTCTCCAGGTAGCCTTAGTACGATAAGGCGAACCCCTCGTCGCCCCTGCAGCGGTATCAATTCGACAGGGATTCGATCAGCTAGGCGTGGGTTCCCTCGATCTTTCGCACCGGGATGTGCATCTTCACCTTCGGCCGTGCCCTCCCCGGCTTCATCTCGACCGCAAAACCGCAGTAGGAACCCGCAGGGAGCACGTCGACATCGTCGATGTCCCCAAGCGCGTCGAGACGGAACAAGATGCGCCAAAGCTGGCCCATGGCGTCCAGCCCGGCCTCCACCGTCTCGCCGTCCAGCCGATCCCTGAGCGTGTATGTGTCCCTCGCCCCTGCCAGCGTGGTGACCGACGTTCTCAGGTACATCTTGATCCGCGACGCCGGCGAATCTACACAATCGATCGCTATCATCTCCACCTTGGGGGCTATACTTTTGTCCGTAAATGACTGCATATAGCTCTCGAATAGGTCCAGCGGAGAAGCGCGACTCACCAGTGGTAATACCGATTTCCCTAGCGGCCGCTGTGCCGGCGGGGCGTAGCGCTTGTAAAAGGCATCGCGGCCAGAGACGGGCTCAAGATTGGCAAACGGAGAATCCGGGGGATAGACGGCGACTGGGTGGAAGCGGAGGTAGTGGATCACCACGATGGGCACGTTCTCGGGGAACTGGTTTATCATCGAGAGGTAATCCCCGGTCTGGAAAGGGGGGAACGGCTAGGATGCTGCCATGGCTATTGGCTGTTGGTGCAATCACGCCACAGAAGCTCGGTCTGGTGGGAATAACTGTGAGAGGGTTTCAAAGAGAGAATGGCGCAGTTGCTCCCATTCATCTCCCGCAAGTCTCGAGTTTATTAACAAGAAGTCGCCACCCTACTCTGTCGTGAGAAATATCTGGTTGGATCGGCCCGCTGAGGCGCTGTTCAAATAGTGAGACCATGATCCCGTGCGGCAGGGCGATCCCGCCGTCTAGAGGATTGCTAAGGTACATAATTAATGTTCCGAGGGGCACTAATACGACATCTCATTGGCCTCGAGTTCAAGCCCCCCAAGTAGAAGGTAGGCTTCAGTACCTTACATACAACGGTATAATAGCATAGTTATCTGTATACAACAGTGTATTCTCATTATTAGTATATTATGTATAACGTTGTATTAACACACTTGTAGACCCCGGTGCCGGAAGCGACATGAGACAGGGGGCCCTAAAGCGGAAGGTGCACGGAAAGAAGGCTGAGAGGCGGTGTGAGAATCACGCCTATGTGCGTGATTCAGTATTCTCAAACCCACGAGAATGGGGTTGAAGCGCATATCCAGAGGTTAAGCACCTTCAGTGATGGCTCTTCTGCTTCTCGTGTTATCTCGGCCCGTATCTCAGAACAAAGCTCGTTGGGTTTAAGACTCGGAGGATTTGAAAAGAAAAAAAAAAGAGATTATCGTGGCGACCTTGATTTATATAAAACCGGCAGATCCGAAAGACACCGCCTGGAATCCGCCAACCTACATGACGCATAGTACAGTACCTACGCTTCTGCACAGACTGTGCGGTATGCCCCTGTGCCCCCGCCTGCTAGCGTAGACATCCAAGGCCCTGACGTCCGCTGTCGCTCTCCGACAAGCTCTTCCAAGTTTCAAGGCATTTCCGCCTCAGCACTCTCTCTCTCTCTATCTATCTTGAGCGACGCATTCGCGTGTCGCGCCCGCAGCGAAACAGCGCCATTCTCAATGGTTTTGCGCGCAGAGGCAGATATGGAACTCGGGCCTGCCGCTTTGCAGGGGCAGCCGGCTCAACTAGACGAGAAGAAATGCGAGAATGACACAAAGGCTGTCATTATGTCAGAATCGGACATTAACCCTTCTGAAGCAAATGATGCCGGCGGCCGCCCACCCATCTTTCGGTCGACGGTCCACGAGGTTCTGTTCGTCGTGGCGGCAACCATGAGCGTGGCCATGCCCAGTTTCCTTCAGGGCGGCACGCTTGTTGTCTCCTCATTCATAAAACGAGATCTCAACATGACGACCTCGCAGTTAACATGGATGACGGCTTCCTCATCATGAGTTCTTTCCAAATCCTTTTTTGTCTGCATTTGCGTCTGTCTCTCTCTCTTTGGATAGCAACGAGCTGATGGGCCGAGTAGCCTGACGTCGGGATCTTTCTTGCTCTTCTTTGGCAAGCTTGCCGACATGTTTGGTCGAAGGGGCATACTTCTCACGAGCCTCTTTCTCTTCGCCGTTGTCGCGCTCGGGACGGGGTTCGCGAGAGATGCTATCACCCTCGACGTGTTGAACGGCGTCATGGGATTAGCCTCGGCATCCACCATCCCCGCCGCCCAGGGCATGCTGGGGAGTATCTACAACAAACCATCCAAGAGGAAGAACTACGCCTTTGCGTGTTTTACCTCGGGGAACCACCTGGGCTTCGTGTTCAGCTCAATCCTGTCAGGCATCGCGACGCAGTTTTTCGGCTGGCGAGCTACCTTTTGGCTGCTATCCATAATTTACTTGGCAGTGGCCATCATTGCCTGCTTCACTGTCCCCGTTGACGACAGTAACAAGTTGCCGCTCTCCAAAGAATCGCTCAAGCAATTCGACATCGTTGGCGCCATCTTGACTATCGGCGGAATTGGTCTGTTCACGGCCGGTATCAGATGCGTACTACTGAAGCCCGACCTGACATGGATGGCGACCTCCTCGATACGATTACCAACTCGATGTCGTTTAGCATCGGCCCGGACGCCGAGCGGGGCTGGAAAACCCCATACGTCCTGGTATTTATAATCCTAGGTCTCGCCATGGTTTCCATCTTCATCTGGTGGGAGAGTCGTTTCAAGCATCCACTCATGCCACTGAAGATCTGGCGCGACAGGGAGTTTTCTTTGGTCTGTTGATCACTGAACCCTCGAGAGGCGGGTGCAGTTGCTAACACGTCACCCTCAGCTTCTTGGAATTCTACTGCTCGGGTTTAGTTCGTTTCCGGCGCTGTTCTTCTTCGCCGCCCTCTACCTCCAGGAGCTCTTCGGATACTCGGCGCTGATCACGGCTGTATGCATGCTCCCAACCGCCGTCAGCGGAGTCGTCGTTAATGTAAGTTTTCATCAAGTTCCTTGCAGACCCTGAACCGTGTGTTGACAAGTCTCCTGTAGTTCATTGCCGGACGGCTACTGCACAAGGTCTCAAATAAGTTGTTGATGGGCATTGGGGCCGCTGCCTTCATCATCTCCTTTCTCCTCGTCGCTGTCCAGCGCATGGGCGCCTCTTACTGGGCGTTTACATTTCCGGCCATGGCCATAGTTGTCGTTGGGACCGATTTGGAGTTCAACGTCGTCAACGTAGGTGGCCGGACTCAGGTTAATTTCAGTAGCGCGAATTTTTGATGCCGATGTTGATTTGACTCTTCTGTCACCAGATGTACGTCATCTCCTCGCTACCCAAATCCCAGCAGTCAATCGCCAGCTCCGTGTTCCAAACGACTATCAAGCTCGCGGTCACTGTCGGTCTCGGCATATTTGCTGCGGTATTTACCAGCGTTTCCGACAAGCCTGCAACCACTGGCTATTATGTGAATGATCCATTTGAGCCATACGCTGCGCTGTTCTGGCTTGCCACCGCCATGAACTTCATCAGCCTCTGTATGGTACCGTTCCTCAAGATCAAAACTCAGGGTGGCGGTAGTGGTAGCGGTAGGTCTGTATCGACGAACAATGGGTAGTCCGGAATGAAACTTGAGGCGATTCGGTTTCATTGGCCGACATTATAGCATTAACAGAAGCCCGTCAGGAGTCCGGGCATCAGGGTGCCCGATGGATGCGAGATATGCGATAAACGCGATAGATGGTACATTGTTATATCATAGGATAGATAGGACGCTGTCGAATACCCACTTCTATACGTAAAACGCTATCCACCGGCGGAGAATATATATATATCGCTGTGACTTGCAACCACTAATACTTCAATTGTTTAGTAAGTCACAGAGCCAAAGATTATAAATCAGCTAAGGTACGTTCGTCGCAATCCAACCATCGCCGTCACAACTCACTAATTCTTGCTCTCTCCTTCTCCGGCGAATGGTCCTTTCAGTTGAATACATCGGCACGGTTGAAGAATCAGAGGTAGATATAATAGACATGGTTCGATGTCGCGAAGTTGGAAGTCTAATTCGCCGGCCTCAACGACGTCACAGGGTAGGTAAGGTACCTTAATTAGTTTCAAAGTTGACCTAACACGTTTAAAAGCTCACTTGATGCGGTGCTATAGTACCTTGCCTTAGCAGTTCGTTTTTGCGACTCGCAGTTAGTAGGTCATCATTGCGTAAGAAGGACTTGATGCTTTGGCCCAGATACATCATGCGTCTGCCCCGGTGAGACTGCGGAGAAGCACACCGCAGGTCCAATCATTTCCCCACCGACCGGGTGTGCTGTTCTGCGGCCTCCCACCCGGCAAATCACAGGGCCACAATGTGCACACATGCGCCACCGGTGTAACCCAACCGGCGCTAGGCAGACCAGCCGGCTTCCAATCTTTCCGCAACACCTCAAGGTGTTGGTTGGCTCCCTGGAGGGATTAATGGAAATAGTAGGCTGCATCCAAGCTTACCTTATCTATCGCGTTACTTCTATTTCCAGTGCTCAATCCCCACAACCATCCCCAACTACCTACCTGACCTTTGCGTTCTACGTTTTAGTCGTCCTCCACCTCCCCCTTTGTTACGCCGCCATGTTCCCATCATGTGAGCATATACCAGAGCCCGAGTCGCAAATCGAGGGTAGTCGTGCCGTACGTTCGGGTGGTCAGCAAACAAGCATCGATTTTGACACATCGTGAGCATAACTACCATCTCCACCTACCTTAATTAAATTGCTATCCCCCGTCTTCGCGATTCCTAACAATGGTATCGTGACAGTCCCTTTAGCACCCGCCTCAGCACCTTGAAATTCGCCGGCGGCGCCTCCCTCAATGTTCACTGGGGCTTCCTCCAGTCCACACCCAAACTAGCTGAGCTCGGCAAGACGACAAAGCACACAGCTGCTCTCAAACATATCTCAGTCAACGCCGGCCATGTCTTCATCCAATACCTCTACACGGGTCAGTACCGTGAGCTGCCCTGGCAAGGTGCGGCCACTGGTAACGAAGAAGCCATCGCTAGGCTTAAGGTCAGCTTCCAGGTCTATGGTCTCGCCCAAGAGTACGGCCTGGATGCTCTTGGAGCCCTGGCAAAGGAGCGAATAACCCAACGCAGCGAGGGAATGAGTGCCTTCGTGCTCATCGACATTTTGAAAGACGCCTATCCTACGCCAGTGGTGGACGATACGTGGCTCTCAACATTCCTAAAGTCAAAAATCAAGGCCGCGCTCCAAGATTCCGAGGCTCTTCTGAGTACCGAGATCCCAACCAGCTTCAGCGATGGAATGGCCATCGCCAAGGTCTTGCTCAAGGAGATGATCGAGGCTTACAACGAAAAGGTCCAGGCCCTATCTCTTGCCCGAGATCCGGAGCCGTTGACCCCCAAAACGGACACATCAGGAGACGCTATCCCCTTCCCCAATCCATCACGGTCGAGGGAGGTGACGATCGGTAGCTACGCTTGCGGAAGGGCAAAACGTGACGCGCGCCGAGCGGAGCCAACGCCAGCTCTCAAAGAAAACAAGGAGCCTCCTTTTACCTTTGACGTCTGGGGCCACGTCACCACCAAGAAGAAACGTCAAGGGAAGAAAGTGTTTGAAGATCCTTTTTACTCCGAACCCACGGAGGACGAACCGGTGCCTCACGAGGAGCCCGGGCTAGACAAGGTCGAACGTATCGATAACGCCTGGGTAAATTCTTGGCTACTACCGAAGAAGGATAGGCCGGAGAAGAAGTCTGGCGTTAGGGACGAGGTGAAGCTAGACATGCTGCCCGAGGAGAAGTTCGACGAGGAACCCGACCTCGGCTTCTAAGGCGTTTCCATGTTGAAGTTACCTAGCAACAAGCGCGAATTCGGGCCTGAGCAAGGGCCCCAAAAGCTAGAACCCAAGCGAAAAGAGCTCATACTAAGAACAAGAAGAAAAAGAAAGCAGCGGTACTGATAGTGCTCGCCCCAGTCGCATGTTCCCGAGGGGTCTCCTATGCTGTTTCTGAATCGATGCCCAGAAGTAAAGATCGGGCCAAGCGTCAGAGTCGAGGAAGAGTAGGGAAGAATTCTTGACTACGGCCTGCGATTTGGACTAGGAATAATGGATCAGAAGCGCTGGCTGCGCGTTGTGCTTTGTTGGCTGTCTTTTTGGTCGGTAGTATGATGGATGACACGGGTTCGGGAATACGGTCTGTTCTGAGGTGGTGGACCTTAATGGCGATGCAGCGATTATGAAACTGAATGACCAATCGAACGCCAATGCACTAGCCTGGAGTAGTCTATAGAGTGTTGCCGCGGGTTAATGGAGATCCTAACGTGTACCAGGGGCGATAGGTTCCTGACGCAGGGTCTACGGAGATGGTCAGGGTAACAGGCGGCATTGAGAAGGGTATTTCATCCTAACCCTAATTCTCCCTGATGCTAGTAGGACAGGACCGTCTTTTCTTTCTTGATTATCCGGATCGCCTATAAAGCAGAGATTAGTACAAGGTTTTAGCCTTGTTTCTCAAGCTCCTTCATCCTACTTTAGTCTGGCTTCGAACTAGAGTACGAGTTGTTAGGTGCTATGACCGCAATTGACCCTTAAACGACCTCGCCTTGGCTGCCATGAAGTAGGATAGAGAACGTCACGTGGAGCTTTTAACCCTGACAGAACAAACCGCCACACCCCAGGGGTACTATCTGAAAGAGATGCATTGTAAGCGGCCGATACGATCGTCTCCGTGGCAGCAGTTGTGGTGATATGGAGTCACTTGGGTAACAATGGAAGTGAGCATCTGGTAATATTTTGAGGGGGCTTTTCGGACCGTACGAAAGGTCTCACTATACCGTAGCCCCACATTATCCCTAACCCTAACGCGCGCGTATCCTATCAATTGCTGCCACCATCACTGCCACCACCTTTCTATCTTACTTACAACAACGCCGACAAGAGCTCTGGAATCGCCTTCAATCGCGCCGTCAACTGCGCAGTAAGTTCGGCTTTTACGCACTTTCCTGTTGCTAATTCTTGATAGATATGGACGCGTATCCTGATCCCACAGCGAATTTCGACGCCGACAACGATATCGAGAGCAGTAGTAACGACGACGAGCTAGAGGACATCCCACAACCGTTGACAAACCCTCCTGCCGACCACAAGCTCCTCACATACAAGTACGATACAATTGCCGACGTAGCCAAGGATCTCGAGGAATGGGGAGCGCAAGCCGGGTTTGGGATTCGCAAAGCGCGTACAAATAACAACGTCAAAGGCTTTGGCTATACCAGGGTGGATTTTGCTTGCGTCAGAGACCAGATACGCCCTAGCGATACCATCGCACGGCGCTCCAGCTCTACCGCGAAGCTGAATTGCAGCTGGCAAGCCACTGCAAAGGCGCTGAGGGAACACGATTGCAAATGGACCTTAGAGATTCGATAAGGCCACGAGGCCCATAACCACCCACCAGCTGAGAGTCGTGAGGGTATTTCAAGCTTACGGAAGTGGAGCGCTGAGCATAGGGCATTTGTAGCGGCTTATATCGACAAGCCTTCAGTATCAGGTCGTCAAATCGCATCAGCATTGCGTACAAGGTTTCCCGGCTTTGTTTTCACGCGTCGTCAGCTGAAGAATCTGCGGTACCGCTTGCGCAAGGATGCTCTCGATGGATATACACCTTTCCAAGCAGTTCTGAAGATGCTTGATGCCAAAGGCGTTCTATACCGCGTACTCTGGTCGGCGCAGGATCAGAATAAGCCCGAAGGCTTGCTTTGGACTGACGACTTTTATAAGGAACAGTGGGTACTAAATCCTTAGGTACAGCTCTACGATAATACCTACAAGACTAATAACAAGGGCCTCGCTTTCTTCTAGATAATATGAGTTGGTGGCTTAGGAAAGGTCTTTAGTTGCGCGTTTGGCCTCATCAACAACAAACGCTAGGAAGGTTTTAACTGGTTGGTGGATCAAGTCAACGCCTTGCGCCTCGAGATCAACACTTGCCCTCCTACAGTTACTATCACGGATTACGACGCGGCGTTGAGGAACGTAGTTACGCGCGTCTATCCAGAGGCGAAGGCGCAGCTCTGTATCTTCCACATCAACAAGAACATAGTCTTATATATCAAGCGCAAGTGGGATAAGCAGGCTGTAGCCCAGGTCGCCACTGCTTACACTGCAACGCAAGCTAATGGCAACAACAACCACGATCTTGACGAGGAGGATCAAGCGGTTGTCACGCGCCTCAATCAGCTCCCTACGCAAGATGGCGACCTTGGCCCAGTTCCAGAGACTGTGGAATACTCGTGCGCTGGCTTATACAAGCTCTGGCAATACGTACTGTATTCTACTACCTTAGAAGACTTCAACATTGCATGGGAAAAGCTAAAAGCCTTCTTTTCTACACAGGCAGCTATTATCCAGTATATTGAGGAGACTTATATGCCTGTTGTAGCTGACTGGGCGACTTGCTATACCAACAACTATCTCAACTTCGGCTAGCGAACTACATCGCTAGTAGAATCGGCCAACAGGTATCTCAAGAGCTTTTTGGTCACTGGCAACAACACTGTCAAGCAGGTAGTAGACCAGTCGTTTAATATGGTGGCCCAGATGAAGATCAATATTACTGAGGCGCAGCAGGAGCAGAAAAACCGCCTCAGACGCGAATTTCTGAGCCAAACGTAGCTTGGCGATACTCCTCTTAAGATCGCTGTCAGCGCCTTGAAGCGTATTGCGCACGAGCATCGCCATATAATGGGAGCTTTACTGTCTAGTATAGAGCAGAACCCCCCTCCGCTTCGTCCCTGTACAGGCAAATTTACTACGCAGTTCGGACTTCCTTGCGCATATAAGCTCCTTCAACGACACTAGAACGGCGGGCTCATACTTCACAAGGAAGATTTCCATCTATTCTAGTGGCTGGATAGATCTCTGGCTAACGAGGATGAGTATCTTCGATACCACGAATTCGATCGCGTTGACCACTTGCGTGGCCGCCCGCGCCACACAGAAGTCTTCGCGGCAGATCCCAACGCACCGCGTTCGACTGCCATCTCGACCCAGGCTTCAGTCCAGGGCTCCCAGCACTCCGAGGCGACAGGATTATAGCTATCTATCTGCCGGCACGCGTCGCAATGGGAGGGCGTCAACCTAGCGCAGGACGATAATAACGACAACGCCAGTCAACCAGGATTACAACGAACAAGGCGTAGAAGAGGCCGTGGAAGCAGGGGAGGCCGTGGCAGGAGAGGTCTGGGCGCAGTGGGAGCGCAATGCGCAGGCGTGTAGGAAGAAGACAACAACGACAACAACAACGAGAGTATCACCAGTCAAGCAGCTCCACAACGATCGCGACGAGGGCGTGGTAGAGGGCGTGGAAGCAGGGGAGGCGCTTAGTCAGATGGACAGGCAGATGGACAGGCAGATGGACAACTGGGCCGTCAAACTGTAGGAAAACAGTGCCTATTTGGGCCTTGTAAGATATCAACGAATTGAGTCGAATTGAGCACTTTAACAACGTCAATTGCAATTGCAGTATTTGGTGGGCTTTTTGCAGTGAAATGGGAGTCTTGCGTCCATTGTCGTGCCCATCTTTAATGGGCGCGCGTCAGGGTTAGGGATATGTATGGGGATATGTGGGGCTACGGTATAGTGAGACCTTTCCTACGGTCCGAAAAGCCCCCCTCAATATTTTAGGCTGCGGACTTGGGATACTATTTGTGTGCAAATATGCGGTAACGGCCGGTGAATAACGTGAAGGAGATAGCCACAGCACTTCATGACGCAAACGTTCCCTCGCCCCGTGGATAGAGTCACCGTGACGATCAACTCTCATACAAGGTTCAAGTTATTGCGAGGGACTGGATTCGGTGCCTTCCTCCAAGTTATGGTTCAGGGTTTGTTGCACCCAACGCAATCGAAATTCACCAAGTACACCGCTTGGCTGACCAGTCGGCAGCACTCCTTCGTGGAGATAATGAGTCGACAGGTGCCGGAGGTGCAGTTGCGTCCCGCGCTTAACGCGAATACATGCAGTACCGAGTCACAAACCCTCTCTTATTAACAGACTTACGTCGGCTGACGGTGACGAAGGGCTTATTGCATCACAAATACAATATGGGCCTCTCGGGATTACGAGAACGGCCTTGGCCAGAGGACGCTGTGTGTGATTTGAAGATAGATTCCGTGGGACCAACAAAGTCGAGAGTATACTGAGAGTGGAAACATGGACTACTTCTGGTTCGTGACGGACTGGGTCCATAGAAATAAACTGCATCGGGCCGAACTGGATACATCGTACATTGAAGTTGCGCTTGTCCCGAGGTATTCTCCGGCCTGTCTCTTGAGAGTAAAAGTATATGTCCTTTGTTACTCTCTCAGCAACGTCATTAAAATCATCTCTCGAAGTTTTCTCATGCTATCTTCGGCACTAGTCGACTTCGATTCGTCAGATGGATGCTATAATTGACAAGCGATCCTGCGGACCCATGTGTAACCACCTACTCGTAGGCCAAGGCCCTCCCCCACCGGAATCGAACTTTCACACACCATGACGATTAATTAGCTCCGCAAATATAAGATCAATATAATTTAATCTCATGGCTTTAACCTCAACGGGTGGACAATCACACCCTCGTTCTGTGTTTGTCTCTAACACCGTGCTCTGTCCCCGGCTTGTATCCCATTCCCTAACTCATCAGCTTTCCCCTTACCCTGGACAAATTTACAACAGGTGCACGGCAAGTACGTTGTTCCTGTATCAGTGCCGCTAGAGCATTCATTTAAATAACCGTGAGAGGACTGTCAGCTCTTTAGATTCCATCGATCGCCGCGGTTTGGCACCCGGCAGGCAATCGGCAGCGCAGATGCAAGACCGAGCTCGAGCCTAAATCTGAGGAATCACCTGATCACACCCGTGGCTAACGTGGAAATTATGATGCGGTCTAGAAGTTGCGTGTATCGATTGGACTTGCCACCTGCCCCCCAGGGTAGCCGTGTCACCCTCTTCCGCTACCCGGTTGGGCTGTCAAAGCTGGGCCATGATAGAAGCTAGGTTACTGGGAGAGATTCTTTACGTCTCGGCAAGCACGGGTAGGCAGTGTAACCCCCAAATCCCAGCGGATTTCACCCTGTCATTTATCTAATTTCTAGAAGATTCAGAAGCTAACATCTACCACGCGGATAGACGACCCGGATCAAAAATAATATATACTGAGCCCCACCACGCCGGTGCCTGCCTCACTGTCCCATCTGTTGGAATCCCGGTTCTCGTTTCCATCAAAAGCCCACGTGTCCGTAGTGGATGGGCGGGGGACCCAGTGGCTGCATTACCCGTGGATGGGCGGGGGACCCAGTGGCTGCATTACCCGTGGATGGACGAAGCATCAGCCAGTGCCGTTCGTCCGGTAGAAACGGCAAATTTGTCGTTGAAAGACACGACCTCTGATACGTCACAAGGGCTGGTTATGACGCTTCTTATAGGCCGGAAGCAACCGAGTGATATTGGCCTCCATCACAAAATGTAATTAGAAAGAATGACGGTCCTTGGCTCGGCCATTACTCGACAAACAATATCACGAAGTCCGGGAAACGTGGGATTGTGTCAGTTCGGCTTCATGCGGATGGAATAGTATAAAAGGGATGGACTGACCTAGGAGTTCTGCTCGCACCCAGTCTCCAACCAGACATCGCCGTCTTGCACAGTTCCACCATCTCGCTCACAGAGACCGCGACAGCACGTAAACATCATGCTCTGGTCAGCCCTGGCCCTTGCCGCGCTCGCCAAGGCAGCGCCTCAGTTCGGCTTCCCGGGAGGAGGCGGCAACAGCCCGACCATGCTCCGGTTCGGCTGTTCTCAACTTGTCATCGACCGCATCGATCCCTTGGTAAACCCAGGACAGGCGCCTTCTCCGCATATGCATCAGGTTGTCGGAGGCAACATCTTCAACGTGACAATGCCAGTGGCCGACATTGGCGAGATGGCGAGCTGCACGACTTGTAGCTTCTCCGAAGACCTGTCTAACTACTGGACTGCCAACTTATACTTCAAGGCGCGGAACGGCAGCTATAAGCGCGTGCCGCAGATCCCCAATAGGTAAAGCAATGCAGCCTGTGCCGGTCAGTAGGCATCTCAATGGAAGCTAACTAGGTACGGGTTAGACTCCTCTTTGGCGATCGGTTTACGACGCAAACGAAGGGCGGCTTTGTCGTTTATTACGTCTCCCCTGGCCGCGGCGGCGTGACCGCCTTCAAGCCCGTAAGTCTCCACCTACCCCTACCCAATGCGCCCCCATACTTACTTTGTACGACCCAGGGTTTCCGTATGCTCGTTGGCGACGCCAACCAGCGCGAGAAGCGGGGCAGCGGCATGAAGTCGCAGACTTGCTTCCGATGCTATTCGGGTCCCAATTTCCGCGGTGACGACGCCGCCCCGTGTGCCGACCCCCGGCTCGACACTGAGGCGCTCCCCTCTGGGCCGTGCCACGGGATCCGCTCCAATATACTGTACCCTACGTATGTCTCTACCATGCGCTTCATTTCCCTTGATGACCGATGGTGCTGACTGGATCTAGTTGCTGGGACGGCAAGAACCTTGACTCCCCCGACCACAAATCACACGTTGCCTACCCCGTCTCCGGCCCCCACGCCTTCACCGGCAATAGCGTAGGCGGCGATTGCCCATCCACGCACCCGGTTAAGATCCCGCAGATTATGCTCGAGGTAAGACCCCGCCTTCCGCTTCCCCCCATCTCTTAGCGGTAATTACGGAACCCACGCTTACTGAGACTGTTGGACAGATCGTCTGGGACACCTCCCTCTTCAACGACCCGGCCGAGTGGCCCGAGGACGGCTCCCAACCGTTCGTGCTCAGCACCGGCGACCCGACGGGATATGGCCAGCATGGCGACTACGTCTTTGGCTGGAAGGGGGATTCGCTGCAGCGGGCCATGGACGGTGGCTGTTTTGGCGCGACGTGTGCCGGCCTCAAGACGCAGACTGTTGAGGAGGCTAATCGCTGCACCGTGCCCGAGCGGGTGCGGGAGGACGTTGATGGGTGTAAGTTGCGTTTTATTTTCTGTCGTGATGTTGTCGGGTGAGAAAAAAAAGGAGATGGCTGACGATGATTCTGTAGGGCTCGATACTCTCCCTGGTAATCCGTCGATTGCCTATGAGTAAGGTAGGTATGAAGAGGGAAGTGTGAAAAGTTGAAGTACTTGTCATAGTAGTATAGTAAGCATGGCATCGGTGTAGAGTACCTATTGAGGGTAGAGTACCGTTGGGTGACAAGGGTTGCATTTTTAGAGACGAAGCCTGCAAAGACATTGCAAAACACCAAATAGTTATATCTTCATGTACAGAATGTTACGAAGGCGTCAATGCAAGAGCGTAATTATTTCAGCGGTACATTGTTGTCACTAATGGTCGAAAATATATCCTGTGCAACCGCCGTCCCGGGGACATCCAACGAAGTTGGGTTGCAGAGTCACGCAAGTTGGGTGGCGCAAGCCCTCAGGGAGAGCGTGCGGCAAGCACAGAAAGCATATAGGATTGGATCTGCTGGCTAACAATATCAGCCAGGACTGCCCGAGACTCCATAACGGCACGCTGGAGGAATGCGCCACGCTGCCAAGACTCGACCGCTCCGTTGCCCCATCTGCTCATGCGGACTGTGTGCCAGGGAAATCGCATTTCACACCTATCACGGCTATCCCTTACATTCATTTAGCATTATCGAGTTCAGAGCAGAAGAATGTCCTCAAAGATTCCTTGGGCGGCTCCTGGAGGGTGACCTCGAGGCTATCACTACTTACTGCTGACCAACAGTCTCGTGGTGAGCTTTGTGTCCCCAATTGCTGCCGGGGTTGGGTTGCGTAGATTGCATTGCAAGCCATCTTTTGATCCGTCCGAGCACGTGTGGTGACACTGGCAAAGGTGGGAACAGTGATTGTGTGAATCTGTGTGAGAGATGCATGTCGCACCACAATCATGCACGGAAGCAACTGCTGCAAAATAAACGGCCCACAAATGCTCGGCCATATTCGCCCAGATGATTGTCTCCAACACCCATGCCTAATTATTTCTCAGCAGATGCCGTCCTTGACTACCTAGCTTATTGTCATCAAAATAACAGCTAGGTCATGATGGCAACTATCTGCGTCTGATAATTAGGAGCATTGATCAAGTTCACATTGCTACCACTGTACACATCAAGGGGTGGTAATTTTTTATGACGCTTTCTCGGCCGCTGAACTGTATATGCTATGGTAGGTGCTGTGCCTACTTGAAATTTAATTCAGTACTTACCAGGTATGGTGAACTGCTGTTGACTTTGATGGAGCATATCACTTGCTCGGAAGTATAAGATTCCATGTATCCCAAAGGAGATTTGGTTACGAATATATATTTCCCACCATGGGACTTACTTTCCAATGCCGTGACTATATCACTCCTCCCGGCTTACGGTCATGCCTCCGCATCGGCTGGGGTCCCGGCTACCCGCAATCCTCACGTCTCGGCAGACCTTTTGCAACGCCGCAGAACGTGGCTTCCCGGATCACTTGCAGCAGGGAAAGTTCAGATTGCGAATGCCATGGGTGTCATCCCTTACTGAGACAAGCGCCAGACACTATCATGAACAGAACGGCCAATCACGTCGTACTCAGCGCAACACCTCTCCGCACTCAAGAGGCACATACAAGCCAGGTGCAAGAATTGTCTAAACCCGGCTTCCGTGAAACTTGGATTCCCCAAAATACGGGAGTGGGAGCGAATCACGTTGTGAGTCGACCAACCAAGTAATCACTGCCAAGCGTCTTACACAGCAACTTCAAAGCTTCCAAATCCAGTGCCCTAGTATTATGCCCGCCTCTGCCAACCATTCAAACAAGGGCGCTGGCCCAGACTAGCCGCTTGTGCCGCATCACTACAGTATGCACAAAGCAGCCACGAGGCATAAAATGTTCGGGAGCACACTGCATGTAACCTTTTGGTGTGCACCCGTGTATTCATAGGGTAAGCCCCCAACATCTATGAACCAGGCGCCATGAATAGGGATGCAAGGTTAAGAAGCTGAAATTCGCGCCACCCAGTTCGGGGTGGCAAGAGTTTCGTCGAAATCTGTCTGATGAGCATTTACCGAGCGACTGCCTACCTTACGGCGATGACCTTTTAAGGTGTGTAAACGCGCGTAACCCCCTCCAGCACTTCGGGAACCTCCTGGTTCAGTCTAGGCTCAGTCTAAATCCTACCGACAGCATAAATATGCCCAAAAGCGACATCTTCGCTCGTTCTCTCAAGCTTGCACGGAGCCGGCTCCGTCCGTAACCTCAGTATAGCAGCCATGGCCGCTCTAGGCGACAACTTCTCCACCGAGCAGCGACGAGACTATGTGATTGCCTCCATGTCCATTGGCATTATCCTATCAACCGTTACCCTCGTTGCCCGTCTGTGGGCTAGGAAGTCGATCATTAACCAGCTCCGCATCGAGGACTGGCTCATGGTTGCTGGGACCATTCTCAGCTATGGGACTGCAATCTGCATGCTTTGGGGTACGGTATCGAGATTGAGGTTCTGTTGCATTCAACAAAAGAACAGTAACTAACCGCGGCTGCAGGGGTACTAGTAACTGGTCTACATATTCCGTTTTCATCCCTTCCCTTAGACAAGATATCCGGAAATTTGCTGGTATGTTATTGTGCCACCCTTGTTGGATAGGAGCATCACTGACGAGAACATTCTCAGATGATCTGGATCATTCAAGTCTGCACACTCGAGCCCCGACGACTCCAGTCAGGTGCTAATGAAATAGTTCCAGAAACTCCAACCGCCAACGCTCTTCTGTATCAAAGCCTCCATGCTTATATTTCACTCCCACATCTTCCAGTCTCGCGGTTTCCGGGCAGCATCATGGGCAGTCGGGATAATGACCAGCCTCTGGATGATTGCCAGCATCCTTGGCACGACCTTTCAATGCACCCCGGTGTCCTTTTTCTGGGATAAGAAGCAACCCGGGGGCACATGTCTGATCGGCGCTGTGCACAAAATCGGCCTCAGCAGCGGCGTGCTGTCCACCGTCGGCGACATCGTGATCTATCTCATGCCCATCTTACCCCTGACGAAGCTGCGGATCGACAAGAAGACGAAGCTCGGCCTTATCGGGCTTTTTACTCTTGGCCTATTGTATGCAACGCCTTTGCGTTTGTACCATTGGCAGTCACACTAACCCTTGCGTTACCTCCAGTACTGTCATAGCGAGCATCCTCCGCTGGGTCGCCATTATCAACTCGCATTCGGTCACTGCCCTGAATTGTAAGAATTCTGGCTCAACCACCCGTTTCACCCGCTCGGCAGCACTGACACAAGCGTGATGAAGCCTCCCAAGTCCAGGTCGGCATCTGGACCTACCTCGAAATGTCGCTCGGCGTCGTCTGTGGCAACCTACCTTTCCTCGCGCCAATGCTGGGGTGCGTCGGGCCGCGCAAACGGAGCTATTATCCAACGAAACGAAGTCGCCAGGAACAATTTGCGGGACGAGCACTGGGCAGCGGACCTCCGGAGGCTACCCAGGGGGAACAAGAGTCAGTGCCGCAGACTCGTCCGCGGCCACTGTCGGGTGCGCCGGTGCTGCCCAATATTGTGGAGGTTCAAGCGATGGACTCGAACGGGAAAATCAAGGTGCAGAGTGACGGCTTTACAAGGCTTTACAACGATTCAGATGACAGTGATATTGAACTTGGGGTTTGGGGTGCCATGCCAGAGGAGAAGAGATAATTGCATATAGGACACAAAGAAATATATAATGTAATATATATTATACCTATATATATTATCTCTTCGATCTACTTACTATTGAGTTGGGGAAAACAGTCCCCAGAGGGCAGTGTCCCTCTGATCAGAGGGACACAGTTGCTAGGATGATGCCCCGGGGGCTGGAACTTGCCGTGGGCCCATTTTTTCTTTCGCACCATAAGTAGGGCCGTCCTGGCCATTGCTCCTTAGACAGGACAATCAATTCAGCACTCTCTTCACACTTGTTGCAGGCTCAATTGACGAGCTTTCTTTGCGTGCAAAGTGATCTCCCTCTGATCAGCGGGAGCTCTATCTGCACATGTTGTTTTGACCTTGTTTAGGCTGCAGGGACCCGATTTGTGGTGGTGTCGCCTGGCCTATCTTGTCTGTCTGGCATTTGGCCGTCTTTGCCCTCCCCCCGTATTTTGGTGGGTATGTGGGTGTAGATGTGTGTTTCTGCGCCATTTCACTATATACTGTCAAAAGGATCAGGTGCTAGTCCAAAGGATCAGGCTCACAGGATCTAGTGCAGGAGTCAAACCCATGTATTCTAGTCAGCTAAAGCAGGCTGGCACCTGACTGTGCCACTGTACAGACGTTATCCTATACGGGTATCTCGTCTATAAAAGGAGCAAGCTCTCCAGCATAGATAGAGAGCGGAGCAACAAGGAACACACAGAGACAATCAAGACAAGACACACAAAACCCTCAACTGTCATTTCTGTCGGAAACACGGCACCTCTGAATCTTGGGAAAATGACAGTTAAGGGTTTTATGTGTCTTCTTGATTGTCTCTCAGTGTGTTCCTTGTTTCTCTCCTCTCTCGTCTCCCTTAGAGAGCTCACTCCTTTATAGACGAGATACACGTACAGGATGACGTCTGTACAGTGGCGCAGTTAGTTGCCAGCCTGCTTTAACTGACTAGAGTACATGGGTTTGACTCCTGCACTAGATCCTGTGCTCCTGATCCTTTGGCACCTGACCCTTTTGACAGTTCCAGCCCTCGGGGCACCATCCTAGCAACTGTGTCCCTCTGATCAGAGGGGCCTTGCCCTCTAGGGACTGTTTTCCCCAACTCACTAATCGGTATATCCTATGCCCTTTACTACTCTCTCAAAGTCGGGGAACTAGGAAGATAATCCCTTAGCCTCAGCTACTATTTATTCTGCATGTAGGCTATCGTATGCTCCCAGGTTCGAAACTATATACTTATATCCTTAGGAGAATATGTAAGCGGTTTGATCGCTTCGAGGTATATATCTTACGTAATTATCTTCTTATACACCTCGGTAATACTAACCTGATTACATAGGTTTATATACCACGTTATTAGCAAGACTATAGAATTATAGGAGATTTGCTACAAGTGGCTTGAAACCGTATTAGTAACCTATGCCTTAAACTCCTTAATATTATCCTTCTCTTTCTCAAAATGCTGTAGCTGCATTGTATATTCGGTATGCTTAAGCGAGTAAGAGCTCCTTCCAGTAGTCGATAGCTCTATAATGGATTTTGGCTTGGCCTCGATATCGATACGCTCTTGGTATAATACTCTCTCGCTCTACGCATCGAGATTGTAGGAGCTATCGATCGTGGCCATACTAGGCATCACAGCCCCAGCTGAGGAAGCTATCACGTAGCGTTCTGATCGCCTTACTAGGAGCTCTCGTTTTTCGAACTTCGAGATATCAGGTAGTAAAGGAACACCTAATACTTATATCGGGATCGATCTTATCCTATAGGTCGGCAGAAACGGCTCTAGATTAGAACTTATAGTTCCAAGCGAGCCCGTCGTCTAGACTCGCGAGGTGGGCTGTGGTATCGTCGATTTTCGTGGTAGCTATCCCAAATGTTGTTTCGTTGCTCGCGATAGTCGCTGATATGATCGTCGCCCTTCTGGCGGTAGTTGTTGATGTCAAAAGGGTCAGGTGCCAGTCCAAAGGATCAGGATCACAGGATCGAGTGCAGGAGCCAAATCTATGTACTCTAGTCGGCTAAGGCAGGCTAGCAGCTGACTGTGCCACTGTACAGACGTTATCCTGTACGGGTATCTCGTCTATAAAAGGAGCAAGCTCTCCAGCAGAGATAGAGAGCAGGAGAGACAATCAAGACAATCAAGACAAGACACACAAAATCCTCAACTGTAATTTCTCCACGATTCAGAGGTGCCGTGCTCTCCGACAGTTGATCGCGTTGATCGTGTCTTGGGTGCGTATCTGACTGAAGTTCTTGATTGTGGAAGCAAGAGATCGCTCTCCGGGCTTATAATTGTTGGAACTACAGCATGTGGTACCCACTTGATCAATTAGGCTCGTTGGGCACAGATTTACACCTCTAGAAGGTCTTCATCGATGGGTTGGGCAGTCGCTCTCTTCGTTGTTACATTGTAGATATCGCTCAGGAACTAGGGAGCTCAGAAGAGTGGCCCCTGGCGACATCCGTCACATGATCTGACACCTGTCGGCAGGTGCCCCTAGCTGTACAAAGTGGGTCGCTTATTTACGACGACAGTCTTTATTTCTAACAGAAAGCCAAGAAAAGTTGTCCAGAAAGGAGGATCACTTACTATATAGGATGTAACTGATATTCTGGGTAAAAGGGATGCATATACCTTAGTAGAGGAGGAAAGGCGGTTAGGAAGTAGTCGTACGAAGAGTAACGCAACAGGTTTACAGCACTATATGTCACGGGACCGGCTGAGGGCGCAGCCCCGGGTACGTGATATAAGCAAGTGGTACACAGCGTTCAATCAAGGAGTGATTAAACTGGCGGATCTTTTTGGTTCATTGGTAGAGTAGTTTACTGCGCGCCCTCTTACAATTGTTCAATCACTCCGTGGGTGCACTGGAGGTCCTGCGTTCAATTCGGCTGGGAGCCGTATGTCAGCGGGCGAGATGCCCTTGAGTGGCGATTGACGTCAGGGTTCCCCTCCTTCGTTAGTGCTCACAGTGACGTATGACATGGTGGCGGCGCGCTTCGCCCGAGGCCCTGCGGAGTGTGCGTGGTTTGGGTTCCCACCCACGGCGAGTTATGCGGATCATTGGGGGTCTGACACTTGCCTGCTATCCTTAGCGGTCGGAAGCCGCTGCGAAGGAGCTCGAGGGCGAGCTCTTCCAGAGGGAGGATAGTTGTCAGGGGACCGGCTAAGGGCGTAGCCCCGGGTATGTGATATAAGTAAGTGGTGCGCAGCGTTCAATCACGAAGTGATTGAACTAGCGGATCTTTTGGTTTATTGGCAGAGTGGTTTATTGCGCGCCCTCTTATAGCACGGCACTACCTTAGCTCTCCTAAATACCATATAACCCTCGAGAAGTAACCTTACAATCAGAACTTATTAAAACTCGGATTTCCAACTATTAAGGCAGCTTTCCAACCTCTATACTAGCTGCTGTGGACCAGCTTACTAAGGGAGCAATGGCTATAATGTACGAGGTGGCTCTTCTATGTATAGAGGTTTCTTTACTATGTAAAGCCAATAAGGAGTTTAGTAAGAGACAGAGAGCTAAAAAAATACGTATATAGCTTGGAGGGTCACTTACTGTATAAGAGGTACAGGATCTACTGGACTAGAAGGCTGTAGGTGAGCAGGTAATCCAGGAAACACGACAAAATGGTGGTGGCGCAGGGGGGCCTCGAACGAAGATTCGGTGCTGTGGCGTGTGCAGCAAGCCTGGATATAATACACGTACGTGCAAGGAGGCTGCAGAGTCATCTGATTCATCCGTTTCTAATTCAGTTATAGTTGTTTCTTAGTGTAGTTGTGTTGTAATTGAGGATAGTTGTAGTAGGGTTGGGGAAAGTCTTAAACTCACTTGTCTGTTCATCTCGTTTATCACGTACGTTAAGGGATATTACATATAGGAATAGAGAGAGAGATTATGATTATATACTAGTAGGGGTGCTGAAGTAGAAGGGTAATTAAATGTCGGGGTATACAGGGACGTATTATAAGTTGAATAAAGCAGTTTAGGACGATTAGAGCTAGGTGGGCATAGTGGGTTACAAGGGAGAATGCCACGGCGGGGCAGTATTTAACGGGGGATAGGGTGAGGAAGGATGGTTAGTAGACGGTTTGGCAGGATATAGGGAATTTAAGGGTTAATCCCATCTAAGGGTTTATGTACATGAATATAAAAAAGCGGAGCAGGGAAAGAGAGGGGAGATGGAGGGGGAAGGGGGAAGGGAGTATAAGAGGGTGGGTGACCGCTCAATCTCGATATGAATGCATGTGCGTCCGTCACCAGACTTTGGTGTCTGGATTCAGTTTCATACGTGAAGTCTTCTGCCTCGCTCGCGAGTCAGCTAGTCCCAAGTGTGATTGAATGCCCTCTCGCTGATAACTTCATGGTAAACGCACGCCGGTTGTTAAACCGCCTTGCTTTAGGAATGCTAAGGATGATAGAATGAGTATTATGGGAAATACGCTGGACAGTGCAGTCTTTACAGCCTGGAATCACCCCAAATACCATGGAATGGGTTATTGCAAAGAGCATCGCACATAATCCGCTAGAGGAGACATAACGTTGCCCATACAGAAAATAGGAGCTGAGACTGCCCATAATCGTTACAGGTGTCAAAACAATCCCCCCATATGATAAACTCCCAACCCCCAGCGGAACTAAAGCTCTTCGTCCCTAGCCTAGTTCTCTATTTGTGTGATTCCTTGCTGTATTGCCGAAAGCCAAAGCAGGTATCCTTACCACACGTTCAGCTCCGTACCCATGTGATCACCTGATCAAATCCCAAACTCAAACCATAAAATAGAACTATGTCCAGTCATCAACTTTGTCCGCAGCATCCTCGGCGGGGTCGTCGGCGGCATAGACAGGACGAGGCCAAGGGAAGGAATATTCCTCCAGCTCATCGAACCTGCCCCTGTACACTACACCGTCCTTCGGCACCAGCTCCAGTGCGCGGACCACTCGCTTGAAGTGGTTGGAATCTGGCCCGTTGACTAGCCGACGACGGTCTAGGACGCGCTCGAGGAGGTCCTTGGCGTCGCTGAACATGCCATCTCTCCGCATGGCGTCAGCTAAACCTTCCATCGCTCCCAGTGTCCCGTGCTGGTACTCGCCAACCGTCTTTTTATACCCTTCAATTGCTATGTTGTAATGATACCGCGACCTCTCAAACTTGCCTTGTGCCTTGAGCACCAATGCCATAGATTCGTGGGTCGAGTAGCAGAGATCAGACTCTCTCTTCTTGGCGTTCAAGTAAGTCAGTGCCTCGTTCACTTTTTCGAATGCATCCTCCAGTTGCCCGTTACACCGATACGCGTTCCCGAGCGCTTCCTGCTCGCGCAGGCTGTCCTCGCTCCACTCCAACTTTTTACCATCATTAGCCACTGCCCCAAGACCGTCTTCTTGGTCGTGGAGAATGGCAGCGTCCAACGCCTTTCGGAACATGTCGATGGCTTCTGGAAACTTCTTGCTGGCGCAAAGGATCTCGCCAAGGTTATGGTATGTCCGCAGCGTCGTGCGGTGGTTCTCGCCACGCAGCTTATGGTCTTCATTCTTGTCCATGCAGGTTTTGCACAGTCGTTCAGCCGCTTCCAGTTCGCCTTTCCAGAGCTTGACAATAGCAAGGCCTTCCTTGGCGTCGGTAAGGTGAAGGTTGGTGGGGTCTTCCGGCAAGGTTGAGGGCTCTGTCCGGGTGATAACCGTATTGTAGAGGGTCTCAGCTGCATCGGGGTGGCCCATGTCCTGCATAAAACCTGCGAACCGGATTGTGGCGGCGAGGAGGTTGCCGCTGCCGAGACGATTCGCGGGCGAGACCGGGCTACTAGCGGTAGGTGTGTTGAAGTCGTTGTCGTTTCTCATCAGGGCAAAAATGTGCTGCACAATGGCACTTGTGAGCCCATAGTTGCATGACATCACGTCGTCGTGGTCGCACCGACGCAGGTGGAAGTTGATCATCCTAGCGGCCTTGCGAAACACATTTTGGCCTTCTTCGATCGTCACCTGCCGCATGCGGATCCATTCCGAGATGGCTGTGTGCAGGCGCAACTGAGGCACAGGGGGCTGTGATTTCTCGACCGGCACCTGGGTGGCTGGTCCCTTTACTGACACGTGGGTGGCTTCTTCCTTGACCGGCGCCTGGGCCGCTTTTTCCTTGACTAACTCGGACACGTCTTTCGCTGCTTCCTCAACCGATACAAGGGTGGCGAGAGAATTTTTCGCAAGGTCGTCGAAAGCTTCATTGATGCTGTCCGCTTCCACAGATCTACTGACCCATTCGTCATTGTTGGGGTAGGAGAGAGCGGTCTGCGTTCTGTCAAAAAAGCTGGCGTCGAGACGGTTCCGGTCAACGAAGCCGGCTATCTCCAGGTATTTCCACGCTTTGCCTTTCTCACGCTCCTTGAGGTGATGGATCTGAAGATCAAATGTTGCCATGATGCTAAGGGAGACCTGTCTCCCTGTCTGATTGGCAACGCGCCGATACACGAGGGAATACAGTGTCTGCTGGTAAATTTTCTTCTCCTCCCTATTGAATTTGTCGACAAAGGTCGCCAGCGTTGTCCTTGCGTGCGAGTGAGTGATAAAGGCTGCTGCCATTTCGATGGCAAGCGGGAGATAACCGAGACGATCCACAAGCTTCTTGGCGTCTTCTTTCACCCAGGGGCACTGGTACTTGTACCTCTTCGTGGGCTTGCGGAAGAGTCGGTCATAGAGAAGCTCCAGGGCGTCCTTCTCGTCCATGGGCGGCACTTCGAGAATCGTAGGGTATCCAAGGGGGTCGGGATCCGTGATTCTCGAGGTGATGATTACGCATCCGGCCGGACCTTTGGGCATCGCGTCCCGGATATCGAATTCGTCCGCGGCATCGTAGTTGTCGAGAATCACTAACCACTTCCGCTTCGTTTCCCGGAAGTAGTCCCGAACAAATACGGCCTTTGAGCTATCCTCGAGAGCCTCAGATGGCGTCCAGGTTGGATCGATCCACTTTCGGTCCTTCCTGAGCTTCTTGCAGGCAGCTCGTATGCCAGACTCAAGAGCAGGAGCGGAGGATGAGTCGAACAAAAACACGTTGATAAACTCGGACCGAGCATTATGGATTTTTGCGTACTGTAGAGCGAGCTGCGACTTTCCGACGCCGCCCACACCGACGAGCGCAACAACATGGGGGTCATTTTTTCCCTTTCCGGAACGCTCTTCCTTCGACTTGACTAGAGCGTCGAGTCTTTGCAAGAGGTCGACTCTGCCGACGAATTTGCTCTTCGGCGTCATCACCTCGGAAGGGAAAAGGTCCCAGTTGTAATCTTTGTCTTCTTTACGGAGATTAGCACTGTCCTCATGCCATGCGCGCAGCCTATGGCGGTGATAGTGGAAGATGGTGAACCGAATTTGACTTCAATTATACTGCGAAAGCAGCCAGACACCGAGTGGAAGAATACATGTAAATAGATACAGATAGTCAAGACGAGGGGCGGGTGGTAGGGCTATGGCAACAGCCAACCGACGCGATCGGGGTGGGCACTAACCGTTCCGAAATATCCAGACTGTGCCATCCTTTATGCCTTGAATCAATCGACTCAGCGGCTGCCATATCGCCAGGAACCGGGGGTCGTCCTTTGTCCAGAACTTGACCATCGTCAAGTGGTTTCCTTCAACCTCACTGCTTTGCGCCTGGTATTCCTGCGTCAAGACAGCTGAAGCCTGGTTGACAACCTGTTCTCACTGTACTTAGCTCTAATCCAGTCACGAGACACTGAATTTCCAATGAAAAACATGGCAGAACAGACTGACTGACCTTGCCCACGTAAGTAAATCCAAACTTCTCGGCCACAAAGGTGAGAAGGATCGGGTCTCCTTGTTCGTAACGTTTTCTGAGGGCGACCTTGTAGTCCCCCTTCCAATCGAAGGCCACGTGTGTCTGCACCTGGAGCGTGCGGAGGACGCCGGTGTTGAGGCCAAGAAAGGGCCAAATCAACCATGCGATGCGCAGCACACGCGTCGCGATCGCGCTACCTGTGTGGGGGACCCCAATTGCCGCCACGGCCTTGGTGCAAGCAAAGATGCGCTGCTCGTCGGGGTGGGTATCGTCGAGGATTGAGCACCTGGCAAGCGCCTGGATAATTCGGTCACTAAAAATTCCTAGACACTCAACGCTTTCTCTTAACAGAACCGTGAAAGGAACACAGCAAATGAAGGCGTCGGACTTACTCTCTCGATGACAAGTCCCCCCAGGCTATGGCCGATAAAGATGAGCGGTCGATACTCCTATTGCAAAGATCGGTTAGTGCGAGACATAAGCATCAAATGGGACACTAAAAAGGTCAACATACCGATTTCGTTTTGCTGCGGAACAGTATGAGTTGGTGTAAGAAGGTCTGGGCGTCCGAATTAAGGTCGCTCTTGATGACCTTGGTGGAAAAAAAAGGATTGTTGCCCACCGGGGCGCTGTAGCCGTAGGTGACAACGCGGACGTCGGGCTGCTCCTCAGGTAGGATGTCCCGGGGCCAGCACGTCTCGGTCGCGGGGTGTGTACACGGCTGGAGCTTTTGCGAGAGCGTTCGAGGGTTCTCACACGTCCAAGTGCTGATGGCGCCGCCAGCGAGTCCGTGGACGAAGATGACGCTGTTAAAACGAGTGAGTCAAAGTGGAAAATAAGAAGAGCGGGGGAAAGGACGTGAGGGATTTCTCCAATTATCTGCCGTATTTATTGGGAAGTACAGTGCCACTTACTCTGCTATCGCATCATTTGGGTCAGTCGGCTGATACAGGACAGTGAACCCAATCGGGTGCTTTTTCAGCTTCAGCGGCTTGGCAACAGCTGACGAATTGTCGACCGCAGTGGTTGTCTCGCTTATGCGACGCCTGGAAGATTGGAAGGTGCTGTTAGTGATTACCTAGTCATGTGGCCCAGAAGCAGAAAGAGTCTTCAACTTGCAAAGCTTGTTAAGGTTCAGGTGCACTTACTCCGCGCTGTGGGTCTCCGGGGATGCTTGCCCATCGCTAGAGGGGCCGCTGTCTTCTACAGTCACAAGAGCAGGCATTGTGTTTAAGCTTGCGTTGAAGTATTCAACTGTTAGGAACGAAGCGTGCACTCTTCGGATACAATAATGCTGTACAAAGCGCAACAAGAGCAAATAGTCGGCGGTACCGAGAGGGAAGTGCGGTTGTCCTCTCGGCTGCTTTAATACATTTGCCTTTCCTGACTCTAGACCCCTCTTAGAATTGTCCATTCTGTGAAGGAGGGTGAACAGCATGACAAAGTCATGTCAGCCGTCCTCAATCTCGCCATGATTCTTGTCCAGACGTCGACGCCATCACTCGGCAACCGCTGATGAGGCGCTGTAGTGTTTTCTTCATTGGGCGCCACAAAAGTGGCTGTCGGGCATTGACGGGGAAGGCGGGAGTTCGATCACGGCCAGCGGGTTTCCGGAATGGGGTGGCCAGGGGCAGAAGCGCCCGTCGAATCAGGCAACCCTAAGAGAAAAATCAGCCCCCGCGCCGCAAGTATTCGGGCTCAAACCAAGTTCAAAAACTTGAGAGAACCCGGGACCACGGGCACGGAAAGACAGCCCCTTTACCTATCATAGCCTTGGTATCTTTAAAGAGTGAGTTGAAACCATGACTTGCTTGAGTACCTAAGTGCGCTTGACAGGTTGTTGTCGGAGATACTATCCTCTAGATAACGCACCCATCACCCCATATTTTGCGGCTGGAGCGATACCGTAGATCATATGACGCCTAGCTGCACTATCAATCCACAAAGCCCCCTTTACACCCCCCATCACGCCATCTTTCACCCCACTCTGCTTCCCACTCAGCCACTCAAGGCACACCCATCCCCGACTCCACCCCATGGTCGCAATGGAAGGGTCGTGATACCAGGTTATTCAACAGGCACCTGAATCATCAAATCCAGCAATGACTGGACCACTTCTGTCGCGGCGAGGACCGTAGTTTCTCCGGGATTGTCATGCCGGCGCAACCTCCACGACATCGGCACCGACAATCTCCAGGCCAACCAGAGAATCAAGAATGGTTAAAAACTCCCTGGTGGTCCAACCACCAGGTTCTGCAGTGCCCGTCGCTGTCGTGCTCACGTTGTCAGAAATGAACGAATCAAGGTGTTTCGCTGCATGGGAAAGAGTTGATGCTTTGATTGACGTACCAGGTGCATACGCTGGGTCCAGAACGTCAATGTCGACGCTAATATAGACCACCGAACCCCCAGCCCGATCCCGAATGGCCTGGACAATGCCAGAGACGCCGATCCTGTCCAAGTCTCTAGCAGTTATCGTGGTAAACCCGCAGCGACGGTCATTCTTCATATCACCCTTTCGTCGACTTAGCGGAGCACGAATACCGGCATGAATGCTGTTGTTCGTGATGAGCCCCTATATCTCAGCAAGAATCAGCACAACACACGAAAGACAGGACTCTCTTCAAATTGTGTTATTGTCCCCTACCTTTTCTTGCGCGATATGGAGGAAGGTTCCATGGTTTACACCTCTAAAACTGACTGTCAGCCCGCAAGACACCGCAATGAACCAAGACAAAGCGGGTTCTCACGCATATCCGGAAACTCCGCCCAGCACCTTTGGGTCCCACGTATCTGTCAGGTGGACTAGCCTGGTTAAAACAAGCCCCCCAATCAGCATCAAGCGTCAAGGAAAGGCAAAGACTCACCAATATGAGCGTCAAAATGAACAACCGAGATGTCCCCCCATCTCTTGAACGCCGCTCGGAGTGCCGGGAGGGTTGTCGTGTGGTCCCCGCCCAAAGTTATGATGCGTGGGACGGAAGATTTACCCTGTGTCGTCCCTGAGCGGCCGGACACTCTCTGCTTGAGGTCAGTCTTTACTCTAATATCTAAACAGACGGTTTTAAAGGTTTATCTACTAGATGTGCTTCTTCCAGCGTAGCAAGAGCGACGCTGTTATCGAGCCAAGTCAACGGGGCGTCCCCGCAATCCACTATCTTAGCCCAGTCTTTGAATGGATTACGCCCTTTAACTTGTCAGAGACCGGCGAAACTGGAAAGAAGACTACGAAATACCCGTGTAAACATTCCATGCATCGTCGGCGTTAAGTCTCCACGATGCTGCTCGGATTCCCCGTGGTCCGAATCTTGCACCTGGTCGTCTTGTTACGTCCTGTTGACGTATGCAAATGACCCAGTCAGTATAGGAGTACCACAGATGATAATTCGAGATTCTTGATGAACAATACCCGGCACCTACCGTATCAAAAGGGGCCCCGAGAATAGCGATGCCGTACTGAGCCTCGGGGCCTCCCGTAAAGCAGTTGACATGAGAGATGTTAGCGAAAGTCGTTAAGCCCGAGCGGTCATTATCGAACAGAGCTTCAAAACTCTCTGTGGACGGAGTCCTCAGCGGTTTTTGGTTCTAGGTCAGTGGTAAATCGCAAGCCGACGCCCCGGTGTTACAAATAGCGACTAAAAGCAGAAGACAAATAGACTTCCAAAACAGTGGCATTATTACTACTCCTATTAGACTTCCTCAACTGTAAACAAAGTCACAAAGGCATGGATTTCATACTTCCAGTTTTTTTTTGCCAGGAAAAAAGTTGATAGATTAGGGTAGTTCGACGACGTCACCTACCCGCAGCAACAAGCGGGTCACCCCACCACTTCCCCGCAGCAGACAGTCAGACCATGACGAGAGGTTCAGCCCTCACGAGAGGGCCAGCCTTGACGGAGAACTGGGAATACGCGGCCCCGGATGATGACATTTATGACTGGGAGGCTGAGTCTGACAGAGGGATGGGCTGTTTGAGGGTGAGGTGCCGAAAGGAAATAGCTGCAAAGAGGAGCTTGTTGCGCCGGCTGTTCAACCTGACACCAAAGAGTGCGCTATAGCATCACTGACAACATCGTGGTTATTTCCGCCCTGTTCAGTTTCTCTCCGTATCCACGACCACCTACCATCAGATGCTCTCTACCTTTTAAAGCGTGCTATGGAGATATGACTAGTGTGTCTGGCAGTAATTATTATCCACCCACTGTTACGTGCCCAATAGCCTTTTAGAAAGTGCGGCGGTTGCTCGGGGGGCTGGACATTACTTTAGTTTGCAATCCCTCGCAAGGCGATACGCCCTTTTGATGAAACCAAATCCCCTGATGTGCGGGCATTGCGAAGGGACCTGAGCGGTCGGGGTATAACGGGAGCGCCATACCTGCGTAGGGCCGTATATTTCGCCGTAAGATGGTGATGTGGGCCGACGCGCCTGTCTAGTCGCTTGCCGCCATGTGTTTCCTGGGCGGGGGTAGCGGTGTGTTTTGGTTGGTCGGAGATCTGGCAGCTCCAGAGGACGTGGGCGACCGGAAGCTCAGACAGGAGGAGGCAGAAGTGTCGGCAAGTTGGGAGAGATCAAAGGCGGTATTGCCGATCTAGACTCTGAACCAAGTGTATAAAGCTTTCCAGCGATAGACTAACGTACATTATCACCGAGCGGTGGGTATCACCGAGCGGTGGCCTCTCTACAACCCAACAACAACTATCATCAACTGCAGTCCAAAAATACTATAAACCAACTACAATTACATTAGAAACAGATGAATCAGACCCTTCTGCAACCTCCTGGCACGTACGGGCATTATGGCCAGGCTTGCCACACACGCCACAGCACCGAACCTTCGTACGACCCCCCCCGGCACCACTACCATCCGGCTGTGTTTCTTGCATTGCCTCCCCACGTACAGCCCCCTGGCTTACTACCTCCTCTGCCTCCTGTACAGTAAGTGATCCTCCAAGCTGTACACGTGTTTTTTTGGCCCTCCGGCGCTTGCTTAGTGCCTCGTTGGCCTTGCGGAGCGAAGACACCTCTGCCTGAAGGAGGGCCACCTGGTGCATTACAGCTATCGTACCCTTGGTAAGCTGGTCTATAGCAGCCAATACTGAAGTTGGGGAGCTATTTTGATGGTTGGCAATGCGAGTCTTGATAAGCGTTGACTGCGAATCAGCTTCTCGAGGGTTGTGTGGTGTCTGGAAGACCCAAGGTTGTGCAGTGCCAGGGCAGGAGGTTAGGGGTGTTGGCGTACGAAGCTTGATATCTAGCTTCGAAAGCACCTTCTCTGGATCGTAAGGTATAAGGCCAGCCCCTGCAAAGCCGCCCTGGATATTCCTCTCGGTGATAGAGGCAAAGAAGGTGTAAAGGGGTTGTTCTGGGAACACGTTGAGGGAGATGGACCACGATGTCTTGATACCGAAAAGACCTGGACCAGCGGGCGATATCTTGGTGAACAGCCTCCTATCAATTACATAGAGACTGATCCTTGCAGATCAGAAGTGCCCCACGTGAGAGAGTTCCTTTACGGGGTTCTTATCTATCCTGTATCGTAATATCATCCAGTATCATTCGGCGGGTCCTCCTGACCTTCGTCTAGAGACTCTCGTTACAAATTATCCTTCCCTCTGTAGAACCTGTCTTCAGGTTCCTTACTGCTGAGGATCGTCTGAACTTAGGGGGTAAGACTTGGGATGATATCGGATAGATATTAGGTATACGTCGAGTGCTGTTCGTAGCCGCGTAAATAGATAAGTGTCGAACCGGTAGACCTTACAGTCTATCCGCTCTAACGAGCTGTATAGTAGGAAAGGAGAAACGATAGTTTGGGGTAAGGAGTAAGTCGTCTTATAGTCGGGAGGTTTTCGGAAAAAGTTCGGCCGGTTGTCGGGCCGTAGTAGGATTCGCGGCTCCGAGGTCCTACTTTCCCGGTTCGGGCCTGAGATCCGAATTACGACTGAATCGTCCGGATTTCTATCCGAACTTACACGTTGTCCTCGCAACTTCAAAACACATGAAGATTATACGACTGTTCAATCGCAAGGCTTGTATATAGTTGCAAATTTGCAGACGTATATTAGCCGTTTCTCCTATCGGATGCACAGCACCTCTGAACGTTCGGAGTTAAACTTGGGATGGAAATTCAGATGTAAATTGAGGATGTCTTGTTTTCTTCCTTGTCTAACGGAGGTGAGCCTCCTTCTTATTCCCAATTTCCTGGACTACAGAGACCCGGGTTAACGGGTCTCCGAGAGATCGGATCACACTTATCCGAGACGCACTAATCCGGATCACACTGATCCGGGTTCGTGTTTTGCAGATCCAGGATCCAGCTTCTTGATCCTTTTGACATCTCCTCGGGTATAAATACCCCTCTCCTCTCCTACCTTTTCCAAAACTTTTCTTCTTCAGGCTCTCTTCTATACGTTATTTCGCTCGCTTTTCGCTCTACTCCTATATATAGCTCGCTACCCGTCCTCGCCTCTCTCTCCCTCTCTCTCTCTCTTCCTCTCTCTCTCTCTCTCTCTTCTTGTTATCGCTTCAGCTACTTTTCCGTTGCAATAGACGCTTTCGCCGCCTCCGCCGCCGAGGTCACACTGTATATGAAATGCATTTACTCGGCGTTTAAAAACACTAACCCTTACTCCGGCGAGGTCCTTACGATTGACTGTTCTTTCGAGTAGTCGACCTCCTTACATTGCTCCTATTACAATGTAAAGAAAGAGTTGTATACGCCGGTAAGTTATATGCATTTTCGGCGGATTAGCGGAGGATTTGCTAACGATTGTAGGCCGCTACCGGAATGGTTAGCGACTTTATCGACCTTATAATCCTTATCGACGCGGCTTGCACTATCGTCGATTATTATATAGAAGACGCTGAGGGCGAGTTCGACGAGGAAGGTAATTGCCTTTAAGTTTCTACGCTGTTTCGCTGTAGCTATAAGAAGATCGCTGCTGCTGCTAAAGATCTAGTTAGGGCTTTCGACGTTGCCGAGACTACTTATTGCCGTTAATTCGGTATTTCCGGTACTACTAAACTGTCTTCTGTAAGTGTATTATCTCGCTTATCTTCGTATACAAATCGCTAATATCTCGATAGCAAGTTTATATAGTATATTGCTCTATAGTCGTATTGCGTAGCCAACTCCGCCTATAGTAGTTGTCCTGCCCTAGCCGGAACCGCGGCTGCAATACCGATATCAGTCTTAATTACTATATTTCTACTAAGTTATCGCTGACTTTTTATAGTACGAGTCTAAGGTACGTATCTAAGAAGTGCGGTCTATTGCTTGTCTATCGCTTAGTGATATTGGTTTCGTGGGTTAGTCGGGTACTAAGTGCCGTTTTCTCAAGAAGGTTAAAGAGAAGATCGCTACTAATATAGAGGATATAGAGGCCTAGTAGGTTTAGATAGAGGTAGCTCCTAACTTAGAGCTAGTACTAACTTTAATTTTCTAAGGTTTATATTGTTTTCGGGGGTTTTTCTAGGGTATTTCGGTTGGAGTTGGTGTCTGGTATACCCCAGGATATAGCTTTATACAGGTAGATATTAATTAATATCTTATTGCTTATACTTTCGCTAATTTTCGTATACTTTTCGGAATTGTAATACTAGCTTAGATGTATTTATTATATCCTCTTTTAACATTTACTGATTATATTCTGAGGGCTAGCCTGCCTATTTAACTAAAAAGAAGGTTTTACCTTAGAATTTTCTCTTATCTCGAATCTCTTTAACTTCCTACTCTCCGTCGTCCTCAAGGTCTGGTATCAGTATTATAGACGAATCGTCTCCTTTTCGGCTGTACTACAGTTCCAACATTAATATAGGAAATATATTATATAAACGATCGTATTTATCCGGGAGTACTAGACGATAAGCCAGCGATCCGACTCGGTTTAGAACACGAAATAGACCGATAAACTTGGATACCAATTTCCTCGGTAACTTAAATCTTAAATTCCAGGTTAATAATAATACTAAACTTCTATTCTTAAACTCTTTTTTCGTATAATTTTCGTCGTAATATCGTTTCTAGACTGCTATAGCTTTAGCCTAATTTTTGTCAGGTGCAGGAGGGTGTCAGGTGCAGGCGGGGCACTGTTAGGGTCAGGGGCCTATAAATTACCGGCTTCGCCGGAAGTTTTGGAACGTTCAGAGTTCAACACTGTCACCTACCACCTCCTTAGAAGCGATAGCTGCGCAGACGCCGCTCCTTCAATGCGAATCATCCTTTCACTCTCCTTTTCTCACAGCAATCCCCATTTTCGATCTGACAATTTTGTTCTAACTGTTTTCTCAACTTAGTAAGTTTTTTAATTCTTTTAATTGTATTGGATATCCTCCTCTCTTATATATCGCCCTCGATATAGCGGGAAATCGGAGGTTAATAACCTATTAATGCTTTAAAGGGACTTATCTTAATTGTAGAATTGATAGTACTGTTGATAATAAATTCTGCTTCTAGGAGGAGATTTACCTAGGTAATTTGGTTTTAGTATACGAAGTAACGGAGGTATTGAATAAGTATTTAATTTGCTTACTCCGTTTACCTGTCGGTTTATAGGTAAAAAGCAGTCGAAAGCCGCTTATATACCTTTTGTAGGTAATATAAATCTGTGAGGATCAAGGATCCAAGGGTATTAGGACCAGAGTGCCTGGGTACGAGCAGTGCACGCGCAACGTAGGAGCAGAGTGCTCGTTAGGGGTGGGATGGTGGTCTCATTGAACTCTGTCTCTCTCCTAAGTCCTGTCTTCCACCCCCTCTTTATGCCCTACGATGACAACGTCTGGGCTCACTTACCCCGCTCGCTGCCCCGTCATCGACCTTGCTTGTACGCTCCTTCGACGCTCCTCTGACGCGATATCCTCGCCCTTCTGGCCTAGCGTTGTTGTTGCTTTTGCGACCCCGCCGGCGCTGCGGCTTCGGGGCTTCCGTCCTGCGCCCACGCCGACCTTACCCAGCCGGTCCTCACAAAATCGCTCTAAAACTGTAATGTAAAAACAGAACCTCGATCACTGATGTAACTATCAATAGGGCTATACTTGAGTTCAATCTCTTTATAAACAAGCTCTACTAATTCTTAGCTGGTAATGGTAGTGGATACTAGGAAGAATCGGTTCATCTTCGTATACCGATCGACAACCACTAGAATTACGTCCTTCTCAGAACCATCGGGACTCTTCACTATAGGAAAACCTACGATAAAATCTATAGTGATTTCGCTCTAAGGTCGTATAGGAATTAGCAACGATTCGAGCGATCTATATAGCTTATACCGTCTTGTCTTATTGACTTAGTAGGTATAGTAGGTTCTATAGTAGTCTTTAATATCTTTAGTTATACTATACCAGAAGTATTTTCTTTACAATAGTTCGAGAGTCTTTTTGATACCAAAATAACCTGCTAACGGATCATTATAAAAAAGTTGGAGTAACTCCTACTTAATAGCTTACTCTGCCGGGACGAACAATCGTCCTTAATATAGCAATTCTTGCTCGCATCCAAGTGCCTATTCAGGCGAAACTCTCTAGTTTCGGGCTAGACTTACCAACCTTTCCTTGATTTTCAGAGTTACCGGATTCGTAGCTTATAGCTCTAGGATCAATTCTCTTATAGATTTCAACGGTTCCGTAGTATAAACCGCTTCCAATCGAATATACTCTCTTATATATTAATAAGTAACAATTTATTCCTGTCTAAGCTAATTAGTTTCTTAGTAATCCTAAGGTCCTAGCAGGTAAATACTTAGCGATCCTACAGTGACTTCTAAAGGACAACCTATTATTTCGGGTTTCCAACTAGCTAGTTTGCTAGGGTCCTGTATACTAGTATCTTCGCCATTCTTTGGTATATAGTAGGCTCTCTTAACCCCTTCTGCGGTCGTCTTTCCGACCCGGGTACTAGCTAATTTGCTAGGGTTTCTTATACGAGCTAATTTGCTCTCTTCTATGTAATAGGCAATCTTATTTCTTTCCGCGATCAGCTTTCTGATCCGGTTTACCCGAGCAATTTTGCTCTCAAAAGTAGGTATCTACTCGAGTCTGTTAGGACGTTCTTTATCCTCGTAATCTGGTCTTCTCGAGGGGTTATCGGCCAGATTTCACTTCCTAGGCTGATACTTGATAGTAAAATTAAATCCTACTAGATACATGCACTATCTAGCCTGTCGGGCGTTCAATCGGTTTTACTTCATAAACCTTTATAGGTTATTATAATCCGAAAATACAATGACTTTATAGCAACTCCCTTCAACGTAGTATTACTAATGCTTAAAGGCCTCTATAATAGCTATTATCTCCTTATTAGGAGTTCTATAGTCCTAGGCCGGTCTAGAAAACTTCGCCGACTAGAATACAACGGGACGTTTTCGGCCCCCTTTCGGGACCTACGATAGGACAGCTCCTATTGCAAAGTCAGAGGCGTCTATCTCAATAATAACAGGGAGTTCGGGGTCGAAATAATACAAAACTAGCGTATCTTGAAATGCTCTCTTAAGCTATACGAATGCCGTACGCTCTTCGGCCTCTAATCGGAGGGTTCCCGGTTTTCATCCGTTCTATAATGTCAGATCGAAAATTGGGATTGCTGTGAGAAAAGGAGAGTGAAAGGATGATTCGCATTGAAGGAGCGGCGTCTACGCAGCTATCGCTTCTAAGGAGGTGGTAGGTGACAGTGTTGAACTCTGAACGTTCTAAAACTTCCGGCGAAGCCGGTAATTTATTGTCAGATCGAAAATTGGGGATTGCTGTGAGAAAAGGAGAGTGAAAGGATGATTCGCATTGAAGGAGCGGCGTCTGCGCAGCTATCGCTTCTAAGGAGGTGGTAGGTGACAGTGTTGAACTCTGAACGTTCCAAAACTTCCGGCGAAGCCGGTAATTTATAGGCCCCTGACCCTGGCAGTGCCCCGCCTGCACCTGACACCCTCCTGCACCTGACAAGGTACTCCCCCTTGCTTGGGTTCCTCCTGGAACCCGTACAGAGCTCTCTTCGACTAGCTGGCTGCGTAACAGGTGCTCCTTGACTGCGCGACCGTAGCTGCAACGAACTGACTGACTCGAAGGCTGAATCGCTGACTGCAGCGAGCTGACTGACTCTCCCTCGAAGGCCGAATCGAACTGACTGACTGCCATCCGCAACTGCGTAAAAGGTGCTTTTTGACTGCGTAACTGTAGCTGCAACGAACTGACTGACTCTCGAAGGCTGAATCGCTGACTGCAGCGAGCTGACTGACTCTCCCTCGAAGACCGAATCGAACTGACTGGCTGCCCTCTGCAACTGCGTAAAAGGTGCTTTTGACTGTGTAACTGTAGCTGCAACGAACTGACTGACTCTCGAAGGCTGAATCGAACTAACTGACTGCTATCTGCAACTGCGTAAAGGGTGCTTTTTGACTGCGTAATCGTAGCTGCAACGAACTGACTGACTCTCGAAGGCTGAATCGAATCGACTGACTGACTCTCTTTCGAAGGCCGAATCGAATGCTCGGGTAGCTGACTGACTACCTCCCTCTCCCTAGGGTTCCTCCTGGAACCCGTACTCTGAATTGCTGGCTGGCGAAATCAGTTGCAGGCGGTGTTGTCTCAGAAGACCAACGCTCTTTTGCAGCGCCCACGCTCCTCCACAGCAGAGCTCCCAGTTGCCCTCGCTGCTCCTCCCGTGCCGCAGACTGGCTAGGTATTGCTACCCCCTCTCGCACCTCCCGAGCTGCCTGACGGCGGTAAGCGCTAGACTCACGCTTACCCAATGGGCTCGTTGACCGATTGCTCCTTTATAACGCCTTCCGAGCGCTGCGCCTGGCAAGCGCTAGAGCTACCCTAACGGCCCGGCAGAGGTTCCTTCTAGGCAAGTGCTTGCGTCTTCCTAGCTCCCGCGTACAGGCCCACCGAACAGAGATACTGCTTAAGAGCAGGCCTACTCACGCGTTGTCGTACAAGACCAACGCTCTTTTGCAGCGCCCACGCTCCTCCACAGCAGAGCTCCCGGTTGCCCTCGCTGCCCCCTATCTCGTATCCCCCAAGTTGCCTGACGGCGGTAAGTGCTGGGCTTACACTTACCCAATGGGCTCGTTGACTGATTGCTCCTTTATAACGCCTTCCGAGCGCTGCGCCTAAGCACTAGAGCAACCCTAACGGCCCGGCAGGTCTTGCCTAACAGAGGGTCTCCCTCTGTATAGGACTTCTTGCGGCTCTCAAGCAGCGAACTCAATCATGCCTAGCAGAGGGGCTCCCTCCTGCACAGGACTTCTTGCGGCTCTCAAGCAGACTTCTCGTAACTCTCAAGCAGCGAACTCAATTGCGGCTCTTAGACAGCGGACTCAATTATAGCTCTCAAGCAGCGGTAACGTAGCTCCTAGACGTAAGCTAATTGTAGGCAGTATACTGCCTTACTGCAAGCACTTGGATAATCGAAATAGAAAGTAGTCAGGCCTGACTAAATAGTACGTCACTCGACGATTGAAGGGACTGCTTCTTACATTACGTCATCTTTCTTCTCTTGCATTTTTGCGTGGTCCTAGCGCGTGCGGGGTAGCTGCGTAGCTTGGTAGCTGAACTTTGCGAATAACGTCATCTTGACACTCAGTAGGCTAGCCGAATCTTCGAAGTGGTTTGACTTCCTCGCTCGCTGCAACTGAGGTGCTTAAGAGAAGCGAAGATCGTGGTGCTAGAGGCAGTAGAAGCGAAGAACAGTTGCAGGGACTGTGCTGTATAGCGTCTGCGATAGCTTCTGAGCTAGGGAGTCACTGTTCGTAAGCTGCGCGCTCCTTCGGCGAATCGCCTAACGGTCCCCCGCCCTAAGGGTAGAGAGTTCAACGTGTCAGATCGAAAATTGGGGATTGCTGTGAGAAAAGGAGAGTGAAAGGATGATTCGCATTGAAGGAGCGGCGTCTGCGCAGCTATCGCTTCTAAGGAGGTGGTAGGTGACAGTGTTGAACTCTGAACGTTCCAAAACTTCCGGCGAAGCCGGTAATTTATAGGCCCCTGACCCTGGCAGTGCCCCGCCTGCACCTGACACCCTCCTGCACCTGACATTTATAGGCCCCTGACCCTGGCAGTGCCCCGCCTGCACTTGACACCCTCCTGCACCTGACAAGGTACTCCCCCTTACTTAGGTTCCTCTTAGAACCCGTATAGAGCTCTCTTCGACTGGCTAGCTGCGTAATAGGTGCTCTTTGACTGCGCGATCGTAGCTGTAACGAACTGACTGACTCGAAGGCTGAATCGCTGACTATAGCGAGCTAACTGACTCTCCCTCGAAGGCCGAATCGAACTGACTAACTGCTATCCGCAACTGCGTAAAAGGTGCTTTTAACTGTATAACTATAGCTGCAACGAACTGACTGACTCTCGAAGGCTGAATCGCTGACTGCAGCGAGCTGACTGACTCTCCTTCGAAGGCCGAATCGAACTGACTAACTGCCATCCGTAACTACATAAAAGGTGCTTTTTGACTGTGTAACTGTAGCTGTAACGAACTGACTGACTCTCGAAGGCTGAATCGCTGACTGTAGTGAGCTAACTGACTCTCCTTCGAAGACCGAATCGAATTAACTAGCTGCCCTCTGTAACTATATAAAAAGTACTTTTGACTGTATAACTATAGCTGCAACGAACTGACTGACTTTCGAAGGCTGAATCGAATCGACTGACTGACTCTCTTTCGAAGGCCGAATCGAATGCTTGGGTAGCTAACTGACTACCTCCCTCTCCTTAGGGTTCCTCCTGGAACCCGTACTCTAAATTGCTGGCTAGCGAAATTAGTTATAGGCGGTATTGTCTTAGAAGACTAACGCTCTTTTATAGTGCCTACGCTCCTCTATAGCAGAGCTCCTAGTTGCCTTCGCTGCTCCTCCTGTGCCGTAGACTGGCTAGGTATTGCTACCCCCTTATCTTGTACCTCCCGAGCTGCCTGATGGCGGTAAGCGCTAGACTCACGCTTACCTAATAGGCTTATTAACCGATTGCTCCTTTATAACGCCTTCCGAACGCTATGCCTGGTAAACGTTAGAGCTACCCTAACGGCCCGGCAGAGGTTCCTTCTAGGCAAGTGCTTACGTCTTCCTAGCTCCCGCGTACAGGCCTACCGAATAGAGATACTGCTTAAGAACAGGCCTACTTATGCGTTGTCGTATAAGACCAATGCTCTTTTACAGCGCCTACGCTCCTCCACAGCAGAGCTCCCGGTTACCCTCGCTGCCCTCTATCTCGTATCCCCCAAGTTGCCTGACGGCAGTAAGTGCTGGGCTTATACTTATCCAATAGGCTCGTTGACTAATTGCTCCTTTATAACGCCTTCTGAGCGCTGTGTCTGGCAAGCGCCAGAGCTACCTCAACGGCCCGGCAAAGGTTCCTTCCAGGCAAGCACTTGCACCTCCCTAGCTCCTGCGTACAGGCCTACCGAACAGAGATACTGCTTAAAAGCAGGCCTACTTACACGTTGTCTCTTAGGACCCAAACGCTCTTTTGTAGTACCTACACTCCTCTATAGCAGAGCTCCCGGTTGCCCTCGCTGCCCTCTATCTCGTATCCCCCAAGTTGCCTAACGGCAGTAAGTGCTGGGCTTACACTTATCCAATAGGCTCGTTAACTGATTACTCCTTTATAACGCCTTCTAAGCGCTACGTCTAGCAAGCGCCAGAGCTACCTCAACGGCCCGGTAAAGGTCCCTTCCAGGCAAGTACTTGCGCCTCCCTGGCTCCTACGTACAGGCCCACCGAACAGAGATACTACTTAAGAGCAGGCCTACTTACGTATTGTCTCTTAGGACCCAAACGCTCTTTTGTAGCGCCTACACTCCTCTATAGCAGAGCTCCCGGTTACCCTCGCTGCCCCCTATCTCGTTCCTCCAAGGTTACTTGACGGCGGTAAGTACTGGGCTCATGCTTACCTAATAGGCTCGTTGACCGATTACTCCTTTTAACGCCTTTTAAGCGCTATGCCTAAACATTAGAGTAACCCCAACGGCCCAGTAGATCTTGCCTAATAGAGGGTCTCCCTCTATAGGACTTCTTACAGCTCTTAAGGATTTCTCGCAGCTCTCAAGCAGCGAACTCAATCCTGCCTAGTAGAGGGGCTCCCTCCTATACAGGACTTCTTACAGCTCTCAAGCAGCGATAACGTAGCTCCTAGACGTAAGCTAATTATAGGCAGTATACTGCCCTGCTGTAAGCACTTGGATAATCGAAATAGAAAGTAGTTAGGCCTGACTAAATAGTACATCACTCGACGATTGAAGGAACTGCTTCTTATATTACATTATCTTTCTTCTCTTGCATTTTTGCGTAGTCCTAGTGCGTACGGGGTAGCTATATAGCTTGGTAGCTGAACTTTGCGAATAACGTTATCTTGACGCTCAGTAGGCTAGCCGAATCTTCGAAATGGTTTGACTTCTTCGCTCGCTGCAACTGAGGTACTTAGGAGAAGCGAAGATTGTGGTACTAGAGGCAGTAGAAGCGAAGAACAGTTGCAGGGACTGTGCTATATAGCGTCTGCAATAGCTTCTGAGCTAGGGAGTCGCTGTTCGTAAGCTGTACACTCCTTCGGCGAATCTCCTAACGGTCCCCCGCCCTAAGGGTAGAGAGTTCAACGTATCAGATCGAAAATTGGGATTGCTGTGAGAAAAGGAGAGTGAAAGGATAATTCGCATTGAAGGAGCGGCGTCTGCGCAGCTATCGCTTCTAAGGAGGTGGTAGGTGACAGTATTGAACTCTAAACGTTCCAAAACTTCCGGCGAAGCCGGTAATTTATAGGCCCCTGACCCTAGCAGTGCCCCGCCTACACCTGACACCCTCCTGCACCTGACATATAACCCCTTTAGCAAATTACTTAACGGTAATGCAATCTCCGAATAACCTCGAATAAATCGATAGTAAAAATTGCAAAATCCTAAGAAAACTTGGATATCTCGATAGGACTATGGTTCAGGTTAATCTTAGATAGTCTGAATTCGTACCGAATCTATACCGATACCTTCGGGAGTTAAAATATAACCCAGAAATTCTACCTTATCCTGATAAAATAAACACTTACTGGGCTTGCAGTATAACTGTATTTATCTCAGGTGTTCCAGGACTTGTCGGAGGTAAATCGTATAGGTTTCCCGGTCTAGGGAGAAAATTAAAATGTTATCCAAATAATATATATAACAATCGTCTAGTAGCCCGCTTAAAGTAGTCTGAATATAACTTTGGAAGGTCGTAGGAACATTTATTAGGCTAAAAGGCATAACAAGATACTCAAATAGACCGTATCGGGTGCAGAAAGCCGTCTTCTATTCGTCTCCTTCTCGGATACGAATCCGGTAATATATCTCTTTCAGGTCTAACTTTATAAAATACTTTGCTCTAGATATTCAGTCTAAGAGTTCTGAGATTAACGGTAAAGGGTACCGATTCTTGACCGTTATCCGGTTAAGTCTACAGTAATCTATATATAAGTATAGAGTACTATCTTTCTTTAGGACAAATAAGACAGGACTTACAGCTGAATTCTAGAATAGACAAATACAGCCTTTTACTAGGTTTTCATATAGATATTCCTCTAAAATCGAAAGTTTATATTGTAATAGAGAGTAAAGAGGTCTAATAGGAGGAATAATATTAGGGAGTAGATCAATAGTATAATCAGTACTTTTAAAAGAAGGCAGAATATCTGTATTACTGGAGTTCATAACATCTGTAAAGTCTGAGATTTCAGGAGGGATGTCTTTAGGTTTTCAGGGGGTATTCTCCTCTTCCTCCTCTAGAAAAAGCGCCTCCGGTATATCTGGGTACTGTATTAAGGAGTAAATACAAGCTTCTCTTCAATATATTTTTAAGAATTTCTTCGGGTTTTCAATCCGAATATACTTCGATTCCGTTATAAACTACTATAAATTCCCTTCTAGGTATAATAAGATTTTATAGGATATTAAACTTAGTATCCTAAGAAGAATAAAGGAATTGTTTATAATAAAGGGATGATTAATAGCGGTATAAGAAATATATATTCTTTTAGTAATTCCTTAGTAGTCTATTAGTTTTAAAGGAACTTTATAAATACTAAATGCTTTAACGATATAATAGTCTATAAACCGAATATAGGGTAATTGTATCCCGATCTATTGGAGTTTCCTCTGCTTTACGAACTCTAAACTGACAATATCAATCTCTATTCCAGTATCGAGATCGACTATAATGGATTGAGGGATATGGTTCAATAAGGTTACGGAAATATGTATTCGTTCTTTAACTGGAACCCCTGGTGCATCGTCTTTACTGACGTGATCGGGATTTATATCCGCTGGTATCTGCTGTTTCCCTGCCGATTTAGGCGCGATCCCCTACCTCGGTGACTGGGGTACCTAGTAGCTTTGTTCACTGATACTCCTTTTTATAGGGAGTCGTTAGCGAAATAGGTGTTACTACTATAAATAAAATAAGTTAAAGGGTTTCCCTAACTATCTATAGAGTTTAGCTAATTGAAATGAGATAGGGTTGATGTAGGGTGGTTGTCAGGTTTCGTATATAGCGTTGTTGACTATACGTTTCGTTAGTGATAACGGGATAATGACGCTCTTCGAGGATAAAATAACGATTTGTAGGTTAGGGAAGAATGCGATAAAGGAGAAGAGTAAGAAGGATATCGGGACGAATATTTAGGGGCTTCCTAAGGTTTTTAGTACTGGAAACTATACTAAATTTAGGTAGTGAATTTAACTATCTCTTCCCGAGTCTCTAGTTTATTATAGATATATAAGTCGATATAGTTACTAATTATAGATGAAAGCTTCGTATAAAAGGTAAAAGTACAAGCCTTTTCGTCCTACTTTGGGAATTAGGCTTTAAGGGATTCTAAATACTGATAAAAGTCTAAGGGAGATTGGTTTTCTCGTTACTTAGTATTATTAAACTGCTTTATAATAGTAGATTCTTGATCTATAAGATCTCGAATACAGTTTAGTATCCAATCTTCAAACGTTTTCCAGTTGTTTTCGGCCTCTTATTGTATATCTATCGGAAGATTATTATAATAACTGTACTATCGATTACAAGGATATTCTTCTATTTAATCTAAGGCGAAAAGGATCCGGTTTATACCCGTTTTAAACCGTTTCGGGTCTCCTATAAATGCTCGCTATAGATCTTAGAGCTATTCTAAACGGCGTCGATAGGTAGTATTATCAGGGAACTAAATCAGATGCTTTACCTTAATCGCCTTTCGGTCCTTATTATAGTTACTAGAACCTGCTGAAGGAGAACGATATCGCCTGTATTTTGGTGAGGATTCGCCTAGTGAGATACCTAGCTTCCGAAGTAAACCCTCTTCTTATTCTCGCAGTTATTTCAGTACTTCCAGTTGCTGTATCCGAAAACGGGTTGATTCCAATAGGTTATTATAGTGAGGAACTTGATGCGGAACCCGGGAGTCCGAAAGGGTATACGAAGATATACGAGGTCGAAATCCTAGTGATTCCGACCGATAAAGGCGTATAGGATTTATAGGTGATTGGGGGGTGTTTTCCCCTGGACTCGACTCTGCTCCTAGCTCACGGGAGGTACTTATCGTAGGTGCCATCTCGGCCAACAGTAGAACAGAAGGATCAGAATTGTAAAGGGGTTGTTCTGGGAACACATTGAGGGAGATAGACTACGATGTCTTAATACCGAAAAGACCTGGACTAGCAGGCGATATCTTGGTGAACAGCCTCCTATTAATTACACAGAGACTGATCCTTGCGGATTAGAAGTACCCTGCATAAGAGAGTCCCTCACAGAGTTCTTATCTATCCTGTATCGTGACATCATCCAGCATCATTCGGTGGGTCCTCCTAACCTTCGTCTAGAGACTCTCGTTACAGAAGGCCATACGAAAGGCACAAAGGAACTCGAGCTTGCTTACATGGTTGATATGCACGTATATCAAGTCCTCGATCTGGCGACCGTACGCCTGCTTTAACGGCCCAAAGCAGCTAATATCAAGTGGCTGGAGGAGGTGGGAGGAGTGCGGAGGCATGCAGATTGTGATGATATTGTTCTGCTGGCAGTAGAGCTCGAACTCGGTTGAGTGGTGGCTTTCATGGCCGTCGAGGATTAATAACCAGTTTTTGCCCTTTGTACGAGGTGCTATATGGAAGTCGAAGTGCTTGATCCAATCAAAGCCTACTATATTGGTAGTCCAGCTGTTGTCAGTGGTTGCGATATGCCAGTTGGCCGGGAGGTTGTACTCAGTATACCAGTTGGCGAGATAGTATTATGTAGCCAAGATGATGAACGGAGGGATGGCCTAGCCGAGGGCATTGACTCCCTGGATCACTGTTGCCCACTCGCGGTTGCTAGGCTGGGCTAGCTTTGCCTTAGTACGGCCATCCGAGGTTGTAACCACTATGCCTGCGAAGATAATGCCCATTATAAACCCAGTCTCGTCAAAGTTGTAGATATCGTCATCTACAATACCATACTTGGCCTTGACGTTCCGTACGAGGGCAAACCACTTACCAATAACTTTCGGATCCTCGTACTCAGCCCTCTGGTAGTCGTATCTACGCGAATAACGTGTACAGAGCTCTGGCTAGCGTTTGACAAACCGATGCGCCCAGAGCTTACCGACCGGGGGCGCGTCACGTACGCGTAGTAGTTAGTTGGCCATATCTTCTATACTACTTAATCTTAGTGGAAAAGCTCGTACAGATAGCTCAATAATATATTAAACAATAGCCTCCTCTTCAGATTGGGTAAGCTTCTTTGAATTGGCCGTTGTATCGCGTCGTGCAGGCCAGCCAGCGCGTCGACGACGGAGGGTTGAAGCCGGTACGTTGTAGAGCTTAGCTACGGCTTCAAGCCTTAGTTCCTTGTTGTTTTGAAGAGCTTCGAGGGCCAGGATTACCCTGGCTTCCTTTGAAGGAGGAGACATATTAGGCTGTATAGGAAAAAATGATGTTTGGTGCAGAGAAGATGTATGCGCTAAAAAAGCCACCGCTCGGTGATACCCACCGCTCGGTGATAATGTACGTTACGTAACGTATTTTATAAGCGAGCCGTGGATATAAGCGAGCCGTGGGTATAAGCGAGCCGTGGGTATAAGCGAGCCGTGGATATAAGCGAGCCGTGGGTATAAGCGAGCCGTGGCTTCCTTGGCGCGACGCGTCCTCTTTATCTGTAACATCATTTTTTCCACAACCCAATATGTCTCCCTCTTCAAAGGAAGTCAGGGTACTCTTAGCACTTGAAGCTCTTCAAAACGATAAAGAACTGAAGCTTGAAGCTATAGCTAAGCTCTATAACTGTGAGGACCGGCTGAGCGGGGCCGGCGTGAGGCACGGTCTGGAAGCCTCGGAGCCGTAGCGTAAGCGAGCCTCAGAAGCAACAACGGCACTAAGCTGTAATGGTATAAATAGCGCGTCAGATGAGCGTCGAAAGAGCGTACTAGCAAGAAGGACGACAAAGCAGCAGAGCGGAGAAGTAAGCCCTAGCGATACTGTCACGGGCATAAGAAGGAGGGCGGGAGACAAAGTTTAGAAGAGAGGTAGAGTTCAATGAGACCACTATCCCACCCCTAACGAGTACTCTACTCCTACGTTGCGTGTGCACTGCTCGTACCCAGTCACTCTGGTCTTACTACCCTTGGATCCTTGATCCTCACATATAGGCTGTAACCTAGTGACTTATAATCGGCTTTACCGTATCAGTGAAATCCTGGAACTAGGCGCTTGTCGATAGAGCCTCAGGGACTTTCTTCCTCTGGGCGTTAGAGAGCGCTTGCTCCCAGTTTTCGGACCACCTGATTAGGTCCTTGGGGACCTGTATAAGGGGTTCAATAGCTTGTCGATAGACTTCGCGAGCGTCTGGGAGTGCCTTGTCGTCACTGATACCAGCTTGGGCTTGAAGAGCTGAATACTATCCTATAATCGTCTCGGTCGGGTCGTAGGAAGTAAGCTGGTAATATAGGCTGACTGTCTTCAGAATCTACTACTTCAGCCGCTCGATCTTATCGGCTTGTTGCTCGTACTTCTTGAGCACGGCTTGGTAAATAGTCCATTCAAGCTGGTAGGTACGAAAACCGTCTGCTATAAGATCGCTGATTCCAATTATTAACGTAGTTAAACCCGTAGTTGGGGTTACCCTCTACTCGTCCTCAATTACAGATTCGGTACTACCTCTAGCCGTAATAGTTGATTGGGTAGGACTCTTATGCTTATAACGTGCTGGGTCCGGAGCTGTAGGCTCGTTGAGAAATGGGGTCAGGCCTTGAATCTGGGCCTATGTATTCTCGGCAACGGCCTGGGCTTGGAACTGCAGGTTCTAGGATTCCTAGTCGTCAGAGCTGGTTAGGAAAACAGTCTTGTCGTTGTTGACGGCTGTCATCTTGAATCGGATTTAGGGATGCTCTCGATTGTGCTTCCTTTGTTAGCTTGCTAATCAGAGGTTGAGCGAATGAGACTCTTAATTGTCGCAAACTACCAACTACACTAAACACCCAAAAGGTGGGGAGCTCTACGATTGTTTTTCGTAGAATGCTAAACCTGCATTTTATCTGACACACCCCCTCAGCTCTAAAGACATCCTGAGGGTTTAGGGCTGGAGATCTTTTACCTTCCGGAGACCACTAACTCCGTTTGCCTGTACCTCGTCTCGAGCTTATATAAGGTCTTGGCGCTTTTCGCCGGGTGACAGATCTGCTCTGCGCGGGAATCGAACCTACGACCTTTTAATCAGCTAGTACCAAAGAGGCACTGAGACTTTTAATTGTCGGAAATACGGCACCTCTGAATCTTGGGAAAATGATAGTTAAAGATTTTGTGTGTCTTCTTGATTGTCTCTCAGTGTGTTCCTTGTTTCTCTCCTCTCTCGTCTCCATTAGAGAGCTTACTCCTTTATAGACGAGATACACGTATAGGATGATGTCTGTACAGTGGCGCAGTTAGTTGCCAGCCTGCTTTAGCTGACTAGAGTACATGGGTTTGACTCCTGTACTAGATTCTGTGCTCCTGATCCTTTGGCACCTGATCTTTTTGACAATTTCCCACGATTCAGAGGTGCCGTGTTTCCGACAGGTACCAGTTGCCAAGGTGGTATTGTGCAGCTAAAATGATGAATGGCGGGATAACCCAGCCAAGAGCGTTAACTCCTTGGATCACTGTTGCCCACTCGCGGTTACTAGGCTGGGCTAGCTTTGCCTTGCCACGGCCATCCGAGGTTGTGACCACCATACCTGCGAAGATAATACCCATCATAAACCTAACCTCATCGAAGTTATAGACGTCGTTGTCTAGGATACCGTACTTGGCCTTGGTATTCCGTACAAGCGCAAACCACTCGCCAATAACGTTCGGATCCTCGCACTTGACCCTCTGGTAGTCGTATCAATGTACCCAACGTATCTTAAGCTCTAGCTTGCGTTGGACAAAGTTGTGGGCCCAGTTCTTGGCAACAAAGGGCGAGTCGCATACGCGTAGTAGGGTATTGGCCATATCTTCTACACCCTGTAGTCTGGGTGGAAATGCACGTGCAACTAGATCAGTAATGTATTGAACAATAGCCGACTCTTCGGATTTAGTGATCTTCTTCGAAGTGGCCGTAGTGTCGTGTCGTGTAGGCTTACCAGCGCGTCGTCATCAGAGGGTCGTATACGGTACGTTGTAGAGCTTGGCTACGGCTCGGAGGCTGAGATTTCTGTTTTTTTTTTGAGAGCTTCGAGAGCCAGGACTATCCTAGCTTCTTTTGAAGTGGAAGCCATATTGGCTTGCATAGAAAAACGGTTGTTGTGTGGAAGAAGATGCGTTGTGGGGGGAGTAATCTGTCAGATAAAACGCAGGTTTAGCATCCTACGACTAACAATCGTGGAGCTCCCCACCTTTTGGTGTAGTTGGTAGTTTGCGACAGAGTCAAATGAGAGACTGTTGAGGCCGCGGAGGAAGGAACACCGTGTACTGAGCATGGCTCTGCGGCGTCTTCGGAATCACAGCAATCCACAGGGGGTTCATTATACAGTCGCTCCGCAAGCGCAGATGCCAGCAGCTGAGAACAACGATGATTTATCTTACTGACCGTCCGACCTAGCGCATGGTGACTCGTTCTCCGTCTTCAATTCCCGTAGCTGCCTGGCCTTGGTAGGTCCTGCTTCTAGTCGACCTTTGTCTAACTTTTGCTGCAGGGTCTCTGCGCATCCCTACTGCGCCCCTAGTGCCCTGAACGCAACCGCAGACTCTTCCTCCCTTAAGCGTCGCGATACACCATGTTGCCAAAGGACGACGCCATCGGCGATATGGGACCTATGGCGGCGCAACCCTCTCGCGATGGCGCTGATGACCACATTCGTCCCAAACGCCCCTTCTGGAGCTGGCACCGCGACTATTTTGGCGGCGCATTGCTGTTTAACGTCACCTTCCTTCTGCTAGGACCGATGCGTTGGACCGGCCTCCAGGGTTGCGTCCTTCCAACTCCAGCTTAAGCGCCAAATTGGATAGCAACAAAGGAACCGTATAATAAAGTCACTGAGCGACGCGTCTGCGTCAAATGACGGTGGTATTTTAAAGTCGCTTAGAACTTAGCCCTCAAGGAGTACAAATAAAGGGTACAAACAAAGCGGCCTGGCTCGGCAAGCCGGTTCCATGTAGTTTCGCCTACTTGTCTGGTTAGCTATAACCTCTTGTTTGAGAGAATAAAACCGATGCTATCAACGAAGAGATACACGCTTCTGACCACTTCCACCACTAGAGACGCCTCTTCAAAAATGTCTACAGCAATACTACAGGCTTCGATCAAACCTAATGCCCAGCAGCTCAGTCACACCGCCACATACTCAAACACGCCCACACACACTCCCTCTCTTTTGCTCCTCTCTCGTCGATGAAGGAATGTCGCTAGGGGACCGGAACCCTTGGCTTGGATGTCGACGAAACATGCAGACACGGCAGACGACAACATAAAACCGGACACTTCACAGATGCACTTTGATGCTGGTTATCTGAGCGCTAGTCGAGGCAGGTTGTGCTGATAGCAAGAGCGAGCATTCATCTCTTGATACAATAATCGAACGGCTGCAGCCTCCGCCCTTTTCACAGTCTTTGAAGGAATTTTCAGTTGCTAATAACCTGAAGTTACTGCTGTTCCTCAGGCACTCCCCGTAATCTCCGCGAGCTTCGCCTTTGTCGCTTCCACAATCTCCTTTTCATCGTATTTGCATGTTACGCTGGGGTGCGCTGTGACCGCCGCGACCCATTTGAAAAAGTTCGGCGCCCTCTCCTCGATCATTGCCCAGAGCGACTTGGGGTAGACTTCGGCCTTCGTCAAGGTTTTGAGGCGGAGGGCGAACGAGCCGGTTAGGACCTGCGGTTTTTCAGCACTTCTCTTCGGCAACAGGCCAGGGACTGGGACGAGGGTTGTCCCCTTACCTCAGCCAAAGTGAGCTTGTCACTACCCCCGAAGAAGGGACTCGCATCGGCGAGCAGCGGCTCGACCTCCTCGACAAGGCAGGCGACAGCCTTCTCGCAAAGCGTTTCTCTCTCCTCCTCGGATTTGGTAAGCAAGATTCCAAGCTGCGAGCTGTTGAACTTGGAGGTGTATGCATCAGCAAACCGGGCAATACGCGCCCGCCGGAGAGCACCGCCCGCGGCGTTGGACGCGGGAACCAGGTGTGACGGGTACGCGTCGGTCAAGAACTGTGTTATGATCCCGGACTCAATGATGATCTCGCCGTTGTACGACATAGCAGGCACCAGCCCGCGTGGGTTGATCTTGAGGTATTCCGGAGTGTGTGTCTTGCCCATGTCGATGACAACTTCCTTGAATGGGATTTTGAGCTCCTGCAGCGCGATGTGCGCCCGGTGCGCCCCTGGCCAAGTCAGTTGCTGTTGGTTGATGGCGGACATCAGCTGCATCTACTCACATGGGCACAGGCGGTTGGTGTAGAGGATGATCTTATCTGGAGAAGTCATCACTGCTTCTGGTCTCTGGGCAGCGGTTGATGTTCGAATGGTCAGTGCGGGGGCCGGGCTAGTCTACCAAAGCGGAGATCTTCAACGGTTTAAATAACATCTCCCCCCCCCCCTTGTGTCGAGGCGCATGCCGCCATATTAACGCTGCCATCCCAGAAGGTGGCGTCGTCGATGGTGCTGTATCCGGCACATTTCCAAGGAATAAGATGCCGAAATAGGCACTTTAGCAGGGTCTTGCGCTCAACCCGGCGGAACTCGGCCAATTTACAACACCGGCGTTTCGGACTACCGAGAATGACGACCCCGACCTAGCATGCCATGGCATCGGTCGGGTTTGGTCAAGTCTCCGCGCATGAGCTTCAGTAGATAGACTGGGTGGATCATGTTTTAGAAGACTGTGCTAGGACTGCATCGCAATGGCACACTAACTAATATTGTCCATGGGATCGGGATCGGGGTTCTCTAGGTTGGAGGCGGGTTATCGAGAGGCTTCCCGTAGACGGATCATCTTCATCACCGGTGCTTATCAAGACGGGCAAAGCTGGGACGGTGCGGCAGGGAAGTGTGATTTTGCCTCTTAATGGGCGCGGCGTGGTGCAGCGCAGCGCGTCGCCCGCGATGCTTCGTGCAAATACGGCTACGTTTCGTTTGAGAAGTTCGTGGATAGCTGCCGAGCTGTCAACGCCGGTGAGCTGAAGCTGGCGGACCTGGACGCAAAGGGCCTCCCAACGCTCAGGAACACTATCGCGACAACTGCTATCCTCAAGGCTGGGAGGCGGAGTATAGACGAGGGTAGGGAGGTCCAGATTGAGCCCAAGAACGGAGTCTGAAAGCTGGTCTAACGTGTTCTTGATGGGGCGTTGTACATACATATTTTCAGTCAATTCATTGTCGGCCTTTTTCTGCGGCGTCTCGGAGAAATCATCTCGTTCCTTATGGCCTGGGACGCTCCAGCTGAACGGTACAGCGTTGCCAATGAGAACCCCCAAATCGTTACATACCTGCCACCCCGCTGACTCTGCAGATTGCAAGGCAGCCAAAGGTGGCTTAGCGGCTGCTGCATGCCAAGGAAGTTGCATGAGGCTGTGGCTGTTCCTGACTGTTCTTGCATCCCCGGGTCCCGTTCTCAGACAAACCCGAGTCGATTTCAACAAACTGAAAGAGTAGCAAACTGTTATCGCGCCTTCTCTTGGGCCTTACTCCCTGTCTGGTACTCGGATTGCCAGGGCTCGAAACCCCACGATGGCCGAGGTAGGCACCATTGTGGGAATCGTTTCCTTGGGCATCCAAGTCGCAGAGGGATTGGTGAACTACTACACAGCATACAGGGACCGAGAGTTGGACACAGCCCATACGGTGAAGCGACTGACTTATCTCCTGGACGTGCTCGAGATACTGCGCAAGCAGCTGTTGGAACGGAAGTTTCACCCAGATGAGAAATCCCTGTTCGAGGTCATTGAGCGCTCGGTCGGCGACTGCGAAGAGCTTATCTACGAGCTTCGACATGAGACGGAGAAGTTCACTAAAACCTCTTCTCTCGGGGTTGTGGCAACAGCTCGTGCAACAGGCCGTCGACTGGCCTACCCCTTCCGACAGAGTACTCTGCAGAAGCTCGATGAGGACATTGACGAGCTCTGTGCGAATCTCTCACTCGCCCTGCAGATCTTGCAGCAGCAGGACCTAGGCAACGTTCAGGATGAACTGCAAGACACCAAGGCACTGCTTGAGCTGATCAGAGCCGACCAGGTATCGTCTAAGATCCGAGGCTGGCTGAAGGCCCCGGACGCCTCGATCAACTACAATGAAGCCTGCAAGAAGAAACACCCTGGCACTGGGCTCTGGTTCGTCAGAGGCCCCGAGTTCAGCACATGGCTGCGGACTCCCAGCTCCTTCATGTGGCTTAATGGGTTCGCCGGCTGCGGCAAGTCGGTGCTCTCGTCAACCATCATCCAGCACACATTTCACCACCAAAGGCAGAACCCCTCTAACGGCATTGCATTCTTCTACTTCACATTCAACGACGATTCCAAGCAGGACACATCGGCAATGCTCCGCGCATTGATTCTGCAGCTCGTGTCCCAACTCGACCATCAGGATACTACGGTCGTCACGCGACTTCACCAGAGTTACCGGGGTACTACCCCTCCGGACAACGCGCTGTTGGATTGCCTCCGCCAGCTTGTTGACAAGTTCGACGATGTCTATATAATCTTAGACGCCTTGGACGAGAGTCCCCAGCATAGCCATCGAGAAGACTTGCTGCAAACCCTGGAGGACATACGCTGCTGGCCAGGGCGGGGGCTGCATCTCCTCGTCACGAGTCGCGACGAGCAAGACATTCGAGAGTCCCTCAACCCCAACGCTGATCAAGTCGTGCCAATGAAGAATGCCTCGGTCGATGCTGACATCGCGTCCTTTGTCTCGGGCCATCTGAAGGACAATCGCAGACTTCGGAAATGGGAGAAGTATCACGATCAGATCGAGCGAGCGCTCACTGAGGGAGCGAATGGCGTGTACGTTTTCCATTCACCCTATTGCTAATAAGGTACCTAAGACTGACGTTCATTGTTGCCGCCAGGTTTCGCTGGGTTGAATGCCAATTTGCGGCGCTCGAGGCCTGTCCAGGAAGCAAAGCTCGGCTTGATTCTCTGCTTAGATCACTACCACGGAACTTGGACAAGACATACGAACGCATGCTGTCCAATATTGAGGAGGAATCAGCCGAGGACGCCAGACGCATGCTGATGCTACTGTGCACGGCCACGAGACCGCTGGCGGTAGAAGAACTCATTGACGCAATTGCCGTGGAACTTGGAGACGACCCGAGATTCAACGAGGACAGCAGGCTGATGGACAAGGACGACATTCGCCGCATCTGCCCAGGGTTCATCGAGATGGATTTCCAACCCGACGGCGGCGAAACCAAAGTGCGCATCGCGCATTACTCGGTTCAGGAATACCTAGAATCGGACCGGATCCTAGCAAGCAAGACGTCAAGGTTTAGCATGAGACATGCAGAAGCCAACACTGAAGTCGCCTCCATTTGCTTGGTATACCTCATGGACCGCAAGCTGTGCGAGGCGAGTGTTAGCCAGGCGGCAGGCCTCAATGCCAAGTACCCTCTCGCCATATACGCAGCAAAAAATTGGCCGAATCATTACCGCGAAGGGATTGGCTCTGATCCTCATCTTCGCAGTCTGACCCTGGAGCTTTTACACGACAAGCGGACTGCGCTTACCTGGTTGAGCATCTTTAGATCGGTCAGATTCACAGGCGTCGTCCTTCATACCCGAATCCTGTCGCCACTCTATCTTGCGGCAGAACTTGGTCTAGATCCCGTTGTGCGCACGCTGCTTGCGAGCGACTACCGAGCTGAGCATTGTCACAAGGACTACACCGGACCAGCCTTGGTGGCTGCAGCGGCCCACGGCTATGCCAGTACCGTGCAACTGCTCCTGGACTACGGTGCTGATATCAACTACTTGGGGTTGGAAGGGACTCCTTTGCATCTGGGCTCGACTCACGGACACCTCCAAGTGGTGAAAACTCTCCTTGACCACGGTGCCAACATAGAGGCTCATGATTACTGCAACAAGACTCCATTGTACAATGCCGCGTCCATCAAGATTGATAACGGTGTACGACTCCTCCTTGACAGAGGCGCCAACATCAACCCGACGGGCTTGTGCGAGATAGCTGAAGAATCAGCCGCAGTGACATGCCGGGAGGACATGGCTGCCATTCTCCTTGCTCGAGACGCCCACCGGAGCCAATTACCTTTTGAGGCGGCCAGAAGTCGCATTCGGGCTGAGCAGCTGCTGGTCGACCGTGGTGCGCCGCTCATGTTAAGTTCCCATAATATACCAATGGAACTAGCTCCGCGCAATGACACTGCAGACGGGCTAAAAGAAGTCATTGACGATTTTCTTGCCGAACTCAGACACGGAGACATCAAGACGCCCTTGGAAATGGCCTGTTTTGCTGGTGGTCCGGCTGTTGTTGAATGCCTCCTCAACAGAGGCGCCGACGTCGACAAGGCTGGGGGATACCCAAACTTGCTGGAGTGCGCAGTATCCGGCGGAAACGTCCAGGTGGCGCGGCTGCTCCTTGATAGGGGAGCTGATGTCAACGAGGGCAAATGCCACCTGCCGATGGAAGTGGCCGCGGTTCAACTACGGGTCGACATGATGCAGCTTCTCGTGGACCGGGGCGCTGATCTCAACTGCGGAAGGGCGCAGACACCGCTGGAAGCTGCCGCCGACCCGCGTCAGTATGGCTCGAACCTACTACTTCTCCTCGAATGGGGTGCCGACGCCAACCTGGGCATCCGCATGACGCCCCTTGAATCAGCTGCGGCTGAGGGATTGGCAGATCGTGTCATTTCTCTCCTCGACGGCGGGGCGGACGCCAACCTCGGCATTGGAATGACTCCACTTGAGGCGGCGGCGAGAAAGAGGACGGAATATATTATTAGGTTACTGCTTGACCAAGGAGCCGACATCAACAGAGGTATTACAATGGCACCACTGGAGGCACTGCTAGATAGTCCAGGCACTACTGAGCCATTCCACTTGGCACGGTTGCTGGTCGAGAGGGGGGCGGACGTTAATCGGGGTATCAGAATGGCCCCGCTGCAAATGGCAAAGGAGAAAGGTTATGATGAAATCGCCCGGTTGCTTATCGAAAAGATGGCCAGCGTCGAGGAGCAGATCGGCACTATATCGGACAAAGGGGGGCATGTGGTGGAGCAGTAGAGCTGGACTTGGTGGGACATCTGAGGGCTGAAACCAGCGTCGATGGTTGAATCTAAATTTGGGGAGGGTTCCAGGGTTCTGGGAACTGGGCACCCACCCCTTTTCTTTAATACCTTATATTATAATCTAGTTATCCGAACCCGGTGGGTGTGTTCAATTGAAGCGGGCTGACTGTTTGGGTTGGTGACCACTTTTTCCTTTTTGACGGCCGGACTGCTTCCAACTGTACCTCTAGAGCTTCGTTTTCCTGTCGTAACCGAGCCAATTCAAGTCCTTTTGATCAAAAGCCTTCTCTACCTTTCTTGAACAAAAGCCGGCGTCTAGGTAAGTGCTGGTTGTGGGTGGCCAAGTTGGTTACTGACTACGTAAGTCTGACTGCCTCCGTGGTGTGAGCCTAACTGAACCTTGTCTCAACAAGGTCCTCGGATATACAAGCGGCCTAAGGTTATATGACCAATAAAGAATTCGCCGGGCCGCTAGATGATAATACCGAGGGACAGTTGCCTTATCTCTAAAGCACAGCCTCCATTCTCGAGTATCGCGCTTCGCGCCTACATGCCCCGCGGGTTCGCATCCATGGTCTATGCATATGTACTTGTGGGCCTATAACGTTTTTCACTCGAGATTGGAGTTCGTAAACCGATTATACCTGCCGTGGCAATTTGTTACTGAGGTGTTGTATATAATGTGGTCGCCTGGAAAGCAGCGGACTTGGTGAACCAGTCACGCTCGTGAGAACCTGCCACCTACGCTAGTAATAGAGCTATAACAGCCGAGCTTCTAGGAGTAACTAGCAACCTACCCAAAATTCCCATGGTATTTAATCATTCCTTCGGAGAACACGAGGTACTTATAGCCAAAAATCGCGCCGATTAAGTGACGCGAACCCTCAAATGGATGCCGCTGATGGTTTTGAACGAGGCACGCCGCACCAATCACCGCAGTCACCCACCACGGGCGTCTCACAAAAGTGAACCTGCCGACAGATAAGAAGTAAGTGCCAAGGAAAACCTTCCATTAAGTCTCAGCTCGCCTCGGACATGCGCGTCTATATACATTTAGTTCTCGGTCCTAGTAAGGAAACCATGGCTGCGACCCCACTCTCTCACGCACCATGCTTGCTGTGTAATGCTCACATCCGTGCAATTATTTTCTATTTCTCCAGGTTTAGGCAAGTGGAGGCGCATGCAGATACACAGGCTTCATGAGCAGGCATGGAATGGGCGCAGGTACTGTGTACCAACTTATTCACGCCGATGTCTAATTATTTAGCTAAATACCTTAGGTACTGTAATTCCGCGTTCCGTCGGAGATGTCGGGTTTGTATTTCAAATACCGAGTAAATGGCCGAAGCTCTTCGGAGCTCAGTGCAAGCATCCGTTGTCGTCCGGAATGCTGACATCAAGCCGAACGTGACTTCCGAACCCCTCTGGACCTAAAACTAAAATCAGCAGACAAGCCGGCGAGACCTACCACTACATACTGTCTCTGGATCATAACCTGAAAACCCGGCAGGCAACATACCTCAAAGTTAAGCAACTGCTTATTAGAAAAACTACGGCAACCCTAACTATCAAAATGTCGTCCCAAACGCAACTCATGGAGCTATACCCCAACGTCAAGGTTAACGCCATCGTCTCGGGTGGGCCGGCCGCCGCCCTCAAAACAGACCTTCCCACCATCATATTCCTTCATTTCTGGGGCGGCTCGGCTCGAACCTGGTCCCTCGTCAACCCAATCATATCAGCCAAGTATCCCACCGTCACCCTCGACTTCCGCGGCTGAGGCGACTCAACCAGACCCGACGTTGAGGACGCATACTCAATCTCAGCGCTAGCCGACGACGTCGAGGCTGTTATCGCCGCGTTGAAGATCCCTGAGGCCGTCCTGGTGGGTCTGTCCATGGGCGCCAAAGTCGCGCAGCTAGTCGTAGCTCGCGGCAAGGCACTACTCCGCGGTCTGGTGCTTGTGAGCCCATCGCTGGCAACACCGCTGACTCTCCAGCCCGACATGCGCGAGCAGCAGCGCTCCATGCTTATGACAGCGAGGAATCAGCGGGGTTTGTCGCCGCCAATGTTCTGGCGGTCTCGTATCGCGACCGAGCTTTACCCTCTTTTGCGATGGAAGACATGCTCCACGGCAACCGCTGGGCGAGGATGGCGTGGCCGACTCGCGGAATGGCAGAGGATGTTTCGGAGGGAGCGGGGGGTATTTCGCTTCCCGTGCTCGTGCTCGCCGCGGATGAGGATGTTGTGGAGCCTGTGGAGAGGGTGCGGACCGAGGTGTGCGCGCGGATCCCGGGCTTAAAGCTGGTGGTACTCTCAGACTCGAGGCACCTGTCGCCGTTGGGCAAGCCTGAAGCTGTGGCGGAGAATTTGTTCGAGTTTCTAGAGAAACTGTAACTTCAATCAGAGCTTAAGTTGGCGCTTCTTGTGGATGGGGGTCGGTATATGTAATTAAATGCTTCACTGCCATTGGGTTTTAGCAGGTCCATCGCTCTTTGATATAGGAGCGCTGTTTTCTTTTTTTCTTTTTTCTTTTTTTTTAATGGGTAGAATTTTCCAATCGCCCGTTGTTGCGGCTCCAGCAGACAACTGTCGTTCATATAGGTAGACTTGTGACCGCTAGAACTTTCCCACTATCGATTGTAATGTGGGAAAAAGGGTGTTTCCCATTTCTAGGCCTCCCTGTGGCAAACCACGACACCATACACGTTGCCAAGATCGGGGAATATAACCCTAACTCTCCGAGACATTGAGTTCGACGACTTGCCAAAACCCCCGAGACTATGACAGTGTGTGCAAAATACCAAGTCCCATCCGTTTTCTTTACAAGCGGGGACTCAGATCCCGACGTTGTCTGACATAGAGTCAAATAGTATTTACTGCTGGCAAGTGCAGCGCAGGACACAGAGTTAATAAGTTCCCAGACACCCATTGATACCCATGGGACACGTTGTGCCGCTTGCCACGCACTCAGGCTTATCTTTGCCGATAGGGCATCGACACTTGCAGTTTTGTTCACAGGCAGCGGCACTAATTCCGCCAGAGCAAGCGAGGCGCTGAGCCAGACCTGTCGACGAGGCCACGAGCATGAAAAGGACGGCTGAGATAGGCTTCATGATGAACGAGTAGAAGGTTCTTGGGCTGGTTGGCTATTAGTTGAGCTCTTGCCGAACCTGCGGACGTTTGACTTACCTTTGGAAGGCTTCGTATGTCAGTTGCTATGTTGTGTGACTGCGATGCTGGGGAGTTGAATTATGATTGTGGGATTAGAAATGCTTCCATTCCCTACCTATTTATACAAATCGTTGCTCCAACACTCATTGTCGTTCACCGTAGAAAAGATGACTCCCACTTACCCTGCTAGAATTACATCATCTTGCTGCATTCTTAAGTTTCGACATAACCGTTTTGTCATAATTTATGCTAATCGCAACTTAGGAAGGTGACATTCCAGCCGTGATGACCGGCCGTGATGGCAACGTTCTCTGGTACCAGTGAGTGTGGGTCTCATACTGAATATCGTATGTCGTATAGCGGATGCTTGATGAAAACAACGGAGTTGCTCCGGGTTTAAGGAGCCCAGCGAATAGGACTCTGAGGAAGGAAGAGGTGCCGCGCTCATACATTTGCAACAGTGCTGACGACGCCTCATGCCATCGCCATCCTCGGTATCTCCGAGTGGGTGGTGGTGGTTGATGGAGGGCCAAGGGGGTTTTTAATTACGTTGCTGTAACTGTGCTGAGTGCCCAACCGGAACCTTCCCGTCCTACTTTGGGGAGCGGGATGGGATCCTCGCGGAACATTTCCAGAATCAGGTGCGGCACGAACCCAATTTCTCTGCTACCATAGAAGCGGCCTCTAGAGACACGGTCAGATAATAATCTCCAAGGTAGGGTTGTAGTCCTCATTGCCTTTAGGAGTCGGATTCATACTCGGCTCGTGAGATAAACGGTTAAGGAGGGAAGTCGTCAGGCTATCAGGTCACAGATAGGCCAATACAACGGCGGACAATACGCTGGATATTGGGGTTCCAATGTTCCTACCCCCACCAACTCAGAAGAAGTAACCAAAGTTCCGGCGGGTAAGAGTACGAAGCGAACTGGTTGAGGTTGCTCCAGTGCAGGCTCGTATCGACCTGCTGGCCTTTAAGCGCAACGTAGGTTCCTCGTGCAGCGTATCCATGATCCAAGTCAGGCCTTGTCCGCCCTTGTCTTCCCGGGTTGCTGCATATAACACCTACTCGACAGGTAAGGTATCCAAATCGCCTTTGCATCCCTACGGTATTTGGTCAAGTTACGTAAGTGATTAGCCACAAATCCGTCCTGCACACACTACCGGGCCGTCTTTTATAATTGGTTTATGGCAACGAGTGACACTAGCAAATAAAAGGCTTTTTAGCTTTAGTTAGATCTTAAGTGCGTAGCGTTAAACAATGATAAAGATCAGAAAAAGTCTAATATTAAAACTACTATAATTAACCTAGTAGATTTAAGGTTCTAGAAAGCTCTAACGTGATTATTAAGATATTTTAAAGTGTTGATTTTTGTTTATATTGGAACCTATGGTTACACGAAGCTTGAATGTTCAGATCGTCTTGCATTCAGTCTCCTCTGTCTCCGTCAGCAACAGACCTATCTTCCACCCGGAGCCGGTTTTCGAGGAGTGCTGGATTTGTTCAATTCTTCCTATCCCTTTCGGCTCGACAGATCTCGCCTTTTCCAATGAGGCACCAGGACGGGCTTTGTATCTAATACTTGACCTCAATCCCAAGCTCCCTGGCAACAATGTCCGCCGCCTTCTCCCCAATGACCATGGCTGTATTGCACGTATTCGCCGCCACATTCTCAGGCGCAATGCTCATATCTACCACCTTCAGTGCCTGAACTCCATAGACATTCAAGTCCTTGTCCACCACCCCCTTATTCTCCCGCGGCGCCATCTTCACCGTCCCCAGCGAGTGCCATGTCGTATTGGTAGCTTCGCGCAGGAACTGCTCGATGGCCTTGTCATCCTCTTTCGAATACGGGATGTCCTCAATGTCCCCTTCAGGATAAGCCGCCTCGATGTCCAGATCCACACACCCGGCCTTTGATCCCGCTGGAAACTTAGGATGCCCGATAGCTAACTCGCCCCGGTACATCCTTGTTCGCCGCATGATCTCTCGCGTCTTCTTGTATGCCCAGATCTGCTTTTTGAGATCGATGTCGTGCGCGTCGGTGTAGAAGCCGACGTCGAAGTCGAGAGGGTCAGTGAGCTCCGGGCCAGTGATGTGTAGATGCCCGCGGGAGTAGGGGTAGGCGGTGTAGTTAGCGACCGTGACGTGCTCTCCTTCGGGAACGGAGCTGGGGTCGCCGAGATATCTGCGCTGTGTTAGTGACTGTCCTGCGAATCGAAATTATGGGGCTGCAGACGTGGAGATCAACCCCGATAGCATAATCGGTCTATTCGGGTTATCCTTGAAGTCACGGTCCCATGCCGCACGGAACTCGGGCCCCAGAGCGTCAACCTCGTGATCAGGGATGCGCAGTTTAGCTCCCACATCGACGGAATTCCAATGACGGATCTTATTGTCCTCAGCAATCATCACATCAAGGGTCAGACGCCCGCTGGCGACGGAATTGATGGTCTGGTGAGGCTTCAAAGAAGTCTTAAAGGGCAGGACTACCAGATGGTGATCCTGGTAGTCGTGGCCGACGCCCGGGAGGTCTTCCACGACCGGAACCCTGGCGCGCTCCAGGACAGCCTTGGCTCCGATGCCTGAGCGCTCGAGTACGGATGGGGTTCCGCACGCACCGCAGGAGACAACGACCAGTTTTCGGGCCTTGACGGACTGCCTCGGGTGACGGGTCAACGCTGTGATGGCCTGGTAGTCCGGGTTTGGTGTGAACTCGACACCGCAGGCACGCTTGCTGCCGTCAAACAGTACACGGAGCACCTTGGTCTCAACCAGGACGTGAAGGTTAGGGTGTTTCCCATCTTGGAGACGCGGATGGAGGAAAGTGTGAGCCGCATCTTGGCGCCTCCCTTCGGGCGAAATAGTGCGAAGCCATCGCTCGACACCATTGTTGGCATCTAGGCTCTGAAGGTCGCGGATCTCCGGGTAGCCGACGGCTTTTGCTGCCTCGATGAAGTCGTCCTCTGACTCGCGGCAGCGGAAGCTCCCGTCGGAGATGTGCACAGGACCGCTGTATCCGTGGTGCTGGGGCTCACCAGGGCCGTGGTACGTCTCTAGTCTCTTGAGGAAGGGCAAGAGTTCGTCGGTGGACCACCCTGGTGTTTTCCAGGAGTCGAAGTCGGAGCGCTGCGCTCTGGTGTATCTAGACGACATTGAGGCCGTAGTGAATGAAAAAGGGAAAATATAGACACTTACACCATAAAATTGATAGAGGATCCCCCACCAAGAATGCCACCGGATGGAACGACGGGAGCGCGGTCAGCCAGCTGGGACGCCTTGTTACCTTGGTAGAAGATAGCGGTCTTGCTGCCGGGAGCGAGATTCTCGGTGAACAGGGCAGGGTGGACAACGCTTGCAACCCCGAAGTTATTTGTTCCTCCTTCAATAACCAGGACTGACAGGTCTGGTTCTGCTGCAGCGAGTCGTCCTGCGAGTATGCAAGCAGCAGTTCCACCTATTTGAGCGTGCGCTTTAATAGTATTGAGCCAGCAACCAAGAACGAGTTCTCACTTACCTCCCGCAATCACAATGTCCACCTCGTTGAGACCTTCTGGCAGCTTTTTGCAGATACCCATTTCAACTTGTAAAGAGGGGGTGCCTTTTGAAAAATAGGACTCCAAAGACTACGGGATATTCTTGACTCTCCGCGATCACAAGTCGGTTATGTTTTGAAGAGGATGGTATTTCGTGACACGCGTGCCACTTTAGCGGTGCTAGCTGGAACGTGTGGACCCGAATTCAGGGGTGCGGCACAGGTCCACAGAGGCTTGGCGATATTTGACTTGCTGGGCGTCACCCACACACCACAATTTAACCCAGAACAACACAATCAATCTATCATCATCAACGCCATCAATTACGCAGTTGATACTATTGATATTGCGCTCGTGGTACCTCGCGCGCACGGTATATTTTGCCTCGTTTACCATGCAGTGGTTCTGACAGTTATCAATCATTTCCGAGGAGAGCTGGGACTAAAGCGATTTCATTCACGCATCCTCTCATTGCTGTTGTCACCCAGCTGCGGCGATCAAACCGGACATCTGCCGGTGAAGCACTGACTAAGGGGCAATCAATTTCCGGCAGAGGTTGCAGTTTGTTCAACACTAAAAGTGGATTCCTCATGAGAATGATTCATCCGAGCAATGGTCTGAGTAAGCCCCTTACATCTGACCGACCAGCAATATTGTCAGATTAGAAGATCTTTGTCACTCTCGAACGAGCATAACGTTACTTCGGATTTCGTCCAGTGCTACACCTGTATACCGACCGATGCACTTACCAATTATTGTCAGAAACCGCTGGGTGGCAAACGAGGCAAAAGACGCTGCGCTATCAAAGAGCGCATGCGTGCTCTTACCGTCTTCGTTATAACCCCGCTATTTCCTTCTCGCCCCGCCATCCTTCAGCCAAGATCAATATGTCTCTCAGTAGAACTTCAGGTGTAAAGGGCTAAAGCGGCTCGGCACTACGCGCACGAGCTCGGTTTGGATGGTCTGTTCTAGCCCAGCGCTATCAGCGATGTCTTTGTCCTCCGCGTGCAAGGTAATGTAGATAAACCGCCGCACCGCCTTGCTCGACACGGCGGGAGAAGTGTGCACTTGAATGGTGAAGTCGTACGGACAGTTCTTTTCGAGAAGAGTGATCAGGGTCGGGGCAATCACCGCCCCCATGCAGAGGCGAAGTCGGTGGAGTCGGAGACACGGAGGGAGTACGGGCGGAAGGACGGACGAGAGACTTCGGACGAGCCAAACGTAGGCCATGGATATGTTGTCGGCTTTTGCTCAGCTGCTCTGACGCTGTCGTAGTCGCTCACAGTCGGCTTCAACGGCTCAACATCCACCGTCAAGTCGGGTTTAGCAGCCATAGTCGTCAAGCGAAAACGAGAAGCAGATCGTAAAGTCTGGAAATTTTGAAGCTCGCCAGCCAGCGATTGTCCGGTTGGCTTTTAGTGACTGCGCAGGGTAATGGTACAGGGTAATTGGCTCGCGTACGTGCAGTATCCAGCGGACTTCAGATGCACCCAGGCTGCCGCGACCCTTTATGCCGTCGCAGATAAGGGGTGTGTCTCCTCCCGCTTGTTCTCCTCTCCTGTATAACCTGGGCCTAGAGCCTCGACGTCAAAGTGTGTTGCTTACCGGTGTCTAGAAACAATACTTAGCGGCGTCTGTGGTTTCTAGAAACGCAGCTTAGTGTGTCTGTGGTGTCTGGAAACGCCGGCTTAGCGGCGTGTTTGGTCCCTAGAAACGCGGCTTAATGGTGTCTGTGGTGTCTGGAAACACGGTAATAGGTAGCCTTATTAGCGTAGGTTCTCTGGAAATGCGGACCAGGAGAGCCCGCTATCTCTGGAAACACTGCTCAGTGACGCCCGCAGTCTCCAGATACGCGGCCCAAGTGGTATATGTAGTACCTGGAAACGCAGCTCAGAGGCTCCGCAGTCTCTGGAATCTCGGCTAAGTGGCGTTCGCAGTCCGCGGTCTCTAGAAACGCAGCTCAGTAGCGGCCGCAGTCTCTGGAAACGCGGCCCAATGGCGTCTGCGGTCTCTGGAAACCCAGCTCAGCGGCTCTGCGGTTTCCTGAAACTCAGCTACACGGTATCCCACGGTCCGCAGTCTCTAGAAACGCAGCTTAGCGCGGTTACCGCTGGCCCAGGCTCCTCCTTCGGAGAATGAATGTCGGCAAGTAACTCTTTCCCAAGACAGGTAAAGGGGATAACTATAACTACCGGCTAGTTAGCTTCGAGGACTAATCAGATAGTATATCAATATATGATATCTAACTGGATCCTCCTCGGTATATTACTCCTATAGATATAGAGAATATTCTCTTATAGAACTTTATATGTATTACCTTTATCAAGTTCCTATCTAACGTATTTTATAAGCGAATGCAACATATAAGCGAGTGCAACACTTTCCACTACCCTACTCCGATTTTCTACAATTATACCACCACAACACTAGGAAATAACAATAACTGAACCAGAAATAGATGAATCAGACGATTCTCCAGCCTCTTGACACGTACGTGCATTATGGCCAGGCTTACCGCACAGACCACAGCACCGAATCTTCGTACGAGACCCCCCCTCACTACTACTATTCGGCCATATTCCTTGGATTTATGGCTTATCCACAGCCTTCTGGGCCAGCAAATCCTGTGTCTCTTGTATAGTAAGAGACCCTCCAAGCCATATACGTGTTTTTTTGGCCCTCCATCGTTTACTAAGCTCCTTATTGGCCTTTCGTAATGCCGAGACCTCGGTACGTAGAAGGGCCACTTCATGCATCACAACCATCGTACCTTTGGCCAATTGGTCTACGGCAGCCAGCATAGATGTCGGAGAACTGCCTTGGTGGTTGGATATGTCGGATGCACAGTACCTCTGAACGTTGGGAGTCAAATTTAGGATGGAAATTCAGGATGTAAATTGAGGATGGAAATTGAGGATGGAAATTGAGGATGTCCTTTTTCTTGCTTGTCTAACAGAGATGAACTTCCTTCTTATTCCCAATTTCCTGGACCACGGAGACCCGGGTTGACGGGTCTCCGAGAGATCGGATCACACTTATCCGAGTCGCACTAATCCGGATCACACTGATCTGGGTTCGTGTTTTGCAGATCCAGGATCCAGCTTCCTGACCCTTTTGACACATGACCCTTTTGACAGGATATCCGGCCTTTAATAAGGTCCTTTTGTAAGGTAGCCTCTTGGGCGTTTTGTGGCATCTGAGATAGCCAAGGTAGTGCTGTGCCTAGCCGTGAGGTTGGTGGAGTTGGAGTTCGAAGCCGTATAGTCATCTTAGAAAGTACCCTTTCTGGATCATGCGGTATAAGGCTGGCTCCGGCAAACGCTCCTTGGATATTTTTGTCGATAAAAGCGGTAAAAAATGCCGTTTTGAATGCACAAAGGAAATCCAACTTGGTGATATGTGTGATGTACATACGCATCAACTCCTCGATTTGATTGCCATAAGCCTTTTTTAACGGCCCAAAATAACCAACATCCAGTGGCTGGACTAGATGTGAGGAATGCGGAGGCATACAGAGTGTAATAATATTGTGCTCCTGGCAGTAGGCCTCGAACTAGTCGGAGTGGTGGCTCTCATGGCCGTCGAGGATTACGAGCCGGTATTTCCCCTTTGTACGAGATGCCGTATAAAGATCGAAGTGTTAGATGAAATCTAGGCCTTTCTCGTTTGTAGTCCAGCCATTGTCGGTTACTCCAATATACCAGGTATCCGGAAGACCACATTGATACCAGCCCTCCTAGTGATATTTCCCTTTTAAAAGGATAAATAGTGGGATAGCCCAGCCTTGAGCATTCACTCCTTAGATAACCGTAGTCCACTCACGGTTACCAGGCTGGACTTTTTTGGCTTTCCTATAGCCATCGGAGGTAGTTACAACCATACCAGTAGTAATCATACCTATCATGAACCCAGTCTCGTCAAAGTTGTATATATCTTCATCAAGGATACCGTATTTGGCTTTGGTATTGTATATAAGTGCAAACCACTCGCGAATAATCTTCGGATCTTCGCATTTAGCTCTCTGGTAGTCGTATCTACGCGAAAAACGCGTCCGGAGTTCCGGTTGGCATTTGACAAAGTTGTGAGCCCAGAGCTTGCCGACAGGGGGCGTATCACGTTCGCATAGCAGTCGGTTGGCCATATCTTCCACAAAACGAAGCCGAGGAGAGAATACGCGTATACAGAGCTCAGTTATATACTGAATAATCGTATGCTCCTCTAGATCCGTAAGTTTTCGTGAATTAGCTGGAGTATCGCGTCGTGCAGGCCGACCGTCGCGTCGAGCAGACAAGGTCATTAGTAGTACGTTATAGATCGCAGCTACCTTTCGAAGACTAAGTTTTAGATCATCTTGTATAGCCTTGAGGGCGGAAATAATCCTAGATTCGACTGAGGAGGAATCCATGGCGAAATGGTAGTAGAATTAGTAGGAGAAGTTGGAAGGTCATGTTCTGCCAAGAAAGTGTACCGCTCGCTTATATGTACCGCTCGCTTATAAAACACGTTATCTACCTTACATATATATATATACTCTAAGATTGGCCTTTTCAAGGTAGTTCTAGTAGTATAGAAATTATTATAATACTATTAGGGTTAATAAATTTGACTAAGGGTATTCAATCTAGATCTTAAGGTATAATATATAAGCATTACCTCCTCTACTCTACATTTCTATAAAGGTCAAGTGATAACTTAAATATCTATATATCATTGAATAGAGCTTTTAAAAAAAACTTTAGTATATTTTTCCGGACATAAAGAAGCTGGTAGAAAAACTATGAGATATGATAATCTCACTTGCAGCTCTTGCGTCTCTAGGGGTCGCTTAGGTTTGTGGAAACGCTCAATGTAGGAGAACTAACAATGACACTCCTATGAGACTTTGTCCTGGCTCTATTAATTAGTTACCCAATGCCTAGTTACTGACATTGACAGTACTAGTACAAATTATACTAGTAAGACGAATATCAAGGCTAGTGGTGTCGGAAACATGGCACCTCTGAATCTTGGGAAATGACAGTTGAGGACTTTTGTGTCTTGTCTTGATTGATTGTCTTGCTTGCTTCTCTGTCCCTCTTTTCCCTTAGAGAGCTTACTCCTTTATAGACGAGATATACGTATAGGATGACGTCTGTACAGTGGCGCAGTTAGCTGCCAGCTTGCTTTAGCTGACTATAGTACATGGGTTTGCCTCCTTTACTAGATCCTGTGATCCTGATCCTTGGACTAGCGCCTGATCCTTTTGACAAGTGGAACTGAGATGCGGAGCCGTTTTTAAACTTTCAGATTTAGTCAAATTTAGTACCTAGGCTCACTCAGCTTGGGCAAGTAAAGTACGGTATAAAGCTTCAGAGGCTGTTATGTCCGTGAGCGCAGAGTACATGAAACCGTCTTGTAAATAAGAACACATTTTAGATGGTAAAGACGCCGAAGGAGGGGGGACACACGGTCTTATTCGTTCCTATTCCATAATTACGCCCAAAATCGGGATCTGTCATTTTATCGAGTCAGTTTCAGGTCCTGGCTGCAGCTAATAAACGCAATATGTATTCTAGCCGTCTGCCCCATTGTCAATCATGTGCACTGTCTGCGTTGAGCCCCTCCCTGTGTGTACAGTGGTACTTAATTAATTAGATCAAAAATTGAGAATCCGATATACTTGGCATGAAAAGCTTCATCGCCAGATATCTTGACTCTGAGGAACCTGTTCTAATAGTTTCTGGATCCCTAGGTGGCGTAGCGCGGGGTTTCGATGCCGGTAATTCCGCGGATAACGGCACCGCTCGCGGATTATCGGATGGCTCGATGACGCATACGCCGGTTCGGACGGCACTTCTCAACCCCCTGGTCTCCACGGGTGGACAAACGACATTGCGCGGACATGGCAATCGAGGACACAATTTCCCAAACGTACTGAAGTACATGATCGATAGTGTCATCGACTTGTGTTGCTTTGCAATTAGGCACTAGATATGGGATTAGAAATAAACAGTCCTTTCAGCTTTGATCACTCCATCACAATTCCTCATGGAATCACAACAGTCCCTTCTATTAGACTCCAGCCTTTGAAATCTTCCCGTGTCATCGCTCAGCACCATGTCCGTGGCACGCGAGGATAGCGAGAAGGTCGATCGCCTTGCGCACGCTGATCCTGGAGTTAGCATCTTCCTGCGCCCGATCGCCCCACCTGCCCCTTGGTCTCGCCGGCTTTGCGGGATTACTGCGTCCTGGATTGCTCGCTGGTGGGGGAATGAGGAGTCTCCCGGCATCTTTCCCTTTGTTGCTTTCTGGGGCGGACTGGCCCAGTTCCTGGCTGGCTTGAAAGGTTACCCAGCCCGAGACACCCTCATCACGGTCATCAATGTGCTCTGGGATAGTTTTTGGATGAGTGCCGGACTGCTTTGGTTCCTGGTGGCAAGTTGTTGCCAGCAGCTTGTTTGACGTCTCGGACCTTGACAGGACGGGAAGTACGGAGATGCCTCGTGCTGACACTGCAGACTACCGATTACATTCCCTTGCACAACGTGCACGAGCATTTCCCGAACTAGCCTCCTGGTTCGTCGTACTGACGTTTTTACCTGGTCGGGGGTATGTTTGCGCGCCCCTGGAAACAGAGTTTGCTTTGGACAGGGGAGCTAACGCCAGATAGGCACTTGCTTCGGCAGCGCGGGACCTGGTCTTGTGCGGTGTCATGACAACTCTCGCCATAGGCTCGACAATCGCCTGCTGCCTCTTCGCCTACGGACCAGGGGTAAGCACAGGCATGTATGTGGCTGCTTACTTCTGGATCGTCAGCGCGATCCTAGCATGGTGGCGCGTCACTGTTTACCTCGTCGAAGAAGCGTACGGCCAAGCTTTCATGAGGTATTTCCCCGTCTTCCGAACATCGACGGAAAAGAGGAAGCCCCTGGTCGTTCCTGGATTCGGAGAGCCAGGTGTCAGGCGAGGGATGCCAGGAATCGTGTGAAAATTCAAACCATCCTAGACGAAGGCTGCTCTGGAAATATGGGAATAGGCACAGCCGTAGCTAGATAGGAGAGATACTGTTTCATGCCCCTTAGCCTCGCTTGCGGGCCTCGCATCAGCTTAATAACCGGATCGCGTCTTCTGTAATTTCCTGAGTTGGTCGCGTTTGGAGTACCTGATGCAAGGCTGTGGGGGCACCCGACGGACTCGTGATAATCCAATTGTCAACAACGCCGGAGGCTGCTTATGTGTGCCGCCCGCTAAGATAGAGTTGGCTGTGTTACGTATCTACCTAATTTCATCAAACGGCGCCTGTTTCTGTGCTGTTTGTACCTTCGAGAGCTTCATCAGGAGTTTGTGCATTGTATCTGTCGGTTTGTGTCGGCGGTGAGGTCATGACCATCCTGCCCCTCTTATCCGTATGAAATAGTATCGGGATTCTCGGCAGAAGGTACGTCGCTCTTCCTTTTTGCTCATGTCTGCTAATCTTGGACCGGCTTCAGAAATCGACATCGGATGCCGTAGAATGCTTCGCTGTCGACACACTTTGAGCCCTAGTAGCTTTTCCTTTTATATGATGATAGAGCCGCGCCGGCTGTTGTACACGTGGTGGGTCCTGTTCGTCGGCTGCCCCTTAGCAGCAGCCGTAACGGATCCGGTGAGCGCACCAGCCCGCTCTGAAAGCACTGAACCTCCCATGCGAGATTGCATGTCTGATTGCGAGCACTTTTGCCATCTGCTCCCTCTCGACACCGTGGAGGGAGTGTTTTCGTTAAAATGAAAAAGCTTTTACTTTGTCTGATCCAGCCTGGTACGAAACACCGTTCTATTCCTTGCCGTCTTTGCTTTCGTTAAAGAATACGGGCGAATGTTTCTACCAGCTTTCTGATGGCGGCAAGACGGTAGCGCGCAGCGGACTGCCAATCACAATACCACTTGACAACAATGCTACGCAGCTGAGCCCCCAGATTTCAAGCCGAGCGGAATGATCACACGGCACTTATCCTGTAGATTCGGGTGTTACTAGTATCGAACTAGTGTTAAGGCTAAGGGGTCTAGCCGGGCATAACGCCAGTGATACTAGGTGAAATACTGGCCTAGGAGGCTCCGTGCTTCCTTTGCCGTTCCACATACTATACTTCTTCGGCAAACAACTGCTCACGTGGATCCCGTGTGGCATAATTGCTGTGAATGCCTAGTTTGTAGCCCTGTTCTACGTACTTTATGAGGTTTCTTAGGTGACAGGTCTTCAATTTGCAGTACTTGTTTCCAACGGTATCACGCCAGCACTATAGCCCAAAGTAGCAGGGCAGTCCGGGACATCGCATCAGATCATATACACTTTATGCCATGTAGACGGCTGGTCGGAAACTTCTTCGGCATCGAACTGCATAGCTCGCTCGGAGAGCATCTGTTCAGAGATGGATGAAATACTCGGTTGGTACCCCTGCCGCGCTGTTGTGTTCTGCGATCGTACCGTTGCCCTGCCCAGCACCAGCACGCAACTTGTAGAAGGACGCGAGATTGAATCGCGGATTCTGCCCAAGCGGACAAGCGGACAAGCGGACAAGCAGGGGTCTTATACGAACATTCGTTGCTGTGTTGTATTGCGACAAGCCTGGCCAAATGCACGCATGTGGCAGGAAGCTACAGAATCGGCTGGTTTATCTATTTCTGATTCCGTTATCGTTGTTTCGTAGGGTAGTTTTGTTGCAATTGAGGATATCTATAGTAGGGCGGTGGAAAGTGGTGCACGGGCTTGTCTGGTGCACTGGCTTATCATGCACGTTAGCTGTCTCTTTTACCTTCTTTTCTTCCCTTAGTGCGGCGGAAGCAGGCTAACAAGTCCATATTCGCCAGCTCCAGTTCCGCTGTCTAGGCCAGCAGCTTTAACTATCACTCTCGGCCTATAACCACCTCCTAATGCCTTCACGCATCGACATTCCAGATATTGAATAATTATGTCCTGTGTTCCGTGTATGGGTTTCGAAGGCCCATCTCATGGTTTGGACCTGTGTGGTGTATTGCCCAAAAATAAGATATCCGTCATTGGACGCACTACACGTCGAACCCATCGAGCAGGGATCGTTATGCGGAGGCGCAGAAAGCGATTCGGACAGCCCTGCTATGGAACCGTGAATGAAATTGACTTCCGGGTTTTCATTGGTAGAAGGCAGGTTTACCTTTAGTGGCGTGGACCCTGATTGGATACCGTAGTACGTTGGTCTGTGGTCCAGTCCGAGTACTGTACTACACGTTACGTACGTACCTTGATACGGTGACCAGCGGTAAGCTGGATGCGTTAGGTAATTCATGTTACACTGGGTCGCAAGCCTAGAATGATCTTCTCTGCTAACAGCTAAGCGAGTTGTACAAGCTGAAGATCATCACATCTAGGGGGGAGGGGAATCTCTCTCAAGTTGTTCCGTCTGACTGAGACATTTCAAGTTGGCAGGCTGGAGAACTGAAATCCATGACGCAAAAGGCTGTCACTCAAGCCCTTCCAGGACTGAAACCAAGTAAGTGCTGGAGCGAGGTCTATAAAAGACCCGTCTTCTCGATGAATTCAAAGTCTGTTGCTGGCAGTCACCACAGGTTCTCTTGTGAAAGCTATCTCTCTATCTCATAAAACTTAGACAGCACCTCCCAGATTTTCCACCGTCACCATGAAGCTCCTCAACGTCGCGGCTGCGCTCTTTACCGGAGCCCAAGCTTATGAGATCACTCTTTACAGCGACGTCGGTTGGTCTGGCAGAGAGGCCTCTTTCTCTTTTGACGGCCATCATCCCATCAGGCACGAATCCAAACATTTTGTCTCGACTTCTCTTTACTGACTCTCGTGATGGCAGCTTTGAGGCTCATTCGTGGGAGTGGATATCTAGTCTCGGGGACGGATGCTGTGTTCGTACGTTATAACAGCGCACAACTTTTTCAACAGACCGCGCTTAGAATCAAAGCTGACGATATGAAAAGGTTTCTGTTACGAGAACTCCCCTGTTGGCTACCGATGTAAGTTCATTCCTTATCCCTACTTGATTGACATCTTGCCTAATCGGTAATGCATAGGCTCTCCAGACTCGAACTATCGAAGCAGCTCCCCTATCGACGAAGTTGTAACCGGATGTGGGGATACTCTACTTGACTGTTAAAGGTCGTCATCGATCGGCGAGAGTATCTGTACCGGTTGGGGGAAGTAGGGAATGGTGCCATAAGGGGTATCCAATCATTGGGATCCTTGACGGTCTGTTGTGCATGGCGTATGACCAAGGCCAAGAATGATGAGCGTGTTCCTGCCAGTCGTTTCTACCCATGGTCAGTGGTAAGAAAGATAAATATGGGTATTACGTTCCTTTACTCCATAGATCTTTCGCTAGCAACAAAGCGGAATATAACCTGAATCTGACTTGTATTTCCCGGAGTAATCTAAATAAAGACCGACCTGCCTTAGTGAACAGGCATCCATTTCCCTGCAATGCCTTAAATTACCAGACAGGTATCCACCTGTAATAAACCCGTGTTTCGTTGTATCATTAAAAGTAACTGTTGAGTGTAACGCTCGATCTCTGATCTTTTCTCTCGTCGTATGTGATCGACGTGTAGAAGAGTTTTGCAGTAGGATTGCCGTAGGTCATAATTACTACACCGTAGTAGCATGCTTGATCCAGGCTTGGGGGACAATAATTATAGCCGTTAGCCATGGATTTACTGGTCAACCGTTCTGGTTGAGACATTTCGGACCAGAGAAATGACATATGTCTCGCAGCCGTCTCGATATGTCTAAAGAAAGCATATTACAACATCAGGGTGTCATCATGACGATCGGCACTCAGCTCCGAATGTGACGTCACCCAAGTTCGCAGCTGCAATGCTTCTCCCCGATTTCAGCCTCGTACGACGTTGAGGAGCACGGATCCCGATTTTCTAATCGAGTTATACAGATATATTTATTGTCATCGGTACAGTACAGTACTGATTAAGTTGAGGGGCGAAATACTAATTACAAGCCGGGTCTTTAAAAGTAAATTTTACCACGTAATTGTGTGATGTTCCCTTAGGCCCTCCCAGATATAATATACAGGTATCCTGGTGGTGGTGTTAGAGTAACCACCACCGTCATGAAGTAATAGGATCCACACGCTTTTTGGTGCAGGGGTAATTTGCGACAAGCAATGGCCGCTTGCAGCAGAGCAGTCTTGTACCCTTCATTTGGATGTTTTAAGGAAGCTCAAATCTGGCCATGCGAGCTGAGATGTGGCAGTGCCAGCTGAGGTGTGGCCCCTTGGGGCCGAACTATGTCAGTTCATCTGGTAGGGGCCTCCCATATGCCACCAATACGTAACCGAACAATTGTCCCAGCTAAACAGTGGTCCGAGATTCGTGTCTCCATCATGATAACATCCGAAGCAGCCGCACAATCCGTCCCGTCCGCCAATCCGTCTAGTCGGATACACCATCTGAGGTTATATGATTATTTATGATGTGCTCACTTGTGTCTACAATAAACCTGAATTTTGGTTGGTTTGGCGGTGTTATTCGGTGATCCCTATCAAAAAGGGCGGATGCGGAACGGAGCGGAAGTGCACATCTCGGAACGGAAGTTGGTGACAGGCTATTTCCGGCACGGAGCTAACTCGGACAGATTCTGTAATTTCGCTGACGTAACAGAACTAGAATACAGTTCTAGCTAGGAGGCTTGAGCTAGAGGCTTTGGCCGAAGAAGAAGAGGAAAAAGTGGAAGAGGTGGCTGAATCCGAAGCCGAAGGCTATTAGCCTTCAGAGCCTTATACTTGGTTAGGGGGATGTTGTCCCGTGGAATCTGGGGCCCTCTGATCAGAGGGCTGGACTGGGATGCGGATGGGGAACCCAAGTCGGAAGGACTGGACCTATCTTTAATCAGTAGGGCCGTCTGGACTATCGTCCATTTTTACGGATATCACTCAATACACACACATCTTCTACACTTGCCGCCGGCCCAATTGTGCACTTTACCTTACCTGGTTGATAAGCCTTGCCCGTCGCGGTCCAAGGCGGGCTGACTCGGCAGTATCCAGCATCCCTTGGTAGAAAAGGACGAGGAGACGCACCAACACGAAAGCCACGAGTACACTTAGTCCGAAGTTGAGTGCTTCTAGGTTTTGCATCGCAGCGTACTCTATCAGCTATCCAAGAATAACAAGCCGATATAAGCCTCCGAGATATGCAATCATAACGAGGTTAGTAGCAAGCTACTCGAATACAACAACTCCATCTACCTATACTTACGGAACGGAGGATAATAAACGTATCAGACTCAGACCTAGAGCCAGATATATTGTAGTTCTAGACTAATACTATGGGGTTCGATGCCTTTATACTTATAGAGCTCTGGCCGGATAACCTGCTCGTTAATCAGGAATATTCGATCAGCCGTGGTAAGCAGAGACTTTTATAGATACTAGACCGTAATAGAATATACTACGAGCTAATGCTGGTATTACAACCTAAAATCTTGACCTAGTAGTAAAAGCTGATATTGTTACGTGGTGGAGGCTAGCACTGCACAACAGTGTCTGGGCCCACATCCCGTTAGAGATGACAGCTCAGAGACCACTACTAACATCTATAAAAACCCCTCAGATTTGTCCCCAGAAGACCTTTACTCAATCAACCATCATCATATCTTACTTTGTCATAGATCATACCAGTGTTTATGAAGTATTGAAATGGTGCAAAAACACACATCTACACCCACATACCCACCAAAACAAGGGGGAGGGCAAAGACGGCCAAATGCCAGACAGACAAGATGGACAAGATAGGTCAGGCGACACCACTACAAATTGGGTCCCTGCAGCCTAAACAAGGTCAAAACAACATGTGCAGATAGAGCTCCCTCTGATCAGAAGGAGATCGCTTTGCACGCAAAGAAAGCTCGTCAATTGAGCTTGCAACAAGTGTGAAGAAAGGTGCTAAATTGATTGTCCTGTCTAAAGAGCAATGGCCAGGATGGCCCTACTTATGGTGCGAAAGAAAAATGGGCCCACGGCAAGTTCCAGCCCCCCGGGCACCATCCTAGCAACTGTATCCCTCTGATCAGAGGGACCCTGCCCTCTGGGGATTGTTTTCCCCAACTCAGTATCTACCTCAGCATCAAAGCTGACACCTCTGAGGTTACTAGTTACAGGGACATGATAGAAACCTCGTAGCAGATATAAAGCTCGCTAGAATAGACTCTAATCTCGGGTTTTAGAGATATATATAAATAGCAGTTAGCTCTATAGATAGTAGGTATGAATCTTTGGCTATTTAATGAGAGAAAGCTACTATAGAAAGATAAAGGAAGTAGACTAGTAAACATTATATTAGTGGAATAGAATAGTAAGGTTTGCTAAGAGATTAACTATAATACAAGTTTATTATCTAGCTTAGCAAGTAATAAGACTAGTAAAGGTAATACGTTTATCTTATATAAAACTATTAACAATACCTTTCTTCTTCTTCTTCTTCTTTTAAGCTCTGTTCAAAGTTAATATTGATCTATAGACAACTGATATCAGTAATCTTCTAGCTTAGCTATATAGATTGAGTATCTAAGGTTAGATATAACTAGAGCTGTCAGAAGTAATAGGTCTTAAGTTTCAGAGTTTGTTAGTAAAGAATCTTACAACAATTTCGATAACCCTTCGGTCGTTATCGATAGCTGAGACTGAGGTCCTTAGCTCCTCTAAATCTTATAGAGCTGTAGTTATTGACGATAAAGATATCCATCTCAGCAGAATTTCCATCGTAGTTAACGAAGTTCTAGATCTACTTAGCTAGAGGTCACCCTCGTATTTGTCAGATCGAAAAATTGGGATTGCTGTGAGAAAAGGAGAGTGAAAGGATGATTCGCATTGAAGGAGCAGCGTCTGCGCAGCTATCGCTTCTAAGTGTGAGGATCAAGGATCCAAGGGTAGTAAGACCAGAGTGTCTGGGTACAAGCAGTGCACGCGCAACGTAGGAGCAGAGTGCTCGTTAGGGGTTGAGTGGTGGTCTCATTGAACTCTGCCTCTCCCCTAAGCTCTGTCTCCCGCCCTCCTTCTTATGCCCGTGACAGTATCGCTAGGGCTTACTTCCCCGCTCTGCTGCTTTGTCGTCCTCCTTGCTGGTGCGCTCCTTCGACGCTCATCTGACGCGCTATTTATGCCATTCCAGCTTAGTGCCGTTGTTGCTTCTGAGGCTCGCTTACGCTGCGGCTCCGAGGCTTCCGGACCGCGCCTCACTCTGGCCCCGCTCAGCCGGTCCTCACACTAAGGAGGTGGTAGGTGACAGTGTTGAACTCTGAACCTTCCAAAACTTCCGGCGAAGCTGGTAATTTATAGGCCCCTGACCCTGGCAGTGCCCCGCCTGCACCTGATACCCTCCTGCACCTGACAGTATTCACCTAGTAAGAACTTGCCAGGTATTTACTTTGATATTATTTCTATAGATAGTAACGTTTCAGGTTCCGTAGTAGATATTAGTAGAAATATGTAGAATATTAGAGATGCCTTCTAAATAGAGTTTTCTAATAGTAATACCATTCTTAGTATAGCTAGAGTCATATCTCTAAAGGAGTCTTCCTAATTTAACTCGGTATAGTAGATCTATTCGTAATAACTTGCTGATCGTAATAATTATAATGTTTTCGTTAGTAGCAATATATTGTATTGTATTAAGAAAGCCGTTTTTAGTGTTTTCGGAGTTAACACTACTTCTCTCAAGTATATAACAGCTAATTCATCTAGTTACTCAGGACAAAGTAGAAGTCTAGCCTCTCTAATATATTGTATTACCTTCTTTGTAAAGGGGTTGTTCTGGGAACACGTTGAGGGAGATGGACCACGATGTCTTGATACCGAAAAGACCTGGACCAGCGGGCGATATCTTGGTGAACAGCCTTCTATCAATTACATAGAGACTGATCCTTGCGGATCAGAAGTGCCCTGCGTAAGAGAGTTCCCTCACGGGGTTCTTATCTATCCTATATCGTGACATCATCCAGTATCATTCGGCGGGTCCTCCTGACCTTCGTCTAGAGACTCTCGTTACAAATTATCCTCCCCTCTGTAGAACCTGTCCTCAGGTTCCTTACTACTGAGGATCGTCTGAACTTAGGGGGTAAGACTTAGGATAACATCGGGTAGATATCAGGTATACGTCGAGTGCTATTCGTAGCCACGTAAATAGATAAGTGTCGAACCGGTGGACCTCACAGTCTATCCGCTCCAACAAGCTATATAGTAGGAAAGGAGAAACGATAGTTTAGGGTAAGGAGTAAGTCGTCTTATAGTCGGGAGGTTTTCGGGAAAAGTTCGGCCGGTTATCGGGCCGTAGTAGGATTCGCGGCTCCGAGGTCCCACTTTCTGTGAGGACCGGCTGGGTAAGGTCGGCGTGGGCGCAGGACGGAAGCCCCGAAGCCGCAGCGCCGGCGGGGTCGCAAAAGCAACAACAACGCTAGGCCAGAAGGGCGAGGATATCGCGTCAGAGGAGCGTCGAAGGAGCGTACAAGCAAGGTCGATGACGGGGCAGCGAGCGGGGTAAGTGAGCCCAGACGCTGTCATCGCAGGGCATAAAGAGGGGGGTGGAAGACAGGACTTAGGAGAGAGACAGAGTTCAATGAGACCACCGTCCCACCCCTAACGAGCACTCTGCTCCTACGTTGCGCGTGCACTGCTCGTACCCAGACACTCTGGTCCTACTACCCTTGGGTCCTTGACCCTCACACTTTCCCGGTTCGGGCCTAAGATCCGAATCACAGCCGAATCGTCCGGATTTCCATCCGAACTCACGCATTATCCTCGCAACTTCAAAACGTATAAAGATTGTACGACTGCTCAATCGCAAGGCTTATATACAGTTGCAAATTTACAGACATACATTAGCCGTTTCTCCTCGGGTATAAATACCCCTCTCCTCTCCTACCTTTTCCAAAACTTTTCTTCTTTAGGCTCTCTTCCACACATTATTTCGCTCGCTTTTTACTCTACTCCTGCACATAGCTCGCTGCCCGTCCTCGCCTCTCTCTCCCTCTTTCTCTCTCTTCCTCTCTCTCTCTCTCTCTCTTCTCGTCATCGCTTCGGCCACTTTTCCGTCGCAATAGACACTTTCGCCGCCTCCGCCGCCGAGGTTACACCGTATATAAAATGTATTCACTCGGTACTTAAAAACACCAACCCTCGCTCCAGCGAGGTCCTCACGATTAACTGTTCTTTCGAGCAGTCGACCTCCTCGCATTACTCCCATTACAACGCGAAGAAAGAGTTGTATACACCGGTAAATTATATACATTTTCGGCGGATTAGTAAGGGATTTACTAACGATTACAGGCCGTTACCGGAATAGTTAGCGACTCCGTCGACCTTATAATCCTTATTAACGTAGCTCGCGCTATCGTCGATTATCGTATAGAGGACGCCGAGGGCGAGCTCGACGAAGAGGGTAATCGCCCTCAAGTTTCTATACTATTTCGCCGTAGCCGCAAGAAGATCGCTGCCGCTACCAAAGATCTGATCGAGGCTTTCGACGCCGCCGAGACCACTTATCGCCGCTAATTCGGCATTTCCGGTACTACTAAGCCGTCTTCTATAAATATATTTATCTTACTTATCTTCGTATACAAATCGCTAACATCTCGATAGCAAGCTTATATAGTATATTACTCTATAGTCGCGCTATACAGCCAACTCTGCCTATAGTAGTCGTCCTGCTTTAGCCGGAACTATAGCTGCAATACCAATATCAGTCTTAATCACTATATTTCTACTAAATTATCGCTAACTTTTCGTAGTACGAGTCTGAGGTACGTGCCTAGGAGGTATAGTCTATTACTCGTCTATCGCTTAGTAATATTGGTTTCGTAGGTTAGTCGGGTACTAAGTGCCGTTTTCTTAAGAAAGTCAAGAAGGAGATCGCTGCCAATATAGAGGATATAGAGGCCTAGTAGGTTTGGATAGAGGTAACTCCTAACTTGGAGCTAGTACTGACCTCAATTTTCTGAGGTTTATATTGTTTTCGGGGGTTTTTCTAGGGTATTTCGGTTAGGGTTAGCGTCTAGTATACCCCGGGATATAGTTTTATATAGATAGATATTAATTAATATCTTATCGCCTATACTTTCACTAGTTTTTATATACTTTTCGGAATTATAATACTAGCTTAGGTACATTTATTATATCCTCCTCTAACACCTACTAATTATATTCTAAAGGCCAGCCTACCTATTTAACCAAAAAAAAGGTTTTATCCTAGAATTTTCTCTCGTCTCGAATCTCTTTAACTTCCTACTCTCCGTCGTTCTCAAAGTCTGGCATCGGTATTACAGATAAATCATCTCCTTTTCGGCTATACTACAGTTCCAATATTAATATAGGAAATATATTATATAAACGATCGTATTTGTCTAGGAGTGCCAGACGATAAGCCAGCAATCCGATTCGGTTTAGAACACGAAATGGACTAATGAACTTAGGTACCAATTTCTTCGGTAACTTAAATCTCAAATTCCGGGTTGATAATAATACCAAACTTCTATTCTTAAACTCCTTTTTTATATACTTCTCGTTGTAATATCGTTTCTGGACTGCCATAGCTTTAATCCAATTTTATTCTAACTGTTTTCTTAGCTCAGCAAGTTTTTTAATTCTTTCAATTACACTGGGTATCCTCCTCTCTTATATATCGTCCTCGATATAGCGGGAAATCAGAGGTTAATAACCTATTAGTACTTCAAAGGGACTTATCTTGATTGTAGAATTAACAGTATTATTGATAACAAATTCTGCTTCTAGGAGGAGATTTGCCTAGGTAATTTGGTTTTGGTATACGAAGTAACGGAGGTATTAAATAAGTATTTAATTTGCTCGCTCCGTTTACCTGTCGGTTTGCAGATGAAAAGTGGTTGAAAGCCGCTTATATACCTTTTGCAGGTAATACAAATCGCTTTAAAACTATAATATAAAAACAGAACCTCGATTACTAACGTAACTATCAATAGGGCTATACTTAAGTTCAATCTCTTTATAAATAAGCTTTATTAATTCTTAGCTAGTGATAGTAGTAGATACTAGGAAGAATCGGTTCATCTTTATATACCGATCAACAACTACTAGAATTATATTCTTCTCGGAGCTATCAGGACTCTTTACTATAGGAAAACCTACGATAAAGTCTATAGTGATTTCGCTCTAAGGTCGTATAGGAATCGGCAACGATTCGAGCGATCTATATGGCTTATACCGTCTTATCTTATTGACTTAGCAGGTGTAGCAGGTTCTACAGTAGTCTTTAATATCTTTAGTTATACTATACTAGAAGTATTTTCTTTATAACAGTTCGAGAGTCTTTTCGATATTAAAATAACCTGCTAATAGATCGTTATAAAAAAGCTGGAGTAATTCCTACTTAACAGCTTACTCTACTGGAACGAATAATCGTCCTTAATATAGCAATTCTTATTCGTATCTAAGTACCTATTTGGGTAAAACTCTTTAGTTTCGGGCTGGACTTACCAGCCTTTCCTTGATTTTTAGAGTCACCGGATCCGTAGCTTATAGCTCTAGGATCAATTCTTTTATAGATTTCGACGGTTCTACAGTATAAACCGCTTCTAGTCGAGTATACTCTCTCGTATATTAACGAATAACAATCTATTCCCGTCCAAGCCAATCGGCTTCTTAGTAATCCTGAGGTCCTAGCAGGTAAACACTCAGCGATCCTATAGTAACTTCTAAGGGACAACCTATTATTTCGGGTTTCTAACTAGCTAGTTTACCAGGGTCCTATATACTAGCATCTTCACTATTCTCTGGTATACAGTAGGCTCTCTTAACCCCTTCCGTAGTCGTCTTTCCGACCCGGGTACTAGCTGATTTACCAGGGTTTCTTATACGAGCTAATTTACTCTCTTCTGCGTAATAGGCAATCTTATTTCTTTCCGCGATCAGCTTTCTAATCCGGTTTACCCAAGCAATTTTGCTCTTAAAAGTAGGCATCTACTCGAGTCTATTAGGACGTTCTTTATCCTCGTAATCTAGTCTTCTCGAGGGGTTATCAACCGGATTTTACTTCCCAGGCTAATACTTAATAGTAAAATCAAATCCTGCTAGATATATATACTATCTAGCCTATCGGCCGTTCAATCAGTTTTGCTTTATAAACCTTAATAGGTTATTATAATCCGAAAATACAGTAACTTTATAGCGACTCCCTTCAATATAATATCGCCAATACTTAAAGGCTTCTACAATAGCTATCATCTCCTTATCAGGAGTTCTATAGTCCTAGGCCGGTCCAGAAAACTTCGCCGACTAGAACACAATAGGACGTTTTCGGCCCCCTTTCGGGACCTACGATAGGACAGCTCCTATTGCAAAGTCAGAGGCATCTGTCTTAATAATAACAGGGAGTTCGGGGTCGAAATAATGTAAAACTAGCGCATCTTGAAATGCTCTCTTAAGCCGTACGAATACCGCACGCTCTTCGGCCTCTAACTGGAGGGTTCCCGATTTTCGTCCGTTCTATAACCCCTTTAGCAAATTACTCAACAGTAATACAATCTCCGAATAACCTTGAATAAATTGACAGTAAAAATTACAAAATCCTAAGAAAACTTAGATATCTCGATAGAACTGTAGTTTAGGCCAATTTTAGACAGTCTAAATTCGTACCGAATCTATACCGACACCTTCGTAAGTTAAAATATAACCTAGAAATTCCACCTTATCCTAATAAAATGATATTTACTAGGCTTATAGTATAACTGCGCTTGTCTCAGGCATTCCAGAACTTATCGGAGGTAAGTCATATAGGTTTCCTAGTCTAGGGAGAAAATTAAAATATCATCTAAATAACATATACAATAATCATCTAGTAGCCTGCCTAAAGCAGTCTGAATATAACTTTGGAAGGTCGTAGGAGCATTTATTAGGCCAAAAGGCATAATAAGATATTTAAATAGACTGTATCGGGTACAGAAAGCCGTCTTCCATTCGTCTCCTTCTCGGATGCGAATCCGGTAGTATATCTCTTTCAGGTCCAACTTCGTGAAATACTTTACTCCAGATACTCGGTCCAAGAGTTCTAAGATTAACGGTAAAGGGTACCGATTCTTAACTGTTATCTGGTTAAGTCCGTAGTAATCTATATATAAGCATAGAGTACCATCTTTCTTTAGGACAAACAAGACAGGACTTACAGCTAAACTCTGGGATAGGCGAATATGGCCTTTCGCTAGGTCTTTATACAGATATTCCTCTAAAATCGAAAGTTTATATCGTAATAGAGGGTAAAGAGGTCCAACAAGAGGAATAGTATTAGGGAGTAGATCAATAGTATAATCAGTGCTTTTAAAAGAAGGCAGAATATCTGCGTTACTGGAGTTTATAATATCCGTAAAGTCTGAGATTTCAGGAGGGATATCTTCAGGTTTTCAGGGGGTATTCTCCTCTTCCTCCTCCGGAAAAAGCGCCTCCGGCACGTCTGGATACTACATCAAGGAGTAAACACAAGCTTCTCCTCGATATATTTTTAAAAATTTCTTCGGGTTTTCAATCCGAATATACTCCGATTCCGTTATAAACCACTATAAATTCCCTTCTAGGTATAATAAGATCTTATAGGATATTAAATTTAGTATCCTAAGAAGAATAGGGGAATCGTTTGTAATAAGGGAGTGATTAATAGCGGTATAAGAAATGTATATTCTTTTAGTAATTCCTTAGCAGTCTATTAGTTCCAAGGGAACTTTATAAACACTAAATACTTCAATAATATAATAGTCTATAAACCGAATACGGGGTAATTGCATCCCGATCTATCGGAGTTTCCTCTACTTTACGAACTCCAGACTAATAATATTAATCTCTACTCCAGTATCGAGATCGACTATAATAGATTAAGGGGTATAGTTCAATAAGGTTATAGAAGTATATATTCGTTCTTTAACTGGAACCCTTAGTATATCGTCTTCACCGACGTAATCGGGGTTCATATCTACCGGTATCTGCCGTTTCCCCGCCGATTTGGGCGCGATCCCCTACCTCGGTAACTGGGGTGCCTAGTAGCTTTATTCACTAGTACTCCTTTTTATAGGCAGTCGTTAGCGAAATAGGTATTACTGCTATAAATAAAATAAGTCAAAGGGTTTCCCTAACTGTCTATAGGGTTCAGCTGATTGAAATGAGATAGGGTTGATGTAGGGTAGTTATCAGGTTTCGTATATAGCGTCGTTGACTATACGTTTCATTAGTAATAACGGGATAATAACACTCTTCGAGGATAAAATAACAATTTATAGGTTAGGGAAGAATGCGATAAAGGAGAAGAGTAAGAAGGATTTCGGGACGAATACTTAGGGGCTTCCTGAGGTTTTCGGTACTAGAAACTATACTAAATTTAAATAGCGAGTTTAACTATCTCTTCCTGAGTCTCTAACTTGTTATAGATATATAAGTCGATATAGTTGCTAATTACAGACGAAAGCTTTATATAAAAGATGAGAGTACGAGCTTTTTTATCCTATTTCGGGAATTGGGCTTCAAGGGATTCCAAGTACTAATAAAAGTCTAAAGGAAACTGGTTTTCTCGTTACTTAGCATCATTAAGCTGCTTTATAACAGTAGATTCTTAATCTATAAGATCTCGAATATAGTTCAGTATCTAATCTTCAAACGTTTTCCAGTCGTTTTTAGCCTCTTATCGTATATCTATCGGAAGATTATTGCAATAACTGTACTATCGATTACAAGGACGTTCTTCCATTTAATCTAAGGCGAAAAGGATCCGGTTTATACCCGTTTTAAACCGTTTCGGGTCTCCTATAAATGCTCGCTATAGATCTTAGAGCCATTCTAAACGGCGTCGATAGGTAGTATTATTAGGGAACTGAATTAGATGCTTCACCTTAATCGCCTTTCGGTCCTCATTATAGTTACTAGAACCTACTGAAGGAGAACGATATCGCCTGCGTTTCGGTAAGGATTCGCCTAGTAAGATGCCTAGCTTCCGAAGTAAACCCTCTTCTTGTTCTCGCAGTTGTTTCAGCGCTTCCAGTTGCTATATCCGAAGACGGGTTGATTCCAACAGGTTATCATAGTAAGGAGCTTGACGCGGAATCCGGGAGTCCGAAAGGGTATACGAAGATATACGAGGTCGAAATCCTGGTAATTCCGACCGATAAAGGCGCACAGGATTTATAGGTGATTGGGGGGTGTTTTCCCCTGGACTCGACTCTGCTCCCAGCTCACGGGAGGTACTCATCGTAGGTATCATCTCGGCTAACGGTAGAACAGAAGGATCAGAATTGTAAAGGGGTTGTTCTAGGAACACGTTGAGGGAGATGGACCACGATATCTTGATACCGAAAAGACCTAGACCAGCGGGCGATATCTTGGTGAACAGCCTCCTATCAATTATACAGAGACTGATGTCGGATGCACAGTACCTCTGAACGTTCGGAGTTAAACTTGGGATGGAAATTCAGATGTAAATTGAGGATGTCTTGTTTTCTTCCTTGTCTAACGGAGGTGAGCCTCCTTCTTATTCCCAATTTCCTGGACTACGGAGACCCGGGTTAACGGGTCTCCGAGAGATCGGATCACACTTATCCGAGACGTACTAATCCGGATCACACTGATCCGGGTTCGTGTTTTGCAGATCTAGGATCCAGCTTCTTGATCCTTTTGATATACCCCTTTAGATTCAACCTATTAAGGGCTTGAATCTGGACTTCTCTCTTACAGACTGGGTATCTGCGTCAGCCCTAGTTGCTTGATAAATCTTTGGTGCAAGGGGTAGTTAAGAGCCTTGGTCAGTCCGTCTGCTATTATCTTGGCTGAGGGCGTGTATTCCACCTTGATTTTCTTGCTTGCCACTTCCTGGCGCAACTAGTGGTTGTGAATATCTACGTGCCGTAGTCGGGTCTGGAGGGTAGCCACTTCAGCCGTAACAAGTCGTATAGTCTGCTGATTGTCATACTGAATCTTGATGTGGTGGTCGTCCAGTTTAACTGACAGTTCGGCCAGTAGTCGGCTTATGAAGAGAGATTCTTTGGCGGCTTGTGCCAAGGCCAGTAATTCGGCCTCTGTAGTAGATGTTGTGACGGTTTCTTGCTTATTGGCCCTCCAACCCACAAGCCTACCAAATAACTTCATGGCGTACGCCTGAGAGCTCTTTCGATCAAGGCTGTTATCAGCGAAGGAGGTGTCGCTAGCAATAACGTAGTCGTTGCTACCCTCTAATTGTAGGGCTATTTTGCGTATGTGATGTAGGTAGTAGAGGACTTGGTCTGCGGCCTTGTGGTGCTGGGGCCCAGGGTTGGTATTGAATCTGACTAGCCGTGATACTGCAAAAGCTATATCGGGCCTTGTGATTATAGCGGCGTATAGGATAGATCCAGTCTTCCGCTGATAACTAGTAATTGACGAGTGCTCTGCTTTACTATCGTACGGCAACAATTCGGCTGTAGCCATTGGGATCTTGGCCGTTGGGCTCGTCGTAGCCAGGTTGACAATTTTGTTAAGGTAAGCTGTTTGCGATAGCTAGATTAATCCTTTGGATCGGTCTCTTATAACTTCGATGCCTAGGAACCACCGTAAATCATCCCTACCGGTAAGCTGGTATTTCTGCTGCAGTAGGTTGATCAGGGTCTGGGCGTCGGCTGCTTTTTCCTTCTTGTAACCTAGGACAATATCGTCGACGTAGAAGAAAATTAGGATTCCGTCCTTGATCAGGATATAGGGCTCGTGTGGGACGGCCTGGAACCCTAGGGTCGAGAGAGTCGTCTTGAGTTCTTTTTGCTAAAGTACTGCTGACTCGCGGAGGCCGTATAGGGCTTTCTTCAGCCGTAGAACTTTGCTAGGACTTTTATAGCCGGGAGGCATCTGTATATAGATAGTATCTTCTAGAGTAGCGTTGATAAAAGCGTTGACTGCGTCGAATTGTTTTAATTCGAGGTCAAATCTGGCTGCAATAGCTATAACGATACGAAATGATCTAGCAGCGAGGGTAGCTGTATAGGTCTCCTATACCGATGGTCTTTGTTGGTTACCTCTAATAACCAGCCTTGCTTTGTATTTCTTGAAGGTTCTATCTTGGTTGAACTTGTAGGTATATACCTATATATATCCCAAGACGTACTTATCTTCCTTCTGCGGCTTTTGCCGGTTAACCTCGGTCTAACAGTCTATTTCGGCATTCATTTGTAAGTAATCCTTTTCGGCTTGGATAAATTGATCCTTAAATGGGTGGTCTTTGAGTTGGTAGTGCTACCTAGGTAGAGGGGGTAGGTCTTGGCTGTGGAGGGTCTGTAGACTGCTAGGCCGTCTAGTAAGTCGTTGTACTATTACCTTCGTGACTATTTGGCTATTGCGTGTGTAGACCGGTTGCTGTAATCGACCTGCTATAAAGGCGGCTATCCAGGGTTTGAAGGTTGAATCTAGTATAGCTTGACGATCGGCTTGCTGGATCGAAGCTGCAAGTAATGCAGCCGGCGGCGTTAAAGGAGGTGTAGGATACGGCTCGAATCTTGAGAACGTATATAGAAATTGCACCTCTTCTTCGGCCTCTTCTTCAGCCGCTTCTTCGGCCGCTTCTTCAGTTGCTTCTTCAGCTTGGTCCTCGTCGATATCTAGTATCGGCTGTTCGACAACTTCTTCTTCTAGTGCTGTGGATCTTGGTACCTCTGGTTCGGGTAGTTGTGTCGTTGTAAGAAGGTAGCTCAGTTCGTCGAGTTGGAGATGCAGGCAGTTGTCCTTTAGGGTTTGGATGTCCCCGTTGAAGATCTCCCCTTTATTGAATATCATATCCCTTATGCTGATTACCCTGTTGGTTACCGGGTTCCAGATCCTGTAGATATTTGAAGAGCTATATCCGATAAGGTAACTGATCCAGGCTCTTGGTTCCAGCTTTGGGTTCCATTGCCGAAGATTTTTCGGCTTGTTGAATACCCCTTTTTGAGCACTTGTTGTCAAGGCAAAGGCTTTGCAGCCGTAAGCTCGGAGATGGGCCTGGTCTGGCTTCCTGTCTTCTACTACTATACCGTCTCTGTAGGTAAGGTAGGTATGGAAACGATCGTACGGGGTCTTCCAGTTGTAGCCGTATTTAGGGGTCCGATTGTACAGGTAGACTGCAGCTCTAGCAATCTCTGGCCAAAGTATTGCAGGAAATTTGGCACCGGCTCGTATTGCCCTGATCTTTTCTGTGATTACACCCCCTAAGCGTTCGGCGCCCCCATTTTGCACTGGCGTATTAGGTGCCGAAGGCTCGACCTTGATGAAGCGTCATGTGAAGACAGCCTTGATAACCGGCTGATAGAATTCATTGTCGTATTCTACTACCTTGGGCTGTAGTTGGTATTGTTGCTCTAGGGTACCAAAGAAATGATCGAGTGCTGAAATAATGGACTCGGCCTCCCTGTCTTGAAGGTAGTAGTCCTAGGCTAACCCGGACCATCTATCGACTATTAATAACAGATATCGGTAGCCGTTATACCCTTCCTTGAAGTCGAAGAGGTCTATAGCAAATCGTATCCCTGGGCCTTCATTGTGGTCTCGAGGTTGCCGGCAAATTTGAAGCTTGGTCTTAGAGACTCCATATGCCTCACATTCGACTGTGGTGGGCCCTTTAATTCGTATGCCTTGGGTATGCTGGACCAGGTGTTCCAACGCCTGTAGGCCAGGATGGCCAAGCCGTAAATGCTATAAGTCAGTAATCGCTTTGCTAGGCCGTCTTTAGGTATATATATTGAACTTATTGTAGTGCGTGACGAAGGCTATATTGGAATAGGAGCGAGGTAGGTCTTCTAGAACAAACTGGTTGTATCGATCTACTAGGTAGCTAAGGGCGAAGCCGTTGGATCTCCGTAAGCAGTTGTTACTAGGACTTGTATCCTACCAGATCCCTTGCTTTCGTAGCTGCTATAAAGACACTAGGTTGTAGACAAACCTAGGGCAGTAGGCCACGTCTCGAAGCCGTAGGACGTAGGTAGTTTGTCGGCGCTGCCTTATGTTTTGCTATTGAGGTTGTGACGGCTGGTGTCCCTGAATCTGGATATCTATATCTCCGTACCCTTGGATGGGTACTGGGCTGTCCCCGGCCCATACATAATCGCTAGGCTCGGCCTTCTTGAAATTATTGAACCTGTGTCTTTAATTAAAGATGTGAATAGTAGTTCCAGAGTCTAGGATAGCTGAATTCTTTAAAGGATACTCAGCTGTTAAGAGGGCTGTCTTTGCAATTAGAAAACTACTAGGGTAGCGGCCGATTTTCCGGCCTAGTTAACTCTATGACTCTATCTGATGCCTCAGCTTCTCGACTTCCTTTTACAACGTTGGATCCTTTAAGGCCTCGTCGACCCTGATCCGAATGTGGTCTCTTTCAGTAAAACCTTCAGGTGCTAATTCCGGAAAGGTATAGTAGTATCTCTGCAAATGGTGGAACTGGCTACAATAGGGATATGTGGTTGTAGCTGTACCTAAGGCCTTCCTTAACCCTATTTTAGGTTTTTTGCCCTCTGGGGTCTCGGCCTTGCCCGGAGCTTTATTCCGCTTTTTAGGCTTGCTACCGCCAGAGCCACCCTATTGCGTTCGTTGACCATTGTTTTGTTCCCCCCTATCACTACCAGGGCCGACTTCGCTATCAGAAGCGTCCTCCTGATAGGTCTCTTTACCACCTTTTGTGGCAGCGAAGGAAGGGCCAAACGCGCCTTTTACTATCCGGTAGCTACCCGGTCTACAGGCTCTCGTTGACTGCTTTACCTCCTCCCGAAAGTCGTTAGCCACCTCTCGGTAGATCAGGGTTAACTGCAATGCCTTTACTCCTTTCACTAGCTTATAGGCTATAACCCAGTGACTTATAATCGGCTTTACCGCATCAGTAAAATCCTGGAACCAGGCACTTGTCGATAGAGCCTCAGAAACTTTCTTCCTTTAGGCATTAGAGAACGCTTGCTCCCAATTTTCAGACCACCTAATTAGGTCCTTAGGGACTCGTACGAGGGGTTTGACGGCTTGTCGATAGACTTCGCGAGCGTCTGAAAGTGCTTTGTCGTTACTGATACCGGCTTGGGCTTAAAGAGCCGAATACCACTCCGAGATTGTCTCGGTCGGATCGCAGGAAGTAAGCTGGTAATGTAGACTGACTGTCTTCAGAATCCACTGCTTCAGCCGCTCGATCTTATCGGTTTGTTGCTTATACTTCTTAAGCTCGGCTTGGTAAATAGACCATTCGAGCTAGAAGGTACGAAAACCGTCTGCCGTAAGGTCGCTGATTCCAATTACTAACGTAGTTGCAATTGCTAACGTAGTTTGAACCCGTTACCGGGGTTGCCGTCTAGTCGTCCTCAACTACAGATTCAGTACGCCCTCTAGCCGTAATAGTTGACTGGGTAGAGCTTTTATACTTATGACGTGCTAGGTCCGGAGCCGTAGGTTCGCTGAGGAATGGAGTAAGACCCTGAATCTGGGCCCACGTATTGCCGGCAACGGCCTAGGCTTGGAACTGCAGGTTCCAGGATTCCCAGTCGTCGGAACTAGTCAGGTAGACTGTCTTATCGTTATTGATAGCAGTCATCTTGAATCAGGTTCAGAGATGCTTTTAAATATACTTCCTTTATTGGCTGGCTTAATCGGAGGTTGAGCGAATAAGACTCTTAATTGTCGGATACACAGCACCTCTGAACGTTCGGAGTTAAACTTGGGATGGAAATTCAGATGTAAGTTGAGGATGTCTTGTTTTCTTCCTTGTCTAACGGAGGTGAGCCTCCTTCTTATTCCTAATTTCCTGGACCACGGAGACCCGGGTTAACGGGTCTCCGAGAGATCGGATCACACTTATCCGAGACGCACTAATCCGGATCACACTGATCCGGGTTCGTGTTTTGCAGATCCAGGATCCAGCTTCTTGATCCTTTTGACAACTGATCCTTACGGATCAGAAGTGCCCCGCGTGAGAGAGTTCCCTCACGGGGTTCTTATCTATCCTGTATCGTGACATCATCTAGCATCATTCGGCGGGTCCTCCTGACCTTCGTCTGGAGACTCTCGTTACATTCTTAATATAATATGGAATATGCTATCTAGGTATATAGTAGTTAAGTTTCTAACTATCTAGATAATCTTTGAATTATACTTCTTCTGAGAATTCCTGTTCATAGGTAGAGGAAATATCGTTTCCGACAAGTAATATAATACTATACAGCTTCTAAGTGTCAAAAGGATCAGGATCACAGGATCTAGTGCAGGAGCCAAACCCATGTACTCTAGTCAGCTAAAACAAGCTGGCAGCTAACTGCGCCACTGTACAGACGTCATCCTATACGTGTATCTCGTCTATAAAGGAGTATGTCGGAAACACGGCACCTCTGAATCTTGGGAAATGACAGTTGAGGACTTTTGTGTCTTGTCTTGATTGATTGTGTTCATTGTCTCTTCTGTATGTCTCGTTTCCCTTAGAGAGCTTACTCCTTTATAGACGAGATACACGTACAAGATGACGTCTGTACAGTGGCGCAGTCAGCTGCCAGCTTCCTTTAGCTGACTAGAATATATGGGTTTGCCTCCTGCACTAGATCCTATGATCCTGATCCTTGGACTAGCGCCTGATCCTTTTGACAGCGCCTGATCCTTTTGACATTTGACATATGACCCTTCTGACAGAGTAAGCTCTCTAAGGGAAACGAGGGCGAGAGACAATCAATCAAGACAAGACACACAAAATCCGCAACTGTCATTTCCCAAGATTCAGAGGTGCCGTGTTTCCGACACTAAATAGCATTGTTAGTCAACTTCTAGACAAAATAACTATCGGATTATCGATAATAAACTTATACATCTACCTTGTACATTTGAAATCTTCATCATTTATCTGTTATAGTTTTGTAGGATAGTTATTAACGTTAACAATTACTAGTTCCAAATAAGATACTCCTCTAAGCTTGCTAAATATACTCGTAGTACCTTGTTTTAGTATAAAGACAATATCCTCGTTGTTACGTGGTGGGAGCCTAGATGGGCCAGACGGCCAAAATCCCAGGGGTCATGTGATCCCAGGATTCTAGAACCCTCCCTGGGCACTGGCCCATTCCTGTCATATATTACTGGACTCCCGCACTCTTTGCAGTGCAAGATAGACAACAATGAATTCTCATCTATTTTTGACTTTCCCACGTAACACTCGTCATCAGAAATAACAAAGTTAAAGTTCGATTCTTGTAGTAGGCACTTTATAAATACTAGCATAATCTATAGTAAAATAAGTGATAATAATAGTTAACGTACATTATCAGCGAGCGACGCATATCACCGAGCGACGCATTGGTAAGGGCTGTATAGACATTTAGCTGCAGTACTAACAACGGGATTAAGCCGGAAATGATCCATTAGTGCTGGAGCTCAATGCCGGTTAAGCCCTTACTAATGCGTCGCTCGGTGATATGCGTCGCTCGCTGATAATGTACGTTAATTGAATGAAGGTTCTCTAGAGACAAATCTAGGAGATCTTCATAGATATAAGCGGTGACCTCTATGCTGTTATCTCTGATGGGATATGGGCCCAGATACTGCTGAGCAATACTGACCTCTACCACGTAATACGAGGTTCTAGATAGAGATAGCCTTATAGGTCCTAGCTACTATCCTAAGGCTTCTTGACTAGATCTTGTCAAAAGGGTCAGGGAGCCGGATCTGCGAAGATCAATTCGGATCAGTGTGATCCGGATTAGTGCGACCCGGTCTAATGTGATCCGGGTTAGTGCGACTCAGACAAGTGTGATCCGATCTCTCGGTAGACCCGTCAATCCGGGTCTCGTAGTCCAGGAAATTGGGAATAAGAAGGTAGTTTACCTCCGTTAGACAAAAGACATACAATAAAAATGATACCCTCAATTTCCATCCTAAATTTAACTCCGAACGTTCAGAGGTGCTGTGCATCCGACAGACCTTGATTAGCCTAGCCGCTATACCTTATAGCTGGCCATCGACTGTTGTAAGCCGGTAATATTTGATAGCTCTAACGGCTATAACACTCCGGATATACGTAGTAGAGACCTCTTTGGCCTTGATTAGACCTGGTCCCTAGTTCTTAGCTGCTATCCTAGATAGAGTGAAGTCCTGGGTTTTCAACTTTTCTACCACCTTTGACTCGTAGGCCCTCTAGTTGAGCCTCCAGTTGAGCTATACCCTTAAGAACCTTGTGTTGGGTATAAGGTAGACTGATCTACCCCCATCAAACTCTGTACATCACCACACTGTGTCTACTTGGATGAGGCATGGCTGAGGTATATACACACTTGCGGTAATCGAATTGACGAGCCTTTGAACCAGCTCTTGCCACCCAACACTGTGTTTAGTTCGATGTCTCACTTGAAAAGGCGTTTGAGGGGCTCTGTGGCCCATCACATAAGCCCTACATGTTAGCTCCCTTTTGCATTCAAGCCAGCCTTCTATTTCCTAAAGGGCTACAGAGTTGCTCTTCAGACTTCCATCAATTCAATATACTTCCTATTAAAACGGTGTAGAGATACACATCTACATCCACATACCTGTGAAACAAGAGGTAAGGCAAAGATAACTAATATCTATATAGAAAAGATAGATAAGACATGGAGGCGACACTGCAACAAATCGGGCCATTGTAGCCTAGACAAAGATAATACCCCGCATGTGTAGATAGAGCTCCCTTTACTTTTAGCGACATCACTTCGCACGGAAAGATAGCTCTTAAATTGAGCCCGTAACGGTTGTAGAAAAAGATATAGAATTCGATGTCCTGTCTAAAGATCAATGGACTAGACGGCTCTACTTAAGGTATTGTTGGAAATGAGGATCGTTGTTGTAAATGAGCGACCTACTTTATACAGCTGGGAGCACCTACCGACAGGTATCGGATCATATAACAGGTGCTCCCAGGGACCATCCTTTTGAGCCCCCTGTTTCCTAAGCGATATCTGCAACAACAAGATGGCAACAGAAGGGCCTATTGATGAAGACCTTCTAGAGGTGTGGGTCTGTGCCCAACGAGTCTAATTGATCAGTGGATGCCACAGACTGTAGTTCCAACAGGTATAGAAAAAATAGGTCCCCGCAAGATCCAGCCTCCGAGACGTCATCCCAGCAAGGGTCTCCTCTTGATCAGTGGACTCAAGTCCCTAGGGACAGCTTTCCTCAAGTCAATATACAGCTGACTTCTTAGTTTTCAAATTCTACTTACCTACATTCGTCTGTAATAACGAATGTGGAGTGGCGATTGCACGCGCAAGGCCGGAGGAGGGGAAGTTTTGTTTTGTTGGGGGGAGAGAGGGGGGGAGGGCAGAAATCGTACATAACCCCGGCGCTGGTTTGGCCATTGCCATCGTCTGAGATCTAATTCTATTATAGTCGGGCTACCGGAAACCCTCCTCGTTCAAATACGCACAGTCTCTGGGGCTAGGAACTGGGAGCCGAGAGACCAAGATCTTTGTAGATAGAATAACATATTAGAATAGTAGTACGTTAATAATTGGGCCGTCACCGAGAGCTACCAGGGAACACAAGAAGAGAAAAGAAACACAAAGAGAGCAACCCAACTTTTGCATCCTGCCTTAAAAGCATAACTCACTAACGGTCGTAGCCAATATTACGGACGCGTCAACTCGCCGATCAAGGGCGTCAATACCGTCCTTGCCTTCTGCTCATCATGCACCCAGAGCGCTCGCTATACCGCTGGTAGAAATCCCGACAGCAGTTCCCGAATTGAAGCCACCTAGTAACTTACCCAGCTAGACACTTCGGGCCGCAGGTGTAATAGCCTCACCCTCAGCCGCCGGTGTTGCTGCAACGACCGGCCCCTTCTCAGGGGTATTATTAGTAGTGGTGTCTTTAGGCTTCTCGCCACTCTCCGCCACAACATGGCTACCGTTAGCCTTGGCGCTCTCAGCTTCATCAATAACCCCGTTGATAGCTTCAGAAAGTTGCAGTCGCCAGTGCCGCTGATACCACCACCCCGAGTAGCACACGATTGCAAGAAGAACAATGGCCGCAATGCCATTGTTTCTCCAGTACTGCTCGGCGTACCGGATATCATCCCTGCTGTTGGTGGAAAGTACAACGACGAAGTTATCAGGATTACTCCAATGTGCCATTGGGACCAGACATTTGCAGTTGCGGTAAACGCCTGCGATCTGCATGAAGGTTCCCCCAAGAGCGCTGAAGACGGAAAAGAAGAAACAGACGCCGAACAGAACGCCAAATATCCATTTTCCGGGCTTGGATCGGATGAGCCGGTCGTCTTTGGTCGGTGTGGGTCCCCTTGCAAATGTGTTCCGTGACCCTTTAAAGTCGATAAGCCATAAAATCGAAAGAAGGCTTTGGAAGAGAAAGTAGAGGACAAACGTAAAGCTCCGACAACCAAGACCAATGATTGGGGTATAGTACGAGGTGAGGAATGCGAGGGTGAAAGGGATAAGGAGGAGGGCAACGACTAGGAAGAAAATGGCAAGCCACTCAAGGACGGTGGTGGCAGGAATCTCGGTGTTGCGGTGCCGAAAAAAGACGCTGGTAAAACCTGTCGGCTCTTTCGCATACGTCCCTTGGACCTTCTCGATCCAGCGTCTCTTATTCCGACCTCGCTCCCACATCCAAACCGGCTCGTACACGTCTCCGAACAGGGATGGCATGACAACGTTGCGGAAAAATTCGATGCTCCAGAGCGGAGGACTACCCGGATGTTTACTCCCGTCCGAAGTACTAGTAGTGGCAGTGACAGCTCTTCGTACTTGTCCAGCGGGAAAGTTGAGGCCTGACATGATGCCAGCGAGCGTGTTGGGGTTGTTGCCCGCTAGCAGGCACCCTGCGACAATCGCCACGAAGGGGATAGTCATCCACCATTCGCCAAAGGCGAGGGCGTGAGACGTGTCGTTGTTGCCGAGGTCTTCCAGGTTGCCAATGACATTGACAAGGAATGAACCCAAGAAGAAGCAGAGTGCAGCGGCGACGGTGACACCGAACCTTGCCTGGCTCCCTAGCATCGTGTGAAGCCGGTTTCTCGTGACTTCCAGCTCGCTCCGCTCTCTCCCTGGCAGCTGGCTGTTCTTGAAAAGCTCGACAAGATGATCGATGTCGGACCACGCATCTGCGGATGCGCGCGGGGGCTCTGAGGATGTCTCTTTGGTGCCGTTGGGCGATGAAGGCTCCACAATCGCGAGGTTGCCCACCAAAACCGCGTATAGGAGATGAATCCTATGGGCAGCTCTACAGTCCTCCTGCTCCTTTTTCGGTGCGCTTTCCACATCTGACGGGGACCGAGCAGGAGGGTTCTTTGGGTTCTTGGAGGATGCTTTTTCATCGGCGCTTCCCGTGTGCCGTTTAACAAAGGAGATGACTTGCCGGTCGACATTGGCCTCATAGAGCCCACTGAGAATCATGGGTGCGGCGGTTGAGAAGACCATGGCTGTCCAAAGGAGTGTATCGATGAAGCCAATGAGGGCGGCTAGCGCGGCTCGAAAGATGATGTCCAATACGATGAGTAGAATGGTGACGACGCCGAACACGCCAACTTGAGCGTGGTCAAAAACGCCCTCTGCGTTGCGTATCTCCCTGAATTTGTTCGTGACGGCATCGACCTTGTTCGGAAACAATCCGTCGGGGATGTTGAGCATTCGTTTTCTCGGCACCTGGGTGCAGAGCAAAACGGTGTGAGAAAGAACACGAATGGATACAGATCTTTTTAGACGGAAAGAGGCTTACGCTCAATGCGAAAACGGCGGCGGGGAGGATGTACCCGACAAAGGGTTGGATCCACTGGCTCACTTCCCTGTTGTGTGATCTCTGCCATCCTGGGCAATTGGCAGCACACCACCGGTAGGGAACTTGGACAGGGTCAGTGCCGTCCTGATCATCCTCGTAGTTTGCTCCACAGGGGAAGCGGTCCTCTGGCAACGGGAACAAGCTCGGGTCCACTTGAAGAAAGGGAACGAGCTCGTTCTCTGGGATGGCGGCCTCGAGTTGTCTCGAATCGCTGTTGAGTCGGTATGACTCCCTGACGGCTTGGAGGCAACAGACACGGAAGTCAAGGCCGCCCACCGGATTGTAGGCGAGCGGTTCCGGAATCTCAGTTAACTGGGGGATAGCCTCTTCGATGCGATTAAAGGTTGCTTGTTGCGAATTTGCGGCTGGAATGAACCAGATGAGGTTCACCAACGTGAGTCCGCGCATGGTCACGGCCGCCAGCAGGGGGGGGAAATGGACCATCTTGGGAGTTCCTACGACGCAAGGCTCAGTAAGAGCGGGGGAAGGTCCCCACGTCCGGTTTATGATTTATCATTCCTCACATCGCCGTGATCAGCGCCAGTCCTGCATTCGGGCTCTGCAGCCGAAGCCTTGAGATCAAGCAGAAGTCGGCAGTTTGGCCACCTTGACACAGCCTTGTCTTGGGTTGCATGAATATTGATATGTGCGTACTTGGCATTGCCGGATGTGCCAACCCCTAGGCCAAACCATCACCTGATAGGACTTTTGTAATCGCGAGCTGAAGATCCTCTTGGATGAAGCACCAATACGGACTCCCCGTTCCTTTGTGACACACCAATCAGGCCGACATTCAGACGCGGGGGACGCCGCTCTTCTTCCACTTTCGCCGATTGTGTTGCATCCGGTTTGAGGTCGAGCGCGCTTGCCGAGTACACAATCCGGAGAACTGAAGATTTGGCATTCTCATGCAGTGCCATCTTTGGCATGTTGCAGCATCCTGCGAATCGGGTATGGATGCACCTAGATGGCCTGCACACCTACGCAACGTATCTAGGGATGGAGATAAGGCGGTTCGAGAAATTGCAAACTACTACCCCGCCCCCCGGGGTCTTGCCCATGGGCAAGCCTTTTGCGTCCCGCAGCACCCCCTCCACAAATGGCGCTCATCTTCGGGAGTATCGGCGACGCCATCGCCACCTGCCAGCTTGCTGTTCAGCTGAGCCGGGCCCTCAGCCTAAGCTACAACGGGTCGTGCCACAGAGCCAAGCTCTGCACGCCAATGCGCCATCGTCAGATACAGGTAATTATGAAATTAGGTGATCTGAGAAGGTTCACGTTCCGACCAGAGCCAAGCGTAGCGGACCGGAGCCGTTCCTTGTCCAATTGGGAACAAAAGACATACTACTTTCAACAAAAATTTGCCCGACACGGAGCGCTCACAAATCGCAGAAGCCTAGGTAGCCTACCTAGGTAGTCTCTGATACATGGCCTCATTCTTCCAGCTCTAAGATATATTGAAATTTATTTTTGAAAGTTCATAACTATTACCAGAGACGGAGTTGGAACCTGCTATTTCTTCTACAAAGGTACTAGTATTGAAGACTACATGTAGAGACGTACGCAAGGCGCTCTTTCTGATGTATCTCTGCATCAACTTCCAGCCTTCCTTTAGGCCCGCAATTACACAGTCAAAAAGGTACCTCACCCCCTATCTGGGGGGGGGAGCAACCAGCAACTTGCCTCGGTTTTCTTATTATCTAGTGTCCGAGCCAGTCCAAATAGCTTCGAGCTCTCTCATTGCCACTCAAATAGATCATTCGCCTTTACAAACATCTTAAACGGGTGCTTGGCCCCCCTGCATCTAGAAAGCAGGCCGATCGTCACCAGCCCATCCATCGACCTGAACTCTTCTTCGGCAGTAAAGGGCTTAAGAGTCTTACAAAGTCTTCCGCAGAACTAGCCGGGAGGCGTCAGGGTCTATAAGCTGGAGGCGATGGGACACTTAGAATGAGAACAAGCCTGGTTTGAGTCACACGAGTGAGGGACTAGGCTATATGGCTAAGTCAACTGGCTTCTCAGTACCTATGTCGAGGATCCAATTGCTTTGCACCGAGCAGGTACGCCGCTTCATTCGCGTGCCACTATGAGACCCAATACCACTGCCTAGGGCTACGACACCTGGAGTAACGATGACCCTGCTCGGCACTGCGAGGCCGGCAGCTGGAAGAACTAGTCTCAGATGCTCAGACCTGCTGGGCGTGAGGTACCGCTTGTACCTGTTGACCTACTTTTATGGACCCACTTCAATAAGCCAATCAAATCGTATTGACAAAACTCACGCAAGCTGGTCTGAGGCCGTTGCGAACAAAATTGGCTCTCATGTCACAGCAAAATAGAAGATATTAAGTAGGATAGATAGTATTTATACTGTTAGATAGCTCTCTTTACGGCGGTCTATTGGTAGAAGTCTCGTTGAAGTGCAGGCGATATTGGTAGAGTTATAGCGGTTAACTCTTTGACTTATATATATAGAGAAGGGAGGACTTCGGCTAACCTTGGAACTACTATCTATCCTACCCTATAGATCTATATACTGTTAGAATCAACTCTTCAAGATCTATCTTACAGTAGTAGTCCCGTTAACGTACATATAGTTTTAGTAGAGAAAGGTAAGGCGCTTGATTCGACTTGATTGCCATCAGGCTGCCTCATATACCTAGTGCGCTGGTTACCCCGGTAGTCTCCCTCTCTTCAACAACGTCCATTGGGCGGTTGTCTAACAAGTTGGCACAGGCTACATCTTATGTCTGTCTAGCTTGTTCTTCTTGAGGAACTTTCCTAAAATTTTCGCAATTTGCTCGTTGTTCATATCCGCAAACGGGATGTGTGTGTTCCCTTTCAGACCAGCATCGGGAAGCCATAAGACTTCCGCATTGCCACCAAATTTGTTGATCCAAGTCGTGCAGTTGTAAGACATCTGAACAAACTCAAAGTTCGGGTCACGGTGAGCACCCCATACAAACTGAACTCCTTTCAGATCAGCCAGCTTCTGGAAATCCTCATCCGGGACTACGGCAGGGCCAAAACCGTCGCTTGTGTTGCCGGTGATGTTGGCCGACTCGGGGAGCACGCAGCCGATGCTGTCGTACGACACTATGCCCTTAATATTTCCGGATGAGCTCCGAGTGGCGGCAACGTGCGCGCGATAGCCGGCTGCCGAGTTTGTGAGGTACACGATACTGTCGCCGAGTCGGCCCGAGTCAGCGGCCCCGGCTGCCGCGGCAGACTGGAGCTGGACGTCCTCCCACGTATCGTACTCGGCATACCGGGCTCTCGTAGCTTGGTTCCAGGCTTCGTCATCCTTGGTTGGGAAGGACACGTCGGACCACCAGACCTTCCATTCAGGACCAAAATTCCAACCGACAAAGTTCTCCTGATCCCGATAGGCCGGCGTGTACTCGACGGGCACACAGGGCCAGCCAGCCCTCCCGACACGAGGTCCGTCCCAGAGAAAGACAGGGTAATCGTGCTGAAGAAACATGTCCTTAAAGCCCGGACCGCCGTCCCAACGGTTCTGCCAGGCCTGCGTGCTGGAACTGTGCCACATTACGAGGCTGGTCTTGCGTGGCGTCCAGGGGTTGAAGTACTCCATGTAGCCATGATCGCAGTGGAGCGTCTCAGTCTCGTTCTCGGGGTTCACAATGACGGTGCCGCCGACGGCAAAGCCACCGGAGCTGGCGAGCGTGATGGGTTTCCGCGGGTTCCAAAAGCCGGCCGCGATGAGATCTGGGAGGAGTGCGACCAGTTGCAGCACGGCTGTGGAGAAGAGTAGTACAATTCGCCAAGACACAACCGACGGTCTGCGCGAGGGAAGCTGGCTTGGCTTCATGCTGCTGGATTGGCGACACAAGAGACAGTGGTGAAATATACAAGTTATGCCTCCGGTCCGGTCAAGGACTGATACAGGAATTCTGTATATTGGGTGTGTGGTTCAGTTCAACCGGAAATGTTGATGGTTTTCTGTGTTGGAGGATGGCCTAGCCTGCCCTGGATAAGATACCCAGGGTGCGGGGCAAGGTTGAGTCAGAATACGACTTACGCTCTTCCCCATCCAATCTACTGTAGTACAGTAATGTACAGTAATTAAGGTATCTAAATTAATCAACCGCCCTAAGCTCCGCCCCCCCCACCCGCCTCGGGATGCAGGTATCAAGGACGAAAGACCGGCGGAGGGCCCTGGTGGGCAGGCTATTATACGAAAGGTACAGGTAGCAGCAAACAGCAATGTGCCGATGTAGGAGTGAAGTAGTGATAAGAGAGGAAAATGGTACTTGGGTATGGACGGGGTCAAGGTAACCCCCTACATTGTAAGTCCTCTAGGCTTCAGTTAATTGGCTACTAAGCAACAGAAAGTGTTTTCATCATAGACTCATAGTAATGGTTTCGATAGCCAGCTATGGTCCTCAAAATTACCTATGCGGGCGTTCCCGTCATAAACCAGTATATTGCGGTCTACTACTAATTAATCTACCAATGGATGCATTGGCTTTCTTCACACAAATCTGAATCACCAAACGTGGGAAGGAAGTGACCTGTCATATAGGGATTGATAGATGGAGAATACGCGCGTTATGTTGCAGCCGAAGGTGTGGCCTCCTGGCAACAGGAGTCACACTTGGGGAAGGATAGCATTAATACCATTCAGAGACAAGGCTAAAATGGTACCAAGCGCATTCAAACACAATCTATCTCAACCGAGAGTCGTCGCAGCGCCATCTATAACCGTTTTTAGGCCTTCTCGACATTGTGCCCCCGAATCTCGTTCACAGGCTTCTCCGAAGCGTCCTCGACGTCCTTCTCGACCAGTTTAGTCACATCGAATAGCTCGTCCATCTTCTCAAGACTGACACCCTTGGTCTCCGGAATGAAGAACCAGATAAAGATGCCTATGATCCAGCTGAAAGTACCGAATAGGAAGAACATACCTTAAGCCAGGTCAGTAAAGGCTCTGCTAGCCGGTATAGTATAAGGGACATATAGCATGTAGTGCCTATCGTAACTTGTATGGTCAAGACGGTTCGTACGGTAATGAAGTTGAAGAGCTACTAAGTCATAGCACCTATTGTAACGTTCAACGCGTATAGTCGAGCGGTAGGGATCTTACTATTGAAATAGTGCGGAAACACACATCTACACCCACACACCTATTAAAACAAAGGGGGAGGGTAAAGACGGCCGAATACCCGACAGACAAGATAGACAAGACAGGCCAGGCGACACCACGAATTGGGTCCCTGCAGCCTAAACAAGGTCAAAACAACATGTGCAGATAGAGCTCCCTCTGATCGGAGGGGGATCACTGTGCACGCCAAAAAAGCTCGTCAATTGAGCCTGCAACAGGTGTAGAAAAGAGCTGAATTGATTCCTATCTAAGGAGCAATGGCCAGGACGGCCTTAGTTATGATGCAAAAGGAAAATGGGCCCACGGCAAGTTCCAGTCCCCGGGGTGCCATCCTAGCAACTGTGTCACTCTGACCACTGTGACCAGAGGGACCCTATTCTCTGGGGGCAGTTTTCCCCAACTCAATGGGCACGGTTTATAATCTAGCGAAACCACCTTGTAATTTTCAGGCTAATAATTATCTGCAGTGGCCTGCATTTCGATAAATCTAGTTAGACAAACTCCTGTATACCTACACGGTTTTACACGGCCTTCTGTTGCTATCCGTCTACAGCCACATCACTCCCGAATACTCCATATAACGTTTCTTAAAGGGGGGATGTGAAATTCTTAAGTTTACTACGCACGTTCTACCGGCTGTTCCAAAGCTCATCGTGTTAGCAGGTATAACTCTCGCATAACACGAGGTAAATAACGCGGCATGATGCTTAAGTAAGCTGCCCAACAGCGCGATACTGAATAGACAAAAGGTACTACCTTCTACAGGTACATACCTGACCCCAGGCATCCAATCCCACCTTAGGCACCAACCCCAACACAAGCCCTATATGCGGGGCTGATGATGAGGCCCACCGTACGTCCCGGGAGATGAGAAAGTTTCAATACTTAACATCGAGCAGCCAAGAGCCGCAACATGGCAGCAGCTTGTCAAGCCCAACCTTGAAGTTCCACTCCTCTTTCTGCTTGAATGGAGACACCTAGTCCGTCGGGGCCGCGCGTACCCCCGGTCACCGTCCCAGCCACGTTTTCTTTGACTCCCCAACCCGATGAGCCTTGCGGCCACGAGATTGCCTCGAACGGTGATACCATTCTCGTTCTAAACAATGCAAATGCGCCATTTGCCGTTTAGGATGCCGCAGTTGCGCCAGCACCAGCATCGGCATCGGCGCCGGCATCGGAATGTAAACCGGTATTTGCAACGAGCGGATCGCGGTGTTCGGCAAAACCCATCACGTTTCTTGTTTCATCCCACCATCTAAAGTCTGCCTCACCCGTGTGCAACGCGGCGCTCAGTGGGCCCTGGAAGGAGTCCGTTCTTACCAAGGAAAGTCGTCACCGGATCCTCGCTGAGGATTGGGACGCCGAGGCCCTGCTGATCATTCTAAATGCCGTCCACGGCCGCAATAGCCGAGTCCCAACGACCGTCACACTCGAAATTCTTTGCAAGATCTCCGTTCTGGTCGACTACAACCATGTCCACGAGGCCGTGCGGTTCCCTTCCTTGCTCTGGATTGATGGCTTGCGCGCCTCCGTTCCCAAGACTTTTGGCAGGGAGCTTGTCCTTTGGTTATGTGTCTCCTGGATCTTCAAGGACGACGACATTTTCAAAGCAGTCACTGGGACCGCTATGCGGGAGAGCAAGCAGCAAGTCTCCGCTCTTCAGCTCCCTATTTCCGTAACAGTCATCGGTATGTCTCTATGGCGTGCTTACAGCACTAGTACCGTACTGTGCATGTTGACGGCATTCTATAGACCAAATAAATATGCGGAGGGGAAAAGCACTTGTCTCTCTAGCGGATTCTTTAGAATTCCTCAAGAAAAGTTTCATCAACGGTACGGAAGGATGCTCTTTTGAATGCCGATCGATTTTGCTGGGTACACTCATGAAGACGATGCTAGCACATCGGATACAAAATCGAGAAGGATGTTACTTCCGAGGGATGAGTGTCAACGAAGCTGCTCAGCAGGTTGAAGCCATAAAACCTCTGGATATAATATGGCGTGTGAAAGATTCCGAGTATCATTGTTACAGCTTTTCTTTGAGCGATGTTACAAGAACACTCGCTAGAAGCGTCTTGGATGACATTAAACCGCTGGAGTTGAAGGGACTCAGCGACGAGGAAGGAAAGATTGATGGGCAAAACAAGGCGAGACCCCCATGAAGTGGTAGTCTGAGTTTTAGCGCACGGGACTGTGTCTGTGGTCTCACCACACTGCTAGGATTGAGCTTGGTTTCCTTGAATGTCTTGTACTCCTTTCCTCTTCTCGACTAATTTTCAATCTGATACATTTAAGGTCAATAAGAAGCTATATTTTTGTTATTCAAAGCTTTAGCCTACGTTAATCATATTGAATGCTGTTATCTAATATCAAAATAGCTTCTATTACAATCTACTGCGTTTTCCTAATGGTAGTACTAAGCAGGTAGCTAGCATGTCGTTAGAGGCAAGTAAGAGTCACAAGCTTGTCTATCTCATGTAACTTAATAAAAACCTCTCGCGAGGTAGCTAAACCGGTAGTAATAATGATTAATTTGCTTGGCTCTTATTCATATTTTATCCCGCACCCACCATAGACGGTCATTATGTACCGACACCGGTATACTAGAGCCATTATACCTCCCACGGCAACCCCTTCCTCCTCTCCTCATAATACCCGCCCACCCACGCTTTCATATTCACCACGACCTCCCCCACCAACTCTCTCAACCCCTCGTTCGCCTCCCAGTTCGGTTCGTACAGATCCGAGCAATGCGTTCCGCCCTTGACCAGCCTCACTGGCAGCTGTTCGGTGCTCTGGACCGGGCCGCCCGGCCTGTAGACCGAGGAAAGCGTGACGTCCCGCCAAGGGTCCAGCTCCCCGTTCGTGTGCATCACCATGGACGTGTTGGTCACGCCCCACCCTCCCGTAAACTTGTTCACGTCCTCGGCCGTCCTGCCTCGTTCGAGGCCGACCTCGCCTTCGGCAAAGATAAGCGGGCAGAGGCCGCGCCAGTAGTCGGTGGTGATGAGGCGCGAGACCAGCGTCGTTCGGTTCTGGGGGTCGCCGTTGAACCACCATTCGAAGCTTTTGCGGCGTTGGTGTGAGTAGGTAATTCAGACACTCAACGGGACGGGGGAGATGGGAAGACACGTACGGTTCGTTGCAGAGCATCCAGTACCATTGACGGTTCATGAAGCCGTCCAGGGATAGGTCCTTGTAAGACAAGTTGTCCGGGTCCTGGTTCTTGAAGCAGGCCGTGTTGTTCCGGCCCTGCCACTCGGGGTAGCCCGAGTACTGGCATCCTGAGGCTCGACGTTAGCTTATCCCTCTCAGGGTCTGGGCAAGGATGCCACCGCCCAGTATGAGGAGTGGGCTTGACTTACTGCCATCGACAACATTCTCACGTATGTGCTTGGCGTAGCCCTCCAGCGCCTTTGTCAGGCCAACGCCCTCGGCGCCAGGCACGGGGTTGGTCGAGTTCGGCCAGACGCCCTCGACATAATCGCAGAAGCGGTAATACGGGACACGACCCGTCAAGTTCTGCGAGTAGAATTGAGTTGATTGCCACAGCCATGGGCCCGTCTCCAGCGCACTGTGGACCAAAACCGGTCAGCTACCTACTCTTGGTCAATCACTCAACGGGCAAAAGGCCACTCACTAAGCAAAATCCAGGTCGGTCACGTCGCCGAGCATAAACTTGTCCTTGAGCGCCTGCTTCTCGTCGGGTGAGCCAAAGCTCAACACCGAATCAACATACTCGATGACGGCCGCGACATCAGAGCTGCAGTTACACGGCGTGGCTTCCTGTACAGGCACGAGATAGTGCCAGAAATCGCTGACGGCCTCCACGACGCCGCTGGAGCTGTAGTACGCCCAAAAGGTGCCGGGGTCGGTCGCGGCTAGCCAGTGGGCCAAGGCGCCGCCGTAGGAGCCGCCCATGAAGATCCAAGGCGCCTCCGCCGCGGAGCTGGCGCCGGTGGGGTCGAAGGGCGGGACGAAGTTCTTGGCAAAGTAGGTCATGTCCTTGAGCGAGTTGTCGAGGGTGAGATGCTGCAGATTCTCGACCGTCAGGTTGTCGTAGGGTGAAGACTGGCCCCAGTAACGGTGCTCCACGACGACGACGGCGCCACCAGTGTTTTGTGCTAGCAGGCCCGACAGGCGCTCCGTGCCCATCCATGTGAGGTTGAAGTTCGTTGCCGACTGCTCGCCAGGGTTGACGAGATAGACTGGCGAGCCCGGGCCGTTCCAAAACTCGGTGCCATACCAATACCGCTGTTTGAAGGTGCCTAGGCTGGGGTTGGAGTGGTTGATGAGCTGGTCAAAGGTGCCCCAGCCGTTGAAGTCCTCGGCCCGCTTGTCTAAGGTTTTGGTTCTGGTGCTGTCGGGGCCAATGTCAATGGCGCTGCTGCGGAAGAGCGCCGAAGCATGACCGGCGAGCGCAAGTGCCGTAACGGCGTCACTCAACAGCCTCATGTTGAACTGATGGTGTTCCTAACATGAGAGGAAGGCGTAGCATCGGCCTTCGGAGCAACAGCAACGAGGACAATGCACCCGTTCTTAACCATTGTTCACGACCATTCGATTCCATGTCGGGGCCCCAGGGCGTTACAAAATGAGGACGGGGCACTGCCCCCAGAGGATGCAGCAAACCGCAGTGGGGAATTGGCCGCTTTCCTCGGGCGTTGCGTGATGTCGGCGAATGCCATTGGGCGTTCACAGGCTGTGGAACCTAATGGGTAATGCGTGGCCACGCAGTCTTGGCTCTCCTGTTTACAGCGTGGCGATCTGACAGGCACAGTGACAGCTTGCTCTGGTTGAAGGCGCCCTATTTCCGTGTGCTGTGGGCGCTAGGCGCTTGGCCTGCATACGCTGCAATGCAATGGTGCTCGTCTCTGCGTGAAGCTGGTGCCTGATGTGGTAGCAGGGGATGGGATGACCCGGCAGCATGCCGAGTCGGGTGCCGGCAGGATGTTTGCAGCCCAGCCCGCTCTGTTCATTGGGTAGACCCATGATCTACGGTGGATGCCTTCCTCATCCGGCTCTCAGCCATCCAGAAGGAATCGCTGCGGAGCCATGGCTGAGGCTGAGCCGTTGCTGGATCCGCAGATCTCCAAGGCAGTCATCTGCCCTAACACCCCGCACTCGTCCAGCCTCCGACAAAACTCGCAATTCTGACCCCTTCACTAACAATCGTCCAATCCCCTTGTGGTGTAGTTGGCTATCACGTTCGGCTGTAAAGGAATTTATTGATACCGAAAGGTCACCGGCTCGATTCCGGTCGAGGGGACTTTACTTTTTCTTTTCTTTTACTTTTTGCCCTTCTTCAACACAACCCTCAAATCCCCAGATTCCCAAAATCAACCCCCTATTCCATGCAAACACCAAACCGCCTCATCCGTCTCCTCCCGCCTCGTTACATTAAATCCGCTTACACTAACCCTCACCCACAAACTCCTCTCCAGCTCCGCATTTCCAACCCTCTCGTCAGCGCTCACTGCACCAGGAAGCGCATCCACCAGCCTAAACCCACACTTCTCAATCCTCGGCAGCACGGCATCGACGTACTCCTTTGGCGTCTTGACGGTGTACACCTCGCTATGGCAAACATTGGTGCACTTCTGGCTGCATGTGCGCCTGCCTTTGGCGCTGACAGTGCACGAGTTTGTGCACTTTTTCTTGCTGCAGTCTTCCGTGGTGCGGCAATCGCTCAGCCAGCCGTGGACGACCCCTGAGATGGCGGGCGTGGTGGTGTTGGCGGAGATGAAGTACTGGTTCCAGGCCGGGTCGTGGCCGGTGCAAGCGTAGGCGTGGGCGGGTTTGGTCTTGGAGGCGGCGAAGAGAGCGGTGATGAGGGCGGCGAAACGGGTTCTTCGGGGCTGGGAGTTATTGGCGGGGGGGTTGCTGCGTCGGCGTTGGAGGTTTTGGGTTGCCGGGCGGCGGATGAACCAGGTTCGGTTGCAAGAAGAGGCATCGGACGCCTCCTGTCCTCGTGCCTTAGCCGCTTGTCGCTGCTTGTTCCTCGTCGTCAGCCGCCGCCATAGTAGGTAGGTCGCAATCCCGCCCAAAACCCCGCCCAGAACGGTCAGGATGACGATGGCCAGCTGGTTGCGATACGACTGCTTCAGCCTCTCGAGCTCTTCGCCCATGAGCAACCGACCCACGGCGGCGAGGCATTGCTCGGGATACCGGTCTGTCGCCGCCCAGTTCCACATCTTGTTGCCGTCGCAGATGACGCCCTGGACGTCGACACGTACCGTCATCTGGCACGCATTGTAGGCGTACTCGGGATCGCTGCAGTCGTTACAGCCGTAATAGCACGCGTCGTACACCTCAGTGCGGGCGGCTTGTTTCCACCGTGCCGAATCACCGTTGACGGTAGCATTGGCGATTAGGTTTTGGACTCGGGTGACTAGGGCGTAGGTTGTACCGCCGGTGATGGCGCCGCCTATTAAGAGGCCGAGAGGGATGGCAAAGCGGGAGAGGGAGGATTGTTCCTCTTCCAGCTCCTCTTCTGGTTTCCTTTCGGCCTCCTTGTTGGTGGGCTGTAGTTGATGCGTCGTCTCATCACCAAGCCGGTCATCGGAGGCGCACGAGGATCGTGGGGAACCGCTGGACTCTGCTGGCGGTGGGTTCAGAATGCTACCATGATCACTCGAAGGTCGCGAATCGTCGCTTATACAGTCTTCCATGGTGATGTTTATCGTAACCCAGCCTCGAAGAGAATATTTTTTTCGGATGTGGTACGGCGCCTAGAGCAAGAGCAAGAGCAAGAGCAAGAGCAAGAGCAAGAGCAAGAGCAAGCTGAACTTGGTGGCACGTTGCGAGGGGAAAACTATGGCTGCTTGTTGGTTTTTTCAGCTCAGCTGAGCTATGAACGCCGCTAAATCTGGCAGGGCCGCCATCCCTTTGCCATTCCAATCAGCAGCATCATCAGGATGTGGGGTTGGACGCTTCGGTTCTTGGCAGGTTCGGATGGCGTGGTCTAGGCCGGCTTAGCTGAGCTTGGTATTGACCCCGGAACCACCGAGCCGGGGATATCCAGGTCAAGTCGCTGACACGCAGACCCGACACGCACGGAACTTGTTGAAGTTAATTACAACAAACTTCTCTTTACACGACGCTAAGCCGGGATGCTTATGAGACGCTACATATACCGTCAAGCCGATGACTCGTGCAACGTGATTGAGGCCACATATGGAATGTCCAAAGGCCAACTGGACACCTTTAACAAAAGACAACATAGAGTTAGGCTGGCTACGATAACCTATGGGCCGGTACCACAATCTGTCTGAGCTTGGGGACTTCGCCTATGTCTTTGCCTATCGCGGATGCTGTGTGCGGCCCCCAGAAGCCCGGGACTGGTATGTTCCTACCTCTTCTCTGCGCACTTGATATGCCGATCTGACATTGCTGGACACACTTGCAGTCCGCCCTCCGCGGGTACCAACATCAGCACGCTCAACCCTTGTCCGCTGAACTCATGTTGCAATATCTGGGGGCAATGCGGTGAGTAACCCTCGTTACTTTGCTTCCGAACTACCATACGCCATCCTTATCCACCCCCTTACATGGGCATGCTCCCCGGGGGCAAAGCCCCTTTTTACGATCCTGCATGCGCCCACCCATACATTGCCACCATTCCGCTTTGGTCGTCCTATTGCAGCACATTCTGCGCGCCTCGAGTTAGTAGTTGCCTCTTATACCTTGCTAACCTATCTTGGGGCCCAGGGACCACCAAGGAGTTTTGCAAAATTACTGGAGACGGAACCCCGGGGATGGGAACATGCATCAGCAATTGTGGCATGGACATAGTAAACAACAAGAATGCGCCAGCAGTGTACCGGAAAATCTGGTATTTCGAGGCCTGGAATTCCGAGCGCCAGTGTTTGTGGATGGACGTCACCTCCTTCGATGAAAGCAGATTTACCCACATCCACTTTGCCTTCGCGGACATCACCCCAGACTTCCAAGTCGACGTCACCAAAGTCCAGGCCCAATTCAATAAGTTCAAAGCTCTCAGGGCTATCCAAGAGGATTGTCGCCTTCGACGGCTGGGCCGCGTCGACGAGCCCGACTACATTTCAGATCTTCCGTGAGGGCGGTTAGTAACTTTTTCCGCCCCTTGATCCTTTTTTAAGCCGGTCACTGATGATAGTCTTCTTGTTATTAGTTAATCCTGCCAACCGTGTCAGGCTTGCAGAGAACATTGCCAACTACGCCAACCAACACGGGCTCGACGGCACCGACATTGACTGGGAATATCCTGCTGCCCCCGATATCCCCGGCATTCCTCCCGCAGAACCCATTGATGGGCCCAATTATCTAGCATTTCTAAAGCTGTTGAACAGTATGTTACCTGCCGTCAAATCGCTCTCTATCGCGGCCCCGGCGAGTCACTGGTATCTAAGGGGCTTCCAATCAACGAGATGGGCATGGTACTCGATTACATTGTGTACATGACGTACGATCTCCACGGCCAGTGGGATGCTGGCTCCAAGTGGTCCCAGGATGGCTGCCGGGGTGGCAACTGTCTTCGATCCCACATCAACATGACTGAGACCCACAATGCTCTGGTCATGATCACCAAGGCCGGAGTGCCCACCAACAAGATCGTCGTTGGAGTTACCAGCTATGGCTGCTCCTTCAAGATGAAGGACCGCAAATGCAGAGGGCCGATATGCGAATTTACTGGCACCTCAAACGTCTCGCACGCCCTTCCCGGCCCCTGCACGGGAACCCAAGGGTACATTTCCAACGCCTAGATCAACGAATACATGAGACTCGACAAGCTTGCCAAACGAGATGGCGTCGGCAAGCGCGCCGCCGTCAGCGTCAAGATGTATTATGATAAGGCAACACGATCCAACGTAGCCATCCTCGACACCAACCGTGCCTGCGGAGATTTCAGTTCCTACAAGAACGAGTACGTCCCGACCAACATCGCCAAGCAGGTCGAGCTATGCTTCAATAACAAGCAGTATCTGTTTCTGGCAACCAGGGGCCTCGACACCATCTGCACCCAAACACCTGGAGCGCCGTTGCCATACTGCGAACACAATCAGTGGAGCGCGCTGCCCGGGCTTGACCGTGTGAAGTCCTTTGGTATCACCTACCAGGACATCATGAAAGCGTGAGTTTCCCACACACAGTCCCTGGCTACGTTGGGTCTTCTATTCTGAATCCCGGTACACTAACGTTGTCTCCTTGTCAAACAGAGCGTTGACGACTTGGAAAAACAACGGCAAGAAGAACGGGGCCGAGTTCAACCCTGACAGCCCAGGCTCCGTAACTTTTTTTGATTCAAATGACTCGGATACGGACAAGTTGGTGGAACTAGGTTTGGTCAGACTCCCTGTCTGCAAGCTCTCTGAAACGAACTTCAACTGGGGACGCAACAATGGCGACTTCTTTCCTTGTTAGGTTTGAATGGACGACCCCAAAGAAAAAAGGAGCTAAGAAAAGATAGGGTAGGCCCACCGTCAAGACTTTAACGTTTTCGGGTTTTAGTTTCCTAAAGTCAATAATTTATTCCGCCTCTTCTCTAGTAACCTAGTAACTGCCCTCTTACTACCTTACTTACCCATTCGCGTGACCGTTAGTCGAATCCGACCTTGATGATTTCTACATGTCGTTCGGCCTCCGGTTTAGGAGCTGCTTGATGTCAATAGTACTCTTCTCTATAAAAACTTTGAGTGTTTGAGTGAATATAAGCATTTACGATTTCCGTTGTTGGATGTGGTCCTAACCCGTCCGAGTTGTGCCTGGGCTGTTCGCTACCTCTGGCTTTAAATGTCTATTTATCAAAGTAGTCTGTAAAACACAGTTATAACCGCTGACGCAGATATTCACCGCGGGGTTACGACTGTAACGTAAGATGTTCCAGCTCGGAAACGAGGAAAGGTCAGATAGCGGTACCTGAGATTATGACATGTCCCGTCCACGGGTTGCCTGCCGGTCCTGTCGTATCTATGCATTAATCAACAGCGACTAAGAGGATGAGGGTAATGCAGACGATGATAGAGTCGATGATGGCCCCCAATCGGAAATTGGAGGAAGATTGGGAGGGGCTGATGGCTGGAGCTGTGCTGTTACCTTGGCTCGGGCTGACCACTGCCGTTGGTATGTTTCCTCAGCACACAGATTCTAGATCCCATGAAGAGGAACTTGAAGGTTAGAGTGAAGAAAAAGTATAAGATACCGCTTCGATGAGTATTGTGTATGCGCAAAAGGACGAAGGATGCCAGAGGTTTGGCAGTTTGTCAATGGCCGATGCCTGTTCTTCCAACCTGGTTATCCGGCTAGGTACCTTACCCAGCTACAGGCTGTCGTCCGGGACAGGGACAAACAACCGGGCCTCATCCTTGCAAAAGCGCCAAGTAATTAAAACTGGCCATGGAGAAGCAATAAAGTAACCCCTGGCAAGAATTGGGGCACATGTTCCTTTAGGTTATTCTCGTGCTCCTCAAGTTTACGAGGGACTGTGCGTTCAATTGCCGGGCTGGGTGCGGTGATCTGCATATCACCTTTGTTATTCTTTGCAAAAAGCCTCCCGGTCACTCGCAGGGCAAGCTTGTCATGGTGGATGGACCCCGGGCAACCGGGTGTCGGCGAGAGATAGTAGTGTAGCATTGATTCTAGAAGCTCGCGATAGCTTCGACAAGGCTTCGACCGGGGTCCCGTCCACACTAACCCTAATGGCCCCTTGGCTGCGTCTCTTGGGCCCGTCTCGAGGACGAGCGCAGCCCGTGCGCCATGGGTGCCCTGTTATGTGTGGGTTTGCAAAAAACACCCCCGGCCAATCCTCATTGATTCTGCTGGAAAAGCTGGAGTCTCATGGGATCATTGGCTGAATGTTTAAACCGGCTACGGCGCTGAAGTTAGTTGGTCCTCTCGACGTAAAGCCCGCTCTTCTCGCCACCGATGGTCTGACAACCGGTGATGTGGCACATAAGGTACAGCACACTCCACTACGCTAGTAGTACGTGTACAGTACCAGGTAAATGGGCCCCCTGTTGAACACACCGGGTTCGGGAATCCAACCCCTGTCGTTATGCGTTTTCGTTAATTTTGCATTCCTTAACACCAGACCAAAGCCCGGCGGTAAGGGACACAGCAGCGGGACCTGTACAAGTACACTGCTCACTGCTAGGTAGAAGTACTAGCATCATGATACGACGGCATTCCTTTTCACACATATTTTCCCTCCTAACCGTCGTGATTCCGCGTCGTTTGAAACGAGGCGACCCGTACCAGACGAACATTGCCTTCGCTTTTGCCGCCGTGTCGGTTCTGAGAACCGTCCTCGTGTGACGGCTCCAGGGTTGTAGTGGAATAGGTAATTACAGGACATCCTTGGAAGGGCCCCACTGGGCTTACAGGGGCATCCGAATGGCACCTCTCGCGCAACCCCGGTAACGGTGCATTCAATTTGGTCCCAGCTTCCCAAAGTCCACATATGGCCCAAACCAATCGCAACACGGCACCGACTTTCTGTCAGACTGGAACATCCGAACCTTCGCTCTCTCTCCCTCTCTTACACCAACATGGGCCGGCCATGTACTGCTGCAGAGATTTGGCAACGTGACTTCATGCGTCACGCGCTGGCCCGGATGTATCTGTACACCACGCTCAGCATAGAAGACATCAGCAAGATTCTTACCATCGTGGCCCAAAACCGTATCGGGAGCCATCTCTCGTCAGGGACGAGATCAACCTCGGCGCAGCTGAAGGAGCTCCTTGCAGAAAAGGACACGAGGCTCAATCCACACAAGCTCAGACCTCAGTCAGACGAGGATGCTCGGGAACGGGCTACTTGCTGGCGCTCCCTGAAGAGATATCGCAAGGAGAAAGCCTTTCAACGACACCACCGAGGCGCCATCGGGCGCAGCACCGTCCACGACGCTTACCAGGCTCCGCACTGCCATTACGAGACCACAACCGACGATGACACGAGTCATCACGTTGCGCAAACGCCCGATATGCAACATGTGCTGCTTTCCTGGGTGCAGCATGCTCTGCCCGATCTCCCCGAGAAGCGGTGCGCCGAAATCAGGAGTCTCTTAAGCTGGCGCTCTAGTCAGAGCTCAACCATCTCCCGGGCCTCATCAACTCGCAGTTACCGCGGACAGACCGGGTCTCAAACGAAGACGCCCCACGCCAACAACGGGGAAGCGTTTCCAATGTCCCAGAACATCGATTCCTATCACAACCTAGCCCCTCTGGTTGAGAAAACGCTGGCAGTCGACTGGCCGGAGATCGCGCCTTGGACAGACCTATCGGCTCGTGCCGATGGAACATCCTGGACAGAAGACGTACCGTGCCCGGCAGAACAAGCCGTACCAGCAAGCACCACTCTGTACCACAGCATCATAGGCAAGCTGTGTTGTTCGAATCGACGCGACTGTCTCCATCGGAAGGTGTTTGCGACTATCCTGGGCCGCGACCCTACCGACGGGTTGGCGACCCCACAACTCACCCAGAACGACTTCTCGCCCGAGCACGGAAGAGACATGTTTGGCGACACAATTCTGCATATTGCCGCGCGCTGGGCGTCTGTGGATCTGTTTAGGGCGCTGCATCTTCAGGCCGACCCACGTGCCATGAATCTGAGGAACGTGGATGGCGATACCTTTATGCATGTTCTCGGGCCCCTCTGGATCGACACGCAGCCGAAGGCCTTGCTTGAGATTCTCATGGCCTCCTGTGATCAGGGATTCAACTTTCTCGCCCGCAATCTGGACGGGAAGACTTTTTTCTCCACCTTATTACCTCCCGCATTTGCAAAGACTGACACTACCCAACTCCATGACCTGACGAATAGCTTGCAATATCTCCTTCTCCAGACGCCCAGCCACATCTTGACCCCATCACTCCTCGCATATGCGCCAGAGTCACAGCCAGGAACCGTAGCAGACTACCTGGAGAACCTCCTCCGCTCCCACGCCAACACCACCACCGATCCCCGCACCCAAATCTTTGCGTTGTCAGTCTCGCGGCTCTTCAGCGACAAAGTCCGGGCGGCCGACACGTACCAATTAACACCCCCAATATCAGCGCCCAACCCCCTTCACCAGCACCTCCAGCGTCTCCAGCATCTCGAGCACCTCTCCCTCATGCCTTGGGACGCCCCCCCACCGGGCGACGTCTTCCGGGAGCTCTTGGACGGCGGCGCGGACCCCAACGAATACGACAGGTACAGCTCCATCTCGATGCCCTGCACGGCGGCGGTGCTGCACCACGTCAGCCTGGGCCACCTGAGCGAGGGGGACGGCGTCGCGCTCGTCGAGCTCCTGCACCGGCACGGCGCCGACCTCGGCCTCGTCACCAGCGACGGCGACACTCCGCTGCACCTGGCTATCCGCCTGGGCCTGCCCGATGCCGTCGCGACGCTCGTCCGTCTCGGTGCCGACCCCATGGCCTTCAACGCCGCCGGCAAGAGCGCCCTGTGCTACCCGCTCGTGCAGGAGGCGCTGCTGCGCGAGAGGAGCACCGACAGTCGCCGCCACGCCCGTGCCCACAGGGTCCTCGTCAGCATGGTGGACGCGGCGGCGAAGCTGGGCTTGCCGAGGCCGCATAACTTCCTCCGCGCGCAAGAGGCCTGGCAGTAAGTGGGTTGGGCTGGGGGAAAATGGAGGGAGGGTGGTTCCCCAATGCACGGAGCGAGGTCAGGACCCTCATCGTTGTGTCCCACCATACGCCCCCTCGCCAATAGGATTTTTGGGTGACATCAGAGACAGGGTTGATCGTTTACTTTTTTGTTATCCTGTGCCATACGGAGTATTAGGCTTGCAAATAACAACGAAGATGAAGAGAAGAGAGTGATGGGAGCGTGCTGGTGGAAGATGGATTTGGTCTCTCTACTTCGTCTAACCGTAGCATGGCTTTCGCGCTTTCCAGTACCACCACGTCCGGTCCACGCCACACCCTGGAAATGCCTCCGATATGTGATCGCTCCATCAAGACATTCCATCCAAACAGAGTAACCTTTGCAGACAGCAGTGTGTATTGCATAATTATCTTCCGCCTATCACCTTTAACCCAACCCCCAGCCAATTACTAAGTCCTAAGCCCCTGACTCCATCCGCTTGTAACCTGTGTTCCAAATTAAACCCAACGTCCGCTCCGTAGTCGCCAAATGGTATTGCGTGACGACAGCATTTGTCCATATTCCCCCACTCCCAATTCCCTGATCCCTTCCGCCTACCACCTCCCAAAATTGAGGAACGCCGCTTGTACCTCCACTCTCCCAGAATAGCAAGCCAGCTCGTACGGTGAGGTCCCTTGCCCATTCCGCAACGTCACATCCGCTCCTCTCGCGAAGAGGCCTTCCAGTATGTCGATGTCTCCTTCCTGGACCGCTATGTGCAGCGGTGTGTCCTCGGTCCGTGTGTTTCTGATGTCTATTGGGCTACCGGGGTCAATGAGATAGGAGACGAGAGCTCCGTTCCCAGTACGCACGGCGATGTGGATCGGCGCGTCGCCGGCAACGTTGCATTCGGTCATCGGCGCACCGTAGCGGACAAGGCACCTGCAGATGTAGGTGTTCTCGATGCGGGCGGCGATGTGGAGCGGCATGTCTCCCGGCGCCGAAGATCGTGGACGGCGAACTGCCGCGCAGATCACCGCTGTCTCACCGTTGTCGTTGCGGAGATTGAGAAACCTTGTCCATAGCTGCTGTTGGTTGGGAAAATTGGATCGACTCAATGTTCAAGCAAGGACATCTAGAATGTTAGGGAGAATCGACCGCAATTCCTGTCTGAGTTTTGATCTCATACTTGTGAATCCGATTTCAGACGCAGCATGTAAGACCGTGTTAGATGCCTCGTCCTGGGCCGCCGTCAAGACCTCTCCGTTAGAGACTCTGAAGATCTCCGCGAGTCTCGTAACCCGCATCTGGATGTCCTGGGAGATCGCCACATCTCGCTGAGTTGACGATCCCGGAGGCTTCGGTGGCGTCGATGGTGATGGGCATTGTATATAAATGCGGACGGAATGTATATATTTGTGTGGCATAAAACCTGCCCGTTGGCTCGAGAGGAGAATGAGGGCTGATTACTGACCCTCTAACAAAGTATCATGTGCTTATGAAGAGTAGTTGCCTAGGTGACGCAGTAGGTAAAAATTGTAGGATAAGCTGCCGGGGGTAGGGACGGGGAAAGTTTGTGCTATCACGGAGAACGGGACATGAGTGTCACTCCGGGGGAAGGCCTTTGATGTCGTTGCAAGTTGATTAGAGAAAGATTGCTGAACGAGAGAAGGGAAACTGCTGGGGGACGGAGGACTATATACTCATCAACCAAGCACCTTGACGGTCTCCGGCGTTCGGCAGTCTGCTCATGCGGAGACACTTGCAAATATGGGGTGATTGTCAACAACGGGCGTGACAGTGCATCGACACGTCATCGAGCCGTATCAACGTTTCAGTTGGCCGCATGGGGGGGTGGAAGACAGCTGAAGACAAGGAACGCAGTTTGAGATGAAGAAACCCGTGCCACAAATTCGCTTTCATTATCGTGGTTCCCAAGGTCCACGGGATGTATCCGAAACTGAGATGAAGCCAATTGGAAACCAAGTGTGATTGCTATGCCCGTCATTAACCGCTAGAGCATGAATTACTCAATCTCACGCGGGGGACGAACTTCGGATCGAACTACACCCTTTCAACTGTCAAAGGTTGCTTTGACAGTTGTGTGACATATTGGCTATGGATTAAATATTTCTATACCATCATCACGAGTTCATACAGTACATTTCTGCTCTGCGTGAGTCATGGGAAATGTTGATTGTACTTAGGAGGTTCATGAAGCAAAGACAGCGGCACATGCAGACAAATCACAATGCGTGATCTCCTTCGATCACATATAAAGATAAGTACCTTACTCCTTACCGAAAGGTTACCACCTTTCCAAAGGTATCCGACATTCCCCAGATCCCCTCCCTCAAACAACTCAGCTGCACAATCTGGGAGTGGTCCACGAACAAGTTCACGTCCGCCCCAAACTCCCTCACATACCAGTTAAAAACCTTCGGCTCGGCCGCCTCAAACATCACCTTCTCAGCCGGCAAGCCCTTCAGAATAGTCTGGATCACATCCGTCCTCCAATTCTTCACGTTCTCGGTGACCCCTTCGCTCTCGATCATGATCCTCTCAACTCCGCACTCCTCGATGAACCGCTTGCCCAGGTTGACCACTTTCGAGGGGTCCGAGGTACCCCCGCCGAGGGCCTCCAGCTCGGCCGCAGCGGTGTCCCCGCCGGCGCCGAACTGGATGCCGATCTCGGGCTTGGCGATCAGGCCCTCGGAGTGGACTTTATCCACCAGGCGGAGCCAGTCGTCCGGCGGGAGCGAGAGGAAGCCGCACGAGATTTCGATGACATCGAAGCCGAGCGATTTGCATTGCTTGAGGTAGCGGGGGATGGCGGTCGAGGGGTCAGATTGGGTGAGGACGTGCTCGATCCAGCCGCCCTGTTTTTCCCCGGTGTGAGCGGGAACTGTGAGCACCTATCGGTATGATGGCGAGGATAAGGTAAGCAAGCTAACGGTGGTGACATACCGTGGACACGTAAACGCCGTGCTCGTGAGCGAGCTCAATTAGCTCGCGCAGCTTGTCCTCGGGAAACAGCGAGAAGGAACCGCCTGCGAATTTCAGGCCGTCGACGTGGTGGCCCATGCTGGGGGATCTGTTAGCCAGGTGATGCGTTGACGAGGAATTGGTTCTTACTCACGTCTCTAGAACATCCTGCAGGTATCGCTTGCCCATGGCCGAGTAGTACGGCCCGCGGATCTCGGTGACGCCGACCTTCCGGGGCTTGGGAAGGCGAGCATTGTGCCGAATAAATCCGAATGCTTTCTCATCCTCGAGCATGATCTTTGGGCTGTGCTGGGACTGGCCTTGCGAGCCTTTGGCGGGCAGGGCTGGTGTAGTCGAGAGGGTTCTGAGAGCGGGATTACATGGCTTGCTGAGGGCATTGGACGAATGTCGCAATGCTGGCCGCAGCGAAGTGACAAGGCGTTGGGAGAGCATCTTGCGTCCCGGCGGTAAGCGACGGGAGTAGTACCCTTGGCGGTGAGTTCAGTGTTCCCAGGTAGTAACGCTGCACAGAGAATGCAGCGGATGGCTAATCAAGATGGCAAAGGTTAAATTCACTTGTTGCAATGGCCGTACTTAGGCTCCCGTTGTTACGGATTTATTGTTTTATCGACCCCCGGATGTGGTTGATCGGCAGTGCTCCAAAGTTGACGTCTAGTTTACGTCACAGCTGGGAATATGCGACGAACCGTGCAATCAGGGTACCGAAGAAATGGCAATAGTATTGACCCCTATCCTGTACGTAACCCCCCCGGAATCATTGGATGAATTTGAATATCTTACCTACAGGTCCCTGGCCTAAGCCAACTAATTGATTGCAGCCGATGTTTGACCAGGCCGACAATTCCCAGCAGCCATGTTTCGCCGGCCCGCCCAATCCCAGCGATCCCGGCTGTCAAAATTCCCAGGGCGTGCGTTTGAGACCTCTAAGCAATGGGCCAACGGGGCAAGCCTCTAGAAAAGGCCAATACGGCGCGACAATGGGCGCCCACTCGTCTTCGTGTTCCTTGTCTCGCGCGCCAAAGACGCGATAAGCGCGATCACCGCTTCCCTTGTCCGCACTCCGGCACACGAAGATGTTGTGCAGGCTCCACCCGTTCCTCCTGTAGGCGAAATCGCCAAAAGCGATGAGTTGTAGCGATGGAATGCCCTGCGGCCCAAAAGCCCACTCAGCAAGGCGGTGAAGCGAGGGGTTCAGGATTCCTTGTAGAACCTGATGGTCCGCGCTTTTGACCCAGGTGTCTTCATAATCCAATCCCTCGTCTTCCTCACCCCTCTCGGTCCTGTGCAGAATCATCGTCTGCCTCGCTAACCTGCTCCGTGGTAGAACCATCGCCATGGACCCATGGTTCATCTTGCTAAGGCCAGTCTGTCGAATATGCAGCACCTTGAGCGTAGACTTGGATGCATAAGGTTTCAGAAGCACCTGCTAGATATGGATCGTTGGTAAACCCGACCAACTCATCAAGCAAGACCCATTACTTACCAGGGAGCTCGCGCGGGACGGCAACCCTAGGCACTCTAGATTCAGCGTCGTAAGGGGGTTGACGGCTGGGTCGAGGTCTTGGGTTTGAAAGCCTAGATCTGGAATGCCGTGGTCGACCGAATCGTTGAGGAAGCCGGTCCCGATGGTTTGACGGAAAATCCCCGTAGAGAGCCTCGTGTGATAGACGAGCCTCTTGAGCGTGTCATTGTGTTGGGCGATGCCGCGCCAAAGGTGATCAAACCGGCTGCTGGCCGCGACGTTTACGAAGAGATGTTGAAGTCCCTTAAAACACCCCAGGAACTCGGCCAGCACGCGATACCCGTGCAGCTCGTCGGCGCACTTTACCTCGAGTGCCTTGAGCCTTATTGGCCGTCCGGAGCGTGCAAGCACCTGCAGGAACTCGTCCCAGCGAAAGCACTGTCGGAGTGTAAGTGACTCTAGCGCGCCAAAATCGATAACCTGGGTCAATTTATCCGGTCCTATAAACACGCCATCGCTCCGCCACCCGAGGTCGACTCCGGTAAGTGAGAGGATGCGAAGCGATGGGAGGATGGGGTTGGGAACCTTGTGGATGCCGCCCGGCGCGAGGATGTCGAGAAGACTCGCATCGTCCGGCGACCCTCTAAATTGCCTCTGCATTCCCTCCAACCAAGCGAGACTCTCCTGGTCTGTCCAGCCATCAGGAGACGTTGACATTCGTAGCAAATCCTGCCCATACCCGAAATCCAGCTCTAACTCCTGAAGGCCGCCACGGTTGTTTCGAATCATGTCTGAGAGAGCCGCCGGCCGCCGGGATGAGGGACTTCGCCAGGAGATGCACATGAGCCCACGGAAAGACGACACGTCTAGCGAGCTTAGGGTCTCCCCGAGAGCACCCGGACACGCCCGGCCAGTGATGAAACGGAGAGATGGGATGCGTGGTTGACTCTCGGCTAGTGCTTGTATCAGATCAGACGGGACACAAGCCCCCAGATCCCAACTATATCGTCAGCTTGGACATGGCCTCTTTGCAGGTTGGGAGGGAGTACGTGATGTGTAATTACCTGAAGCCGACCAACTGGCCTTGGCTCAAAGATCTGACAATGGACGTCGCCGCGTGGCAAAGACGGCTGAAGTGAAATGTCCTTAACTCCCCAACGCTCTCAGTTTCCGGTGAGGCAAGTTCATGATGTCTCGCGAGAGTATCAGGACACGGCACGTCGTCGTAAGAGTCTATATATAATTCGGACCGGAAGGTCAACTGAGTGGCGTGGCGAATAGCAGGCGTAGCATGCTGGAGGGCGGCGGCGCACCGCATCATGGGCTCCGAGTCCAGCCGGTGCGTTGCTTTCCCGCGGCCTAGGTCGACGCAGATGCCCTTCCATATCTTGTTTGCAAGCGCCGAGTGAAGGGGTTTGGAGACGCTTGAAAGTGACTTGACATCCTCGTACGCCAACTTCCAGCCGAGATTGATTAGCGATCAAGCGTTATGTCTCGGTCAGGGTGAGACGAAACCCACGAATGACCAACTCAAAAACTTCCTGGGGAAGCGTGTAGAACATGACGCCGGCCGGACGAACGCTTATGGGGAGAGTAGTATCCGCGCCACGGCCACGATACAATGGGAAGATTCCCTGGAGTTGTTGGTTGCTCAGGGATGTCGACGTGATAGATAATTCCAGCTAGACGGGAGGAGGTGCGGGGTACCGACGTAGACGATCCCAGGTCAGCATTCAGCGGGAGCTTAAGGTTGATTCGCTGAGTAGCCCCTGTATCCATCATTCTCGATGAAATCAAGTTACGGACGCCCTCGCAATTGACAAACCAGACTGCTGCTAGGCGCATTTTCTTCCGCTCCATCGTCGAAATCGTATCCCCCACAATCGACCAACCAAACCAGAAGAGGAAGAATCAAAGTAAGATTACATGCCTCCCCATACCCAAACCGAGCGACGGATTGTAATTTGTCCGCGTTGCTCCAGTTCAACAGTCGGCAATCGATTACAACCTCTTGGTCCTCCGATGGCTGATAAATTCCCGCCGCCACCAGTAAATAATTCAAGGCAGCTCAAGCCACGGTCTGCAACTCTCGTCGCATCCATACTCGGAGACGAGATCGATGCGTGATGCATGGAGACGCTGCGGCAACTGCTCCTCAGATACCGCTCGCGGAAGCTTCTGCAAGTGCAGTGGTGGACGGAACGGGCCTCAAACAAAGCCGCGAGTCTCAATGATGACAAAGGAGATATTATACATGTGCATAGAGTCTATGACTTTTTCTTTTCTGGTCGTCCCTTGCCGTCCTACCCGCTAAACCGGCGATTCGAACGAGGCTTTCATAGCTCATCCTTCTCGTCCTTCTCGGTCTTATCAGCTTCCTTGGTGCTGGCGGGCTTTTCCGCGTCTTCCGCCTTCTCCACCTTTTCAGTCTTGTCATTATCGCTCGCCGTCTCAGTCTTGTCAACTTTCTCGGCTTCCGTCTTTTCAACGACCTCCTCCGCATCTTCCACCGCGTTCTCACCCGGCTTCAGCTTCAGCACTTGGGCCTTGACGCGGAACTCGATGTCGCGCTTGCCCTGTCCCCTCTTGGCCCAGGTCCAGTTGATCGGGTAGGCGACAACGCCGCCATCAGCCAGCTTTGCGCTGTACTTGGATGTGTCAAGGAGGGAGTCTATGGCCGTTATCAGCGTGCAAGCTTTTGAAAACGTAGCAGCGTGGAAGCCCTACCCTCGCACCCGCTCCCCTCGGCTACCCAGAGCGGCAGCACCTCGTACAGGGCTCCCGGCGCGAATAGCGCCACTCTCCTGTCATCCTTCGCCCGCCACTCCTCGCTGACGGGCGTCTCGGCGGGGATCTTGATAGTATGCAGCGCCCTCGTCCCAGTCATCGGCCTGTTGTACACGGCAAACAGCCCCTTTCCAGGGCCGTCGGTCCTCTCCTGCTCCTCGATCCACTCCCTCACCTTGAGCGGCATCTCGTCGTACCCCATCATGAGCAAGTTGCGGTCGTAGCCGTGCGGGTCGATGCCGTCCCAGCTGCCGGGGTATTCGCGCATCGCAAACACCTGCTTGAGGGCGTCGCGGTAGGCGAGCAGGCCGCCGGGGCCGCTCTCGGACAAGTCGTCGAGGAGGTACTCCTCGGCTTTGAAGAGGCGCTCGACCTCACAGGCGGCGTCGAATTTCTTGTGGAGCGGCGACTCGAAGGGGTTGGACCACTTCCAGTTCTCCATCTTTTCGCGCTTGCCGCGGAGCCGGGGAGGGCTCTTGGGGGAGGACGGGCCGATGGCTGTGGCGGCGCCCGTGAGGAGGGCGAACGTGAGGAGGGCTTCGAACTTCATGGTGGCGGTCGGTGGCGGTCGCGTTCGGGATCGAACGGGAAAAAAAGAATGAAAAAAATACAGGTAAAGGTGAGAAGGAGATTGGTTCTTCCTCGGAGTCGTCTGTGGCACTCAACCACCGCCAAGGAGGTGGGAGGAGGAGGAAGAGGGAACTGGTTCCAACAAGAAGCTGAGCGTCAAGTCCATGGCCGCCGAGATTGACCGTCTCGGCCGATATTTAGATGGATCATGCGGCTCCAATGGCAGAAAGTGCATTGCTGTCCTCCGGAGCCGTCTTCCGAATTTCCAGATTCGATGCCGTTCCGCCAAGGGTCCCGATGGAGATGCGGGGACCATCCCCAAAGTGCGGAGCGTCTCCCAGATCTGGCTCGGGTCGGGTGGGGTCAATGCAGCGGGGGATTGGGGTCGACCAAGTAAAAGACAGGGTTCTCGAGCCATCCATCGTTTGGTACTTGGGGACTTTTGTCAGTTGTGTCTGCCGTTCTTATGCTAGTAGGCCGGTTACCCCGAAGCCGAGGCGGGAAGAACTTGAATGCACAATACGAGCCGATGTGGCCATCAATATCCTCGAGGTCACTTATCCTTCGGCCAACCATCAAGCTGTTTGCGTCTATCTCCAAAACAATGCAAGCCCTGATTGATTATGGTCTCTTAGAGCTTTCTCATCTCCCCGAAAACGGGGAATTTCTGCGTCTCAAACGCTCCAGCAACGCAATTCACAGATAAAGATGTCTTAGCCTACAAATTAGCATACAACGGGCCGTGGTTAGGTAGGCGTTGCGCCACAGAGGTGACAGTTCACATCCGTCCTTGGCGTAAAATCGTTTGCCCCACACGCTTCACCTAGAGACTTGACCATTGGACAATGTACAGTACAGTACGTTCGTCACAGTAGGGTGGTACACGTCGTTAGATTTTTAACGCTGATGCTTGAACGGGAAACCCCCATGCCATAATCTATGAGAACAGCACCAGGTCCGCGAAGTTCAACGTGGAGAACGTGGCCATTTCATGGTAAGACCTCAGAGGTTAGAGATGCCCAATACCCGGTGTTATAGTAGGCTGAGATGTAGTCTGAGGCGTGGTGTAATCCAAAAGTCGACCACCATTCTCAGCTGTTACTCCTATCGTCATGCCATTCTCATTGGCTGCAGCTTACACCCCTACCGTCAAAGCGGCACGCAGCGTAACCAGTTCTTACAAGGCCAAAAGGATGCCAGCCTGGGATAGCGGTGGCGTTTGATAGTGTCTGCAACCGAGGCATCCTCAGGTTCAGCCGCATTAGACCTAACCCATCTCGGACATATCGCTCGCCTATGAGCACCTCTCGGCCTCCAATTATTAAATACTCGCCCATCAACTCCATACGGGCGGCAACTCTTCGTCCCCCAAATACAACCGAAACCAAAGCATCACCCTAACGCCACGACAGCGGCGCCTCCTAGACAGATCATGGCCCCCTACCAATACCGCCCCCTCCCAGCCTCCCACATCCGCCTGCTAGAGCTGCACCCCTCCACAGACCCCACCGCGGCCCTGACCGCCAGCGTGCTCACCGTGCCGCTCCACCCACCCCTCCCCACCACCACCGACGCCGCGGCGCAGGGGGATGACGACTACAGGGACGCGACAGCCCGCTTCGAAGCCCTCTCGTACGCCTGGGGCGACCCGGCGACGCCGGCGGCCCTGCACCTCGCCGACGGCACGGCCATCCCGATCACGGCGTCGCTCTCGTCGCTGCTCGCGCGCATCCGCCGCCCCGACGCGCCCCGCGTCCTGTGGGTCGACGCCGTGTGCATCAACCAGGGCGACCCGGCCGAGAAGGCCGTCCAGGTCGGCATGATGGACGTCATCTACCGGGCGGCGGAGCGGGTGATTGCCGACCTCGGAGAGGACGAGGATGAGGACGAGGGCGGGGAGGGGGACCGGGAGGGGCGGGAGGCCTACGGCATGGCGCGGGCTTTGCGGATCATGGAGCGGTATTGGCGGGCTGGGATCAGGGCTGGGGCAGATAAGACGGGGTTTGGGCGGGCGCTGACGCCGGCTGAGACGGCGAGGGCGCTGGGGCTCGAGGACGAGGTTGAGTTGGGCGATGCCGCTGGTCCGCGGGAGGGGGGTGGCGAGGGACAGGGGGATGGTGGTGGTGGTGCTGGGGCGTTGGATTTCACCGACGACGAGCGACTCGCCGTGCTGCGCTTCTTTGACCGGCCGTGGTTCCGGCGGGTCTGGATCGTGCAGGAGTTTGTGCTCGCCCGCCAGGTGGTCATGTTGTGCGGGCGGAATGAGGCCAACTGGAGGCATCTGATGGCTTCTTGCGTCAAGTACGAGGGAATTCCGGTCATCGTCCGAGACGTGCTCAACGGTGATCTGGGCCGGATGGCGGGGATGACGAACTTCATCTGCATGGCCTGGATCCGATGTCTCCGGGCACTGCAGCGGACCGAGAGTGGGAGGCAGTTTGTCAGCCACCTTTCATCCTTGTCGAATGGGAGGATGATGCGCTACTATGGGAATCCAACACTGGCTTCGCTGTTGCATTATTTTCGTTTGTCGCACGCGACGTTGGGGAGGGATCGGTATTTTGCACTGCTCAAGATATCGTCGGATATAGACGTGGAAGAGCACCCAGAGCTCCGGCCCGACTACACAGCGCCCGACCATGAGATCGTCCAGCGGTTCGCAAGGGTGTTGATACGGAAAGAGGGCGCAGCCGAGATGTTTATGCGTGCTGGTCTCTGGCGGCAGATGAAGCCGGAACTGCCATCATGGGCCGAGGACGCCACACAGGGCAACAGCGCTTTATTGGATTTGACGCTAGAGGATACCATACACAAGGCAGCCGGCGGAACCGAGTTCGCCGCCCATATAGACTCCAACTTGCCCAATATCATCACCGTCAAAGCCTGCCGGGTGGACACCGTCCAGGAGCTGGCGAGCAGTTGGCAAGATGTTGTCGATGGCGGACGCCAAGGGCTCTGGGCCACCTTGGAGTACTTGCGTCGTGGGTTTGTGTTATTCCTCCGGAGGGATCTCTCGACGGGTCATGCTGGCTGGACTGAGCCGTATGCCACCGGCGAGGATGCCGAAGATGCCGCCGCCCTGACGCTTTGTACCTACAGAGGGATGCCGAATCCGTCCAAAGAGGCCCTAGTCAGCGCCTTTGCATTGTTACGGGTACTCATGTTCCTCCCCGAAGGTTTTCAGACACTAGAAGACGTCCGTGACGTGATTTTGGCAAAAAACAATTGCTCCGAGGAGCTCGTGGCACAACTTATGGAGAAGGCACCGGGCATGATGGACCTGTACCTTCAAGAGCTGGGCAGTATGGTGGGCATGGGCGTGACGCCTGCCGTGACGTGGGGCAATTACTTTGCCAACGTGCCGCCCGTTGCCCGGCCTGGGGACGAAGTATGGATCGTGCAGGGTTGCCGTTTTCCAATGCTGCTGCGTAGAACCGACGGCGACGAGTTTCGTGGGGACTTTCGGTTGGTTGGGACGTGCTATGTGCATGGACTAATGAACGGGGAGACACTACAGCGGCCGGGATTCGAGTTTGAGAACATCTCTATATGTTGAGGGGCCCCCCGTAATGCCTGCAGATTGTTACACATTCTATACTAGTATCCAAAAGAACGAACATAGGCTCCAATGCCTAATACCTCACCGCACTCCACGTCTCCACCGACCATATCATTCCGCGAATCCATCTTAGTAGCCCATAGTGTACTGTACATCAACATTCAAGGGGTACGGCCAAGCAGACGGTTGGCAATGTCGCTAACGTAGCTGTCCGTAGCCCCGAGCCCATTGCTGAGATTCGAAGGGTCAACGGAACCAGAGTTGTAGGCGCGCAAGGCCTTGTAGATGGTGTCGGCATTGTCGGCATTACCGAACTGAATCAGGTTCTGCTTGAAGTGGTTGGTGCCAGCTTGGACCATACTGGTGATTTGGTCCTGTTTCCATGTCAGATACAGTGAGCTCCAAATCAGGACATCTTACAAACCTGAGAGAGCCCGTGCTGGCCAGGAAAGCCCGGGCTGCCGTCGGCCTGCATCAAGCCGGCCGTGGCATGCCCGTCGCCGTTGAAGGTGGTCTGGACCCCGACGTTACCGGTGCTCTCCTGCATGATGATGGCGAAAATGACGCGCTCCTCGACGCCAATCTTGGCACACTCGAGCACGGCATTCCAGATGCGGCCAACGTCCTCGCCCGTGTCACCGGTGGCGAGCATGGCCGGCTTGTTAATATTGAAGATTTCCTCAAAAGATTTCCACTCGCTCATGGGAGGGAAGTTGGACGAGGGGCCTGAGTAGAAGGTGAAACCCATGTTGATGGTTTTGGAAGGTTCTCGTGATAAAAATAAGCAGGTGATGTTTAATAAACAAAGAAGTCAAGTCCTTGATTTGTAGCTGATGGTGATATAGGAACTATCTGTAGGAAAAGTCGTTGACTTTATAGTCTTTCGAGTTTAAAGGGCGAAGCTACACTCGGTGTGCAAAGACACCAACTGACCTCCACTGGCCACACCGAACCAGTCGCTTACTGATCCCGAGCAGCATACGGCGGCGAGTGCTGACGGGATTACAGAACAATCAAGCTTTGGGACCATTCAAATCTTCCTGAATCTTCCATTACATAGCTCAGCTGTCCTTGAGAAGCGTAACCCATTGAGTTATTGCCACAATCTGACCTCCCTTTCACCTCCTGGTTTGGATGTGCCCGGCTTCCGCCTCGACCCATTCACCTCTCGCGTGACGATGGAAGACGAGATTTGTCAACTTTACGCCAATGATGAGTACGGATAATCAAAATACTTCAAAGAAATAATAATAATAATAGCATCGTTACGTATGCAAAGCCTACTAATACGATTCCAAATGTTCCTTCTTGCGCCACAAGGTAGTGTACTAAGGCCAAGATCGGTAGCCAGAGCGAATAAAAATCGTCAACCGACGGGCACTGATGACTATGAGACAGTCACGGGACAAATATCAGCAGGCGAGCACGGCACCAATATATTAGCAGTATCGCTTATATGTCCAAAACCAGACTACTGTGTACCTTACACAGCCCCTTTTCTCTACCCCTGACCTAACTAACCTTCTAGAACTTCGCCTTACGCTTGCTCTTGCACTTAACAGGCTCCGTCTCGTAGGTCGACCCGATTTCGCCCCAGCGCATATTGCTGTAAGTGACCTCCGGGTTGGGCTCAATCTGCGTGATCACAGAGGGGTTGCCCTCGGTAGCATTGCAGGGGCCGGCCTCGCCGCTGTCCAGCCAGTTCATGTTGCCGCCCTCGTCCCACCAGATGCTCATCGCCAGCACCATGCCGCGGGTCATGGCCTCGCCCATGCCCACGGTGCCGCCGAGGTCCAGATACCTCGCGGCGCCCGTCGCCTCGCAGAACTCGTCGTTCAGCGCGTTCACCTTGGGCAGGCCCGGCGCGTCGACCGTGTGCGCCTCGATGAGCTTGCCGTCCTGCATATACATGCGGTGGATCTTCTCCAGCTTGCCGTCCTCGCCGGCCGGGAACTGGGTGATGACGGTGAACGGCCGGCGCGTGTCGACCTTGAAGGCGTCGCTGTTGCCGTAGTAGTCGGTGACGTTGACGCGCCACGGGTTCCAGGCGCAGCCGTTCTTGTCGCAGACGCCGTCAAACTCGCACTCGGCGCCCTCGCAGAGGTACAAGCCCGTCTGGTTGCATGTGTGGGGAGCAACGTGCGTGGCGCGCGAGTTGGCCTCCCAGATGTCCATCTCGTTGCAGCAGGAGCCGCGGCCTTCGATGTTGCCCTGTATGATAATCGTTGGTTAGCATCGTTCGAACACGGGGGTGGGGTGGGGAGGGCGGAAAATGGAGTGCGGTAGGAAAGAAAAAACATACGACGCCGTTGATGAAAGGCGTGACGAAGCACTGCGCATCGCAGTAACCCGTGCCGTAATAGGCACCGCCGGGGTTTAGCTCGCTCTGGGCTCCTGTGACTTCCATCTCAGAGAGGTACAGCGCGCTGTTCATGCCGCAGGGCAGCTTGGTGGCGTCCACGTCAAAGGTGAACTCGTTGCCCGTCAGCTTCATCATCTCGTACTTGTGCTCCGTCTCGTCGAGGAGGTAGACACGGGGCGACACAACCCGGCGATTGAGAATCTGCTGCAGACGCAGCGCGTCGCCGTCGGTGGTCACGCCGTACTGGCTGTAGTCCTCGATGCCCTCCATGATGCAGTTCTGCGCGCACGTCTCGGCGTCCGGGCAGGCCGTCTCGTTGGGCTTGCTGCCCCAGTTGCCACAGTTGTGCGTGTTGGACGCCTGGTGGACGGGGTGCGACAGGGAATCCAGGACGATGTAGTTGGTCTGCGCCTTGCACCCGTCGCTCTTGGAGCAACGGTAGGTCGTCAGCTTAGGGTGTACCTCGGGGGTCTCGCCGGGCTTCTGGCCATTGGCCAGTCCCAGGAGGAGGGTGGTCACGCCGAGCAGGGAAAGATTGCGAGCCATGGTGTCGAGACTGTGCCACTCGTTCTTGTCGAGACTGACGGGTAAGGAGGACAGGGAACCACACAGAAGAGGACCATGGCCTCGGGGGGAGGAAAATCCCATCCCATATATGCGTCCCTCACCTATCCCCATCTTTCAGCCGACCTTCTCCGCATTTGTCGCTAGCCTTCGATCGTGGTCCCTCACACGGCACGCGGCTCCGGAGCCAACATTTGCGAGCCGCGATTGGTGCGCCTTGGCTTTGGGGAACACTCGGGCTGCCAGCCGTTGGGGAAGGGCCTGACGGAAAGGAGGCGATACGGGCAGAGGGCCCGGGTTTCCGGCGCGGAACCACCTGCAAGGGACGGGGCCAAGCGAGATCTCGGCTTAGGTGCATGGCAGAGGCGATGGCTTAGGGTTGCAACCGGGTGGTTCGCCAAGGCGGCCAAGCATAGATCGCGGACATTGATCAGCCGAGATTCCCAGGTCCGGAATTGGAGCCGACGATATTGCGGGGAGCCATGTTGATCTTGAGACTGTCAATTCGGTCTAATAGTCGATGCTGGTCCCACCCCTGGTGTTCCAGGGTAAATAAGGCGGCCTGGCTCCGAGCGAAACAGCAACGTTGATTGACCACATGGGAGAGATTGTGTCGCGTATCTGTCCGGCGTCATGAACAAAGACGAGACTGTTCATCTGGCATTCGGCACGAAACTCAGTTGATGCGCACCGCGGCCGAACTCGGCTTGGAGAAGGGTGTCATGCCGCCGCAGCCAACCGCGTGATTAATAACAACGCCTGAGAATTTATATAGCCTACCGAGTTAAGTAAGGTACCTTATAGCTTCCGCGAGGCGCAGGCACACGTCTCGGCATTTGGCTCGGTTCTCATTTACTCGCCTTGATTGTTAAATGCCGACTTTTAAGATGACAACATCAGCACTCTTTGGAATCAGCAGCGAGTAGTATTGTTACACAAATGTTCGCGGAACCTACAGACTTCCCGATTCATACTATTGAAAGAATGAAAATGGCATTGCTTATTGCGTAGAATGTCCCTCCTATCACGGGATTTCTGAAGAAGGTCCAGTACGTTGCACCCACCGTTGTCTACGATTGCGCTTGAACCCCTCATCCAGTGTTGTGACCCGGAAATCTGCCCCCCCTCCCTCCCCCCTTCCTTTACCCAGTCCAGTACATGACATAATACAAGTCAGAACCATCATTCTGGCATCGAAGAGGATGCCTTGCAACAACAGCAATGTCAGGCCAAGTTCCCATCAATCTTACTGCAATATCAGGCCACTGTGATACTTGCTTGGCGGTGTCCTTTAGTATCTCCTTAATCATCCCTTGCTGGCGGAAGCGGATCCTCACAACACTGTCCCATCGTCCCTTTCGCCGCTGTCGAAGCTTCCCAGGATCACCCTTAGTCACATTCTTATCCTGGTCGTTATGCTAGACCAACTCTAATTTTCCCATGTTTTCTAGTCACTTGAAGGTCTACCGTAGATAGGATTAGGAATGACTATCAGTCTGCTAAATTGTTAATCTCCTCGACCAACATCGACAGGCCTTGCTTCGCCGCAGTCACAACAGCCATCCGGGCTGCCAAGAACTCTCCCTACTTAAGACACAAGAGACCCTTTACTCCTCCGAACCGTGCCTCAACCTGGGGCGTAGACCCAAGACGATGGATCCAATGAGAAGTTCCTCCGGTTTTCCCTGCTGAATGACGTGGCATGCCAGACTCACCATCGGTCGGATGAACATGGAACATGGGGGCTGAGACTTGACATCCTCCGTGTGCATTTGGATCCAGCACCACAACTTCTTCACAGCCCAGCATAGCGAGGATGGCGACATGCGGCATCAGGCAATTGTGCTCGACCCAGCATGGATGCACTGGTCGCTTCATGTTCTTTGGGTAGAACACGAGCCGCTCGATCTTTACACATGATGCTGAAGCTCGGTTAGCATCGGGAGGTCTGCAAGATCGGAACAAAGCAAAGAGGGAACGACAGGGAAAGCAACCCATTGATCGGAACTTACGTCGGATGGACAATCACAAATAAGGCTCGGCCACTGCGTAAAACGTGCGGACGGGCCCAATGCATCAGGGCCGCCCTGGTAACCTCGTGAGCGGCTTCCGGTCGTTCGCAGGGCATGACATTAACGCATTGAGGTGGTCAGCCTCGCTACACTTTGCCACCACCATGTTATACCTCTCGGTGATTTCCTTCACAACGTAGCGACTCTGAAAAGCGACTTTTAGGCAATATTCGAAGATCTCTTGGAACATCAAGCTGGCCAGACGGGCTTGTTGCATCTGATTACACAAATGTTTGAGAATTCCAGTGCTGTTTCTGGCATTCCTTGCCGCAGAAGGTTGTGGCGGGGTTAGCTAGTTCGGGCTAGTTTCAACAAACGATTATGGGTGCTCAATGTCAAGCTGAGGTGGAAAAAGACGCGTTTAAGTGTCATGCCCGAGCTTGAGCTGTTCCCAGTATGCGCCTTAATCCTCAGAGATCTGTATAGCCTCGACACCTGCGCCAAGCCTCTCCCCGAGCTTAACTAGCGTGTTCTCATAAACACGCGCTACATCCATGTATAAGCGCTCTTCATCCTCATCCCAGATCCCCTTGCTAAATCCACCTGGTCCCTCAGGCCCGCTCTCGGCCTCGTTGCCCGTCTGCTCCTCGTCTTCGTCGCCGTCCTCATCTTCGGGAACCGGCTCTTTGTTCATGACGTCCACAACCAAGACGCGTGCTTGCTCCACAATGCTCTTACAGCGCACCATGTCTGTAATATCCATCCCGCTCCTCAAGCCGTTCTCAAATCCCGGCAGCGGTTCGTGGGATTCGATATCTTCGCCCACGAGGAGACTGGCAAAACAGTGGTCGAGTTTTTTGAGTATTGCAAAGGTTGCTGTTGGCGATGGCGGAAAGGCCACAACGAACGTGTTGAACTCGCCAGCGATGTTTAGAAGGTAGGGAACCTGGAGGCTGGCTAGAGAGGAGGTTAGCGAACCGTCGCCCTGCCGTGCCGCTCTCGGAGTGTACCTACGGGTTCCTGACAACCAGACAATGTTGATCACACCCTCGAGGTCCTTGCATACCTCGCCCATGGACTTGTAGCCCTGGACACCATCGATGCCGGGCGGCCCCGCGTCGGACTTCTTGGCGAACCGGCGGCTGATGTGCATCATGCGGTCCGAAACGAAATTCCGCACCTTGTCTTCTTTCGCAGAGCCAGGGCGAAGGGCGTTGCGGCGGGGGTGTGGCAGGCCAGAGACAGATCTTATTGTTGACGTTGTACTCGGCGCGGGGGATGGCAGCGAAGGCACCATGAAACCGCCTGCACCGGTCGTCGGGGACATCGGATTCTCATCCATTTTCGAATTCGTTTACGCGCAAAGGATCCAGTAGTTCAGAAGCACATTGCATTTTCTGCGCAAAAAGTCGGTGGAGAGTCGAGCGAGTCGGATCAAGCAGGCAGATCAAAGGAATCCCAGTAAACCGGTCATAAGCAGCTCCAGGTGGGAAGTTCGGGACTTGAAGGGTTGCGGGGGTGGGGCGAGCAGTCACCAGCCCTTAACTAAGCCGTTGTCTGCGCCACATGTCTTTGACCCACTAATGTCCCCTGCGCGCCTCTGTCCCGTGGCTCGTGCGCCGCCGACGGGGCGCTCCAAATTTCTGGCTTGGCTGATCCTCGCTTTCAACTTTTTTCTTGATGGCGACATCGACCGTCAATCCAACACTCGACCTCATCTATCCATCATGCCTCCCAAGCGCCTTGGCGGCTCGCGCCGCTCCTGGAACCCAATCACCGGCACCTACAACGCACTATTTGTATCCGAGAACGCCCCCATAACACGGAGCGTCGCTATGTTCGGCGTGAGTTGTTGCCTGCCCCATTGCGATCCATTGCCAGTTTTTCTGACACCGCATAGGTTGCTGTAACATTCCTTGCTACTGGCTGGGGCGAATTCGTCCTTAGGTTTGTGCCGATTTGTCTTCCTTTGCGACGCGCATACTGACAGCCATCAGCCCGCAGTAATCCACTGGGCACACCGAGACCCCCCGGGTCATCGAGAGCGGACGATACGTCGTTGATTGTGACGGATAATTGTGTTTTAGAGGAATGACAACCATGTACGATATGGATTAAACCGAACGGTTACTCGGATGCACAGGTCATCATCGAGCCACTATCATGGGCGGCGTTTGGCGGTTGCACTCTCAATCTTAATGCCTGATCATCGTCCCTCTGTCTGCGCTCTGCGTTCAGTTATGTACGAATTCCGTCTAGACACGAAGGGATCGTACAAGTGCCCGCAAGTCATCTCCCCTGGCCGTTCACTCCGAGATTGACCAGCTCCTCCATGGTCTCTTTCAGCTTTGGTGCTCAGGAAGATCAGCCAGCGTCCCGTTACTCACCGCGGCCTCCGTTGGCTCTTTGCTGTGGAAGTCGCGGTCCATCATTCTGGACGACATGCTACTTTAACTTGAAAAGCCGTAGCCCGGTGGCGTGAATTGCCATGTTCGTCTCTCATCATCTGGGTTTATGTTGCTGGATAACAGCCCCAACCAGTCGAGAGGAGCGTACGAATGAAGGCAATAGTAGTAGGGCCCCTATGCGATTTTGCGTTTTGTTTCAATTATCTTTCTCATCCCAAATCCAGATTTACCTTGCGGTTGTTCTTGTACTTTGGACTCTGTCGGCCGGTCATGGTTTCTTTATCAGCACCCGCTAAGTCCGTTGTTACTTGAACAACCACCCCTCCGATGGCACCGGCGGACAATCCGCTGTCCTTTACCTCCATTGTCCATTGTCAGTAGTCCTTGAACAGCAGCTGTGCCATTACGGTCCGTCAACTCCACAGCTGGCAAAACATTTATAGAATGGCCATCTTCACAATCCACGGCCACCGCGCAATCCCCTCAGCACATATCGCTGTACCAGAGCCACATACATCGACCCGAACATAGCCAGACCTTACTCGCAAGTGAATTGACACACGTATCTTCCGTGCGGGACAACTACAATTCGGGCAACATGTCTTCCAGCAACCTGTCGTCCACCCATACCGTCAACCGGAACAGCGGGCGCGGCGGGAACAGCGGGTACATGCCTTCCGTCAACATGCCTTCCAACAACAGTATGAACAGCAGGTGCGTAAGAAGCAGCGCACACAGCGGTAATAATATGGCAGGCAGCTTCAACATGCCTTCCGGTCAGGGCGGTGTTGTTAGCAGGAGCCGAAGCAGAGCCTCCGCCATGTCCTCCTTGTCCGCCGTGTCTTCGCGCCATCCCTCACGCGCCGGGGATGCTCCCTTCTCGGTCTCCCCGGCCAGCTTCGCCTCCGGGAGGGGCTCGGGGCCAGCAGGTTCGCGCGGCGGCGCGGACTTCTCCAGGGCTCGGTCGGCCGCCTCCGGGAACCCCTTCAGCAGCGGCTCCCCCCCGGCCGACTTCACCCGCTTGGTTCGGCAACACAGAAATAGCGGGCACAGCGACAAGAAGAAGAAGAAGAAGAAGAAGCAGGTGCTGCGGGTGGACCCGGACAACCTGTCCACCGCAGCCAAGATCGGGATCTTCCTGATGGGAACCACCCCCCAGAAGCTGGAGAAGGCTGCTAGGGCGGGACACGAGAAGAGGCAGCGGGAGAGGGACCGACGGAGGATGCAGCGGGGTGGCGGCGACGGCGGCGGCGTTTTCGGGTCATTCGAGGATTGATGCGCTCGTGCTGTTCAACTGAACCGGCGTTCTGCAGACAAGAAGGACTTCATCGAGCCCCGGCTACTCGCAGGTGATTTGGTACTAACTCCCTAAACAGATTTTGATATGTCCGTGGCACCTATTTAATAGAGATTAAATTATTCTTCACCGGATCTCCTGGGATATTCCCGAGTCAACCCTACACATGTCATGGCAGCAGTCAGTGGTACACAAAATATAAGTCACAGTGGTAGATAAAGTATAAGGAAATTAAGTAGTAGACGTGAGATACCTATCATTCGCTGTAGCTTAGCTCTGTGCACTCGTTGATGCTGCCGCTAAACGCTATATACTATTTAGTAGTTGCAAATGCCGCCAACGTCGTCATCCATCGTCCAGGTCCCGGCGAGGCCCTTAACCTCGATCTGGTCCGTCTGGACCTGCAGACCAGCTCCCTCATCGGTCTTACCAGCAAAGAAGTCATTCTGGCCCTCGGCCTTCGGCTTCCGGTTCATGAACCGCTTCGTCCACTGCTCGATCGCCGGCTCGCCCGTCTCATCCCTGGCCTGCTTCAAAAACGAAATGAGCGCGGTGCCGCCCGTCCCTTTGAGGTTGCTCCCCTTCTTCCCACCATCCTGCTCCGCCGCCGCGGCGTGCGCGTCGAACGCGATCCCCTGCGGCTGGCGGGATGCAGTCGCGAGGTTGACCTTGCGCCGCGTCACCTCCGGGCTGCGGCTGCGAGCGCGCATCTCCTTGCTGGGCAGTACGATGTAGCGCGTCACGATGGCGATATGCTTGTCGCGCAGAGTGCGCAGCATGGACAGGCAGGCGTCGTAGGCCACGCACAACGGGCGGTCGTGTTGGTTCTGCTCGACAAAGTCCCGGATATTGGCCACGGCCTGGACGTCGCCCAGGAAGCGGGCGTGGGGGCCCGGCATGTAGCGGCGCATTTCCATGATGAAGTTGTGCTTGGGCGGCGGGGCGCGGCCCTCGCGTTCGGCCGAGCCGGCATGACTGGGCTTCTTCTCGCCTGTAGGGCGATGCTCGATGCCGAGGACGATGTCAAAGAACTGAATAAGGCTGCTCTGGGCGTTGCTGCCGCCGGCGTACTGGCGGTACGTCTCGTTTCCGGATTCGTCATCGTAAAGGACGCCATTGGGCAGCCCGGCCTCAGCCATGTTCTTACTTCCGGCCAGGAAGGGTCGGATCCGGTGGTAGAAGATGTGGGGGTCGCAGCTCTCGTGCATACGTTGCAGCAGAGTCGTGAGGTCGTCCAGCCGCTCGGCAAACGTATGAAGACACTTCGTGACTGTCGTCGCGTCGTTGTCCCGGGCCGCCGCTATGGCCGTCAGCATCAGGGGGATGATGGGTGCCCCGCGGGCTTCCATCGCAACTGAGACAAGATAAAACCATGACTCGTCAATGGCGCCAGTAAAGGTGCACAGGGTAGCGAGATTCTCGAGATTGTCGATGTCTTCATCCATGAAGAGCGGCTTGAAGTTCCAGAGACAGACGGCCGCGTAGGTGGCGACGGGCGGCACCTCGAGGTATTCCGACACCTTGAGCAGCGGGACTGCAATGGGCGGCGGCAGACGGTCACTGGGGCTATCACCACCCCAGATGTAGCCGTGGGCCATGAAGGAGAGCAGCATGTAGGCTCTGCGCCATTCCGCATCGTGTTCCAGACCGATGGTGGAGAGCACAGGAAGGCGATCCACAACCCCTCGCAGCCGCTTGCTGAGGATGAGCGCCTGAAGGTTGGCAACGACGGCCTCCCACTTGTTATAGTAGGGGTCCGGGAGCCTCGTCAACGGCAGGACGTCCGGGAGGAAGCCGTGAGTTGGAGAGATTCCATAGTCGGCCAGCTTTGGGATGGGTGGAAACATGGCTTGTGCTGTTTTCGTTTCTTAGCTCTAGCCCAAGAGCAATTAATTAGCCAAGGGCGAACTGAGGCTGAGATTTCCGGCGAGGGTGGTTGGTGGATTGAACGATCAAGCAATAAAGTCCTGACGCAAGGAGTATACAGAGTTTAGATCTGTAATACTCCTCAGCCGTGCGAGACTCTGCTGCGATGTGAGCATGGGCTAAGGTTGATCACTTAAAAAAGGAAAAACCTCAAGGGAAGCTGCTGTTTGCGGGAATAGGCCATTTGAGGAGTCGAACCTCGTGGCTGGCTGGGGGAAGAAGGGTTGTTTTGTAATCAGTCAGGGTACTCCGCCATCAACTTCAGACGGCAGAAACTGTTCGCCCCCCTCTGTTTCCCACGCGCCAAGGATCAAACTGGTGTGGCGCTTGTTTCTGGGAAACAACTAAAATTGGCTTTGACCTCCGTGCCATGGTGGGGAAGTTCGAGAAAATATCGCAGTCACAAAGAGTCGCCGTTGGCCAGTTGCCGGGGACCTCCCGTGCCTCTCCGACTGCGGCCACTGAGCCGAGGGCCCTTTGGTGCGCGTCATTGCCGTGTTTCCCGTGCTGATGCGGCTCGATGATTTTTGTGGTGGCGTGACACTACCGAAACGGTGGCCACCGCCCCGACGATATCGGATCGAAACGCGCGCATCACGAAGTGGTTATGGAAGCGAGCCTGGGATTCCCATGCAGCAACAGAAAAGCGTGTGTGGCGTGCGTTGTGGGGAGGCCCTGGTCCGATTCCCAAGGATGCGTCAGCCAAGTGACGCCAGGCGATCTGACCTGCCCCGCGTTTTACCTAACTGAGCCCGTGCACGGGAGCCTGCCACACCTTGGGAGCCCTCGGGAGCTTAGGCCCTGTCATAGGCGCCAAGGCTCCCGCATAAGGTACAGCGAGCTCGGCACGTCAAACCGACATTCGACGACATTCCCGAGCGTAGCCATGTCACAATAACGCCGCGTCGCAACCGTACCAGCCAACATGGTGGTCCAGCAGCATGTCCTGAACTGGCTCTACAGCGTCCTGACCAGTGTGCGCACCCCTCAATCGCCCGCAAACACCCCGAGATGAGCCCCCCGAAACGAAGCCGAGCTGACCCCCTCCCCCGCCCAGGAATATCACGACGTAAACCGGACCTACAACGATGTTGCCCAGGCGCTGTCGCAGTATCCGTCGCTGTCTCCGAGGACCGATGTCCACAGTATGCAAGGCGCCCGCCTCATACTTGAACTTCGCTGACAGAGGACGGTCACAGCGTTCCCTACCGGTGCCTCGGCACTCCTCCTGCTTCTGTCAGGGACCATTCCAGTCGTCTTCCGCGGCACCACCTACCGATTCCCAATCTCACTATGGGTTCCTCATGCATATCCTCGCGAAGCCCCGCTGGTCTACGTGACACCCACCGAGAACATGATGGTGCGCCCGGGGCAGCACGTTGACCCCCAAGGCCAAGTGTACCATCCGTATCTCGTCGGGTGGTCCACGTTCTGGGATGTATGTTCGCTCGGGCGCGTGGCGATGAGAGAGTAAAGCTGACACCAGTGACCAGAAATCTACCATCCTAGACTTCCTCGCGATATTGCAAGACATTTTCGCGAAGGAACCGCCCGTCGTAGCCCGCCAACAGGGACAACCTCCGCCCCAGCAACAGACTCCTACTCCTCCACCTGTACCACCACTCCCGCCAGATCTCGCCCCCAGGCCGGTTACCCAGACTCAGCCAACACCCCCGGAAGATGCGACGAGACCGCCGCCGCCGCCGCCGAAACCCGGTACTCAAGTCGAGCCACAACAGCAGCGGCGCCCCACAGCGTCGCCTCAAGCGTCATCCGGCCCTCCAGCCCCTCCTCCGCCACCAAAAGTCGGCGGTCCTGCGAGCCAATATGTGGCAGAAGGAGCAAGAATACCACAGGAGCGGCTGCAGCATGAAAGAGCTGGGCCATCCCGCTACGAGACTGCGCCTCCTCTGCCACCACAAGCATCACATGCTTCACCTGAACCAAGGCACCCTTACCCTCCGCCCGCGCAGCATCCCGCACAGCATCCCATGCAGCATCTTCCCCCGCATAACCTACCGTATCAAACTCCGCCACCAGCGGCCAGCTTTTCTCCTGGCCCACCTCAGCCTCAGCAACCTCCGTTTCCGCCGGCCGACCCGCGCAGGCTGTCAACGTCTGTTCCACCCCAACAATATGGCACACCCCCACCGCCGGTCGCAAATTGGCAACAACCTCCACCCCCCGTCCAGCCCCAGCCTCAGCCTAAACCCCCTCCACCGCCAGACCTCATGGATGACGACCTAACCCTCACCATCCCCTCCCCGTCATCCGCCCCCCCGCCTCCCATCCCGCCTAACCCCGAAAAGGACCTCCTCCTCCACCAGCTAGCCCAAACCCTATACTCTCGCCGCCAAAGCGCCCGCTCCCAGAACGAGGCCTCTCTCCTGGGCTTACAAGCGCAGCGCAACGCAATGCTCTCCGCCGCCGCAAAGTTACAAGCGGAATCCGCCCAGCTGAACCAACTTTCAGCCCTCCTAGCCTCCAACACGGCAATCCTGCAGGACAGTCTCCGAAAGGCAGATGCGGTCATCGAGAACTCGGCCCGTCATCCGGAGCCGGACATCGACGAATTGCTGGTTGCGCCGACGGTAGTGGGAAATCAGCTTTACGAATTGGTCGCCGAGGAGAGGGCGCTAGCCGACGCTATTTTCGTGTTGGGCAGGGCGGTTGAGAGGGGGAGGATCGCGCCGCATGTTTTCGCAAAGATGACGAGGGCGTTGTCGAGGGAGTGGTATTTGAAGAAAGCACTGGTGAGGAAGATTGGGGTGGGGATGGGGCTGTCGTAGGCACTCAGGAGTACGGGAAATGGATGGATTTATAGGGATGCAGAGCGCAGAGGGCAGAGCGCAAAGCGCTTGTTAGTCATGAGCCTGGGGTTATGAGCCCAGCCGCGCAGCAGCAGGAGAGAGTCCTAGAAAATATTAGAGGTTCTGCGATGATTTGACGTCCAGCTTATGAGAAATCGAAAGGATGCACGCATGGCCGACCCTAATCTCAGTGAAAATACATAACTCCAAGCAACAACCCCCCGCTCCGCCCGCAAAGACTCGAGAAATAACACTGCTATGCTTCCTCCGACATAACAATACCCCAAGGCCTAACAAACCAACCATTTAGCCTACAGCCTCGCCCGAATCGCCCCCTGCCCACCAGGCTTCTCCTCCCAGCTCGCACCTCCAGCACTGCCAAGGCTCTCGAACATGGCCAAATCCACCACCCTCGGCGGCCGCGGATGCCTCAGCCGGCAGTTCGGCGTCGCCACCCGCACATGCTGTACAACGCTGTCCTCCTACTCGTCGCGGTACATGACACCAGCGCTGCCGCCGCCGCCACCACCACCACCACCTACATCTCGGCTAGCACTAGTAACCAACCCGGACGGCGAAGAAACAGAAGAACTCTCCTCCCTCCGCGCCCTCAGCCTCCGCCCAATATCCACCGCCGCCGCCGCCGCCCGTCGGCCCCAGCTCGGGTTACTCAGACTGGGGTGTCGGAGTCTGAGGCTTGCGCTGCTTGCGCCCGCAGCATGGCCCGTCATGGCGCAGGCTGGATTCGCAAGCGCCGCGCGGGCGCAGGCGGGGGTCGGCGTGAGGATGGGGCTGGCAGGGGAGGGTTTCTTGCTCGGCTCAACGGCGGGCTTGTTCTTGTAGCTGTTGTTATTGTTGCTGCTGAAGGAGCCTGAGTAGCGGAGGCGTAGGCGCCTGGTCTGCGGGGTTTGCAGAGCGTCGGTCTGGGTCGTGGAGAGATGCGGCTGCTCTCGGGCTGTTCTTGTCGGGGAGAGGTAGGGGTCGGCTGCGGTAATGCTACTGCGAGCCTCCCGTCGGGTTTGTTGGCCGGGTGTGCTGTAGTTTGTATTGGTGGTGATGGTGCGATCTGAACTTGCATTGGTGGGATAGAATTGCGCCACCTGGGTGTCCGCCGTCTTGTTAATTATCCAGGAGGGTGGACATGATGCTTTTATGGATGCTGCGAGAGCTGGCTGCTTATCCTGACTGTCATTGAACTTTGGGGCTTTCCTGAGCCTACCTCTGATGGCGTGTGCTGGTGCCTCTTGCAGATTGGGAGAAGCTCGATCCGACTTGTTGAATTCCCAAAGACTGTGCAAGTTACTGCACTCGAATACGGGAATCCCGTACTTGTCAGATTCCTTTGGGATCTGGCTTGCCTTGGTCTCCGAAATTCTGCGTTTCCTACGGTCACCGAGGGATAGCTGCCGTAAAATCCGGACCCCACGCCTTGGAGCTGAAGGCCGTCCCGCCCTACCCAATTCCGACGAGAACCTTGCCAATCTTGACCCGTACGACTCGGGTCTGCCACTCGCTTCGCTACTCGTGGAGCGGCTCAGACGTTCGAACCAGCTGATACTCTCCTTCACTGGTGAGCCGCTCGCCATTCCGTCAGATTTGTTCTGTTCAGCAGCTGGTGGACTTTCTACAGGACCATCATGGCGGCCGTTACAGACCGGAGCAGCCTGGCCTAGTACGTGTCGGGGATCATTTGCCGCGCTGGGGCGAGTAAACAATCGGCCCCAAGAAGAACTTCGGCTGGAGCCACTTTGCTTGCCAGCTGTAACCGTGGTGGAGACGAGAATGGTGTGGCTGGGGCTTGACTTAACACCAGCTACGCTCCGGTGGCATTTCCATTTCTGTAGAAATCCAGGCCGTGTCATGCCGTAGTTGTTTTTATCCGGACTTCTGAGACCACCATGAGCTGGCTTATTGGTCGGCACCTCCCGTGGGGGACTATCGCACAGCGCATCGTGCGTGGTACAGGCATTTGCTGGGAGTGTTTTTAACAGCAGCAATGAGCGCGCATGGCTTGAGCAGGATCCGTACACTTTAGGGGGCGACGAGGTTGGAACGCTTTCCTTTATTCCTGCCTCCCTTTTCCCATTCAGTCCATTGTAGGATTTGTCCAGCGTTCCACATCGCGGGGTCGTAGAACCACCGTCAGCCACCGAAGTCGGTTGAGCTGCGGCCGCAGTTGTGTTGCATGCGTCGGAGCTCTCTGGTTGGCAATCTGATTTGGCCTTGTTATCCGTACCATATCGTCCCACGATACCGATCGTAGTAGGGAAACCGCCCTTGGGTGTGTTCGGAACTGAGGCGCTCGCAATGGTCTTATTGGCATTTGACAGCGATCCACGCTCAAATGCTATGCGCAAATCCGCCACACTACAATTCTTGCGATGTGGCGTATTGATTCTGGCAAACTCGAGAGAAGGTCGATCGTATTGCGCGGGCGGGCCGGGTTCCCTTAGGTTTTTGAGCCGCACCATTGCATTTCCGTTAGCAGATGGATATGAGGTGTCGTCATTTTCGGACACGGTATGCTGTTGCGAGAAAGCGTCGGGACCAAACAGCAATGGGCCGTCGCACACGGCGACAGTTTTGGAAGACCGGACAGTGGCGTGGGTAACAATAGGTGCTGCAAACGGTTCGTTACCTTGGCCAGTCAGCGGCGACTTCCAAAAGTTGCGATTGACTCTGGGGAAGTGCCAATGAATGACCACTCACCAAGTTGTTCATATATCCTCCTCTTCTCAGCAACGGTCCTCGGATCCCAACCCTTCCTGTCTTCGACCCCAAATCCGCCTGGTCTTGCAGGAAGGTTATTCTCGTGCTGTCCCCGGTGAGCGGAGGAGCGGCGTTGAGAGTTCTTCAGAGACTCCTAGTCATCAGCATCATTCCTCTCATTGTGCCTCTCCACCAACGAGTCTGCGACTTGGGGGGCTGAAACACGGCGCGCATTGGCAGCTGGCTGGAGAGTTGATTCGGCGTTGCTAATAGCATCCAGCATCTCGAATTTGGAAACAAGGCCGGCGAGGCTGCGTGCCCTCTTTTGAAGGGGTGACGTCTGGTCTTGCCGAGAACGCATCTTTAGGCTTCGGTGGGTGTCTTGCTGATGAACTGACCGTGTCGGCGTTTCCTGGAACAACTCTTGTGTGTCGCCACCGCTTGAATTACCGATCGATTGACTCTTCCGTGTTAGTCTTAGAGGCGCCGGCTTCAAGTACGCAACTGAGAAGTCCCGACTGGGGTGGGATTCTGGCTGTTCCATATCAACCGTCCTCGGTGTGGTGTCGTTGCGGGCATTGGGTCCAGTGGTGCAAGATTGGGAAATGAAGAATAGCATTGGAATGATGGAAATGCGGTGTGGGGAGGGAAGGGGCCAAACCTGAAAGCGCCTGCAACATTAGACCAGTTCAATCCTCAGAATTCCAGCGTTAACCTGTCGACGGTGGCAGGGCCGACCGGTGTTTCCCCTCTTCTGCCAGCTTGATGGCAACAGCAAAAGGCAACAGATGGAGGAGAGATAGCGATTAGTGCATCTAGAAATCGCACTGGATCCTTAACCTGCGGCCTGGGCAACTGCATTGTTACTCCTTCTCCGATTCTGCCAAACAAAGAAAAATCCCGTCGCGATGAAAGCGGTAGCAAATACTGCCCAAGAGTGCTGCCGCGCAAGCAAGAGCGCGCAGGATAAAGTAAGGTAAGGTAATTAATTACAATGCGCCAATCCATACCATGGCGACGAATTTGTATTATGCATAGTTATCACCGGTCGAAAACGAACCCGCGACCAGATCAACCACGCATACTCACAGACGAAGGAAACCGGCCTGCATGCAATCTGAACGGCCCTCCTCCCTTCAAATCATCTCCTTCCCGTTGACAGCGTAAAGAAGAGCCGACTCCCTCTAAGAGCCGCCCCTTCCGTTCTCGTCCACCGGCAATCTCTCCTCCCCCTGCTCAATCCCGATATCCACCCTCACGCCGTTCTCCAGATCGTCCCGGTCAATCCTTGCCAGCTCCCTGTCCACCTCATCGCCCCGCTGGAACCTCGCCTTCTCATGCGCCAGCGCATCGCGCTCCCGCGAGGCAGCGGCCACCCGCGAGGTGACCACCGCGCCGCCGACGCCGCGGTAAAGCCCCGCTCCACCGCTCCCGTTCCCGCTCCCGCCACCGTTGCTGTGCGCGCTCATCAGCAGCGGCCGCCTGGCGGTGGCGCTGCTCGTGCCGGACGCCGAGGTCAGAGGGGAGCCGTAGCCCGCACAGCCGTCGGCGGCGGCGGTGGCGTGGCTGCCGGCGTCGGGGGAGGTGGTGGCGCCGAACCAGGCCGGGTTGGCGAGGCGCTGCGCGACGAGGGTGCCGAGCGGCAGGACCACGATGACGGATGTCTGGGTCAGCGAGGCGGACTCGAAGCCGCGGAAGTTGCTGAACTCGAGGGCGGCGAAGACGACTGGAGGTGCGGTACGTCAGCATGGGATTGGGGAGGAGAGGGGAGGGTTAGGGGAGGGGAGCGGGGTGCAGGGCAGCCCTACCCGGCACAAACATCAGGATGCCGTTCGTGATGACCAGCACGTCAATGGCCTTGAGACCCTTGAGCGACGGGAGCACGCTGCGGTTCTGCCACATGTGTATCACCAGCCGGACGTTGAAGAGGAAGCAGAACCAGGAGATGGAGGCGGTGATCAGCCCCAGGTACGCCTGGCGGACCCAGATGGTGCGCGTGGGGTCCAGGAGAAACAGGATGGCGCGGGTCTGGATGATGGTGACGGCGAAGTTGAACGCGATGGTGGCGAGGACCAAGGCGAGCGAGACGGCGGTCGCCGGGAGCTTGTACAGCGGCCGCCACAGCTGCAGCATGGACCAGGCCTGCACGAACAGCGCCGCTTCGATGAGGATGGTGACGGGGATGCTGAGCACCGTGGCCGTCGCGCTCACGTTGTAAGCGTACCGCGGGATGAACCGGAGGTCGCCTGACACGATGCTGTAGATGTTGAGCCACGGCGTCGTGAAGTACACGGCGAGGAGGATCATCCGGATCAGGTTCAATGTGAGCGCCGCGATGGCGATGATGGTGGGAAGCCGCTTGAACCGGGCCCTCGGCGTCATGAGGAGGACAATGACCAGCATCATGAAGGAGGCGCCGATTTGGCTTCCGTAGAGAATGGACAGGGAAGCGGCATCTCTGTAAAGTGCCGAGATTCGCGTGGGTGTAACGGGAATTCGCGTCTCTCCATCCGGGCCTAGGATGAAGAAAACCTGGTTGAGAGGGTCAAAGGGGCCTGAGGTGCTGTTGGATGCCATCTTAATGGTCGGGGAGAGGAAGGGGGACCACGGATTGATAGGGCGACCGAGATGGGCGCCCGTCAGTTGTTGTCTTTTTGATGGGAGTTGGCCCCCTGAGTGCAGCCCAGACTAAGCAGATGATCGGGGTGAAGCCGGTTATGTATCTCGCGACGGCAGAGTGGGACTTGGGAAGCAGGTAGTAGAGTGCAGCCATTGGGAGGATAACCGAAGGATCTAGCATTAGGACTGGTCGTTCTAGGTACGGGCGGGCCTGTTTGAAAAGCGACTCCCGATTCTGATACTCAAAGAACAATCCTAAGGAGGCGAGGAGGCGGCCATACCCCTCGCTGCTTCTCACTTCCGGCTGAGTAGCTTCAAAGGACAGTACACTCTGAGAATATGTGACATTTTAAAGGACAATGAGATGGGTCAGTTCTGGACCATTGAAGTGACCCAGTGCCGTCCGCAATAGTCTGTTTTCTTAGGATTGTTCCTCCCGCACCCTTAGTATTGTTGCCGAATTTGGCCCACAATTAGCCTCGTTCGCGACACTTCGCAAGCAGACAGGTCGACGCCGCTTATATACACGAAGTTCGTTTCTTTGCGTTCAAATTGGAGAGGAACGGGTAAAAAAAAAAAGGAGGAACACCAAAAAAAAAAAAAAAAAGACGGATTCGGGAAAAGAAGGCTTGCAAGGTGTCCGACTCGTGCATATTAACGAAACGTTGAAAAGCCCAAGGCGCCTTCGTTTTGGCCCAGCCCAGGATCTTGGACTTACCTATTCCCTCCGGAGTGACTGAAACGCCACGTCGAAATTTCTTTTCCCCATCATTATTTGGAAAAGTCAGAGTGCTTGTGCGCGCCTCGGGGTGCTCAGTATGTGAGAGAACGTAATTACCGGTCGAGATGCCGTTTCCGCTTCCAGCGACAGGCAACGAATTTCGGCATCTCGCAACACGCGAACCTTACATTCGGGTGACTGGATGGCTTGTCAAACGACGTCTAAGATTAAGACGGGTCCGGGAGCCGTTCAGCCCTCGCCATCGTAAGGAAGTACTTGACTAGTCCCTTGTCATCTTTCGGATCTCCGTGGAGACAAGACAACTCGGGGACCTGCCAGCTCTCTCAATTCTTGCGCCTGTTGGGGATGCCGTTAAATCGGAAAGCAGTCTGGCACATGGCCCATGCAAGAGAGTTTTGTCCACCAAAGCAGAGGGCGCATGCAGCTCCTGCATGCACATATAGAGCGAGAATGACAAGATCACGCCCTTCATCACACCGCTCCCAAGGTGCCAGCCTCTCTCGCCTTGTTCGTTGATATGGCCTGCGAGTCCATCGCCCTCTGATGCTTTGCACTGTGCGATGGTCAATCAACACCCAACAAGCCCAATAAGTGGCATATGGCTTGTCAGAGTCGGTGAGCCAACCTGGGCCCTGGAAGCCAAGTGACCGGATTCCCAGGCTAAATATTTTACGCAGAAGATGATTTTTGAGCTCGCTCAGCTGCGGACTTGCAGGCCGAGGCTCAAGCCCCAAACGTGGCATGATTACACAGTCGCAGCAGAGCAAACCAGAGCCGGACCGGTGGGCCCAAGCAAGAATGCTTCGCGGTCGCCTCATGATAAAATTGCAGCAGCTCGGTCGAGCGAGTATCGCGGAAGGGACTAAAGGCCGTAGAAGTTATGGGATGTCAATGATGCATGGAGGACAATGGATGAGGAGTATTTCCGACGGGATAAGAGCAGGAAGAAGTTGAAGATTCCATATATGGTGTTGTGCCTATGGTAGAGCATGGGCGGCTAGAAACTAAAAACCTAGTACGTACGTCAAGTACAGTAATTAATGCTCTGTGCATCCAAGGTACAGGACCTACCTACTCTATTGTACCTGTAGTTCCGTGTATTTTGAGGCCAAGCAACACTTGTGGAGCCCCACAAGCCGAGTTCGAGATTTTCCCACGTTTTGGACTTTTGGTGCGTTCTCGATCTTTGCCTTGCGGATGCGGCTAGCTGAACCGGATGTCTAGAACCAAATAGCAGCAATAGGTAAGTTTTCCATACAGTGGGCGGCATGATCGCGTGACCACCCAAGAAATGCTGCAACGGTACCCGCCGATGGGCGAGAACGGGTAATTAAGCGTGATTGCTCGAAGCTGTTAAAATGCTGTGTCGGCAGGCATGAATGGGAATTCTATGGAGTCACACACCCCGACGAGTACTTGGCTCACACATAGCTAGACTGTGTCAAATTATTGAAGGCATTCGGACGGGGTAAGTATTAAATTTCCACAACTCGCCAAGGGCACGAATTCTTGAAACCTTACAAGAGCATCATGACTCCACATTTCCGAAATCGCTCGAGCGCCGGCGGTGGCTGTGCCCTCCTGCAACCATCCTATATAGCGATCCGGGACTAAATCCGTAAGAACCCCCAAACCCTTGGTTCCGCGTACTTCGTAGTTATTTATCCTTTAATTGACTTGCTCTGAGAAAAGAAAGAATGGCTCTGGTCGTATGGCATCCCCCTGACCGATTCTTTTCCGCAAAATCACGTACGGTACCTTACTGACCCTCCATCCCGCAACAGGCTGTAGGCCAGTTGACCTCCACGGCCAGCATGGCCCACAACCTTGCCCAGTGCCGCCTTCTCGTGAGAAAAGCAGTCAAAGCTGGCGCAAAGGTCAGCCATGGAACTCGGGCTAGCAATCGAGAAACTTGGTCATTGACTCGACTCCGCAGGCGTTATTTCTCCCTGAAGCGAGCGATTACATCGCGGGCTCTGGAGAGGAAACTGTCCGGCTCGTCAAGCCGGTGCATGAGAGCGAATTTGTCCAAGGACTGCGGGAAGACGCTCGGCGGGAGAAACTGCTGATCCATGTCGGTGTTCACGAGCCTGGCCTTGACACCCACCGGGTGAAGAACACGGTACTCTGGATCAATGAGCAGGGCGAAGTCGCCCAGAGATACCAGAAGATACATCTGTTTGATGTAGATATCAAGGATGGCCCTGTTCTGAAGGAAAGCAAGTGGGTACACCCTCAGCATCTACATGACGAAACTCAAGCATAGAGGGTCCGGCCTAATCATATTTCGCCTTAGGAGCGTTGAGCCAGGAAACGAGATTCTACCCCCGTTTGACACGCCTGTAGGGAAGGTGGCTTCAACGATATGTTTCGATGTTGGTAACCGCTTCCCTCTTGTGGCCCCGGATCTGACAGGAGCTACTAGCTGCGCTTCCCTGAGATCAGTCTCGCCCTGAAGCGCCTCGGCGCCGACATCATCGCCTTTCCTTCCGCCTTCACGGTCCCAACAGGCAGGGCCCACTGGGAGGTGCTATTGAGAGCACGCGCAATCGAGACACAGTCTTATGTCGTTGCCGCCGCGCAGGTACCGCATACCGTCTGTCCGGCCTTGATGGGTCGGTTGCTAACGTTTTTGCTCCAGGCCGGGAAACACAACGAGAAGCGGGTAAGCTACGGCCACAGCATGATTATCGACCCTTGGGGGCGGGTCTTGGCCGAGCTGGGAGACACGAGCGGTGAGCCTGAAATTGCAACGGCTGAGATTGATCACGACCTCTTGCGCAAGGTTAGAATTGAGATGCCTCTCAATAGACGAACGTGAGTAGCGCTAAATTGCTATGTGTCCGGTCTGACTTTCTTGCAGGGACATATATCCAGAGATTTAGATGATTGCTCATTTCGCCGCTTTTTGCTCCAGGAGCTTGGCTTGTGGCGATAGGTATCAGATACTTTCCATCCTATCATCGTATCAGGAAACTTCGATTCTGTCCGGACAAGTTATGCTATTAGCACCTGCATAAGTATTACCAGCAAGCGGATACTCAACTCCCTCACATTCACATCTTTGGGCGTATGAGCCGTTCGGTACGGTTCATCCATTTGGCGTAGAGGATTCCATTCGGCGTACCACGCACACCGCAGATCACAAGTGTCCGCGAGAAGGCGCCTCGCAAGGTGCAATCACTGCAATCCACCAAAGCCCGAATCTCGGGTTGCATCCGATACCGCAGAAGTAGAATTCAGATCCATTTAGAACGTGGCAATCGGACTGGGAATAGACCTAAGTTGGTTTAGGTGTTTGTGGGAGATGATTCGGAGATGGCACCTTGCTCAGCGCCCCGTGGCTTGGGCTGAAAACGATGGTTCGGGATCGTCCATTCGGTTTTGAGCCAAGTCAATGAAACAGACCGGAATATCGCTATCGCGCGCTGCATAAAGAGAGAACCGGTCAAACTAGATGGTTTCGAAGCGGATTAGATGCTAGAAGTTGCGCAATGAGGTGGTTCAGAGACATATAGCAAGACCTGCCTCAATGACCACCGGGATCGAGGAGGAAGGCTCTGGACTCTCCGCCCTTTAAGCACAGACATGCGGCTGAAATACAGATTTGCACTATTGATACCCTGCCAAGCCCAGAGGCAGCCCCTTGGGACAAGCTAGCATTTAAGCTTCGGAGTTGCCCTCAGCCGTAGTTCCCCATGAGTGAAGACGCATGCTCTTCGTAAAAATGACGATACCGCAGCTTGTTTTCTTGCTCTTCACGGCAGCGTTAGCGCTCCCGGCCTATGCCGTCGATCTAAGCGAGTGGCTAAAGAACCCCCCTTATGTCAACGGCGGGACTGCTCAAGAGCAAATCAGATGCTATGCTCTCCCGTATGGGGCCATCGGCTTCGCGAGCCATGTGCTGACCTACTTCACGGCGTTCATGCTCTCGCGCGGGCGCAACCCGATCTTCTTCTGGAAGCGCCTCAGCCACCGGCGCTTCAACCTAGCCGTGGCCGTCATCGGCTTCCTCGTGACCTTCCCGCTGACAGTCCTCACCATGGTCCGGTGCCGCAGCACCTGGGGATTCATCCTCGTGGCGGTGTGGAAGCTGGTGCTGTCCGTCACGCTGACCAGCATGACCATCCACGCGGCGCGCATGATCTACGACACTCCGAAGCCTCCCAAGACAGCCGCCGACACCACCCCCATCACGGACGAGGCCCCCCCGCCGTACATACACGCTTGGCATGGCGTCAACTTCACAGAGTACCAACGCATACAGGAAGCGGAAGCGATCACAAACCATCCTCAGTACAAACAGCAGTTCACCCGGATCTGGTACTGGACCATCTTCTACTTCCTCGGCGCGGTCCTCGGCTTCGTCGGCATCTGCAACATCGTCTCCAAGCACCTGCCGTCCAACCAGCAGCTGCGAATCGTTACGGGTGTCTTTGGCGGGCTGGTGCTGTTCATTATGCTTTGCGTTGCGGTCCTCTGCTTTTGCGCCATGTCCGGCAAGACGGGATGCATGGGCAAGCTGGGGTTTTCGGTGCTGGTCTGCGGGGCGGTGACAGTTTTTGTGCTGACGGTGTTGTTTGCGTTCTACACCGACTGGGCCCTGGCGGCGCTGGCCGGCGGAGACCTCATAGGGAGACCGGGCGGGGAGAACGCGGCCGTTTATTGGGCCTATTTCGCGGCAAAGCGATTGCCGATGGTTAGCTTTTGATGTACGATACGGGCGTATTCATTGTACAGGGTGGGAAAGGATCGTATCGGGGAACCGTGGTGGAAGCGGAGGGGTCTCACGATCCGAGGCAGCAACTTTGTACAAATTCTACTTGTTCTAGCCAACACTTAAGAGGCGGACAGAGTTGTGACGTTCCGTCCGTAATACTATGTAACGTGTAAATAGGCACCTTTCATTGGAACAAGAGAAGACATATAGCTACTATGCCCGGACATCGATCGACTTGGAGATCCAGCACCCACACACGTGCAGCGCAAGTCTACACAGTGCGAACGCTCACTCTCCTTGCCCACTAGGATAGGAGAAATGGCCCGGAAAAAGCCTTCTCCCAGTCAATGGACAGACCCGCCCATTTCTGTTCCTACATGCCCTAACTTCTCTACATCGCATACGGACATTGGCTCATGGCAATCGACGGCTCTTGGGCAAGCCATGCAGTCAAATACTCAATAGTATCAGGGCAACTTGGCCGAGTGGTCTAAGGCGATGCACTCAAGGAAATCCTTACCCTTCAAAAGGGGAGTATTGCATTCTCGCGAGAGGCGTGAGTTCGAATCTCACAGTTGTCAGTGGTGATCCTGCGCAGGGTTTCTCTTTTGCTCTTTTGCTCCGCATCCGCGTTCTTCAACCCCAACTTGTTCCCTTTTTTGAGTCGTTCCTCTCCATATTAATTGGCTGTCAAGCTGTGCGCAGTTATTCACCGCTCTGAGACCAAGGTGAGGTAACCTAAAGCTCTCTACTCCACATCACTATCAGCGTGCCCGATTATTTATTGACGGCCCTCAGCAACATCATGGAACAAAGAAATTTTTGCGCGGTCGCCGGTCTCTTGAATCCTTCCCCGCATTTGTTCTCTAAGCGCGCCCATCAAATAATTCCCGTTTGCCGGACCCGAGGTTCAGGATAAATTGTCCATACATTAATCTTGCGCGGCCGCTCCGGTTCTCTATATATCCCCCACTGGCCCAAACACCAGCTCCAATCAGAGAATGGCTTTTCCATCGCTTCCCAAGTGTAAAAATTGTCGAGTCGTGAAGCTAGTCGAGACAGAGTTCGGAGCATCTCGTGTAACAATTTCAGTTTCCTCTCTCCGGTTCCTCCTAACCAAGCAAGGACCTTTGCTTAGACCCGGTAGATGAACACGTGCATCTGGACTCTGCGTAGCAGTCGGATCCGTCTTCCGCAGGGTTACGTCCGGGGAACTGGAATGCCTTTTCTACAGCAGCACCGGCCGGATAATAACATGGCTGCTAATGTGCCATTTCCAGAAGTTTCCGGGTAAGGTTCTGGGGGGGCTGCAAATGCGCCATACAGACGACGGTGTAGCCATTCAGAGATAATCCACTTGGGCTAAGGTCCAGGCAAGTCAGTTGTGGTACCAATCCGGACCAGGAATAAGAAGGGGCGTGGTGCCCCTGAATTCTCCCCTGCGGCTCAGTCACGCCTCGACAGCAATAGACTTAGCTACTCTTGATCCCAAATTCGAAATATGCATCTCCAGAACATTATCGCATCCTTCGCCCTGGCCAGCCTGGCCACGGCTGGACCGGTGCAGGTTGCTGAACGGCAGGCCCAGAAGCTGAGAATCAGTACGGCCCCATTGCACACGTGTAGACAGAGTACCGACAGGCTGACAGACACAGTGCCCCTTGGCGACAGCATTACCGAGATCACCTGCTGGCGCGCTTTCGTCTGGGATCAGCTTGCCGAGGCTGGCTATGCCGACCAGGTGCAATATGTGGGCTCGCAGAACAGTAACCCGCAAAACTGCCGGCCGAACACGGCCAACTGGGACCAGCACCACGAAGGCCACTCGGGTTGGCTCGCCATTGATATTGCCAACAATTACCTGACCAACTGGCTCAGGAGCACACCGGCCGATATTGTCATGTTCATGTTGGGCACTAACGACGTCTTCCGCGGCCGGAGCACCAACGACATTATGGCCGCGTACACCAAGATGGTCAACATCATGCGCCAGGCGAACCCGAACATGAAGATCATCGTGAGCACTCGCCGACCTGGCCCGCAACGTGTGTGTAGCTGACAAGCCACAGGTCGACCTCGTCATCCCGCTCGGTCTGGGCTCCAACTCGGGCATCCAGGCCATCAACGCGCGCATCCCCGAGTGGGCTGCGGGGCTCAACTCGACCGAGTCGCCCATCGTCATCGCAGACTGCTACACGGGCTTCCAGACGTCGGACCTGCGTGACGGCGTGCACCCCTCCATCTCGGGCGACCGCATCATCGCCTCGCGCGTCGGCCCGCTGCTTCTGAACTATGTGAGGCAATCGCTGGAGCAGTGATGGATGCAGGGGACGGAAGAAAAGCTACGACAAGAGACGGGCTGAGTTAGATACTGTATGTACAAGCCGATTTTAGGTAGCAAAGCTCTTTATTGAACATGGTAACCACGAAAAACGAAGTGATGAAGACTCGATAAGGGCGGCGGTAGTTCAGTAATTGTCGCCCATCTGGTGAGGACTATTAGTGTTGTGAGCACTAGGAATCCTTACGGCGTCTTCTCGCTCACCCTGAGGGGGGCCATTTCCTCAGCTTAACCTGATTGCCCAGGTACTTTCGATAGCAACGGCATGACCCGCCCAGCGGCCGGCCAACTTCAGATGATGCAAGTATTAGCCTACTTCACTTATCGGCAATGATACTACCCAATGTGCAGCTCTAACGGTTGCCGGGGCGTCTATGGCCTCGGCATCGGCGCCACCTGCAAGGGAATAAAGTGGGTTGCCTGATGCAATATGGATGTTCCCCAATGTTATCATCTAGCCCTACGCCGGTAAAGATTCCGATAGGACAGCTCCCCGCCATGGGTAGATAGCAGCATTGGCAAGTACTGTAAGTCCGCTGTCTTCTCTAAGTCTAGTTGGTTCCATGTTTAGCTAATAACGCAGCCCTATCAGAGAGTAGATGTTCCCTCATCCTAGGGCCACAAAACGTCGGCATTTAGACTGGTCTATAGCTGAGTACTCTGACTTCCACGAGTAAGATGTGTCCATTATACGCCCAGGATTCGTTACGTCAGGCTCATTCCACTGACGCTTCGCATCAAGACACGCCAGGTGCTATGGCGAGAGTGTCAATCGCTCAACAACTCGGTGGACGCTGGGTTCTACCGGTGGCCCACAAGCTTCAACGATGAGACGAGCTCGTACGTGCGTTACGAGAATACCAATGTGGCACCCTTCTCAACAATATAATAATACGCTCTGCCCGCCCAGACTATTCCACCCGCCGTATCATAGGGCGTAGCCGTGAATTGTCTGTTGCATACAGCTGACGTTTCGCTACGTTTCAACGACGCCGTGTTGGAAGATCTTAAGCTGTCTTTAACTTTCTTATGTACGTATACCTACTACTAGCAACGAATGAAACGAAGTATGAGAGGAGCTTAGCAATAATCCGAGTCTTGGATAAAACTACCTTAGCTAGCAATTAACCACTACAACTGATTAGTTCGTTGGCAACATGTACACTCCGGATGTGGGGTGCCGCACTCAATTTGGGGATCAGGAATGGGTCTGTCATCCGTAAATGAGAGCAAGACGGTACCCAAGAGCAAGACAGTATCAATCGCACCCAGCACGAGATCCGAGATGTACCCCATGTCAAGAGGTAGCGCAAGTTGTGTGTCCACATTTCCTAATCCCCGTCGTTGTACTCAAGCCCGATTATCAGCTGCCGCTAACCAATCCTGTCAGCTTCCACAGTCTATTCAACAGCGTCTCCCACGTAAGCTTTCGGCTTATCCCTCAATTCTGGGGTGGTAAATCGATTGCGCTTTGGCAAGAGTGCTCATACCTACGTACTCTCCGCAACTCCTCCATTATCGCCGTAAGAATGTCCGTGATTTCCTATCTAATTCATTAAGCAATCATACATATTATGACGTATGCTACCCCATTATCATGACTCTTCTTAGAAGCACAGTACTTATCCTTCTCTTAGAAGTGGCAGAGACCTATTATCCTCGTTAAGCCATTCCTAGGGGGCTCGCTTCCGAAGCAGGTCTACCGTTGACCTGATGTAGTTCTCCGGGTGTGAAATATGACAGAGGATAAATCATTGTCCTAATTCACGTAGCCGATGAGTTCCAGGAGCTCAGGGTCTCACTCGAGCTGTGCCCTTCCCCGCGACGCCAAATTGGAAAGACCAACGACAAAGTCGCGTGCAGATACTGGCCATGTCGGCCGAGACCGCCGCCATCTGCCGCCGCCGTCGGTCTTACTGTGAATGGTGGGTATTACGAACAGCTCACATTAGGCTGGAAACTCCATCTCGGTATACCAATTTACATAACTTGCTTAGCAGCGGCCTCCAGAACCCAGATTCCCCGCAGAAAATGTGTAACACTACGCATCGCTGACGACTTACATGTCCCACTTTGCTTAGACAGGGACGGAGCAGACTGGTACAAGTCGGCTAGCGACGAGATTCACCAGTAGTATCCCGTTGCCTCGGGACACTCGGCCGACAGTTGTTCTTGTGCAGTGGGACCTAGCCTAGGAAAATGTTACCGCTTGCCCAACCTGTTGTCTACACTTTATATACAGCACTTCACAGCCCAATCTTCCCTTTAGTACGCATTGATAAAGTCCCTTCCAGGCCCGGTGTACCGGTACACAACTCTCTCATTGACCTTCAGCCGTAGCTCGAGGCAAACTAAGACTTTAGAGTCGGGCCTATGTTTAGCGAATCTCGCACATCGTCTCGGCTCCATCTTGCTAAGACGTGACAACTAGTACCACGCGCTCTACGGATCTGATTGGTACTGTTGGCTTCGTAAGAAGGCACGTACTGTACCATTACGCCTTGCCGAGCATTAGCGGACGCAGAGCCCAGAGCCAGCCCGTCGAACTGTTTTCTGACTAGGGGTTCGGCTTGCATGGCACGAAGTCACTTCATTCATAGGTCATATCCTTGGTGCCAATAGAATCCCGCTGACCCGGGGAGTCGTGGCCTACAACTTCCGAGTCGGAGCTATGTCATTGAACCAGTTTGGTAGGGTCTTGGGATCACTTAATACTAGAATAATCACCGGCAAACGGTTACCAGCGGGTTGGAACACTCAATATGCTGTGACTAGGAATGGTTAAGGGCAAAAATTTGCCAGGGGCTATCCTTTGCAGGTCTTGGCTTGATACTGGGACCGTTGTCGCAAGGAATGACCTTACACCTGAGACCATCTAGGAACCAATGTCCCATTCATCGGCTAACCGAAGCCCAAGCTTATCCTGTGGAATCTCTATTATTGAAAGGAAAAGGAAGGGGGATTGCATATAGTCTCTGATGCTCAGCGATCCTTCTTTCGATTCTCTCATGTCATATTTTAACATTTAAATAATGAAGTGGGGGATAGTGCACTGGCCGGATAGCACTCTAAGACAACTCTGGGACTTCGGGTCCGGCGGTGTAGGTCCGGGGTATCGGGTTCCCGGCCCTCCGGGCTAGATCAGGTGATCGGACTGAGAACCCACTTTTTTTCTGTATTTAAGACTGTCCTGACTGTCGGCCTCGACAGTCAAGGACAATCAAGATCAACAGTTCAACCAATTCTTTCTTTCGATTTGCTTGCTCCATTGGGAGCTGTCTTTGCGGCCTCCCTCTGATTAGAGGGAGTCCTGCCTGTCTTTGTTGCTACTTTGGTCCAAGCCGCGTTGCTGGGAATCCTGGTTTGTTGTCGGGTTTCTCAGTCGTTGTCCCTCCCCTTGTTTTGTTATCTTGTTGTTTTGTTGATGGAGTGGATGTGTGTTTTCCGCTCCATTTCAATAAGATACCCCCTAGTCGAAGTCGTTGAAATCGATAGTATCATAATAGAACCTATATTACCAGGAAAATCTTAAGGAGGTTGATGTTAGGAAATATATATAGCGCAGCTCCAATTAACACTGCAGTTATGTCAGAAGAACCTACTAGGACAGCTAAGCTCTCGAGTGCTCTTTCTTTTCTCAGTGGATGGTTAATATAGTGAAAGAATAATACGAATAGGAAGCTCTCCGAGGGCTAGTTCTCGTGGTATCTTAAGTATAGAGGATAGTAGTAGTAGTTGGATATAGCTTTTATGATTATGGGGGGAGGAAGGTAGCAGAAGTGGTTGAATATATATCACACCTACTTATTCCGCAAATTAGCAATGGATTGCCTAACGGGCTCTATCCCCCGGAGCGTCATCCTAGTACCTTTAATTAGAGGACTTCCGTTCCCTAGAGACTGTTTCTCCTACCTAGTACTTGATATCTTCATCTTGTTTGTAATTTAAGGGCTGATTTTGTTCGCAACAGTCTTAGGCTAGCTGGCGTAAATTTTGCCTGTAGGATCTAATCAAACTCTGAAGTAGGACCATAAAAATAGACCAAAATGTATGTATGAGCGGTGTCTCAAGCCCAGCAGGTCTGAGTACCTTACCTGAGACTAGCTGCGGCAGCCTATATTACAGGCCAAAGTACAATGATTGCCACTGCACAAAAAGGTTTGCCACTGCTATCAGTTTAGGCAGCAAAGGTTTGTTCAAGTCGAGATACAGGAAACTGTGTAACAGCCTACCTCATGATAGCCAGGACTGCAAATTCCTGAGCGAGCAGGTCTGTCACCAAGGGAAGCCCCTCGCCGGCTTGCAGGTACGCGCAGTGAGCTGGGAAAACTGTGCCTAGGGATCTTGGTCCTCTAATCAGATAGAGCCACTTACTAGTATAATGCTCTGGAGGTCGTATCTCTCGGGACACCCATCTCTATTTGCACGATAAGTAGGATCGTCCAGGCCATTGATCTTTAGAGAGGATATATAGTACACACAGTTCCTACACTTGTTGCGCAATCAATTTGAGGGCTTTTCTTGCGTGCAAAGCAGTTCCCCCTCTGGTCGAAGGGACCGCTATTTGCACAGGTTGTTTTGACCTTGTTTGGGTTCTAGGACACTGCCGTTATGGCTGCCTGGCCTTGTCTATCCTGTCTGTCCTGTCTATCTAGCTTTCTGGCCACTAACCGTCTTTGCTTGTCCCCTTGCAGAGGTACCTGAGGGCATTATGGAGTAACAGAAGGGGAGCGCATGGTATGACCTTTCATTCATAATCTATCAAGAAAACGTTCCTAGTTTCGAGCTTGAAAATTCTGCTAACACATCAATAAATGGAGATAAATGTAAATAATACATAGGTCTTTTTACGTGACCAAATCAGGGATACAGCAATAATTCCAGGCAAAAAATACTCCGGTACGGGGAATCGAACCCCGAGCTTCGCGGTGAAAACGCGATATGTTAACCGTTACACTATACCGGATGGTAGCCACGTTCAAGCCACTGTGGCTTGCCTTTCAGTGGGAGTGAGGCTGCTTTGAGAGGTCTTAAAAGGATAACTTGATATTTTTAAGAGCAATTAAACGAAGAGAAGAGGGACCTAGAACTAGTAGCCTACAACTACTAAGTTCCAAGAATTGACAAAAGTACGTATACAGACATTAAACACGGTTGTAATTTTATACTTTGACTATTACTACTTAGAGACGTTTATTGACCCTAACAAAGTATGGACTATCTTCTATTTAATTATGTCCTGCACGCAACCTACTCGGACAACGATTACTTGGGCATAACGATAAAAACCTCGAGCCTATACATAGTGGGGAATCGTTTAGATATTAAGATAACTGTCGTCTTTTGCTTATTATTTCCTCGATTTTGTCTATTGCAGTGAGGTGATGGCTTCAAGTCAGTAAGGGCCAGGAAAAGTGGGTCCTGGGCATCACGATCGCTTGACAAGGTCAATCGATATGTACAGGTTTGACTGTGTGAACTGTTAACTCTTCACATTGATCGCATTCCATTACATACATTATCAAATCGGAATTACTTGTACTTAATTACTTCTTTAACAAGTCTAATTGCATTGGTAGAACCAGCAACGACGTCAGCCGCAGCTCCATTTTCGCCGCCTAATCTACTGCACGAAAGAGGGCAATTAACTACAGTCATGCGGCCTAACAGATGATCGTGGACGCAGGACGAGAGCGGTGACAATCATCGGAAAATAACGCAATTACATGGTAGACTAACAAAGATGAAATAAAGCAGCAAAAACATACAACACGGAGGATTCCCCAGTCGTCACCGACCTGAGTACTAGTTCCGCGGTCAGTAGCTTATCTAAGGGAGAGCGGACGGGATCCCGAGTTTTCTACTGCCTATGGTCGTATGTGACAGTTCAGAGCAGCAGGCCGCCCCAAGAACGGGGGTCGCTGCCTGCATCACACGCCACGTCGCAGCCACCACGGGCAGCCATGAGCATCCCGCTGGCCAACCTCAGAGGCTCTCGCGCATATGGTACACCAGCTTGTCGATCGCCATTCCCGTACTGCCCTTCAAGATTCCCCAGTTCACCCAGAGCGCCTTCTGCACCTCCTTCCAGCCCTGCATGATCTCCCTCTCCTCCTCTGCCCCCACACCCAGCACCCCTTCGTTCCGGTGCTTGATAATCCCCCACGGCCCTTCATCGACCCCGCATCTCATCCACTCTCTGTTTCCAGCCACAGGCGGCGCCGGCACCTTACCTCTATGCACGTAGTCCCGCACCACCTTGGCCGTGCACGTCGACGCGGCGGCAATGGTACAGTGCCCCTCGGAGAGCTGCTCGACCAGCCCAGCGTCTTTGAATTGCAGGGCCATCTTGACGGCCGCGGCGAGCGGGGTGACGGGGTCGTAGGTGCTGGAGAGGAAGAGGAGAGGGAAGGCAGTCTCAACCTGGTCTTGGCTGCTGGGGTTGGACGACAGGGCGGCGGACCAGGGGTGCTTGGGCGTGGGGTGAGGGCCGTAAATGTCCCAGCCGTTGCACGCCATCATGAGGTTCATCCTGGTGCGGCCGGTGTTAGCTGTATTCTTTTCCTTTCAGTTGCTGGCGGGAAGGAGAAGGGTTTCCGGGGGGGGGGGGGGGGGGGGGGGTATTTAAAAAGCTGGAAAACCGCATACCAGATGCCGGCAAACTGGGATATCGAGGCCATGTCTTCATAGGCTGACGCTATTTCTGCAAGAGTAAGATTCACCTAGCAAGGGGTATCCGGTCAGCATTGAAACCCAGAGGCACGGGCTTAACTTACCGGCTGCGTCTTGTCACCACACATGATTGCCCGCTGCGCGTCAGACGACAGGGACGCAACGGCAGAATTACCCGGCAGCTTGCACATCAGGCTCGCATCCCGGAACAGGGCTCCAAGCTGCTCGACCTTGCCTTGGTGAATCCAATCCAGCAGCGTCGCAGCGACGGGGAACCCCTGGTTGGGGCTGTAGAGCATGGAAAACACAATCAGCTTGATAAGATCGGAGCGGAGGATGACGGGGAAGAAATTCTCGGGATGGGTGAAGGTGACGGGGGTGCTCTCGAGCTGGTCCATGATCCCGTCATAGCGCCGATGAATGTCGGCGGCCGTGTCTCCCTCACGATACAGGTCGCACTTCTTGCCGGCCTCGGCGCAGTACTCGAAGAGCTGCTTGAGGACATTGTCCGTGTCGAGCAGGCTCTCTTTCCAGAAAGGGCTGACGTAATACTCGGCGTCCACGACGCCATCCAGGATCATCCTCCCGGCGCGGTCTGGGAACATCTTGGCAAAGGTAGCACCCAGGAAGGTGCCGTACGAGAAACCCCAGTACACGAGCTTCCCCTTGAGCGAGCTCGGCGGCAACCCCTCGCTCTCGCTCCAGCGATCCCAGGCGTCCACGATGCTGACCATGTCGCGCGCGACGTGCGCCGTGCTGGCGTGCCCGAGGATGCTCTGGCTGCCCAACTGCGCGTTCTTGCTTCGGCAGAGTTCGTTGACTGCCCGTTGGCCAGCGTTAAGGAACTTGAGCGCCACGTTGCTCGAGTTGACGGAGCCGAAGACGGAGTTCATATTGTCCCATTCCATCCGGTGCATGAAGCCCGAGGCAACATCCTCGGGGCAGCCGTCGCAGGCGGGCGGCTTAGCCCAGCAATCTGCGCGCGGCGTGGTAAAGGCGATGCCGCGCGGGTCGAACCCGATTACGGGCTGGTCAGAGCCCAAGATCCTTTGCACGGCCGGTCCCAAGAGGAGGGCTGTCAGGGTGCCCGAACCTCCCGGCCCGCCGGGATTGATCAGCATGGGAGACTTGGGTGACGTCTGCGCCTCTGTCGAGTCTTGGGCGGGGAGGAGGACAAGTGCAATGTGGACCTTTGGGTTGCTGCTCGATTGGCCGAGCGGGCGGTTGTAGTCCATAGGCACTGTTAGGCGGGCACATCGGAACCTCGGGTTAATGATCCCATAGCAAGAGTGCCATTCAAGGTCCTCGCTCGGCGTGATCTTCGCGTTTTGGTCAGTCGGTGCTTTCTGTCAGTCGGAGAAGAGAGATTGGCACAAACGCACCGACTCCCACGGATTCATGGGGTCGTCGCTAGTATCATTCGTTCCATGGTGACCACGGTGACTCCCAATGCTGAAAAGGCGGATATTGGGCAGCCAGCCTAGGAACACAACAGCGATGAGGATTGCAGCCAGTCCCAGGCCAAGATGCCGACGCGGTCTCGAATCGTGTCGTCGTTCGGATGGTTGTGTCACAGCCCATGCCGGGCCGCCGGGGTGTTTTACATCCATAACCTCTGGCGGGTTATAGCGCTGTGGATTCAAACTTGCAGTGTAGAAGGGCGGGCGAGTTGGGGTGGAGATGTCTCAGTTGGAGGATGGTTGCGGTTGACAGTTGACAGCTCGACGCGTGGCTCCACCCCGACACCCCCGCATAAGACGGCAGCTGGGGGACCAGGCAGCAGCACCGCCCACTAGTATACGGCTCGATCCATGTCCAGTCAGGTCGGGTTGGGTCCTGCTGGGGAGAGGCAAAGCCGGACCATCCTCACCCCGCCGATGTAACAAGCAAGGGCCAAGGTGAGCCGGCAACGCGATCCGAGCCTTGTCCAGTAACCGTTGACACATGCCGCTAATGTTATCCGTGGTCCCACTCCTCTGGAGCGGTATCCAATTAACACTCAACAATAGGCGAATTCTCAAGCGGTACATCGTAGCACAGGACTGTCATGCACCATTCAAAATGAAGGATATCACAAGATGCTCGCTAGCCAATTCCCATCCAAAACCCAGCGCCGGTCAAGTCAAAAACTTGGTTTCCCCCTGCTGAAACAACCAGTCTCGGTTCGCGTCCACCATAAAGTCGGTTATGTTAAACTCTCCGAGGACAGCATTATTCGCGCAACCCGTTTCCATGCCGCCAGCACTCCCTCCGCCTCTGCCTCCGCCTCCGCCTCCACCTCCGCCTCCGTTACTCACAGCAGGGCCTGAATCCGCATTCATGCCCGGTGGCAGTCTCGGCACATTAAAAAAGTCAAACACGTCCAGATACTCAAGCTCGTTCGGCGCGGGCGTCCTCGCCGGTGTGACGCTCGCAAGCCGGCTCTGCCAGCCCCCTCCCACGTTCCCCGCGCCGGCACCTCCTCCGCCGGCAGGCACTCCGCCAGGAACGTGCCTCGGCGCGCGGCTGATGAGAAAGTCCAGATCGAATGCCGTCCGACGCATATCTGCCAGGATCTTCACGCTGCTCGGCGTCTCCCCGCCGCCCTGGCGCTCGCTGTCGCGGTGCTCGTCCAACACCCGGCTCAGCAGGGAGCAGTAGCGCGCCGCGACGGGCCAGTACCTGCCCATCTCGCGCAGCGTGTCGACAAACGAGCCGATCTGCGGGCTGAGCTTGCGCTCGACGGTGCTGCCGTGGACGAGCAGCACGCGCGCGGCCACCCACAGCGTGAAGGCGAAAGGCGGGCCGAGCTTGACCAGCAGGCCGTTGGCCACGACAAAGTCGCACAGCGCGGCAATGTTCTCGACGGCGGCGTGGCAGCGCTGCGAGGCGCTGTAGCTGGGCGTGAAGATGGGCGAGCGCGTCGTCGGGTACGCGGCCGACGAGTGCAGCCGGATCACGGCCGTGTGGTAGGTCGCGTGGAGCATGACCCAGCCGCAGTTGAGCGTCTTGGCCGAACCCGGCTGGAACAGCTTGGCCATGTTGCCGTACTCGCCGGGCAGTCCAAACTTCCACGTCGCTAGCATGTTGTCCAGCTCCTTGTAGCGCATCTGCCACGTCTCGACGTCCGACAGCGCGCTGATGTCGACAGGCTGCTTGAGGAACTTGTGGATCTTGGACAGGATGCCCAGGATCTCTATGTAGTAGCTGAACGCCCCCAGGTTCTCGGGCTTGTCGACTTCGTGCTCGGACACGCTCCCGGACGGCCCGCCGGGTCTGCTATCGTCGGCACGGAACCAGCGCGTCTCGACCCGTTGATTCTTCATCCAGAGATCGTCCCGGCACGGCAGGGTGCGGTCAATCTCGCGGTCGTCGAGCGCAAACTCGAAAGCCGTCGCAATCGTGGCATAGCGGTCGAGCAGGTAAACCATCCAAAACAGTCGCCGCCTCGATTCCTCCTCGATGAAATCGCGCGGCTCTGGGAGGATCATGGCGCGCAGCGTGTAGATGGATGTGTAGCTGGGCGCTACCGAGAACGAGTTGCTCTCGACGGCAAGACCGAGCTGCACCACGGCCCGCGTGATGAGCGCCATGATGTTCCACCCCGGGGGCCCGTTGCTGCTGCCGCAGAGGTCCAGGGCCAGGATGACCAGAGCCTGCAACGTCTTGACCGACGAATTCTCCATGCCGTGCAGAAGCACCCGCTGCTTGGATGTGTCGTGGTATCGCCGGCGGCTTTCCTCTGTCAGTCGTGCATCGGTCGAGTACCGCAGGGTGGTGGCCACTATGGCATGGAGCAGGATCTTGTCAGTCTCCCCGATCATTGACGGCCCAAAGAGCGAGTCGAGAGTGGTCTTGCGGTGCAGTATCGGGCACCACGTGTTGATGTGCTTGAAGTACAAATCTACTAGTGCGTACAGGAGGTCATACGGAGGCAGCTCTTGTTCCGACGACATCTGGTTCGAGCTCTGCGGAGCTGTGGCGGTTGGGGATTGCAGAGACGAGGTAGGGCCTGTGCCATAGTACTCCTGCGCCGCGGCGCTCGGCGCCATAGCAGTTTGCATGTGGCTCCGTGGAGAGATAGTAGCAACACCCTGGAAGCTGTCGTGCGGCCCTGAAGTGGTGGGCAGCCCGAAATCGACGGACGTCGATGGCTTCTGGAGAAACAGGGCCGTCTCGGCCTGCGGAGTCCGGATTGGATCATGCACCGGCCGCGCAAACATCGACGTGGGGATCACATCCCGGGGTGTACCGTGCTCGCTCGGCTGGCTGGTATTGCTGCCCCTGACGCTCGGGGGCGCATTATAGTGCGCCAGGCCGCCGCCACCGCTGCCATGTCCGCTCACGGGGCTTGAGGTCGAAGTCAACGACTGCAGAATCTCGGCATGCGCCCGTAGCTTCTCTTCCAGCTTGTCCAGGCGCTGCTCCAGTTCGCGCCCGTAGCCTGCCCGCAACCCGGGCTTCTTCCGCTCCTTGTACTCGCATAGCGCACTATTGCGGCTACACCACCCGCACGACGGCTGGCCACGGTCGCATTTCACCTGCATTGGTCAGCAGCCGGCGGCGGCGGCGGGGGATTGGGTCTTTGGGAGTTTATCGCTGGTGCGATACCTGTAAGCGGGGAGTTGGGGGGGGGTCATGGTTGATACCTACTTTTCGCTGCTTGCACAGCTCACACCTGGCCATCGGGAATTAGCACTGGGGGCTTGGACAGTGCCAATTGGCGGAACGGAGCCTGTCACTCACGAGACGGATATGGGGCGCTTGCGCTTGCCGAGTCGTGCAGCCTCGTGCTGGTCTTCGTCGTTGTCGACATCATCGGCGCTCTGGTGCCCTCCGTCGTCGCTGTCGGCGGGGTCGGGCTGCGGGTGCGAGGCGTGAGGAGATGACTGCAGCTGATGGCCGTTGTACCGGGGGGCTTGGGCCTGCATCATGGCCGGCGCGCCAAACGGCGAGCGGATCGCCACCTGTGACAGCGGTCACCGAGGGGCCGGTCGGGACTGGCGAAGCTGTTGTGCGGGTGGAGAGCAAGGGAAAGCAACAAGCCGAGCCCCCGACGGTCGCCGCGTCTCTGTTCGGGTATCGGGACCGACCGACACGTGCAACTAGGGCGCAACTGGGTCCACTCACCCAATGGACGACGCCACAAGGCAAGACGCAGGGCGGCAGCCGATGCTCCCTGGGGCGGTTCGGGGTAATGTTGAGTAGAAGGGCGAGGCAGGCAGTGGAGAGGGCCTTGGCCGTTTTATTGCGGTGCAGATGCAACCGAACGGCTGCGGACCGTGCTTCTGGAGGTCGAAGGATGTGGGGAAGCGAGATTGCGGAGAGGAGGGCTGCACGAGTCAGCTGCCAGCGGGCGGGGATGTTGCAGGCAACTCCCGTTCTCCCCCCGTTCTGACAATTCCGGTGCAGAAGCTCCCCCGGCGGTCAAGCACCCGGAGTCTTCGAGACGGGCGAGATGCCCATCGGCGATGCAGCGACTGGCCCCGTCGGGCAACCGGGTAGGACGCGAGTGCCGACCGCGCAGCGCCGGTCAGAGCCCCCGACCCAAACCCCCTCCCCCTCCTCTTTCCCCTCCCCTCAGCGTCTCTGCCCGCGACCGCCTGTCCGAGCCAGTGCTCTCCGCCACATCCGATGCGTCTCGATCGGCGGGACGCAGACGGGCCCGAGATTCCATGCCCCCTTGTCCACGTGCGCAGGAGCATGAAGGGTGAGTGTGCCGAGCGTTCCCAATGGATGACTTGCAGCCATCCGCAGAGCAATGCAACCCAAAAGCTTGCGCCTGACGCTCTCGGAACCTTTGCAGAAGCCCGGGGCCATTGGCAAACCGCAGGACCCGACGACGGCGCGGGACCCCATCAGGACTTCTAGCCGGTGAACTTATTCGTGGACGGGACTGGTAATTGGCACGGAATAATTTTTCTTTCGCCCAGTGGTTGATACGACGCTTTGAGTCTTTCTTCCTTGGGACTTTATCACCGGTTGGCGCGGGGCATGTAGCAAATGGAGGGGCCGTCGGCGGAGGGCATGGCATCCCAGCCCTGTTTTGCTCGACTAGCAACGCCCGTGTATCCCAGTTGCGCGTATAGCAGCTCTAGCGCGATCCTCCAATGCGGGCGTTCTGGCGAGACTCGTCAGAAGGTGGGGTGGGTTGTTGCGTGCGTCGAGCCTCAATCGACACGGACAAAGGCTCCACGTCCGATCATGGCCACTACTCGCCCGGGCCCCAACAGACGTCTCCATCGTCGGGATATCACCGGCCGACTGTTGCTCGCTCCATTCCGAAGCCCCACAGGATTCCGTCAAGCAATCCAGACCCAAGAAATAGGGATGTCTATCCCGCCTCAGCCGGCTGGATTGTCTCACCGTCTTCCTTGCCAAGAAGCGATTGGAGCCCTGCCCGGGTGCCCACGCTAGATATCTCTCGCCAATAGCTTTTCGGACCGCCCAAAGGCCCCCTCAAAACACCCCTCAACTCTTCCAACCCACGATTTTCAATCCGCGTGGCGGTCTGAGCCCGAGTGACCATGGCTTCCGTCAGGCAGTTTCCTACCATCAAGAGCGTTAGGTCGTTTGTCATTGGAGGTGTTGGTTCAGGTGCGTGGAATGATTCGAGTGGCAGCCGAGTCGCTAACAACCGCAGGCGGTGATTACCACAACGTAAAGGGCGGCCATTGGTGAGTCGGTCCGTCGACTAGTTGTCTGAGCATAATGCGCTGACCTTGCACAGGCTGATCGACACACCTATTTCAACGCCGTGCTCAAGATGGGAGAAGTATAGAGCGTCACGGACTAGCTGGGGCATCAACGTGCTTGGCTCCTTCTTCGTCGAGATTGAGGCCAGCGATGGTACTGTTGGTTTTGCAACCGGCTTCGGCGGTAAGCTATGCACACGGCCGGCTCCGTTCATGTTACCACGGTTAACATTGGGTGTCAGGCCCGCCGGCTTGCTGGCTTGTCCACCAGCACTTTGAGCGCTTCCTGATCGGGGCCGATCCCCGCAATACCAATCATCTCTTTGAGCAGATGTACCGCGCCTCAATGTTCTACGGCCGCAAGGGCCTGCCGGTCGCCGTCATCTCGGTCATCGACCTTGCCCTCTGGGATCTGCTTGGTAAAATTCGCCGCGAGCCCGTCTACAAGCTCATCGGCGGCAACACCAAGGACCGCATCGACTTTTACTGCACCGGCCCGGATCCTCCGGCGGCCAAGGCTATGGGGTTCTGGGGCGCCAAGGTGCCGCTCCCGTACTGTCCCGAGGAGGGCCATGCCGGCCTGAAGAAGAACGTCGAGTTCCTGCGCAGGCACCGCGAGTCGGTCGGGCCCGACTTCCCGCTCATGGTCGACTGCTACATGTCGCTAAATGTCCCATACACGATCGAGATTGCAAAAGCGTGCGAGGACCTCAACATCAACTGGTGGGAGGAGTGTCTCAGTCCCGACGACACGGACGGCTTCGAGCAGATCAAGCGTGCGCACCCGACGCTTAAATTTACCACGGGCGAGCACGAGTACTCGAGGTACGGGTTCCGCAAGCTGATCGAGGGGCGCAACCTCGACATCATCCAGCCGGACGTCATGTGGCTCGGGGGCATGACCGAGCTGCTAAAAGTGGCCGCCATGGCAGCCGCGTACGACATCCCGGTGGTGCCGCACGCTAGCGGCCCGTACAGCTACCACTTCGTCATCAGCCAGCCCAACACGCCGTTCCAGGAGTACCTGGCCAACTCCCCCGATGGCAAGAGCGTGCTCCCCGTGTTTGGCGATCTATTCATTGACGAGCCCATCCCGACCCAAGGCTACCTCAACGCGAGCGATCTAGACAAGCCCGGCTTCGGCTTGACTGTGAACCCCGCGGCAAGATCGAAGCTCATCCCGAGCGCCTACCTTTTAACGCTACCCACAAAGTCTTTGAGCCCGCCCGTTTCCGATGCCGAGGGATTAGATGCCGAGCCAAAGAAGAATGGGATTCACCCCCCGGCGGAAAAGGTCGAGGAGCTCACCACTTCCTAAGTCCTTGTTTGAGCACGGCGCGAGGGTAGCAAACAATGCCACGGATCCGAACAAGTAATTAACGGAGAATTTGACCCAGCGTTTTTTTTTTATTATCATCTCTTTGACCACGACATCCACCCGAACAGGGGCCCGCTGCAACTTGGAGGTATCTTAAACTGTCCATGTGTCTCTCCCCTGCTTGTAAATCTTGGAACCAAACTCCAGGATTCCATGGAAACTACTTGGCCCATCGATCCCAGACTGACCCACCGTCAGTGCCCAGCTTCGGGCTGGTGGCTGCCCGGCTGCCCTGCGTTACTCAACCTCGCTGTAATTCAGGCCGAGATGTGGGCCGCGGGAACCGGGACGGTGGGTCTGAGCAGGGTTCGGGGGTTTGACTGCAGGGGGTAAGCTAGCGCCGCACGGCATCCAATCCTTGTCCTGCCACAATATCAAACGTTGACCGCAACCAGAGCCAAGTTGGTGGTCATGCCTCGCGTGGTGGCTTGCAGGTGACTGTAGGGCTAGGCGATCAATGCGTATAAACCAAGCTTCTAGAACGACGAGATGCGCCATACCAGAGTAGTATTCGAACTCCAGCGGCTGCCCAACGGCCCTCCCGTCGCATCCATGCCGCATTTACCCCGCGATTCGCGCCCCTCACTTTTAAGAGATGCTTCCTCTCAGTGGCATTTAGACCCTGACACACACCAAGACAGTGGACCCAACCTCCCACAGAAGCGTAAAGTAAACAGCAGGCCAAGAGAGAACCATGCCTGTCGCCAACCTCCTTGCCGGCAAAATCGCCATCATCACGGGCGGGACAACCGGGATCGGCCGGGCCATCACTCTCGCCTTCCTCGCCCAAGGCTGCTCCGTCGCAGTCAACCACCTCGACCTCGAAAAGGACAAGCCCCACCTTACCAGCCTCATCGCCGAGGCAGCCTCTCTCAAAGAAAGCAACCCCTCCGCCGGCTCTCTGGCCCACCTCCCAGGCGACGTCCGCGACCCCGCCACCGGTACCAAACTCGTCGCCTTTGCCCTCTCCTCCTTCTCCTCTCCGCGCCTGGACATATGCATCTCCAACGCCGGCGTATGTACTTTTGCCGACTTCCTGTCCCTCGAGCCGGACCTGTTCAGCACCACGGTGCGGACGAACCTCGACGGCGCCTTCTACGTCGTCCAGGCGGCCGCGAGGCAGATGGCGCTGCACCAGTCGCCGCCAGGGGGCTCCATCATCGGCATGTCTTCCATCTCGGCGCTGGTCGGTGGCGGGCTGCAGACGCACTACACGCCCACCAAGGCCGGGGTGCTGTCGCTGATGCAGAGCACGGCCGTGGCGCTGGGGAAGCACGGAATCCGGTGCAATGCGCTGCTGCCGGGGACGATCAAGACGCAGTTGAATGAGGAGGATCTGAGCGACGAGGGGAAGCGGAAGTACATGGAGGGGAGGATACCGCTCGGGCGGATAGGGGAGACGCGGGATCTGGCGGGGCCGGCCGTGTTTTTGGCCTGCGAGGAACTGAGTGGGTATGTGACGGGGGCGCAGCTTTTGGTGGATGGGGGGTTGTTTGTTAATTTGCAGTGAGGTAATTGACACGGGCGGGACGTTTGACATAGTCGCTATTAGAAATCTCCCCAGCTGTTCTATCTGTCAAGGTAGTCTTCAATTCAAGCATGAAAGAGGTCGCGCCTATCGACCTTCAAGAAAATCTCTCTTTCATGTACCATCGCAGTGCGCTTCACCTAAAGCAAAAGGACGCGCTGCCCATCCAAACACCTCCAAGGTCAACTTGAGTGGCCTCACCCGACACAGCAGCGGATGGCAATGCAGAGCTTCGCAGCTATCCGGGACCTCCATGACATGTCGGTGCTATTTCGGTGCCTTAGCCAACGGCAACTATCTCGATACCGCATGGCCCACGGGGCCCGCACCTCGTCTTCATCCGACGCAGGCCGACCACCTCCGCATCCGTGAATGGATCAAAGTCTGCGAAACACGCCGCAACTCTTGTAACGAGCAACTGGCCCCAACACTCGTTGCGGCTCATCGATGTCCAGTTCCGACGAATTATTAAATCGCTTCGTGCCGTCCGGTATATCACGCTTCTCTTAGGGACGTGTGGAGAGCTTTAGCGAACGGGAGGTGTGAGATGATTGAGAACCCGTCCCCACAGCTGTCTCGTTACCGTCGGGCGGACAAGACGCCGGCCAATCTTTCCTTCGGACGGCTTGGTTGCAGTTTTGAGGATCTTATCGCCTTCAATAAGCGACTGAGGGAGCACTACATCAAGATTAACGCGCTCCGCATCCCCCAGGCATCTGTCTGTTCTGGCATGAATGCCGGCATGCCGGAGTCGAGCTCTGAAACCGGCCGATACACAAACGATGGATTGAACAGTTCTCCGACGGATCGAAGATCGCCACCGGCTTCATTGAGCTGTATCCGCACCCGCCCTATATACCTTGCACAGCGAGAGACTGGGTACTCTAGTAGCACTTGCTCACTAAGCGATCTATCCTTTTGACCCGCATGAGATCTTCCTAATGTGCCAAAAGGCGCCAATCAAAGAGAGCTGAAAATTCTTCGAACGGCGGCCGACATTGAGGATCTTGAACTGCTAGTACAAACACAACGTGGCCTTCACGTCTAAAAAGCGGCTAGGCAGGTCGGCCTCGGCAGAGACACCGGAAGCCATGGTGAACATGTATACAACACGACACCTCACCTTTGCTGGAGACAAACATTTAGCGTTTCAGGGACTCGAGGTCCGTATTGCAGGGACATACGGCAACCACTTCCGCCACGCGCTTTCTCCCTTAAAAACCCACTTCCCACTCTCCCCAATGGGCCGCCTAAGGTAGAGTACCGCAACTTCCACAGCCGTAGTAGCAGCAACCCGCAGCCTCCCTCCCGGTCCCGGCCGGGCCACACGGTAGCACACCACCACGGGACCCCCTCCTCCTCCGGTCCTCCGGATCCGCGCCCTCATCCTCGATATCGGCATCATTTCAATGGCTCAACCGCCGAACCCTGCCCAACGTCCTCTCCTCTGGGACTCGAACGCACTTCTCCTCGCCCCTCCGCGCCATAGCCTTTAACCTTGGCCGTCGTCGCCGACCTGCCGGCCGCGAACGGGAACCAAGACGGTCAGGTTGAGTCCACGCCAGCCCGTTGCGAGGGCGGACAAGCCGAAGATGCCGCTGCTGCTGTAGAGGGGCAAGGTGGAGAGGAGAGTGTTGTCCGCGGAGGACCGGCCGGGCGAGGCTGTCGACGGGCGCTGGACTGGTTCGAGGCAGATTATTCAGTGATGAATAACTATTTTGAGGTCGAGCCGAATGAATGACGTGCTTGCGCATTGTGGAGGTTAGGGATGAGCCAGGGACGGTGGTCAGGAGGGTTGGGGGTGGCGTGCGTTAGGAGCATGGATTTCTTGATTGCGGGCTGGGGATGGAGGCGAGGCGGAGAGGTGCGCTTGGGCTGGCTAGTTAAGCCACGGGATGTTTCTCAAGTTTCGAGCTGCATCGCTTTCTCCCAAAGCCGGTGGGGGGATCCGCCAACCCACCCGGGGCTTCTCCGCTGAGTCTTGAGGTTGTTCGGGTTGCGGGTCGCGCGATTGCCCCTGCTGGGCACTTAGAAATCCGCCGAACCAATCCTCTATGTCGTATCTGAGCTTATCGAGTGTGCCGACCCCCAATACGCCGTTCTCTTTCTTCGCCCCTCGTGCGACCTGTCTCACCCTATCACATAACAAAACGAGTTCTATGGCCGTCGTGTTAGAGTGCATCCTTATTTGTCCTTCGGTCGGCGGCATTGTCGGGATGGGAACGGGGAACCATGCCGGGCGGTGTCGTGCCGGTATCGCGGCTAGTCACCGCGGGATGCGTGACGTAACCCGAAACCTGTTCCTTCAGGTCTCGCACCGTCATCAGATCATGGGCTTTGCGGTACTTCCAGGTGCCACATGTTAGCCTGAAAAAACTGGAAGGGCCCTTTCTAGACTCGACGCTTGCACCGATTTTGACAAGCAAATCCAGTATCAAGTGTACCGACTCAAGAACGGGATCCTGGTATGATGGCTGTGGCCCGCGGAAGACGCCTTTAATCCGCTGGCGGAAACTATGTCTATGATGAGTGTCACCAGACGATTCTATCGAGACAACTGTAAGATGTGATGCCTCATACTTTGGCTTGCTCTGCCCCATCGGATCGATGGCCACGGGCTCCGGTCTGACGGCCGCCAATAAAACATCGGAAGTTGTCTTTTCAACTTTGTGGGCCATGATGCTTTGTTGTGGAATGGTTGTGAAGCGCTGCTAATGATCTAGTAGGTAATGAAACTGGCTACAGTTATACACACAAGGTAGACGTCCTTATTAATAGAGCTTAAATCTATCGATTACCTGCTGCCTGGCACAGCCACCTACGGCCGCCGAACGTCCTCAATTGGAATTCATGGGGCTTTCAGACTCTTAAAGGATTATAGGCGGAGAAATTAGAGCAAGAGCAGTGTAAGCTGAGGTATCCACAGTAAATCCTTTATCAATACCACCACTTCTAACGTTAGGTAAGAGAGTGCTGTACGCGGCTACCATCCCTGAACTACAACGCCTGTATAAGATCCTTCGTTAGCGGACTCGGTTCCCTTTCTTAATTCGCCCCAGCTAATCCACGTCACGCCGGACCGTGTAAGAGGATTCGCCGCAGCTCTCCGTCGAGCCTACCTCGATCATGGCACACAACACGCCGTAGACGAAGACTTTTTGTCCGATGCTTTGTGCATCCACCTTACTGCCGAGTGCGGTTGTCGGGATACACGGATGCTGTTTTCAAAAGGAAAATTACAGCGTGGCTGCTCTGCTCCGTTTCCCTCTCGGCTTCGCTTCTATCGATGTATACCTTAGCTTTCCAAACCCCGTGTTGCATATCCTCGTACCCCGTTGGGGGGAAGAATTCGATACTATTACTTAGATGCTATAAAGAAAAGAGGTTTTCGGGTAGCGGAATCATACGACCTGCAGGAGTGGCATACAACACCAAGAATCAATTGGACTGAAACTATCCTAACCATGCCCAGGATAACACTAGGCGTACAGGTGGTTCTTTAATCAATTTTTGCATGCATCATGCAAGCTGTCTACCGGAAGCCGTGTCAGACACCAAGTTCATGGCCCATTGTTTGTCATTTCATGGTTCATTTTGTCAACGGATCCAGACGCAAATGATTAGGAGATACCATCCGTAACTGCTTTCCAAGAAATGAGATGCTCTGCGGAAGCAAAATGACCTGAACTCGAACCACATGGGAGAATTTGAAGAAAGAGACAACAAGATGGACGCCGTGACTCGGTCGTCAGGAATCATACGACGGGCTTGTAATATTCCCCCTCCTGGCTATTCCCCCCGGCCAATCCATGCCGCAGACCTGCAAGATGAGATGGGTCTAAATTGAAATCCTTCGTCGCTCGGATGCGGTAGACGTTGTGGCGCATCTAAAGACGAGTTAGTAGCCGTCCGAGTGATGTATAAGCTAATTTGCCAGATTCTTACCTCCACGGTGTAGTTATGATCGGGGCCGATGATGTCCTTGAGCACCACGAGGAGCCTCCTCTGGCTCGGCACCTGCTTCGCGTGTATCCTCCACTCAGGGCACGTGGCATCAAAGTTGGATTTGCGCATGATATTTAGTAAACTAAGCTATGTAATAACTGTCTCTTTTTTCGACTAGAAAAGCTCAGCGTTGGTCGAGTGGGAACGATGGCGCCGATAATCCAAGAGGGGAATGCAGGGGACATTGACAGGAGAAGGAGGTGCGGTCTTGCGGGGCTTTATTCCTCTTCCCGGCCCTCCCCCAAAGTGCATCTCCGAGCAAGTCTTGTGCCAACCCCTTGATTGGTAGTTCGGGAAGCCCAATGCAACCACGACGCCTGACGGCGCAGTACAGACCAAGTTCTGAGGGCCTAACGAGAAAGCCACAGGAAGGGTGTTGACCAACGGTAGAGGTGGCCCGCCCACCATTATGCTGTGCGGTTCCGTTTTCACTCTTGTGGCGGTGGCTTAGAGCTGAAATTCGACTTGCTGTTTGTAAGCGCCGCGGCGTCGTAGCCTTGACAGGGCGCGCAAGAATGGACCCATGCCTCCATAATTACCACGTACAAAGTTAATCTTCATCCAATGGATTTCTTGAGCTCTCGAGCAATGGTAAAGCTGTATTCGTCAAAACCCAGCCGTTCACACGCCTGGTTCCATGAAACTCGGAGAGTCTCCAACGAATCGAGACGGCAGTACTCCTGCCGGTCCGGTCATACAGGTAACCGTATGTGCCACTCCGGGCCAAGTAAAACTAACAATAATTAATCGGTGCATCTAGGCGAAGCCGGAGGTATGGTTTGTGAGCTACCGGAAGCAAGTGATACTGTCTCATCGAGACATGTTTGCTAACCCTGCCGTTCCAGGATTCCACTACCGGCGACGAAGAGATCTCACTAGAGAAACATGATAGCGTCCCCCCAGATGGGGAAGCGGGGCCAACTGAGGGTGACGGCTCTACCCCGTTTGCAGAAAGCCCAGAAGTTATGAGCATCGTCACGATGGATTACGATATCGATACCCTTGGCGAGCGGAGCCGCCCAGCTCAGGATCGTACGCTTACCGCCCAAAGATTCCGAACGACCACATCGACGACACGGGCCGACCAAATATTAGGCTATTCGTTGCGAAGTGCACTAGTCGAGCCGGCCGGTGGCAATGGCGCCAAACCGTTTCTGCCTCGCGATGCATTCGATAGAATCGTGACCGCTGACAAGATTTTTGAGCTTTTGCAAGCCTATCTTCCATTGAAATCAAGCGATGAGCTTCAGCAGCTGACAAAGAAGATTAACGAACCAACTTGCATTGAGCTAAATAAAAGCAATACGTCAAGTTCGCGGCGGATAATTTTCGCACTTCTCGTCCTCATCGACAAGATTCATTCGATCGAGGCCTTCATAGATCATGGCTTATACGACTGCCATCTGCCCCTTGATAAGGAAACCACGCAGGGGAAGCCAGTACTAGTCAGTGGCTCCAATCACTGGGGAGCCGAGGGGGGGAAATCGAAACTGGTTCTCTCCGGCTGGCTAGCCCATGATCTGGAAACCTTTCATGAGAAGCAATGGCAATTTTTAGCCCCCTTTCTTTCTCTCGCTACGCAAAGCAAGCCAGAAGCCGAACACCGCGAGTTCTCGAACTTCACCATCCTGCCATTCGTCGAGGACTATGAATTGAACATGACAAATGGGGGCTATTCAGATGTTTGGCGCGTCAGAATCCACCCAGCCCATCACAACCATGTCAACCCCGTACGTCCGTCAATTACTATCATGTTGGCACAACCTCGCCTCGCCGGCCTCCCCAAAACAAAAAAAAATCCGGATCATCAGCAATAGTGCTTACCTACTAATAGTATCATATTAGAATCATAGCGGATATAGCAACCCTTCCTTCGCCATCAAGAGACTCAGGGCCAATACTAACTCTGATGCTTTTAACCGGGAGGTATCCAATCTGAAGCGCCTCTCCAAAGAGAGGAGCCCTCACCTGGTGGACCTTCTCCTTACATACTATTACAAAGGCTGTTACCACCTGGTCTTCCGGTGGGCGAGTGGAAACATGAAAGACTTCTGGGAGAAGAAATCTGCCGACCATGGTTCTGCCGATAGACGCTGGGATCTTGCACGATGGGCTGTCAAACAATGTCTGGGAGTTACCAAAGGACTGCAAGCTATTCACATAACCACCCCTAATGACACAATGGGACCATCTGATGCCCCCATATATGGCCGACACGGGGATTTGAAGCCAGAAAACATTCTGTGGTTCGGGTCAGAGCGTGAGGATGGCGATGACCCCTCCTCATTTGGCGATTTTGTCCTCTCAGATTTCGGTCTTACAGAATTCCACCGGCTCATTAGCAAGGACGATGTTGACGCCGCATCAGTTGGCCGGTCCCCAACCTACCGAGCTCCCGAGGGAGATGTGCGCAAAACGATCTCCCAGCAATACGATATATGGAGTCTGGGCTGTGTGCTACTTGAGTTCGCCGTCTGGTCTCTCAAGGGCTGGGACGGTGTCGATCAATTCTCCCAGAAACGGACGGACGAAGAAAAGCACTTGGTTCCCATTCCTGAGGACAAGTTCTTTCTTGTGTTCCATAAGGATGACGAGCACAGCGGGAAAGGAGTCGCCGAGAAGGAAGCAAGATTAAAGAAATCTGTCAAAGAGGTGGGTCGCTTGCGCTCGCACGGCAGGTGATGAACCTACTACCTAGTCATACTGACCATGGCATTCAGGAACTTGCGTATCTCCGCGCTGAGGCGGGGATGACACAATTTCTCACCGAGCTGCTAGACCTCATTGAACACGGACTCTTGATAATAGAACCATCCAAAAGATCCTCATGCAGCGAGATTGTCGAGAGGCTAGAATCAATGCGCGAGCGCTGTCAGAACGACCAGGAGTACTGCACACGTAAGCCACCCTACGCCCCCGCCAGTAGGGAACAGACATCTTCCACCCCGTCCGAGATCTCATCCTCGGGGGGGAGCAATTACCGAGAACCGGCAGAGGCTCAGATGTCCACAAGCCGAGTCCCAAACGCGGCCAATGTCAAGGAATTTGAACAGAACAGCAGATCGAGAGCACCCAGTCCGGTGCATGGGCACAGTGACCGCCTCGTTTGCCCCGCGGGGGAGGGTTTGGACGATTCACAAGAGGCTGGTCCACAGGACAGGTTCTCAGGCAGCAAGACAATCGCGATTCCTCCAACAGATAGTAAGTGATACCCGTAGTAGTTCACCACAACAACAATTTCTACGGGTGCAGAGCAGAAACCTAATTGGGGCATGCGATAGGGCGCGAGACGGAGGCGGGAAGACCAGCCGTAGACATCACCGGGACCGTCGCTGGACGATCAAGTTTAAGTCACGACGGGGAGAGCATCTCCACATCGAACCGGCACGGAAATCCAGTGCAGGGCAAAGATAGTACGACGCCGCATGAAGCCGCCAATACGGCTTTAGACCCGGAGAGAAACCCCGAGCCCGAAACAGGGCCGCCGGCCTCAGCGCCAGCGGCTGAGGAATCGCCCAACGGAAACCTCAAGATAAGGTTGCTGTGCAGGAGAGTATTATGCTGTTGTTGAGACGTGGATGGCGTTTGGTGGCTCCAGGTACGAATCAATCACTGTAGTAATACTAGTTTGTGGTCGATCTAATTTTACAGTGCTCCTGGTGGCGTTTTGTTGTTGTTGTTTTGTTTTGGGGGGGGAGGGACGATGTAATGCTACTACTACCTAATCAAGGAAAGAGGACAAGAGGGACAAGAAGAAAATGTTCCCGAGCGCTCAGTAGATCACGCTCCCAGGTTTCAATCCTGCTTTTCATTACCAGCCGCCTTTCGTGCCAGCGACGGCCGGTGCACCACGAAGAACCACCACAGGACTATTGTCATCACGGTCGCACAGAATGTAAAGACGACGTAGATCCAGAACCAGTGCGAGAGGATGGGATCCGCGCTAGAGCCGTCGCTGTCCCAGTTGAAAAAGGTCATGGAGAATACGGACTAGTAATCGGACTTATCAGCTGTATGATGCTGGGAGGCGCGATAAAACGATCAGACGGAGGAGACTTACCGCAAAGAAGGTCCCCGGGAGGAACACCATGGTCACAAGAGCTATAGACCGCATGTGTCGCGAGTCTCGCCGCATCTCGAGAGCAATCTGCACATTTGTCTCGCCGTTGGCCTATGATATTTCGAATCCGCTAGATTAGCCTTTGACACCAGGTTCTTAAGGGCATGTAATCCCTGCCGCACAATCAACGGGATATTGGTAGGACTTTTGGAAGTATCCAGAAAAGAAAGCAAGTTTAAACAAGTATCTTGACACTGGATTTACGCTCGGAAAGCTTGATTCGAGATCATGCAGAGCTCCCGTCTCTATTACAATTGGCGGCAGCTTAATTGTACCCTGCCGAGCGTCTGGATGTTTTGGACAGTTCCTGTCAGGGAGAAAGAAAAAAAAAAGGAAAGAAAAGAAAGGGGAGGTGGATAAGGGCCAGAAGAATAGGAGTAGAAGAAATAAAATCAAGTTCTTTACCCACTGGGTGGCCATAGCCATTCCATCCACCCTCATTTTGCAATCCCGAATTCTATCGTTGTTCTCGTCAATAATAGCCTGTAGGCGCTCCTGGATCTTGCAGCCAACACGGCACATGTGTTTGTGGAACGAGGATGGATTCTGCCGTTGGATCCATACTTCGGGCTGCTCAAAACACTGTTCCTGATCTTCCGGCTGCCCCCCGTGTTCCTGCGTTATATCTCTCGGTTGCGCATCGCCTATGATTCTGGGAGCTTCCTGTTCTTCTCGGGCACTACTGGTTTCGAGAACCATGGGTCCTCCCATTACCGGCGATTCGGATACGCCGGGGCTATAGGACCCATCCGAGCATGCCTTTCCCGGCCAGTTTGTTACAGCGCTATGGCTCTCAGCAACTCGTACGAATGGGGCCGGAAACCAGCTCCCTAATTCGCCGCCGCGTTTAACACCTGGTTCTGCCGCCATGTCATGCCGTAGACCTTGACCCCCTGGAGTTCCTTCGCTTAACGAGTAGTAGTATGTTGCGTCTTTTTCTCTTCCGGTTACAGGTTTACCCTGGCTGGTCGGATCCTGCTTCTGCTTGAACACGGTATTGTCAAGGCTCACCGCGCAAGCGGCCATCCTAGCAAGTTGCGTATTCCAGTTGACTAATTGATTACTCATGTAGGCCGTGTCCAACCAAGCGTTGCGCCTCTCATTGTTCTTCTTCCCAGCCTCAGCACTGGCTAGCTCATCCATGTTTGACGGTTTAAAATCAAGTTCGAAGATGCGTGCCTCGAGCTCATCGATAGTGGCTTCCACCGCGTTGATATGCCTTAGCCGCTCGAGCTCGGCGATTATGCCGGGCATTACCAGGGGGTGCGTTGCCTCCACCGTTGATATAGACGATAGACGATTTAAGATTTCCTCTTCGACCGAGACAGTACACCCGAAAACAATCGCGAAGGTAAGGGCGCAGTGAGGAAAGTAGGTGCATGTTAGTGCGAGATCCATGTTCCACGCGTTCGTTGTCCGGCAGTTGGTAACTGTTAAGAGGCCCCATCAGCCTCCACGTGGAGTAAAACCCAAGTCAAATACTATACCGTAAGCGAGATATTCCCCCATGCAAACCGGGGTGCTCGAGTAAGACGCCACATCAGCACGGCTTACGGTACGCGCAATGTCACCGTGAGTATGGAACCGTTCCGTAATCGACTGAAAGGTGGCCATGGAAAATGGCAAGGTCCTGAGGGCATGTCTGGACCCGGCCGTGGATATTCCGGATCCCGTAGGGGCAGCCATGTCATTAAACTTAGTAAGCGTCATTGCTCTCTCCGGTCGCATCCGGGCGGGTTCGAGGTCGTCGAGGCCCTTCCGCCATTCCTCTACCCTCCGACGGCTCATCTTCAATCCTTTCAGCGGCGGTTCACCCGAACGTCTGGCGAGACTGCGAATTGCCATGCCCTTGGTTAGCTCATGCCCTAACGCCTTTGCATGGCATGATTGATCCTACATAATTACTAGGCCGGACGCAGAGCCGTCGAGCCGCGGACACCTCTACCAACATCAGCCGTGGTCAGCCAAGCCGTTCCAGGGAGATTCTTAATGAACGGGCCTTGTCTTCCCGTTACCTCACTTAGCCATCTTGGCCATTCATGATCCTCCAATGTCGATATGAGCAATGTCTTGAGCGGCGAACATGTCAGTAGGTGACAGTACATTCGGCGGGATAACAGGGTTCCGCTGACCTCGTCCCTTCCAAGATTATGGGCCACTGTGGTGGTTTTGGGTTCATATTTGAAGATAGTCGCCAGATCTTTATCGGAGACCAATCTGTCATCACGCGTCCAATCCATTGTCTTTGTAACGGGCGTTCGCGGGTATTTATGTAGACTGGAATGTGCCGTTGACAGGGGGGTGAAGAAAAAAGAAATTTTTTTATTTCTTTTTTTTCGTCGCTGAGCCACAGCCTCGCCCTTACGTTAGGTGCTTGGACCTGGAGTTGTCGGAGCGCCGTTGACGGTAAACCCCGGCAGATCTCGAGTATGGTCGATCCATAATTAAGGCCTGATCGGCTCCCGACCGCCACAGCCCGAAAACTGTCTGGTGCAGGGTGGCCATACTTATGCTCTGGGCCCTGCGTATCGCCCAATCTGCTTGTGACGCATGTTCTTGATTCAACCTCACAGAGTGCCACCAGCCTGCGCCTTGACAATATAATCCTCGCGTAGCTGCAGCACAGCAAATGGCACACTCATGGGCGGAGCTGGGGCGGGCGCACAGCAACTGGGCACCGCCGCATTGCATCCTTAGTGCGATACACGTGTGCATGTCCTTCTCCTTCTACGACCATCCCTCCCAGAGTTTCGATTGTCGTTGTCGTTGGTGTGTATGTCTGTCCTATGCTTGTTCCTTTTTTTCTTTTTTTTTCTTTTTTTTTTCTTTCTTTTTTTCCCCCGATACCCTTTATTTTTCTTTTATTTTTTTTCTCCTTTTTTAAAACTTTTTTTTCTTCATTTTTCCCCCCATCATCCTAGTTATCAGAACAGAGATGGCCGTCGCTTTCGTCAGGGCAACCTACACCGAGGAAAGGGCTTTGGCTGCTTTTCTAGTCAGCCTATTTGGACGTGGAACGGTCGAGATCATCTGGAAGCGCGGACGGTTCCAATGCACCATCCCTCGGCCGTTGTCTGAGGTACCCAACCACCACCGCAGCCACCGTAACCAGAACTTTACCACTAACTGACCTGCCAAAAACACCAAGGCCGAGTATACGGACATGTACAATGCCATCAATTGCAACCACTATCAAACGGTCTCGGCTTAATATCGAAGGCGGGCAGAGTAGCGGTGAGAGTGCAATGAGGGATTGCCGATACATGCAGTGGGATTGCATTTGAAAGAGATATTTAGTAATTATTGATTATGTGAGGAAACCAACAAACATGAACCCGCAAGTCTAGCTTGGACAACGATATGAGAGTCTTGTATCCTCCAATACCCTTAATCACGCGAGAGACGTGATCTGCTCCATGTGCCCCGATGCAATGGCAACGGCCCGTTCAGGGTCGGTGCATCTTTCTTTACCTTTGCTTCAACGGGGTCGAATTGTTGGAGCTCGTGGTTTCGAGCCAGCCCCTCCGTCTCGTAGGCCGTGTCCTCGAGGCATTTTTGGTACACCCTCTTGAACTTCTTACTCAGGGGTGTTGAGCTAGTCCGCGTGCGCTCCTCCGATATCACAACGAGCATCTCGTTCTCGATGATGTCGAGCGCCTCATGTGCGAACTGGGTGCATGTTTTGAGGCCGTGCAACTTGACGAACCACTGCAATGCGAAAGGACCGAGTCAAAACCGTGTCACCTACAGGAGATTTACAAGAAGATGAAAAAAATAAAAAATAAAAAATAAAGTAATACATAAGAAAGAAAGAAGGAAAGAAAGAAAGAAGGAAAGAAGGAAAGAAGGAAAGAAGGAAAGAAGGAAAGAAGGAAAGAAGGAAAGAAGGAAAGAAGGAAAGAAGGAAAGAAGGAAAGAAGAAAAAGGACGGTGGCTTACCTCAGATACTGATCTCTTGACCTGCACCACATGGCCAGACCTGTCCTCTTTCTCCATGAGCTGGAAGAACAGAAGACTATTAACACCCTCCAGATAGTCCTGTGATTTGCGTACGCGCTCAAATTCGTCCAACAGCTTCCGTCCTCCCAGTAGCCACGTGAGGAGCTCGGTAAACAAGCAGCCCATCGTCCAGATATCGAACGCCCTTGACACCTTGGCACCGTCGATATCGCACTCGGGCGGACGGTAGCCCGGTACCCTAGGAGCCTTGTCCGAGGGCATGTTCGACCTGCTGACCTCGCGATTAAGCGAAGACAGGCCGAGGTCAGCCAAAACCAGAATCCCATGCGGGTCGTCGGTGGCTCGGAACCAGAGGATGTTGTCCGGCTTGATGTCGCTGTGCCTACCGTACTTCTTCTCCGGGAGCAGGACTTGGGACGGAGGGTCATGGATCGTGTCAACGGCGGCCATAAGCCCGGCCACCTGCTTGGCCACCCAGCGCACGATGCCCTTCTTCCCCTTCGGTGACTCACGCTCCCAATATTCTTCCAGCGAATAATCGGCCCAGGGAAAGATCAGATGGTAGTAACCCTGGAACTCAAAGCTAGCCAGCAACGTCACAAGATGCCGATGCGCGGCGCCGCCGAAAAGGCGCAGTTGGGAGTGTTCGTTGTGGAACTTGCCCCGCTCCTCCTTGTTGTTTTGATTGAGCCGTTTCAGCGCGAAAGCTTGACACTCCTCGAGTTTGATCTGGGATAAGCCATTTGTCAGTTGTTGTCTGGCATCAGCTAGAGTTCATCTCCCTTCCTCGCCTCACCTCCTTCAATTTGTGACAAAACCCATGGCTGTCCGGGTCGATTATAATCTTGGTCACCGTCCCGTATGCCCCTTGCCTCTCGAACTGCAACCCCGGAGGGTCTTCATCGCCGCCCTCGTGCTGTGAAACAACCCGCCAGGGGAGAATTCTCTTCGATTCAAACGTGTAGTGCTTCGGAAACTCCAGATATGGCGGGATGACCGACCACTGTTGATCCTCGAAGAATTCCCTCTCGTGCTGTAACCATTTATCGATGAACTCTACTTTGCGGGGGGGGCCGGCACCCTGACCGTTCTCGTTCGCCAGGAATCTGATATTGCCACGCTTGCATCCCGGTTGGCGCCTTATTGGGAGGATACTGTCCGATGCCTCCTGCTTTATGAGCTGCTGGATTTCATGGCCTTTCTCTACCAACAGGAGCAGGGCGAAGATTCGAATATAATTGCGATCCAAGATCGCAGTCAAGATGTCGTGTTTTGCCATGCTCAGGCGTTGGTATTGATTTCTCTCCAGCTCTTCATGGAGTCTCTCGCGCGACATGATGCGACGAAGCAACTCAGTGGGCCAGAATCTTTTCCCGTCGAAGCCCTTAAGCTCGTGGTTTCTCAGCGTATCGGCGAGCGTGCCGTTATTTGCAGAATCAATGCTAGAAAGACTCTCAACGTCGTACCGGGCCTCCCGATCATCGTCCTCGATCTGGATCGCCGAGTCATCCCATGGCAGACTCGCCTCATCGGTGCTCACCGATTCTTTCTCTACCTCTATGACGATGGTCTGCGGCGGCTCTACACAGGTCCATTGTTCGGATCCAGAGTCGTCGGGTTGATCCGCTTGTTCGGATCCAGAATCGTCGGGCGGATCAACCCGGATCTGATAAACTTGGTTTGTGTCCATCGCGTCTCCAAATCCAGGCTAACGCTGATGATCGTTTGAATGGTGGAACGGATAAATAGAAAGAGCGGATCGATAGACGGCAAGCAAACAAACTTGATTGCCAAAGTCGCGGAATAGAATAGCACAGAACTCTGGCAGAGAGAACCCCGGGCAAACAAAGCATAGAGCGGGAAGGAAGCCGGATCTTCACCTCCACGGGAACACAGGGTCGCCGTCCCTTAAACCCACCACGTCTTCATGAAGGCAACGAGAATGCCAAGCCAAGGCGACCAGCCATTTCCTGCGCGGACCAATAGTAACATGTTGAAGCACAAGGCTGAGACATGCCGACGTGGCTGCTGCTTGTAACACACCCCCCACTACACCTCAGTCGGTGAACTCGGGTAATCTCCTTTCCTCATTGCAAGACATTACCGGATTTCTGAGCCTCATCCGGGACACCAGTTTCGGTGGGCAGAAGCATTGTGGCCGCGTAATCAGGATCCCGGCGGTCTACTAACAAGCCCAACTCTCACCGAGTTACCAGAAGCAGCAAATATCCCTATTGGGCATGAATGCAGCTCTTCTCCAACCCAACCCAACCTGTTGAAGTGCATATTTGGTCAGACACCGACGGCAAAACGGCTCGAGGTACCGCCTGCGGATGCTCCAAAGCCGATAGGTCAACCCAGCAAACGTTAGCATGCAAGTATGCTCCATTTGCATGTCTGCAAACTCTAACTTGACCAGCACACCATCGTCTGCCCACACATCGCACCCAGCCTCTCTGCATGCACATGCAGCGTTCACTGTGCTAGCCGTGACTGGCTTTGCGTTTGCCACGCTGCCTGCTTTTCAGGTAGATACTTAGACTCCGGCTTAAGCAAGGTCTAAAGCATAAACTAAGTCTAGCCAATGATAGGCAGCATAAGTGGTAGCCTCGTCTGAGGCTTAAAAAAAGAAAATAGGGAGGCCAGCAAATCAACGCAACCATGGCACCCCTACACGGCAATGGCACGTGAGCCTCAAGCCCCTCTGCTGCGCCCCGCCGGCTACCAGAACCTCATTCCGCCGCCGCCTCCCGATGCAGCAGTGCGAGAACAAACGTCCCAAACCACAGCTTCCTATTTCTTCCCCAAGTCCCCCTTCAGGGTCATCTTCTCAGCATCGAGCTGGCCACGGTACAGCCACCCGTGTCTCTCGTAGAGCTTGACGAACCAGACGGTGCCGATGGGATCGACAAAGCCGTGGAACTGAAACTTGCCCACGGCGTCCTCGCTCTCGCTCGAAAAGGTGGACGGCCGCAACCCCGGCGGCGGCGCGGCGGGTATGTCGATGGAGAAGGACATCTTCTCCTCCCAGGCGATCCGCTCGTGGTGGCCGGCCCACGAGCCCGAGATGGCTTTCCTCGTCCCCATGACCGAGAGCTGGTTTGCGGACTGGTTCGGGCCCGCGGCGAGGAGCGACGGGCGTCGGCTGATGTGGAGGCTGAAGTTGTCCATGTTGGCCCGGATGAAGCCGACCGCCTCCATGCCGTGGTCTACCGCCAGGTCGATGGGGGTGGAGCCTATCATGTCCTCCGCGGAGACGTCGGCGCCCTTCTCGATCAGGAAGTCGGCCACGTCCCAGTGGAGGTACTTGGTTGCGTAGTGCAGAGCCGTCCGGTCGACCGTGTCCCGAGAGTTGATCCGGACGCCGCTGCGCAGCAAGAGCTTGGCGGCGGTCAGATGACCCCTGGCGGCTGCGGCGCGCAATGCTTCCTCAATAACTCGGACCGGCAAAGGTGGGCCAAGCGTGTCGAGAAGCCGTTTGATTCCTTGGACGTCCCCGTCGTAAGCCATGATGACGAGATTGCTGTCATCGGAGCTCGTCTCGATCGGGCCCTGCTTACCCGTCGTCTCGGTTGCTTGCTGGGACTTGAAGTAGCCGCGGCGCACCAGCAGTTCCGCGATATCGACATTTCCGGAACTGGCCGCAATGTCGTACAGAGAGCTTTTCGCCTGCTCCCATATGCATCTCATGCTGGCTCCCATGTCCAGCAGCAGGACAATCATCTCCCGATTGGCGTTTTCCGTAGCAAGAATAATGGCCGTAAGGCCGCCTGAATGTGTCTGGCTAACATCGGCGCCATGTTCGTGGAGCAGTCTCACAGCGGCGGGATGGCCGTTTGCAGCTGCCACCTGCAACGGAGCGCAGTCAGCGGTGTCCGAGACCCCTGTTACCACCGCGCCTGTGTTGATGAGTGTCTTGATGATCTCGAGGTTCCCGGTGGCGGCGGCGTCGTGTAGCGGCGTCCACCCTCGACTATTAGAGAAGTTGGGGTCCGCCCCCTTTTTGAGCAGCAGACCAACAGCTTGCGGCTTCTGGAGCTTGACGGCTTGCTTGAGCGCCTCTTGGCCGTTAAGGATGAGCGATTTATCTATGCCGCATCCGTTATCTAGCAGTATGGCAAGAATATACGCATTGTCGTGAAATACGGCTTCGGCGAGTGGGTTCCCACTACCGGGAATGTCCAAGTTCGCGCCGTGTTTTATCAAGAGCAAGAGGACGTCCCGGTTGCCATGACAACAAGCCGTGGTCGCAGCTGTCCACGAGTTGCGTGAGGCTGCATCGACATCTGCTCCACGCTCGAGAAGCTGCTGGGCGATGGCTACGCTGCCGCGTTTCGCAGCGTGATGCAAAGCCGTCCATCCCCGCTCGTCCGTAGCCTTTACGTCAGCCCCAGCATCTAGAAGGACTTTCACGAGCTCGTCGCCGGACGTGGCCGCCGCAGCAACGATGGCAGCTCCATACACTCCGCCGGTCTGCAGCACGTCAACCCCGAGGCTCACAAGATGCTTGACGGTCTCCACACGGTTCATAGCAACCGCTGCTGCAGAGGGAACCCGAAGCGGCCACCCTTGCAGCCGCAGTCCAGGCCCTGGCCCTCCAGCCACTTGACCACATCCGTCAGTCCGAGAAGGGATGCATAATAGATGGGGTTTTGCACCGCCTGTGGCCATATTTCTGCGCTGCTCTTCCAATCGTTGGTCTCCCCACCGTTGGCCCCATTATCTGCGGCTTCAGACACTCCGGTATCTCCTTTGGGAAAGGCGTTCCCGGTCGCTGAGTTGGTCCCGCACTCGCCGCTGTCATTCGATTCCGGATCGGGGTCGTCATCCTGAGAGCTATGGCGCTCGACGGCTGCGTCCATCAGCCGTTCTTCCATCACCGGTGTCCTGCAATTTCACCGTCAACTGGTCTTGTTTCGATTTTCAAAGTAACGATGCCAGCGTGGTCACGCACCAGACTCTCCAACTCGCCACCGAGGGATCAAATGCCTTCTGGGTCCGAGTCATGATGTCCTCTGGCGGTTTCGGCTTCTCGTGGAAGCTGTGGTAGTACCACGCCCACGACGCATACGAGAGAAAGGGGTACATGGTGGTATCTGGTGGGACCTCCTCAAACGTGTCCAGAGTGAGGTAGCGCAGACAGGTGTTGGAGAGACGAATTTCCTGTGCCGCCGTGTCGGCGAGACCGAGCTCGAGTGCCCATCGGTTATCGCCGGACGGGTTGGATAAGTACTCCTTCACGGAGAAGTGAACGAAGTGAACCGTGTGGTCGGCCAACGGGAGGTCCGAGCTGGTGGATCTCAACTGAAGCAGGGAGCCACACCGGCCGAGGATCATCTCTTTGACGTAGTCGTCGTCAACGAAACCCTCGTGCCAGTTATCTGGCAGATCATCCTCGGGGTATCTGTCCTCCAAGTCATCCGCGGACACTACGAGAGCTTCGGCCAGTTCCTTGACTTTGAGGGGGCGAACAGCGAACAGGAGCCATTGCAAGATCATGACGGCCTGGTCCTTCTCGTAAGACGGCAGCCGAGAGATTTTGTCAAGTTCGCGAGAATAAGCCTCGCTGATACCAGACGGCATCTCCTTGACCCTCTTGGCGAGCTGCTTTGCGTTTTGCCCCGGTGATATCTCCTGCTCGAGGAGTTTGATCCAGAGAAACATGCCCTCGCTCCGCTCCGCCGCCGTATCGGCAATCTCTCGCCGGAGTTTCTCGGTCTTCCTAGCGAGCCTAGCGTTGACCATGAACTCGGAGAAGGACCGCACGTCGGCTGCCGTGTCCTTTGCCGAGATCTTGTACTCGAGTTTTGTGATGCCGGCGCCGTGGACCGAGTTTCGCGCGAGGTACTCGCTAATGTCTGGAACATCCCTGCTGACCACCGGCACGCGCGACTTGGTCTGGGCGAGGTTCTGAATCAGGTCGCGGAGAAAACACTTTCTCGGGTCGTTGCGGTGATAGCGAGTGCCAGTGTCAATGTCGACACATTCGTCGAAGCCATCAACGACGAAAGTGCAGTCCTCGACGACACTGCCCACGGCGCGGAAAAGCTCCCATAGCCCCAAATGGGTCACAGTCTGCTCGTTTTTGCGTGATGTGTACACACGCTCTAGGACTGAAAGCAGCGCTTCATTCGGCTGGTCTAACTGCTGGACGAGCCAGGAGCGGAGAATGGCGAACGGGTCACGGGTGAGCTGGTTGTCGGCCACGCAGAAGAAATATGACGGTTCACGCTGGTTCTTCTTCTCCTTCAGATGTCGAATGATCCATGCCGATAGAAACGTCTTCCCGAACCCGGCCGGCCCGTGAATCCAGAGCAGCCGTGGGCCGGTGTCGCCGGGGGACTCCCAAGCATGGAACTCTGCCAGATTCAATGCCCACTCACAGGTTCCCGCGTGGTGATATTGCAGGGCAGTCTCATATGTGTTCTTTGTGTCTATCCCGTTAATCCAAGCGGATAGTTTCTTGCGGCGCCCCTCGACCATGTGCTTCGCGCTATTGGCGACGCTTTTCAGGGTTCGCTTGAGAGTGCTCTGTCCATAATACTTGGCTGCTTGAGCCAGGAACTTGAGCACCGCTCCATAGAGCTTGACAAGGGCCACGGAGAGTTGGTTCGTCAGGCTTGATGTGCGGATGAGAACACGGGTCTCAAGCTCGGTATACCGCGTGATAATTCCGGCGACCGTCTCAAGACTGTCGGCCATAAGGCCAAATGTCTGACAATCATTGATGGCCATTTGAAGCAGGGTTTTCAGAGCGCCCCATGGAAGCGCGGCGTGGGAGGGATCAAACTGGGCCACGCCATCGCCAATCGCAGCGAACCGGTTGAGCCAGTCACAGACTTTGGCCAGCACATCCCGAACCATGACTTGCTCGCCGGCTCTATTGGTGTACAGCACCCATTGCCTCTTGACGCATTCTCCTCTCTTATCCTCGACGGTCTTGATGATTGCGGAGGGGCTGGCGTCGACCTTTTGGCGAATCGATCCTAGAATCTCCTTGTCGGCATCAGTGAGCCCATCGAACGCTTCATCCCAAAGGCCGGGCTGCCAAGTTTGTCAGCACCGGCATTCCACACGTGCAAAGAGTCAAAAGACCGGCCCTGCCTCCTACCATGACATCGTCGCGGTCCATGATGCGCGACAGTAGCCTTAGTAGGGCGTCCTCAAGGGCCCGAAGGAATAAATCAGGTGATTTGTGAGGAAAGGGGGAGTGTCTAAGGAATAGTAAGGCTGCCCAAGTTAAACAGAGGCAGTGAGGGGCTGCTTGCGGCACACTCACTGCCTTAGACAAGTGCCCGTGTTGGCTTCTAAGGGCACCTACGTAGGTATCGTCGCCAAGACCTGCGCCCGCTGTGCTGGACACACAGTAATTACAGCGCAGTACTGTATGTACAGTATGGTACGTACCATGCTTGGCTTGCTGTCGCACAACGAACCCGGGATCATGGCACCTCAGTTTTACACTAATCATGCCTCATCCGAGCGCCCTGCAAGCGAATCTCACGTCAGCAAACACTAGAGCCAGCGGCCGAATCGTGAAACCTAAATTTTTAGATCCGGCCAAGTTCATCCTCCGTAGCTCGGACTCTCCACCTCATCAGACTCGGCCAAACTCGACAATTGTGCGCCATGGTCCGATCAACGTTACCCACCTTCCCACTGATTATCCTCGGCATCGTCGAGCCTATTTTGCTGTAGGTTGCTCGGTTGCGTCTCCGTAAGATCTCTTACTATTTGGGCTGACCTTTCCCTTTCCCCTCAGCGTCTGGGCCTACGTCGTCGGCATGCGCGATCCCGCCGGCTACTTTGCCAACCAAGTCCCGAACGAGACCGCTGCAGCGGATGCCTTCTCCCCCGAGGCACTGGGAG